>NC_054488.1:61676805-62276805 GCF_017639515.1 Carcharodon carcharias
ACACCTCTGTGCATCATTCAGATTTTCAGTTCGGCGGGTGCACCCCAGAGTCAGCTGCACACCCGCCGAACTGTCAAAAGCCTATTAAAGCCATTTCAAAACTAATTAAACTAATTAACTGAGCCCAGGTGGCCTTCGCATTTATCATGAAACCTCATCCATGGGCAGGATGAGATTTCATGAAGGTTTTTAAAGTCTTGTGAAAATTTTTAATATAATTAATAGACATGTCCCAGCTCATGTGACAGTTTCACATGAGGGGACATGTCTTGAAAATCTTTTTTTCCTTAATTAAATTTTTTTGAACTTAAGCTAATCTCCCTAAGGCAGCTCTGAGCCTCAGGGAGATTTCTGCACTGTTTCAAAGCCAGATCCCCAAAGCGTTTTCCTGGGTCTCTGAAATACCAGTCTAGTGACAATACCACTATGCCACCACCTGTATAACCATGTCCTGTATAACACAGATTCAGTGCAGAATAATATCAATGCAGAGATCGCTGAGTCTCTTTTGCTCCTTTCAACTACCCAACTCTGCTAATTCCCAGTGCACAATAAAAAGGTAAGAATGTACAGGAACAGGAATTGGCCATTTTGCCTTTCGAACCTGTTTTGCCATTCAATAAGGTCATGAGTGATCTTCAGTCTCAGTTCCAGCTTTCCACACCATCCCCATGTCCCTTAATACAGGAGGCCTTGTGACACAGTGGGTAGCATCCCTGCCTCTGAGCCAGAAGCTCCAGGTTCAAGTCCCACCCCAGAACTTAATGGCCGAGGAAGGTGCGTTCATAACGTGACCAAACAGGTTGATTATCATAAAAGTAAAATACTGCGGATGCTGGAAATCTGAAATAAAAACAGAAAATGCTGGAAAAATTCAGCAGGTCTGGGAGCATCTGTGGAGAGAGAAACAGAGGTGACGTTTCATGTCTGTATGACCCTTCTTCAGGGGCAGGATTTCCCAGCGAGCCAGAAGCTCCAGGTTCAAGTCCTGCCCCAGAACTTGATGGCCAAGGAAAGGAGGGGTGGGGCCTGCTCGCCGACGTGTAAAATGACGCGGGATGATGTCGGGTGGAACTCCCGATGTCACCCCGCCTCATTTCAATTTTCAGGTCGGCGGGGGCACAGCCGAATCAGCTGTGCGCCCGCCAACCTGTCAACGATCTATTGAGGCCATTTAAAAAGTAATTGCAGTAATTAGTGGACCTGCCCGTCCTACCTTAAGGTTGGCAGACAGGCCGGGAGCCCTGGCGGGCTTCAGAGAAAGCATCAAACCCTCATCCACCGGCGGGATGCGGTTTCATGTAGGTTTTTAAAAATTTAATAAAAGTTTAACTAAAAGTGATGGACATGTCCCAACTCATGGGACAGTGTCACACGAGGGGGCATGTCAGGGAAATTTTTTATTCGTCTCTGTAACATTTTTAAATTTGGAGCCAATCTCCCTGCATGCATGAAAGAGCACACTCTCGGCTGAGGGAATTACCCCCCACAGCACCCCCCCACCCCGCCCCCCGAGCCTGCACGGGGAGCGCACAGCCCAACGGGGGGAAAATTCTGCCCCAGAGCTCAGGTTGATTGTCATCCGGTAAATCCTTCAGATACACCGATGGCAGGTGGTAAGAGCAGGAAAGGTTCCTGGTCAGCCTGGACAGTGTGGTAGCTTCAGCACAACAGCCTTCTCACATTAAAAGGCTCCACATGCAAATTCCATGGCAAGCATCCTCCTTGCTTCAAGAGACTACTAGGGAGAGAGGGATATCCCTTAATCCTCTTAGTACCTAACCATTGATCTAAATCTTTAATGTACCCAACAACTGAGCAACCCTCTGGGGTAGGAAATTCCAATGATTCACAACCCTTTGAATGAAGAAATTTCTCCTCATCTCAGACTTAAATGGCCAGCCCCTCATTCTGAGTCTGTGACCTGCGTTCTAGATTTCCCAGGGGAAAGATTTTCTCAGCATCTACCCTGGCAAACCTCTTAAGAATTTTATGATTCAAATAGACCACTTCTCATTCTTCTAAGCTTCAGGAAAGAAGGGCTAGCCTACTCGACCTCTCTTTATAGGACAATCCCCTCTCCCCAGGAACCCTATAGTGAACCCTCTTCTAGGGCATGTACCTGCTCCCATATGTGAGGAGGCCAAAGATGCAGCAGTACTCCAAATGCAGCCTCACCAATGTCCTGTATTAGTATACAAAGCTGTGTACTACAAAGCAGCTTGTGGGGGTTTGCTTCCTCCATGCTAAGCCTTTAGACAATTTTTGGTGTAGCTTTGTAGAGATCTGTAATTTTAGCTTTTGAATTCTCAAAAGGTATATGTTCTGTGAGCTTTAACACTCCCTCTGAGAACAGTGTTCTTATCCAGGTCACCAGTCCAAAATGTTCCCTACTCTGCCTTTTTATTTCGCAGTTGTACTGGGCTCTGTTGGTAATGGGGCACAAACTGAGGGGCCAAGTCCCCCAGATTAAACATAAGAAGTGGCAACCTCAAACATTTGGGAGATCCACAGACCCACATTTGCATGAGCCTGAGCAGTGGTTGATTCTGAGTGCACTGGGTTATTTATAGGGAATGCAACTGCTAGGCTGAAAACTGAACATCTGTCATCGGATCGCTACTTCTGTGAAAACGCACCTCTATCGAGTTAGATTGCCTCAGTATGGAAAGTACTTCTTAAAAATTCAATGGTACTTTATAGCTGTGTTCATAATTTTAGAGATAATTACATTGGGATTGTTTTAATTGAAATTTGTCGATTGATTCCGTTGAATCTTGTGTGTAGAGACAGTTACAACACTAAGCACTCAAAGCTGCATAACTTCTTCAAGATGAGTGGCCAAAAGGAGTCTCTGACGTGTCTAGAGGGCCCGAGATCACTGTGTTTGGCATCCGTGAATCTATTAAATCTGCAAAAAATTTGCATTGATACTGCACTCCTACAGTTAAGGAAATCTCTGAGTACATCCTAAGAGAGCGAGGCGGACACTGGTGAAATGAGATTGTTAGGGGGTGGGGTGCGGGTTACTGAATTCATTTTGCAAAAGTCTCCAAGGAGGAGGAGTCAGAGGGTACATCATAAAGGGGACTTTTGGAGCGAACTCCAGAGGACAGGAATGTATTCTTGGGAGGGTTGAGAAACCAGCAATAACCTGTAGACTGAGGGATGAGGAGCTTGATGTCATTTAGGGATCTTAGGAGACCAAAAGCTTCACTGGAGGGTTAGTTTTTAAGGAGCACCTTACAGGAGGAAAGAGGCAGAGATGTTTAAGAAGGGAATTTCAGAGCTTAGGACTCAGGCAGTGGAAGGTATGGCCACCAATGGTGAAGCGGTAGAAATTGAGGATGCCAGAACTGGAGGAGTGCAAAAACCTTGGAAGGTTGGAGGGCTGGAGGAGCTCACAGAGATAGGGATCAGCGAGGCTATCAATAACTCCATTAAAATAGCAGACCAAGTATTCTTATACTCATCTGTTAAGTGTTCATTTGCTTTATCACAGTGTTATATCTTTGTGGCGTTTTTGCCTTGAGGTGCTGTTCAGTGTCTTATCTTAAACTCAGGTGGACTTTACAACTTTACCCTTCAAGCTGAAGCTCCATCTCTCCCTTTTTATAATTAATTCAGATAGCGCTGGTGCATTGCCATGGCTCCTGCTCCTGACACACTGCTCTTAGATGCAGTGACGTCACCACAAAATCATTCCAAGCCTATCTGCTTGCAATTGACAGGCTTTATTTATGCTGATGCTTCTTATGAGAACTACGCTAAACAAGGTGCCAATCACTTGTCCGAAACAGCTGGCCAGGCTTCACACTGTTGTAAAAATATTCCACTCATGTATCAGTAATACATCATTAAGGATTTTTCTTCTCACCCCCTCCCCCACCCCCACTCCCCTCCCCCGATCCCTTGTTTCCTTTACAGATTTTAGCCAAAGCCTTAAAAGAATGTCATGAGGAATCAAGTGCCCAGGGACAGCCGTTAGCTCTGAAAGTTTTTGTGGCAGGCAGGAATCGTCTGGAGAATGATGGTGCAGTTGTGTTAGCAGAGACCTTCAGTGTACGTAAGCTTTCAAATCCCCTATCAGACAGTGTGTGAAAGATTGTCCAGAATTAAATATTCTCTCCATGAATCACAGACATTCTCTGATTTTATATATGTGTATATATATTATATATATATTATATATATATTAATGAGACGCTGCTGAGTGTAATTCTCTTAATCGCAATGAAGCTTCAGAAACACCTGGCCTATACTTATTCATTGAAAACTTCCCTTTTCCTATTTTTCAGTGGCTGTGTGAACTTTCTGCTTTTCCTTTCCCTTTTCCTGGGTTCTGTGCATCATTGCTGGCAAAGAGGCTTCTGGACATTGGAATTCTGGTCTTCCCCATTCATTCTCCCTCCCATGAAGCAGAAACCTATACTCTTGTGCATAAATGAGACCAGCGATTTACAGTGCGTGTTCATTTTTTCAATTCATTTATGGAATGTGGGCATTGCTGGCTGGGCCAGCGTTTATTTATTGCCCATCCCTAATTGCCCTTGAGAAAGTGGTGGTGAGTTGCTTTCTTGAATGAAAATTGCTCAGCTATTTCAGAGGGCAGTTAAGATTCAACCACATTGCTGTGAGTCTGGAATCATGTATAGGCCAGACCAACCCAGCCGCACCCCCTCCTCACCCAACCCAGCCGCACCCCCTCCTCACCCAACCCAGCCGCACCCCCCTCCTCACCCAACCCAGCCGCACCCCCCTCCTCACCCAACCCAGCCAACAACCCCCTCCTCACCTAACCCAGCCGCACCCCCCTCCTCACCCAACCCAGCCAACAACCCCCTCCTCACCCAACCCAGCCGCACCCCCTCCTCACCCAACCCAGCCGCACCCCCCTCCTCACCCAACCCAGCCGCACCCCCCTCCTCACCCAACCCAGCCAACAACCCCCTCCTCACCCAACCCAGCCGCACCCCCTCCTCACCCAACCCAGCCGCACCCCCCTCCTCACCCAACCCAGCCGCACCCCCCTCCTCACCCAACCCAGCCAACAACCCCCTCCTCACCCAACCCAGCCAACAACCCCCTCCTCACCCAACCCAGCCAACAACCCCCTCCTCACCCAACCCAGCCAACAACCCCCTCCTCACCCAACCCAGCCGCACCCCCCTCCTCACCCAACCCAGCCACACCCCCTCCTCACCCAACCCAGCCGCACCCTCCTCCTCACCCAACCCAGCCGCACCCCACTCCTCACCCAACCCAGCCAACAACCCCCTCCTCACCCAACCCAGCCAACAACCCCCTCCTCACCCAACCCAGCCGCACCCTCCTCCTCACCCAACCCAGCCGCACCCCCCTCCTCACCCAACCCAGCCAACAACCCCCTCCTCACCCAGCCCAGCCAACAACCCCCTCCTCACCCAACCCAGCCGCACCCCCTCCTCACCCAACCCAGCCGCACCCCCTCCTCACCCAACCCAGCCGCACCCCCCTCCTCACCCAACCCAGCCAACAACCCCCTCCTCACCCAACCCAGCCAATAACCCCCTCCTCACCCAACCCAGCCAACAACCCCCTCCTCACCCAACCCAGCCAACAACCCCCTCCTCACCCAACCCAGCCGCACCCCCTCCTCACCCAACCCAGCCAACAACCCCCTCCTCACCCAACCCAGCCAACAACCCCCTCCTCACCCAACCCAGCCGCACCCCCCTCCTCACCCAACCCAGCCCCACCCCCTCCTCACCCAACCCAGCCGCACCCCCTCCTCACCCAACCCAGCCAACAACCCCCTCCTCACCCAACCCAGCCGCACCCCCTCCTCACCCAACCCAGCCGCACCCCCTCCTCACCCAACCCAGTATCTGTTTGTTCCTCAAGTTATTTTTGGGGTTTTGAGCCCTGAAATTGGAAACAAATATGTCTAAAAGAGGGATTTTTCCTCATTTATACATTCAACCTCCACACCCACAAATGTAATTTCCTCCATCCCTCAAATGCAGTCACTCTCAGGGGCACTGTTCCTTTAAACCTTTTGTTGATCTTGCCCCAGCTCTGCTGACCTTCACCTTGAGCTATATTCCCCATTCTCTGCCACAGAACAGCAGCAAGACAGATCCTCAGTGTCAGCAAGAGCTCAGAAATGTTATTGTCCATATTCAGAGTGGATTAAATTAACCAGCTACTTATAAAATTGCTAAGGGCAATGTGTTAGTTCCTGTGCCAGTACATGAAGCGCCTGTCTGTTTTGCAGGTGGAGTTTGAAATTCTTCCAAAAGTTGAGAAAGACAAGCTTAAGTAAGGGACCCTCTCATTTTTCCTAAGTATGTATAATATTCTAAGACTCTCCATTCTGTATTTGGGATATCAGCTCCTTTAAAGCAAAGTCTGGGAGCTTAGCCAGAAAGGCTGCAGTCTTGTGAAACTCTGCTGGCTTTCACTGACTAAGTTGTTTTTATCTATATCCTCCTCAGCTCTGTTGGCAATGATCAGTTCCATTATAAATGACTAAGACAAATGAATGTTATTACCTGCATTCATTTTATCACCTTCATTGAAAATAGGTAGCATGTTGGCTCATTTCCAAATTATTGGAACCTTTTCTTTATGTAACTAGACTAACTACTTAAACAGATGGTGGCTTTAATGTAGAAAAATGCCCCAAAGCGCTTCATGGAGCCTAATCAAAAAAAAAAGGATGGTGAGCTAAACAAGGAGCCATTAAGAATGGTTGACCACAAGCTTAATCAAAGAAGAAAGTTTTAAGGAGGGTGATAGAGAGGCAGTGAGACACAGGGAGCAAATCCTGTTGCTTAGTCTTCCTCATGACTGTCAGCGTTTGGTGGACTTTTTCTCTACTTGTTTTGGCATTCTCAATTATACATTCCATCCATGGGGAATTATTGGTTTTGAGCACTTTAAGCCCATCAATATTTCTGTTTAAGAGATAGTAAAGCTTTTGAGTTTTGTTGTAGGACCTATGATAGGTCCCATGCTACTCAAATCTTCTCCAGTGAATACTCCCAGGAAGTAATTGTTCAAAATGTTAAATATTTTTAGTTTACCTTCATTTCTAACTCCATTTTCATCCTTAATTGATTGCAGGTTCTCCGTTGATCACCCATTTCCTGCTTTAATTATAAAAAAAAATCTTGCTCTTGGTTTGGTTTCTATAGCAACACTCATTGCTAATTCCTCCTTTGCCCCTCTGACTGTCTTTTAAAAAATATATTTGAAAGATCCAAATCACACTAGTGGTTCCCTCGCTACCTCCCTGCAGGCTTACTTAGTGCTTTTCACATAGCCTTAGAGCTACATTTTTTCAAACTACCTTTAATCCAGCCCTTATTATATATTTATCTTGCGTGTTCAGTGATATGATCGTAAAGGTTATCCATTCATTTTCAGCTGAAGTTTTCTTAAGTACAAGAAACACAAGTACAGGAGGAGGTCATTTGGCCAATTGAACCTGCTCCATCATTTTTGTTTGCTATGGTAAATCAAATTTTTAGCTGTCAATTCGCTACACTTTCTGCATATTCCTTAATGCACATAGTTCCATAGAATTTACTTTCCATTTAAACACCCCAATTAACTTTTTACATCACCAGCCTCAAACAGTATATTGCACGAACTTTAATGTAGAGACGGTTTTCCTGGAATTACTTTTAATCTAAGATGGACCCATTCCTTTTGGACCACTATTTTAATCTGTGAGTTAGTTCTCAATGCCTTATGTACCTACAACAGAACATAGTAACAAAAGTCCTTCTGTACATCTAACACCCCTCCACTTCAGTGTTTCCCTGTTTAGATTATTCTCCCATAGGCAATTCTTACAATCAAAGTTAATACCTTGCACTTTATTGCACTAAAGTGGATCTACCATCGGCTATTAACTTACTTGATGTCTATTTGCAACTTTCTTTTTCACTCAGTCACTCCTGAGAGATTTTTTTCTTCTCTAAAAGTTGTACAGCTGATTCCTGGAACTGCTGAAATATGCAGGTATTATCCTGCAGCAATGTTTCCATGGAATTGGCGAATGCAATTCAAAGTGATTCATCATATGTGAGAAGCTTTGGATGTTTTCCACAGATATGATGAGGTGCCATATAAATGCAAGTCAGTTTTGGTTTCCAGTATGAGACACTCCATGGTAACTTAGGAACAACAACCTGGCTGATTATTTGTCCATATTAGCCCAAGACACTGAGGGCAATATTTGCACTCTGGCTACTGCTTTGACTGAGATCAGCCTGAGCAGGTACTGGCGCATATATACCTCAGTACAGTACTCCATCAGGGCAAGGGACTCTCTTCTGTACGTGCCATTGTCGATTGCCAAATTTCTGATGGGAGGATGACACAATTAAACATTCTGCCGTAAACTACTTTATAGTGTCAGCATTCATTCACTGAGTAGCACTCTCACCTCTGAGTCAGATAGTTGTGAATTCAAGTCCCACTTCAGAGACTGAAATAAGCTGACATTTACTGAGGGAGTGCTGCACTGTCGGAAGTGCGCATTTTGGATGAGACATTGAAGCAAGGCTTCATCAGCCCTCTCAGGTGGATATAAAAGATCCCACGGCCACTATTTCAAAGAAGAGCAGAGGAATTTTCCAAGTTTTATTGCAGCCAATATTATGCTTCAACCAGCCTCACTAAAACATAACATCTGGTTATTTATCTTGCTGCTGTTTGTGGGATCTTGCTGTATGCAAGTTGGCTGCCATGTTTCCAATGTTACACCACTGACCAAATTTCAAAAGCCCTTTGTTGCTTGTAAAAGGCTTTGGACATCTTGAGGTCATGAAAGGCACTATAGAAATGCTAATTTTCTCTTAAAAGTCGAAGTCGATTAAAATTTGTTTGTTGCAGGTTTCTTTCGTGGAATTTAATCAATGCCCTGCGTCTGATAAGACTGGTTAAACATCATGTCTCATTCCTATTGACTCTGGGAGAGTTGCCCTTTCAAACTAGCTTCTAGCAGATTGATTGTATGCCTGTTAGAAACCACTTTGCAATAAGATCAAAACATATGTTCTGTCATTCACAAATCAAGCAAAGCCACAACTGCCGGCTCCCTAACTCATGTCTCCAACACGAGAAATGGTACATGATTTAATGTCTCTGTGCTTCAGGGGAATTGGAAATCTTTCTCTTTTTTTTTGTTCAGCTCATTGGAACTTTGGAGGAAGTGCAGTTGCCACAGAATGGAATTACACACCAGGGCATCGGTGCTTTGGCCAATGCTTTCACAAAGAACACCAATCTCCGGATCCTCAACCTCAATGACAATATCTTCACTGAAACAGGGGCAGTCTGCATGGCACAGGTATGTGTGCATCTGTGGGACAGCTGCTTCTTCACTGCTCTGCAGTATCTCAAATGTTGTCTGTCAGACAGAGCAGAAAGGAGAAGAATGAAAGACAGGAACAGAGTACATAGGGTTTCCAGCACAGGAATGGCCTAATTGGTCCATCCTGACATTTATGCTCCACATAAACCTCCCTCAGCCTATCCAACCTCCTCAACATTTCCTTCTATTCCTTCCTCTCTCAAATTCTTACCATGTTCCTCCATTTTTCCTCATGCTCTTGTCTGGACCTGGAAAAATTTATTAATTTTGCTTCCAATTTCCACCCCTCCATCACTTTCACATGGTCCATCTCTGACACTTCCCTTCCCTTCCAATTTCTGGATTGAGATAGACTGCTCACCAATATTCATTACAAGCCCACTGACTCCCACAGCTACCTCGACTACAGCTCCTCACACCCAGCTTCCTGTAAGGACTCCATCCCATTCTCTCAGTTCCTTCGCCTCCGTCGCATCTGTTCCGATGATGCCACTTTCCAAAACAGCACTTCTGACATGTCTTCCTTCTTCCTTAACCGAGGTTTCCCACCCACAGCAGTTGACAGGGCCCTCAACTGTGTCTGGCCCATCTCCCACGCCTCTGCCCTCGCAACTTCCTCTCCCTCCCAGAACCATGATAGGGTCCCCCTTGTCCTCACTTTTCACCCCACCAGTCTCCGCATTCAAAGGATCATCCTCCGCCATTTCCGCCAACTCCAGCATGATGCCACCACCAAACACATCTTCCCTTCAACCCCCCCTCCCACCTCTCTCCCATCAGCATTCCATAGGGACTCTTCCCTCTTCCCTCCTGGACACTGGTCCACTCCTCCATCACTCCCTACTCCTCAACCCCCTCCCACGGCACCTTCCTATGCAAATACAGAAGATGCAACACCTGCCCCTTCCCTTCCTCTTTCCTCACCGTCCAAGGGCCCAAACACTCCTTTCAAGTGAAGCAGCATTTCACTCACACTTCCCTCAATTTAGTCTACTGCATTCGCTGCTCCCAATGCGGTTTCCTCTACATTGGAGAGACCAAACGCAGACTGGGTGACCGCTTTGCAGAACACCTTCGGTCTGTCCACAAGAATGACCCAGACCTCCCTGTCGCTTGCCATTTTAACACTCCACCCTGCTCTCATGCCCACATGTCTGTCCTTGGCCTGCTGCATTGTTCCAGTGCGGCTCAACTCAAACTGGAGGAACAACACCTCATCTTCCGACTAGGCACTTTACAGCCTTCCGGACTGAATATTGAATTCAACAACTTTAGATCATGAACTGTCTCCTCCATCCTCACCCCTTTTGATCCCTTTTTTTCAAATATTTATTTTTAAATTTTTATTTCTGCATTTTTTCCCACCTATTTCTATTATTATTTTTAAATTTTATTTCCATTCATTGTTTTATCCCCACCTTTTAGCCTATTTTGATCCTTGCTCCCACACCATCACCTCACCCCACCCCACTCCCACTAGGGCCATCTGTCACTTGCTTATTCTGCTTTCTATTCTTAATGTTACCATGAGCACCTCCTTTAGCCAGTGTCACCACCATCAACACCCCTTCAACCATTTGTATATGACATCTTTTGCAATCTCTCCTTTGCCTCCACCTGGCCTCCTATCCAGCTTCACCTGTCCCACCCCCAAAACAGTATATATTTCACCACATTTCTACTTCCCTTCAGTTCTGAAGAAGAATCATACAGACTGGAAACGTTGGCTCTTTCTCTCCACAGATGCTGTCGGACCTGCTGAGTTTTTCCAGCAATTTTTGTTTTTGTTTCAGGTTTCCAGCATCCACAGTGTTTTACTTTTACCTCCATTTTTCACTTCAACTATTCCCTGTGATGGCGAGTTCCAAATTCTCAGCACTCTGTAGGTAAAGGAGTTTCTCCTGAATTCCCAGTTGGATTTGGTGGAGATCTGGGAGTAGGACTGAATCGTTGGATGGAAAGAAGTGAAATTGTTTATCTATCAGCTACTAATTTCTATTTTCCAGCTGGGATTGCAATGATTGATAAACCATTGCATAAACCAAGCCCCCTTCCTTTTGCACATAAGGTCCTACATCTAATCCACATGAAGTGATCTGGATAACGCAGATTCTGGAAAATGTTTGAATATTGCATGTCTGCAGGGGATTGTAAATGAGACTGGTGAGGTAATTGAATGAAGAAAACAGGCAGATTTTGTCAGCAGCGGGATCTGCCCGATAGTTAAAGGTTTTCATAAGAAATTGCTACGTATTTGTTTCTGAATAATGATGCGTGTAAATGGATTGTTTATCATCTCTCAGGAGATTAGCAATAACAGCTTGTATTTATTCAGCCCCTTCAATGTAACAACACATTCCAAGCTGCTTCACAGAAACAGGAGGATAAAATGGATATTGAGTCAATGGAGGAGACATGGAGGGTCAAAGGAACATCTTAAAAGAGGAGAGAGAAATGGAGAAGCACAGAGGTCTGGGGAGAGAACTCCAGGGTGTCTAGGCAGCTGAAGGCACAGCCAGAAATAGTGAGACAAAGATAGTGGCCACAGAAATGCAGATATCTATGGGGCTTATAGGACTAGAGGAAGTTACAGAGAATGGGGAGAAGCGAGGCCACAAAGAGATTTCAACTCTAAAATTTTAAATTTAAGAAGTTGAGGGAACAGGAGCCAATGTTGGTCAGAGACAAGTTTAGTAGACAAGCGAGATTCGGTGCAGAATAGGATATTGGCAGCGGAGTTTTGGATGAGCTGAAGGTTATGGATGGTGGTTAATGCTCCTGGCCAGGAGAGCATTGGAATAGTTGAACCTATAGGTGATGAAAGTATGGATGAGGGTTTTAGTGGCAGTACAGTCGGTGCGGGAATGGGTGATATTACAGACGTAGAATCTTTGTAATGTTGAGGATTTGGGGCCAGAAGCTCAGCTCAAGTTAAAAAGACCTGATGCTGGAAATAGTCTGTTTCAGCGGCAGAAGTTAGAGAGGAGAATGGAGCTGATGACAAGGTTACAGAGTTTGTGACAGAGTGTTTATACTATCCGTTGGTTTGAGATTGGTACTCGAGTAGAATGGTACAGGACTGATTAACCAAAAATAATTGTTTGTGAAGATTGGTGTGTACTTAGGAAGAAAAAAATGCATTTATATAACTCCTTTCACATCCTAAAACAATTCACAGACAATGAAGTGGAGCTGGGAAAACTGAATTATACTGCAAGCTCTGTGTTGCTCTACCCACCAAGGCCCATATCACCAGCACTTAATGGAATCTGAAAGATAGTAACTACCCAGTGGCACTATTGGACTACCTGCAAAAGATTTATGATTTGTTTGTCAGTGATTGTCAGTGATAACTGCAGGCATGCTAAACCAGAGCTGTTTGAGACAATATACACTTGTAAAACTGAAGAATGGTACAGCATAAATAAGTCCTTGAGGCTGTGCTGCTCTTTTTCACCAGATGGGACACCTAACCTAACTCCAATCTCCTGCTCATTGCCCCATACCCTTCAATATTCCTATTCCATGCGGTCTTTGAATAGATGCAAACTGCCCTATAGCCTCGTGTACAAGAAACCACATCATTTCTACCAATGAAAGGCAGTAAGAAAGAGTTTGCATTTATTCATGTTATTTTATTATGTTCTCAGTGCTTCATATCCAGTGGATTACTTTTGAAATGCAGTCATTGTGTAGGTAATGAAACTGAAATAAGTGACCAGGGGACACCTTAAATATTTTTTACTGTAAGTTAGTGTGGCAGGTGTCAGTATGTTAGGGTGCGAAAAAGAGGAAGACGCAGTATCTATCAATGCAGTAAAACATTCATGCTGATATATTAGAAAACCCATTGGTTCAGGCACAGAAAGCAATAAGAATTTAAAATATGTCTATGTTTTAATGCAAAGACTAACACTTGCTCAGAAACTTATGTAAGAGTACATTGGGTACAGTTAAGCTCACAGCTTTTTTTATATTTTATTAACTTTACTACTAGTTTGTATTCTTTTAAAACCATAGAAATAGAATAGACCTTAGCCACTCACCAAACAGCTACTCCTGTAGTAGAGCAAGAACCAATTCTTACAGTTGAAAAAGTTAGAAAAAGCACAAGTAAAGGTGTACCTGCTTTCCCTCCTCACTGAACCCCTTATTCACCCAGCCTCAGCACTCTGTTCAAAGTTACACTCTGTGCTAAGCTGCACTGAAATGTTTGTTTATTTATCCTTCTGAAACGGAGTCACAGAAAACCTGGTTTAACCTGGTATATACTTCAATGCAAGGAGTGTAGCAAATAAAGCAGACGAGCTGAGGGCACAGATAGAAACGTGGCTTTATGACATCTTAGCTGTTACAGAAACACGGCTTAAAGAGGGTCAGGAATGGCAGTTCAACATTCCTGGCCAGAGTTTTCAGATGAGATAGAGAGGGGGATAAAAAGGGAGGCGAGTGGTAATTTTGGTTAGAGAGAACAATGACAGCTGTGAGGAAGGATGATATGTTAGAAGGATCATCAATTGAGGTGATTTGGATTGAGTTTAGGAACAAAAAAGGGGCAGCCACATGACCAGGAGTGCACCATAGACCCCCAAACAGTCGTAGGGAGATAGAAGAGCAAATAGGTAGGCACATCTCTGAGAAGTGCAAAAACAATAGGACAGTAATAGGGGATTTTAACTGTCCCAATATTAACTGGGATAGTTTTAGTGTGAATGGAATGGAGGGAACACAATTCTTAAGGTGCATTCAGGAGAACATTTTTTGACCTGTAAGCAGCAAGTCCAACAAGAGAAGGGGTGGTCCTGGACTTAGTTTTAAGAAATGAAGCTGGGCAGATGGATGGAGTGGCAGTGGGAGTGACCATAATTTGGTTAGTTTTAACATAATTACAGAAAAGGACAAATATAGAACAGGAGTTAAAGTGGGGCAAGGACAATTTTACTAAGCTGAGAAATGATTTAGCAAAAGTGAACTGGAAACGGCTACCTGAAAGTAAATCAGTGTCGGAGCAGTAGAAGGCATTCAAAGGGCAGATTCAAGGGCCAGGAATTTCCCCTCGGCGATTTGGGGAAAATGATGCGGGATGACATTGGGAGGAACCCCCAACATCATCCCAGTCCCTTAAATCTTCAGGAAGGTGGGCAGACAGCGAAATCAGCTGTCCACCCGCCAACCTGTCAATGGCCAATTGAGGCTATTGACAGAGTAATTAAGATAATTAAAGACCTGCCCGTCCAACCTTAAGGCTGGCGGGCAGGCCAGGAGCCCCAGCGGGCTTCTGATAATACATGAAACCTCATCCACTGGCAGGATGAGGTTTCATGTCCGTTTTTTAAAATTTAATAGACTTTATGTGTTTCTTATTAACATGTCCGATCTCGTGTGACATTGTCACATGAGGGGTACATGTTAATAATTTTAATATTTCTCTAATTTTTGACTTTTCTTACCTGTCAGTAATCTCCCTGAGACAGGACTTTGCCTCAGGGAGCAGTGCGCTCACTTTGACAGATGGGGAATCCCTCCATCCCCCCGCACAAGAAGCGCATAGCACTTCCTGTCGGGCAGGCCGCTGGGTGGGCCTTAATTGGCCCGCCCACTCAAAATGGCGGCCGGCCCCATTTCGGCAGCGGAGTTCAGCTGCCCACTCGCCACCGAGCCGGTGGGACCCGCCTGCCCACCAAGGGCAAAATTCTGCCCAAGGTGTTCCCACAAAGAAAAAGGGTGGAACAGCCAAATCTAGAGTGCTCTGGATGTCAAGGACCCTACAGAGTAAGATAAAGCAGAAAAGGAAAGCTTCTGTCAGAAACCAAAACCTCAATACTACAGAAAACCAAGAGGAGTATAGAAAAATGAAGGAGTAAAATCAAAAAGGAAATTAGAAAAGCAAAGAGAGGGCATGAAAGAATCTTGGCAAGCAAAATCAAGGAGAACCCAAAGATGTTTTGTCAATACCTTAAGAGTAAGAGGACAACTAAGAAAAGAGTAGGGCCCATAAAAGACTAAATAGGTAACCTATGTGTGGAGGCAGAGGATGTGGAATGGCTCCTAATGAATACTTTGCGTCTGTCTTTACAGAAGACCAGACAGTGCAGATATTGTAGTTAAGGAAGAGGAGTGTGAAGTATTGGATGTGATAAACACAGGGAGAGAGGAAGTATTAAGTATTAGCATCCTTGAAAATTGATAAATCACCAGGTCCGGATGGGACGTACCCAACGCTGTTAAAAGTAGCCAGGGAGGAAATTGTGGAGGGTCCGACCATCATTTTCCAACCCTCACTGGGATACGTGTGATCCGGAGGATTGGATGCCTGCTTTGTTTAAAAAGGGAGCGAGGGATAGACTGAATAATTACAGGCCAGTCAGCCTGACCTTGGTGCTGGCCAAATTATTGGAATTAATTCTGAGGGACAGAATAAACTGTCACTTAGAAAGGCATGGATAAATCAAGGACAATCAGCATGGATTTGTTAAGGGAAGATCATATCTGACTAACTTGACTGAATTTTTTGAGGAGGTAATAAAGGGGATTGATGAGGGTAGTGCAGTTGATGTGGTCTACATGGATTTTAGCAAGGCTTTTGACAAGGTCCCCCATGGCAAACTAGTTAAAAAAAATAAAAGCCCATGGGATCCAAGGGAATGTAACATGCTGGATACAGAATTGGCTCAGTGGTAGGAAACAAAGGGTAATATTTGACAGTGTTTTTCAGGCTGGAAGGCTGTTTCCAGTGGGGTTCTGCAGGGCTCAATACTAGATCCCCTGCTTTTTGTGGTATATAATAATGATTTAAACGTAAATGTAGGGAAATGATCAAGAAGTTTGCAGACAATCCAAAAATTGGCCACGTGGTTGATAGCGAGCTGTAGGCTGCAGGAAGGTATCAATGGACTGGTTAGGTGGGCAGAAAAGTGGCAAATGGAATTCAGCCTGGAGAAATGTGAGGTAATGCATTTGGGGAGATAAGACAAGGGAATACACAATAAATGGGAGGATACTGAGAGGTGTAGAGGAAGTGAGGAACCTTGAATGAATGTCCACAGCTCTCTGGAGGTAGCAGGTACAGGTCAGTAAGGTGGTTAAAAAGGCATATAGACTATTTTCATTTATTCTCCGGGGCATAGAATATAAGAGCAGGGAGGTTATGCTGGAACTATATAAAACATTTGTTAAGCTATAACATGAGTACTGTGTGCAGTTCTGGCCACCTCATAACAGAAAGGATGTGATTGCACTGGTGAGGGTACAGAGGAGGTTTACGAGGATATTGCCAGGATTGGAAAAGTGCAGCTATGAGGAAAGATTGGATAGACTGGGATTGTTCTCCTTGGAGCAGAGGAGGCTGAGGGGAAATTTGATTGAGATGTACAAATTTGTAAGGGGCCTGGATAGAATGGATGGGAAGGGCCTATTTACTTAAGCAGAGAGGTCAGTGACTAGGGAGAAGGGATTGAAAGTGATTGGTAGAAGGATTAGAAGGGAGATGAGGAAAACATGTTTTCACCCTGAGGGTTGTAGGGTCTGGAACTCACTGCCTGAAAGGGTAGTAGAGGCAGAAACCCTCAACTCATTTAAAAGGTATCTGGGTGTGCAACTCAATTGCAGTGACCTGCAGAGCTACAGACAAAATGCTGGAAAGTGGGATTGGGTCAGGGGGCTTATTTTTCACGTGGTGCAGACACAATGGGCCAAGTGGCCTCTTCCTGTGCTGTAAACTTTCTATGGTTCTGTGATTCTGAAATATAAATCATTTACAGTCTTTTTTTGTGCTAAGAAAATCTGAATTGTGCAATAATTTAGTGGCATAAAATGGAAATTCAGTATTTAAAATAACCTTTGAATTAATCACAAACTTTGATTAATCGACTGATTTAAAAGTAGACTGTGCACTTATACACACGTAACACACCTGCACTGGTTCCATTGTGCACATATAATGAGGGGTTTTGTTATCGTAGGTAGGGAGAAACTGGTTCCAATGGTAGGAAGGTCAGTAACCTCATCGTCTTTGTCAGCATCCTTCCATCTGTGTCAAGTGATGGACACACAGCAAATGAAATCCACAGGGGATGGCAGTGGCTTCATATGGTGCACTTTTGCTAATAGCTGAAGACACCAATTGGTGAGAGGCAGGTTCTGACATAAGTACCTCACATGAAGTGCTTCGGTAACCAGAGAACTTGGATTTAAGGTACGTGTCAAAAAGCTGGGGGAGGGGAGATAATTAAAAAATATTTTCACACAGCACGTTGTTATGATCTGTAATTGTCTGCCTGAAAGCGTGGTGGAAGCTGATTCACGAGTAACTTTCAAAAGGGCAATAAATTACATTTATTGTACCATATATAATAAATACAACATTGGTCTTGGAATGGGCACAGCACAGATAAAACAGAATGATAATGAGGCTTAAAGGGTTATATTATAAGAACAAGTTGGATAAACTTGGTTTGTATTCTTGTAAGTTTAGAAGGTTGATGCGGTGATCTGATCAAGGTGTTTAAAATGATCGTGGAGTTTGATAGAACAACTGTTGGGAGAGTCCAGAACCAAGTGCATAGCATTAAATTTGGTACAAGGCTGTCCAGGGTTGATGTCAGGAAGCACTTCTTCACACATGGGCTAGTGGCAGTCTGGAACTCTCTACCCCAAAAGGCTGTGGATATTGGGGATCAATTGCAGTTTTCAACGGATCAACAGATTTCTGTTAGGCCAAAGGTATCAAGAGGTATGGAGCAAAGGTGAGTAAATGGAGTTGAACTCCAGATCGGGTACATGATTTAATAGAATGGCAGAACAGGCACAAGGAGCTGAATGTCCTCCTCCTGTTGCTGTGATCTCGAAATCCTATCAGAGTAGGTGTTGTTCGTATTCCTCAATTCCATCAGGTGTTTACATTTTATCCTGTTGTTTAAATTTAACAGCTATTCATTGTAAAATATTGCAACAAGTTTACAGCCCAGTATTATTGTACATAAACTCACTGGGATTGTATAGAATTAACACTGAGTATTCCTAACTTTGTATAATGATTGCAGGGGCAAACACAGGGGTTAAATTAACTTGTTTGATCTCCCTTCCATGTTTTGCTTAGTTTAATTAAATTTACGTACGGTTTATTATGGAATACTTATTCCATTAAGGGAAATAAATCTTTCACGCAAATAATATTTACTTTTGATGCAGTTAACATTTTATAATTCAAATTTCATGCATCATGAAGAATTTTAATGAAATGAGGACACATTGTTAAATAAGTACCTTAGTGATTGAGGAGCTGCATGGTTTCCTGCCACAAAAAATCACCATGTAGAGAGAGTGTGAAATACTGAGTGAGACACTTCATATATTCAGCTACAAATGAAAATTCTTCATGTTACATTGGAGGAGAGAGGTTAAACAACAACAACTTGCAGTTATATAGCACTTTTAACATGGTGCTTTACAAGAGCATTATAAACAACATTTGACACCAAGGAGATATTAAGACAGGTAACCAAAAGTTTGGCCAAAGAAGTCAATTTCAAGGAGTGCCTTAAAGTTGGAGAGTGAGGTAGAGAGGCAGAGAGGTTTGCTACCTAGGCAGCTGAATGCATGACCATTAGTGGTGGGGGAATGATGGAATCGGGGATACAAGGGACCAGAATTGGAAAAGTACAGAGTTCTTGGAGGGTTGTAAGGTTGGAGAAGGTTACAGAAATGCAATAGTTGCTTTACTATTTAGGGATTACATTTTCTCCACTCTTAAAAATAAGAAAAGTAAATTGGGGAAGAGGAAATCTGATTGACTTGCATGCTACCATTAGTCTCCTTTTAAACAATGAGCATATTTAGGAACTGCTGACATCTCAGATGATAATGCCATAGTGCTGCTGGGCATCTAGTGTCAGCTACCATTCCCCACCCCTTCCCCCAATGCTGTCCATGATAAGAATAGGCAATGAATCTGCAGCTGAAGGACAGCCACAAGAACAGAATTATACAAATGAATGTCCTGTTATCCTGGCAGCTTCCACAATTGCTTCAGCCAACCACAGTCAGCAGTGTCAATGTTATTTGCTGAACATGCTGCATTCAGGTGGCAGCATTACATGGTGCCATTTACTTGCCACATTTAATGGGCCACTGACTGGATAAGCACATTGATACATGCGGAATGCCTGCCTCTGACTGTGGAAAGCTGAGCCATTGGCAAAGTGCAATGCTGTCTCTCACATTGTCCCAAGCTTAGAGTGAAGTGCATCTTTGTATGGAACACCCTAAGATGAGGCTCTGGACTGCCTCCTGCAATTTTTCCTGCTCCACTGCAAAATGACTTTAAATGTGCCCAGCAACTGGATATTCACCCTTTCGTCCCTTTCCCTGCACCCATACCCTACCATAGCACTCCCAATGTGTCATATATGACAGTTGTGAATATTGATAATAATGAGTTATCCTTACACTATTGTTCAAGGTGAGTAGGGAATATGACTGGTGCAAATGAAGCAGGAATTCCAGCACCACTGGGCTAGAAGTTCATTATCTGCTCTGCAAAGTACCTATTGATGCTGAAGTACTAAGCTTTTTGTAACTAAAAGGATGCAATAGGGTTTGAGCTCAGCTTTGTCAAATTCTGAATTGGGATGATTCAAACTCGTGTGTTTTTCTGAATTTGCCAGGTTTTGCTTTCAAAACCCCAAAAGGCACACATGTTGGCCAGAGAAAGCGAGCAAAGCGTTAGGTTTTTGAACAGCAGTGTGTTGAAGTTGTGGGTCCAAGTGTTGTGGGCACATTTCCAGTAATCTCAAGGACTAGCACTTATGTCTCCTGAGTCACTCTGAGTCCCTATCGAACACATAAGCTGCCACCAGACACAGCAGCTGGACAGCAACGTAGTTTAGATCTTAATATAGCAGCCAAGATTCTTTCAGTTGATGAATGGGAGGTCAGTGCACATGGGCAGGACTGTCAGGCAAGGGCACCCTGTAAGGGTCGGAACATCATGCTGATAAAATAAGATGCTGAGGGTTTAAGCTGTGCCACTGAGATCTTATTATCACCACTGTCAAAAAAACCTGCCAGAAGGAACACCATCTAACTCTCAGTCAACTACTGGCCCTGCAGGTTATATATATCAGAGATAGTCAACCATCTCTGGGCTAGTTCATCATAGTGTACATGGTGGTATGAGTTAAGGAGAAGGCCAGATCAGGTTGTGGTCAGTTCCTGCAGAATAGTCAGCACCTACATGTGACCAACACTTTAGATTATGTCATTTCACCTCTGTAATCCTGTGATAGCTGCACACTTATTTCTCTCCAGGAAATAACTGAGACCCCCTGAAATCCAGAGCATCCTTGAATCACTAAGCCATCCATTTTGCTCATATCGTGGTGCTGCTCAAGCATCTTCACTTTAAAACAATTTCCTCCTCACTCTACCCCTATCTAAAACTGCTAAGATTTGGAATTTGGGTCTAGGAGCTTTCAGTACACCCTTGGCTCCTCCAAACTGCCCTCAAGCAGTAGAGGTGCTACAACTCTATGTTTGGCAATGCTTCTGTGGCGGTGATTCACTGAATTGTAGAGCTATTGTTATATTATTCTGCACTATACAGCAATAGAACTCATATGTATTACTTGTGTTGCAGTGTACAATTCAGGGCATTTCTGGATTCCTGGTAGTCTCAACTGTTGTATAGACGTCTCTCTGTCACGGGGTGAACTGACAAAAATAACGTGTTATTCATGCGTAGGTATTGACCTTCTCCAGGTTCTCCAAATGCTCCATATGTTAAACAAAAACAGAAAATGCTGGAAAAACTCAGCAGGTCTAGCAGCATCTGTGGAGAGAGAAACAGAATTAACGTTTCGAGTCCGTATGACCCTTCTTCAGAACCTTCAAATGTTAACCTGGCTGACTGCATGTCCCCAGGCTCACTATCTGGCAGGGGACAGCTATGCCTCTGAGCCAGCTGTTGCTGCTCTCCTAGCCGGTACCCCCAGCACAATAATGGACACCACAATGTTTTCTCTCCGATTTTTGGCTCATACTTTCCAGGACAGGCAGACTGGGTGACAGTTTAACCCCTCTAAGTGTCACTAACCTTTGTGAACTTCAGCTATCATGGAATTGGTGGAATAACAGTGACCCCATCTCTTCATTATTCACTTTGAGCAAACAGTTTCTCCATTGAAGAACCTTATGGTGGAACTCAATCCCACTGTCTCGTGGATGGTATTGCTTCAACGTCTCTCTTTAACTAAACTCCAATTCCTCAGCTGTATTTTTGGATTAAATCATTTCCTCAGGGAGGGTCTTTTTTAAAACTTATCCTCGGGATGTGGGCATTGCTGCCAAGGCTGACATTTAATGCCCATCGACTAGTTGTTCTGAGAAGGTGCTGGTGAGCTTTCTTCAGCAACTGGCAGTAACTTGATGCCATTGAGTGAGTCATTATACGACCACTTCAGAGGACAATTAAGAGTCAACCACAATGGTGTGCACTGGTTTGTAGACCAGACTGGATAACGACAACAGGTTTCATTCCCTAAAGAACATTAGGGAAGATTTTGCTTCTTACAACAGTTCACCCACTTTGTGATCACTTTTACTGACAGAAGCTTTTTAATTTCAGATTTTTTTTAAAAATTGATTTCAAATCCTCAAAATGCTCATGGTGGGATTTGAATTCACATTCTATGGGTTATAAACCGAGGCTTTTAGCACTGAAGTCAAACCTTGTCACTGTGTTTTGCTTATTCTTTGAAGGCAGCAGCTGGTGCTATGTTCTTTCCCCAACAATCTCACATCTGATCCTGCTGATGGGCTTGACAAGATTATTGACTGCCTTTCTCCATGGTTAGATTTGCTTCCACTGTGCCAGAGCCTGATTTCTGATCTACATCTTTTTATACCCGCTCTATGGTTTCTGAAATCTTTGGTTTCTATGTGTTATCTGGAATTTTCAATGAAGAAAATATTTCACTCTGTGCTATAATATGTTTGTTGAGAGCCTATTGCAGGGAAGTAAGATCTATTTTGGTGTTATCACAGAGTGAGTGATGGCAGTCCTGGGAATTGAAATATTTTCTCACTTGTAGCACTCAGTGCTGCCATTGTGTGTGGTATGAGCTGGATGTAATGAAGTGTTGCCCCAATAACACTGAGAGAAACTGTTTAAGCACTGAAATCAGACAAGTGTGTACCCATGTGATCTCTCTCCTTTTTGCAATTCCTGAGATGGTTACAATAAAAGAACAAAGAACGCCAAAATGGTACAGCTGGAAATAAGCCCATAATTAACTGTTTCATAGCAGCCTGTAAGGAAAGAGGCCATTCAGCCCATCCTACTTGTGTTAACTAGATGTAGAAATGTTTCCACTTGTAGCAGAGTCTGAAACTAGGGGTCATCAGTATAAGACAGTCACTAATAAATCCAATAGGGAAGTCAGGAGAAAATCCTTCACCCAGAGAGTGGTGAGAATGTAGAACTTGCTACCAGCTGGAGTAATTAAGGTGAATAGCATAAATAGATTTAAGGAGAAACTAGATAAGCACATGAGGGAGAAATGAGTAGGTGGCTATGCTGATAGGGTTTGATGAAGAAATTAGATGAAGAAATGCGAATACCCTGTTTTGGCTTCAGTTGCGATATTGTGTATAGGAGCAAGGAGCTCCCAACGGCATTGCTGAAGGGATCGTAAGAGAACACAAGCCTCTCCACCAGGCCAAGGTGACGATCCACAGAAGCAATCATTGGGCCACCCATGGTGCTAGATCAAGTGAGATTCAAAAAGTCCTCAGTGGCAGAACAGTTGAAGGATGACTGTGAGTCTCACTGGCTGTAAAGGTGGAACAGGGCTGCAGGAGCAAGGTGTCCTGGTCATCATGGTTCAAAATGTCCCCAAAATCTGACCACCAACCCGTCAAGATCAAATAACAGCACCTTACCATAAACAAAGTCACGCAGAGGCTTCTACCATTTGCCAAGTCCTGTGGTGATGGAGAATTGGCGACAGGGACAGGGCTTTGAACCTGGAAGTCCCTAGTCAAGGATCAGCACATAGGCAACAGATGCATGAAGGTCATTGGCCACCTGTGTTGGGACAGAGGTGTCTATAGGCAGCTACAGGATACACTCTACTCACTCCAAATGAGAAGAGGGCCAGAAAAGGTGCCGTAAAAATGGGCTGTCCCACTTTCTCCTGGCTGGGGAACCACACCCTGCGGTATCACCATCTCTGTGGTCAAAGGAAGAAAACTTTAAATTTTGCAACTTGGAATGTTAGAAGACACAGGGATAATCTCAAGAGTGGCCATCTGGAAAGAAGAACTGCGATCATATTATATGAATAACCAAGACTCTAAATTGACATCGGTGCCCTCAACGAGACCCGCCTTCCTGGGGAGAGGCAGCTGAAGGAACAAGCAGGGGGATACACCCACTGGAAGGGAAAGGCTGACAGCGGCCCTCGTGTCCACAGAGATGGTTTTCCCATCTGTAATAGGATCTTGGATGCACTGCCTGAACTCCCCAGTTAAATCGGTGAAAGACTCATGACACTTCACCTGCAGCTCAGCTGTAATCAGTATGCCACCATCATCAGCACTTATGGCCCAACCCTTGACTCCGATGAAGGAAAAGTTCCATTTTGACCTTGGTGAAGTCCTCACCGCCATTCCAAAAGAAAAAAAAGGTCATTCTTCTGAGGAACTTTAATGTCAGGGTTGGCTGTGACTCTGATATCTGGAGGGGGTTGGGAAAAGCCAATGCAAATGGTGTCCTCCTGCTGACAAAGTGTGTTCAGCGTGGCCTCATTATAACAAACACCCTCTTCTGCCAGAAGGTCAAATACAAAATCACATTCAGGCACCTAGATCAAAGCATTAGCACCTCCTGGATTACGTCATTGTTCGAGTCAAAGATCTAAGTGCTGTTTGTATCACTTGATCGATACGAGGGACTGATGCCTCATGGACAGATCTTGAACTTGTTTGATCAGTGGTGAACATATCAAGGCCCAGAAGTCCAAGAGGGAAAAGGTCAATGTCTTAGCCCTAAAGCTGTTGTAGTTGGAAAGGATTAATTTGTAAGATTACTGGGAGAAAGCTGGGGCATGTGACTAAATTGCACAGTTCTTTCAAAAATTGACTCAGGTACAATGGGCTGAATGGCCTCCTCCTGTGATGTAAGATTCTATGGGGGGGAAATTTTATGGAGGTGATGAGGCTCTTGGCCGCTGGCAGGAAAGCTAGCCAGAGACCTGTGTTGCTTCCTCTGGGGAAGGCTCGCTGAATTATGAGCCAATCAGGCAACTAACAGGCCAATCAGTGGCCAAGAGCTACTGGCCAATCAGAGGCCAGCAGCTCCTTTGCTCAGCAGCGCCTCCAGGGAGGTGGTGGCTGCTGCGCAAAATACACCCACTAGAGGCCTCGGATCATGGAGCAACCAGGCCAGAGATATGTGATGCCGGGAGAGGTTTTGTGGGGTCAGAATCATGGGGAAGGAGAATGTAGGTGAGCTGGCAGCAGGGGAAAGGATGTGGCTCTCAGCGGGCCTTCCCTTCCCCAATGCCGAGTCCATGGATCAGCTGCTGTGTACCTTTAAACGAGGGACCCCGCCCCCGCCCCCGCACCCAAGGAGACCACAAGCAACCTGTACAAGTTTCCTCTTGCACTCCCTGCATGCAGGCCCTGGACTGCTGCTGGGTTAATAGCAGTGGCAGTGCAATCAGACCCTTAAGTGCACATTAATTGTTCACCTAAGGGCCTCAGTTGGTGGTGGGGTGGGAAGGCCGCCCATGGGATGGAGGCAAGAAGGTACCAGGGTCCCTACCTGCCACCCTCCTGCCTGATTAAATGCCTCCTGCTACCAAATTCGCCAAAGGGGAGGGCATAAAATACCACCCTTTAATTCCAACTACTTTCTTTGTTATTGGCCACCATTTTGGAAATTGCAGAATGAGTATTTATGCTAGATTTATTACTTGCTACAAATTCCTATTCCTTGGAGACTGGATTAAAACAGATCCAAAGTAATCCTATTTACAGCCATGATAGGTATCCTGGGAAGCAGTATTCATTCCATACAAGCTGGATTTGAATTTTAATCTGCTAATTCGTTTTGTTCTCTTCTCCCTATTCAAGGCACTGGAAAGTCTGCAGAAGCTGGAGGTGGTGAACTTTGGAGATTGTTTGGTTCGATCAACAGGAGCTTGCGCTATTGCAAAGTCCCTGCAGAACAGTTTGAGCAAACTGAAAGTAAGTACATGAACTTACCATGATAATCCCTGCCCAGCCCTGGTCTCTGATCTATATGCAGGTTTGGAAGATGGGAGTGTGAAGAGGAGGGAAGTCCATTTGTTAATTGGAAAGAGATGAAGTGAATTAAGACATGGGGAAGATGTTTCCATTAGTAGGAGAGACTAGGACCCGAGGGCACAGCCTCAGAGTAAAGGGAAGACCTTTTAGAACAGAAATAAGGAGAAACTTCTTTAGCCAGAGAGTGGTGAATCTATGGAATTCATTGCCACAGAAGGCTGTGGAGGCCAGGTCATTGAGTGTATTTAAGACCGAGATAGATAGGTTCTTGATTGGTAAGGGGATCAAAGGTTACGGGGAGAAGGCAGGAGAATGGGGTTGAGAAACTTATCAGCCATGATTGAATGGTGGAGCAGACTTGATGGGCCGAATGGCTTAATTTCTGCTCCTAGGTCTTATGGTCTTATGGTCTAAGATAATCCAATTTAATTTGGATCCAACATGTCACTGCACTCTCTCAGTGCCCTGCTAGATCACAAGATTAGTTTTAAACCCCACCTCCTGTTCATCAGCAAGTCTGTTAACATCCACTTTTGAGATATTACCATCTCCATTACTAACTCACCACCTCATTACTGAAACCATCATTACTGTCTTTGTCACTTTTAGACTCACTCTCCTTGCCAGTCACACCAGGTTCCACTCAGCTTCACATCTCCTGTGCTTGCTGGCCCACTGGTAATGCTTCAATTTTAAAATTCTCACCCTTGTTTTCAAATCCATCCATGGCTTTGCCCCTCTCTATCTGTAACCACCTTCAGCCCTACGACACTCCACGATATCTGTGCTCCTCCAATTCTAGCCTCTTAAGCATCTCCGATTTTAAATGCTCCACTATTGGCAGCCATGCCTAAGACCCTAAGCTCTGGGTTTTCCTGCTAAATCAGCCCACCTATCTTTCCACCTTTAAGACACTCCTTAGCACCTATTTGTTTGCCCAAGTTTTTAGTCACCCATCCTAAGATCCCTTTATTGTAGCTGGTGTCGAATTTTGTTTGATAACTGCTCCTTTAAGATGCATTGGGATATTTACTATTATAAATTACATAAATGTAAGTTGTTATTTTATTTCAAGATGGCACCTCCAACAATGCAGCACTCCCTTAGTACTGCATTGGAGTGTCAGCTGTGGCTCAGTTGGTAGCACCCTTGCCTTTGAGTCACATAAAATATTCACAAAAGATTAAGGTTGATACTCCAGCGCAATACTGCTGAAGTGGTGCTCTCTTGGACTTGCCATTGTGCTGATAAAACATTGAACTGAGGCCCTGTCTGCCCTCTCAGGTGGATGTAAAAGATCTCATAGCCACTATTTCAAAGAAGAGCATAGGGATTACCGTGACTAATATTTGTCCCTCAGTCAATATCACAGAAAAGCTGATTATCTGGCCATTGTCACATTGCTACTGTGGGAGTTTGCTGTGTGCAAATTGGCTGCTGCATTTTCTACATCACAATTAGAACAGTGACTGCATTTCACTTCATTCGTTGTAAAGTACTTTAAGATGTCCGGTGGTCATGAAAGCACTATATAAATGAAGTCTTTCTTCTTTTACACAAAGTGACCTCACCAGTTACCTGCTGACCTATAATATGAAACTTAAGTTTAATTCAGCTATGCATCAGGGATTGGGAGAGAGTGTTCTCTGTAGGTATTGGGCCTGGTAATTTGGAGACTAGTGTTTTACTTGTGCTAAAGAAGGTCCCTGGGCAGGAAGAATAACAATCTGTACCCCCGAGTGTGAAGAGTTTCAAGGTCCTCCAGTGGCTCAGTACTTATTTCAACCTCATCGAGCACAAGGCTCCAGGTTTGATCTTCAGGCTCTGCTGAGCTGACCTGATTTCAGGTGGACGGTGTCAGAGGGGCGATAGCTGGCCCCAGAATGTGCCTGGCCGGGAGACGAGAATGGCTAATCAGCTGGTGGTGGAAGAGTATGTGTGTGAGGAGATGACTGGACCTCTTCCCAATAGTCTCGTAATCTGCCAAGCCTAACGGGCCATTAGCAGTGCAGTGGAGCCAAACCCCAGCATGATGCCAATTAACTTTCAGAGGAAAAGCAGAGAAAATTAACAAAGAAAATACAGAATGTGAAGAGTCGTGGAATGACAGAAATTACTGCAAGATAAACGAAGAGAGTCAGTGATCATCTTAGGGCCCACGGAAGGAGGTTGAATGAGACACAACTCCTATAGCTTTAAGAGAATGGTTTTGCCATAGGGACTAACCCCAGACTGTTGTTTAAATCCCCTTGTTAAGAAGAAACAGGAGTGAAAGTTTTTAAACCAATTAGGGTTGGAACTGCTGGAGAACAAGTTATTTTTGGAATGTTAAAGCTGGCTCCAATGCTGTTCAGGCTGATTGCTCAGAATGTGCTTCATTTGCAATCAGTCACCAGCCCTAATGTGTAGAGGCCAAAATAGAGTGCTGGAACCCTCCTGATAGACTTGGCAAGTTTTGGATGCGTGGTTGAATTGACTGGCTAATCCACACTTGGATTATCAATGCAGGACTCATAGCCTAGGATAAATCTCACAGATGTTGCCATCGGAAGTAATTGTGGCTGAAATAACAATGTAGGATCCTCTGGCTGTAACTCACACAGAACAACTGTTTAAACCTCAATGCTTCTAATGTTGGGTCACTGTGCTGCTAAAAAAACTCTACAGTGTGCTGCACATTCACAAATTAAGGACAGATGGTACTGCCTGGGCACAGCCCATATACATCAAATTGCATTTGGGTTATTACTGTACTCCTTGTAAACATTTTCATGCAAAATAACAACAGGGAGAGGCCATTCAGCCCCTCGAGCCTGTTCCACCATTTAATTAGATCATCACAAATCAGTGCATCAATTCCATTTACCTACCTTTGAAGGCAAATTGTGTCCAACCAACCTGATCGAGATTTTTTTTGAGATAGCAGAGAGGGTCGATGAAAGTAATGCAGCTGATGTGGTATACCTGCCCTTCCAAAAGGCGTTTGATAAAGTGTGGCATAACAAGCTTGTCAACAAAGTTAAAGCCCATTGAATAAAAGGGACCACAGCAGCATGGATACAAAGATAAAAGCAAAATACTGCGGATGCCGGAAATCTGAAACAAAAACAAAAGTAGCTGGAAAAACTCAGCAGGCAATCTCTTCTTTGCCTCTACCCATCACTGGCCCTCAATCCAGCTCTACCTGTCCCACCCCCCTCTACCAGCTTATATTTCACCACATTTCTACATTTCTTTAGTTCTGATGAAGAGTCATTCGGACTTGAAACGTTAACTGTGTTCCTCTCCGCAGATGCTGTCAGACCTGCTGAGTTTTTCCAGCTATTTTTGTTTTTGTAGCTTGGATACAACGTTGGCTGACTGACACGAAACAGAGAGCAGTGGTGAATAATTGTTTCTTGGACTGGAGTAATGTCCCCCAGAGGTTGGTATTAGGACCGCCACTCTCTATATCTGCTCTCTGATCTCTATTAATGAGTTAGACTTGGGTATACAGGGCACAATTTCAAAATTTGCAAATGACACAAAACTTGGAAGTATTGTGAACCGTGAGGAGGATAGTGACTTCAGGAGGACATAGACAGAGTGGTGGAATAGGTGGACATGTAGCAGGTGAAATTTAATGCCGAGAACTATAAACTGATACATTTTGTCACTGGGTCAAGATCCTGGAACTTACTTCCTGACAGCACCGCAGTGTACCTTCACCATGTGGACTACAGCGGTTCAGGATGGCAGCTCACCACCACCTTCTCAAGGGCAACTAGGATGAGCAATAAATGCTGGTCTTACCAGCAATGCCCACGCCCTAAAATGAATAAAAGAAATGGATGAATGAGCAGATAGGCGCTGATTTCACATCTCAGCAGAAGCATCTTCCACTGACAATATAGCACTCCCTCATTGTTTGTTCTGACTGATACAGTTGATAAAGTGGAGCTATTTAAAAAATCCCAGAGGGAAATGTTAAACAACTG
This sequence comes from Carcharodon carcharias, assembly GCF_017639515.1. NCBI lineage: Eukaryota > Metazoa > Chordata > Chondrichthyes > Lamniformes > Lamnidae > Carcharodon > Carcharodon carcharias. The sequence continues at coordinate 61,706,458 of NC_054488.1, forward strand.
TCATAACCAATAATTTTAAGTGTTACGTCTGATATGCGACTCTAAATTCAGGAATCAGACCACCAGTTCTCGAGGTTTTACATTAAACTAAGTGAAACATTTTATTAATTTACACAGGCTAAAATATATGTACTCATGGCTACAAATTACTACTATCATAAGTTCCCAGACTAATCTCCATTAAGGCAACAGCAACCCATAGACTTAACCAAACACCAGGCAAAGCATTTCATCTTATGGGCAGAATTTTCCCGTCAGTGATTTGGGGGTGGGGCCTGCTCACCAACAGGAAAATAACATGGGATGATGTTGGGAGGAACCCCCGACATCATCCCAGTCCATTTAAATATTGAAGAAGGCGGGCAGACAACAAAATCAGCTGTCCGCCCGCCAATTAAGGCAATGACAGGATAATTAAGCTTGTCAAATGCCCTGTCTGTCCAACCTTAAGGCTGGCGGGCAGGACAGGAGCCCCAGCGGGCTTCTGATAATACATGAAACCTCATCCACTGGCGGGATGAGGTTTCATGTCCGTTTTTAAAAACTTCAATAAAGTTTATGTGTTTCTTATTAACATGTCCCATCTCATGTGACATTGTCACATGAGGGGGATATGTTAATAATTTTAATATTTTTCTATTTTTAAAGATTGTTATACTGTCAGTAATCTCCCTGAGACAGCACTTGGTCTCAGGGAGATGTGCCCTCTTTCATGCGCATGAGTGAAACACGTACCTTGACAGATGGGGAATCCCCTCCCCACCACCCACTGCACAGCCGCTGGGCAGGCCTTAATTGGCCCACCCACTCAAAATGGCAGCAGGCCCCGTTTCGGCGGCGGAGTTCGGCTGTCCGCCCGCCGCTGAGCCAGTGGGGCCCACCCGCGCATCAAGGTAAAAATTCTAGCACATGAATTCAAGATAAGGTTCTTTTCACTGTGGAGCCAGTTGGAGGCTTGCAGCTGCCTTTTGATCTTAAATTGCCTCTGCTCTGCACACCCGAAAACTACTGAATTTATACCTACCAGCTCCATTGAATGTTAATTCTCATTGTATCAACAACCTTTTTGAACTTCATCTTTTAAAAATGAAACCCCTTTCGTAATATAAATTTTATTAGTAATATAAACATATTGCTTGGTAGCTGCTAGAAAGGTGTCAATTTTCACCCCACTTCTTGAATGCTCTATTCAAAAAATGCAAATGCACGTTATCTCTCTTACATATCAAAACTAGTACATATCAAAGTACTCAGCCTAGCTGGCTTTAATCCAATTAAGACATACCCAGAGACTAAACCTCTATTTTAAAAGAAAAATATTTTCCAAAATATTATATACATTAATAGCTTCATGACACTGTTACACTGGAGTGTCAACCTAGATTATATATTCATTTGTATGAATGGGGTTGAAACCCACAATTGGCTGAGAGTGATAGCATCACAGTATCTCTTCCCCTGTGCTTGGTAGTCCTCCCATATCATCTGGGAAACTAAAAATAATGTATTGCAGGAAGTTTTTACTCTGGATCTAAAACAGGCATAGGCATCCAGATATTTTAGAACCTCATTATCTTAAAAACATAATTGACTTAATTCTTCACAGATAATGTGGGTTAAACAGCCTGCCCTCACTCCCATGTTAAAAATTACAGGAAATTTTCAATATACTATTCCTCTGTGTGTTCAAACACTGAGTGCATTTAAAAAAAACTTATTAAGCTCATTTTATAGTTATGGCTTTGCTCGTGGCATTTTAATGTTGCCCTAAAATGAGATTATTTTCTCTGTATATAACATTGTTTGGTGTTGATCACCTTCATACTGACACTTAGGCTTGATCATAGTTGCCTTTGGAGAGAATGATGTGAAAACATAGAAGAACATGCAAGCAGTTTGCTGTTACATCCAGGACTTGAAGGCATACTGTGCAAACATTAACACAGTAAAACCTAATTAGAAGGCAGCAAGCTGTTTGTCCTATATTAAAGAGATGCAAAAACACATTGGAACTTCTCAAATTCATTTTGTAGCTCTGTAATTACTTGTAGTAAGACCAGCTTTCTGAATGTGATCCCAGAATAATAATTAACAAAGTGCTGGTTGCATGTTACCATGTGGTTGTAATAAGCCAAGCTTCATAAATAATGATCCATGTAAAACTTGGCAAACATTCTATTGTTCTTTAAGCCTTAAAGCAATGGTTAGCAATTTCTTCACACAGAGTAGGGAGCTTCCTGCATCAATTGATGCACTCTTCTGTCCTACTCCCACAAATATTGATGCACTGCTCTGTCCCACACCTAACTGTTATGGGATCCTGAAAGCCCCTTTGAGTAATGGTATCGATGGTGCTACGACCAGTCCCAGCTGAGATCCCCAATTTGTTACACCTGGGACGGGACCCCAATTTTGTTATGATCCCAGGTGAGGGGGAATGAGCTGGCTCCTCTATTTGTTCAACCCCCTCAGTTAGTCGCAGCAAGGTTAGTTTAAAAATCATTTCCCCGTGGATTCCTTTTCCCAGTCCAAATGTATTTACTTTTTATGAGGAGCCAACTTAACCAGGTTTTCTTGAGTCAAAGAAAGAATAAGTTTATTAGTTACTAAAACCCAATGAAAAATAATAAAATAATGTGACACATACATACACACAGATCAAAATGAGAAGTTAAGAGTCCAAATAAAAGTTAAAATAAATACAAACTGTCCTTGGCTTGTCCGTGAGGCTTAGATGGTTGTAGGTTGCAGCCGTTAAGTTGGGTGATTTTGGTAGAGCTGACTTTGGCAGATTTGCAGTCTGTGCGAGACACTTGTTGGCTTGTCCCAGGGCAAGGAATCATGATTCTTCAGGGTAGCTGAAGAGGCTGTCCCGTTTCCTTTTTGCTTGTGATTTGTGGCGAAAACCTTGTCTCCAGCAAGAGAGAGAGAGAGAAAAATCACCTGCTTGTCTTTGCAGGAGTAACTGAGAGGCGTTTCTTCTTGTTTCTGTCATACACACACGGGTCTGCAGCTAGCTTTTTACCCATCTTTCCTTGTGTATTCCAGGGAGGGGAAATAATCAACTTCCACCCACAGTCCATTTTTCTTTCACCTCAGACCATTTTACACATTCTGAGATATAAATCAACAGGAGATGGATTTTTGGATGACTGCAGAGGTGGGAATCAGTCTCCATCATCTCTGCAGACACAGGAGATTAAAAGTCCAGTCTTTTGCATTTTCCATTTCTTCCTTTCAAGTTTCTGTGTTTGAAGTAGGCCTTGACACCTCTTTAGGTGCAATACAATATGTTCTCTCAGGGCATGTCTGTCAATATAATCCAAATAGGAATTTTCCAGAAAGCGGTCACTTTACATTATCAGCCACCTTTTAGTCAGTCTTTACACGTATTTCCTTTAAACACACAGGTCTTCCTTTTAAAAAGTTCAATATGTGCATAGGTAGTTGGTAGCCACATCCACTGTCGTGACTATAGGCAAAAGGGCAGCATTGTGAGCCTGTATGACAAGCTGAAATTTCATGATCTCAGTTTGAGCTTCCACTGTGACACTGAGTTGTTGGATGGCTTTTGACTGTGGAAGCTGAGACATTGGCCATTAGTCGCTGCATCATACATGGGTCCTCAAGTGCTCTCATGGAGTTGGCCACCCCTTCCACCCTGGAAATGATGGACTCCAAGCTCTACACAAAGCCCCGTGCCAAGCTGGGTTGGCTCCCTGATAGTGATAGCAGGCTTTGTGGAAGGCCTGGCATTGCACCAAGCATTTGTATGTGTCAGCTGTGACTCATTTGGAGTATTCTTACCTCTGAATCAGAAGGTTCTGTGTTCAAGTCCCACTCCAGGGCTTGAACACAAAAATCAAGGCTGACACTCCCATGCAGTACTGAGGGAATGCTGCACTGTTGAGAGTGCTATCTTTCGGATGAGACATTAAAACAAGGTTCTGCCCGCCCTCTTGTTGATGTAAAATATCCTGCGGCACTATTTTGAAGAGCAGGGGAGTTATACCCAGCATCCTGTATTTATCCCTCAACCAAGATCACAAAAAGCAGATTATGTGGTCATTATCACATGGCTGTTTGTGAGATCTTGGTAGAGTATTCCTTACATTACAACAGTAACTACACTTCAAAAGTACTTCATTGGCTGTAAAGCGCATTGAGATGCCCAGTATATGTGAAAGGTGCTATATAAATGTAAGTCTTTCTGCTTGTCAGCCTTTATACACTACCTCATTTGAGTTCTCTGCAACAGAACTTGTCAACCCACCCTCCAGGGAGCTGGCACCTATGCTCTCCTCTCCCTCCAACCTTGCTGCAACCCATTCATGCCCAGTGACTCATCACATGCAGATCCTCTATGTAAGCTAACCTGTGAAGATTGCAGAGTTGGTTGTTGTGAGTGTGAGATCGAGCAACAGTTTTTCTTCTTCTGCAGCCTGTTGTTCCTCAAGGACTTCACTTCCCACATCACTGCCTGGCCAGGTAGCAGTTCCTGGATATCAGAAAACTTAATGGCAGGAGGGTAGGGTTATAGAATTGAATCATAGAATGGTTATAGCACAGTAGGATGCCATTCGGCCCATCAAGTGCTTGCCAACTCTCTGCAAGAGCAACTCAGCCTTTTTGCAGGTACAGGCTGGGGTTAAGCAGTGCAGGCTAGCATATAGGTGGTGCTAACCTCGCATGAATTTGGGCAACTCGCTGGCACTTTCAGACCTGGATTGTGCTGCGCAATCATTGTAACCAGCAGGCAGCACCAAGTTTGCACGCTGCCTCCATTACTTTGGATGGGCATGGATTAATCACACATTGATATTGCCACATTCAATTTCCAGGGCCATCCAAACTTTGCAGCTCTGTAACTTTTCATCAGAACTGGAGAAAGTAAGTATGATGTAACAGACAGGGAAATGCAGGAGGGGAAGGAAAAGCAGAGGGAAGGTCTGTGTAAGGTGGATAACAGGGAAGATTAAATGATAAAAGAGATGATGTTACAAGGCAAAAGTAATGGAACAAGTAAAGGAACAAAAGATGGATAGAGAGGAGGAATAAATAGAATAAATTTCCAATAGCTGCAGTCCAAAAAAATGGGTGCGGTGATTACAATCTGAAATGATCTAGTGTTGAGTCCAGAAGGCTGTAAACATGATAAACATATTTATTATTGACCCAGTGTCACTCCATGTTACTCTGTCTGTGCATTCAGACTCCTGGATAGAGTCAGCAGTTGTTTTAAGTAAGCTCCATTGCATTAATCTGAATGGAGATTGCGATTTGAGGCTGTGTTTTTCAAGCTGTCTCATCTGTGAGAGATTTGAATGAAATTTACAGAAATTTCTCTCCATAACATTTTGGGTAATGTGGCAGCTTGTCAGAAAACAGCACTGTGATGATGCAGACTGCACCAGCCATTTGCAAAGGACACTGAGTATGCAATTCACAGCAAGCAATTTACAGATGTGTTTTGATACCTTTAATGGTATTGTTACCATTCAGGCCTTCTTTCTCAATGCTTTTAACAGTGACTCCAAAATCACTGCAAGAAAGACAGATTCCATAGAATACCCACATCTCTTGTGAACTGAAACTTGTATCTTAATGTGTTAAAAGTTTTTTTTAATTCATTCATGGGATGTGGGCTTTGCTGGCTGGGCCAGCATTTATTGCCCATCCCAATACTCAAAAAAAAAACAGAAAATGCTGGAAAAACTCAGCAGGTCTAATAGCATCTGTGGAGAGAAAGACAGAGTCAATGCTTCAAGTCCGTATGACTCTTCTTCAGAGGCCAATACGCAAATATGTCCTTTAACCACACTGTTATCTCCCAGAGATTACATGGGCTGCCCTTGACGTGCACCCATCCACTCACACCTGCAAGAACTCTTAACCTTCTGATCTTCAATCTCCCTTTACCCTAGCTCAGACTGGGAACTGAGTGGACCAGGAGAGACTTATAAATTAATCAGTATTCCGTGGCTATGCATGGTGCCATTCTGACTCTATGCCACCCAATTCTCGGTTAGTTTCCCGATAAACATTGTGAGGGGACTGAGACCTCACACTGTATATTTTTTATAAAATAGAAAAAATATCCTCATGGCTATTTCTACAATTTTAAAAACTGGACAAGGAAGTCTGTGACCCTCGAACAAAAGGAGCTACCATGGCAGCATCGAAAAACTTGCGCCTTGATATCTCTGAAAAAGCACTAATGACATCTCTATGGGCTGCAGTGACCAAATTCAAGGAGAACTATACAAGGACCATCTGCATTTCATAAGCCAGGCTGGCCAACCAGAGTCTACTCGTTTGCTAGGACAAAGGGCACCGCAACCTTCCCTTCAATTCCTAATGGTTGAGACATTGAGCTATCTCAGGGACTCAAGACGAGGAATACACATCAATGACAATGTGGGGAGGTGGTAGTCATGTAACATGGACCCCTATCTGGTGTAACCAGCAACATAGTCTTGCTGTCCTGTAAAATCTCAGTCTGCTGCTTACCATCTACAAGCAGCCTCACAAAAAAGAGGCTCTTTCCAGGTTTGGATGCCTGGTCTCCATCTACGTTGCTACTACTGGGAATTCTGTACCATTGCCTATAAGACTGATTCATCTCTGCATGCCTATCTCATTGTGTGAAGTCAACACCATCAAAACTGTGATTTCTACAGCACTGGTTTTTGGCCTGCTGACCTCTGTGAAGGAATACCTCACTGGACTTTGATTATGGATCCTGGAACCCATGTGAAACAATATTTATTTTCTCTGTGGTCTCTGCATTGTAAATCTTTCTTTTCTCTATCCCTCTTTTACTGTATGACGGCAAAGGGAGCAATGTTGCAACTCCCCCTTTTGCGTTTTGAGTGTGTGCAAATAAACTAACCCTTTGAGTTCATCCTATCTCAAGTTTGCTGTGGGGTTGTTAATAGAAATTGGATCACACCAAAACTGAAGCGTTGGGAAATATGCAACTGTTTGATGTCATTCAATCCCTTGATTGAATTATTGCTCTATCATCCCTCTTGGTTAACTGTTTTCATTGTAGAATTTTAACAAAGCAAAGGCTAAAGTGCAAGTAAGCCCATTTGTTGTTAAGTAGCCTTTCGACAGCTTCTGAGTACAACTGACATGTAGGTTTATTGTGGACCAAAGTGCTATATCAACATTGGTTCTGGTGGCCTTGTTTAACACCATTGCTCCTTATCTGTAGGAATGTTTGGCAGTATTAGCAGAGTTTCAATTAAATAAATGTTTCAAAGTGATGGTTGTCTTATGTCCCCAATAGAATGTTGATGTGTATCTATTTGTGGCCATAGGAGGTAACACTTATATTAATCATCAGGTCATCAATTTCCCACGTCCAATTGATGACTGCTTGATATTTAGGGCTTGAAATTCAGCTCCGTAGCTTCAGAATGGGATTCACAGCACTTCAGGTTGCTTCCAGTGTGCCCCACATGGTGCACCATGCTGCAAGGCTGATTCTGGGAGCAAGCTGTGCAAACTGATCAGACCATTTGATGCACGTTCTTGAAACACAGACTGTGCGGGTCCATGGAATGCACACACTGCCCACACAGAAAAGAACGTGCATTCAGATTCAAGAACGAACCCTCACTACTGCTGTTGAAAGGTTCATTCATCTAACTTGCAGGGAGGGTGATTGAGACTGACTCCTGCTATTGAAAGAATTGTGGAAGGACTGTGGAGTGTTTTTGAAGGTGCTGGGGTGAATTGTGGATTTGGCTGTATCCTCACAGGTAAGACAGAGGATTTGGTGACTTGTCCACACAAAGGCTGCAACTGATATAGGGGCCACAACATGACGGGGAGATAGGACAGGTGCTGTAGAAAGGGGAAGCTCTATGTGGAGAGAGGAGGTGGCAGGGTAGAAGTATCCAGGGCACCTTTGCTCTGGATGGGTTGCCATCATTGCTCCTTTATGATGACCTTCCATTCATCTGCAATGTCCTATTACAGCATGTTGTTAGCCAAAATACTACAATAAAAGACACCAGCAAAAATGTTGTCACAACATTTTTATTAAACAATGCATCCAATCGTACAAGCAAAGCTTATCTATTTACCCTTGTTCATGAACTCACTCCACCTGTCATCCTCCACCACTAAGTGCTGCACCCATGACCCTAAGAGCCTTCCTTTTACCCTGCTACATTAAGTCAGTTCCTTCTTGCAACTAGTGTCAGTATATGCAACCAGCAGCAGCTCCTTCCCAATCAACGCAGCTCCCCTTTAAGAGGGCCAGGCCAAATGCACCTTGTGTGTCTGGGACACCTGAGGACTCAGCCAACCAACAGCAGGGGCCCCACTCAGGCCAATGCTGCAATCATTTAAACAAGGAGGCAGCATGAAGTTTGTGTGCTGACTGCCTCGACAGACCTGAGCAAATCACAAGACTGAAACAGGGCTTCATGAATTTTCAGTCCTGTGCTCATTTCAAATCTGTTGTGTTGTTGGTGTTGGTGTAAGTTTATGGAGAAAAAGGTTCTTGTCATTCAGACAAAAAATACACGTCAGTAAAGGGTTAATCTAATACGAAGAGCACGCAAAATGAAACAGCATTTGATTGGGCTGATCCGAAAATTATTTTTCTTTAGGAGGTGAAGAAAGTTCCGTCTGGTCATCTGAACAACGAAAGTAATTCAGAACTCAGAAAATGAAGGAAGGGGCTGGGTAAAAATCCAGAACAGAACCACATGCCAGGGGTTACACATCATGGCCTGAATTTTCAGGTCAGCAGTCCCTTTCCCGGCCACACCCAACCCCGCCTTTCAACCCGATTGGCCTCCAACCGCAATTTCCCGCTGGTTGGCCAATTAACAGCCAGGCAGCGTGAAACACTCGCTGAAATGCTCTGCGCTGCTGGGGTGGGGGAGGGAGGAGGGTGGGCGCTGACATAAGCACGGGCGTGGGGAAGCACAGAATGAGACAGAGGGCTGCCTCAGGGAGCTGAAGAATTTAAAAACAATAAAGATTTTAAAGCCAGAACAAAAATGTCCAAGCATCACGACAGTCAGCTGAACATATACATGATAAAAACTCTATCCATAGATTTTTATTTACATTTTATTTAATAGTGGAAACCTCATCCCGCCCTTGGATGAGGTTCCATGAAAAATGCAAAGGCTACCTGGCCGCTTTACCCATCCACCAACCATGAGGTTTGACGGACCGTGAAAAATTGGGGACAATTGGAATTTTAATGGGCTTAATTGCCCTCTTAATGGTCGGCGGCCCGCCTCCGATTTTTGCGTGTGCCCACTGAGTGAAATATCGCACGAGGGTGGGATGATGTCGGGACGCTCACCCGAAGTCATCTCGTACAATTTTACATCTGATCAGGCTGGGTGCGAGCCCAGACGCCGACCTGAAAATTCTGCCCCATGAATTGCGTGACGATTGCAGTGATCCAGGGAGCTTTGCAAAATAAACATCTAAATCAGAGTCTGGGCTGTATGGCCTGAGGTGCATTTGGATGCAGTCAGTCCACAACGCTTTTATGGTTGATCCTTTGAAGGTGTCTCCCTGCCCCTGGCTCATTACAATCATCCAACAGCGTGAACAAGCTAAGCCTTTACTGTCTGTTTATTAGAGGTGGACCTTATAGCCTTCTGGCAAAGAGACAGCTCGCTTACTTCACACACTTTGTAATTCTAGGTCCAAGTTGGAGGTCTTGCTTTGCACTGTGTTTGTTGCTCAGCTAATTTGTAGATAAACATAGAGTAAATGGAGAGGAGAATGGTTTTGGGTTTCCTATTAACCAATTGCTGGCCTGTATAAACTCTCCTCAAGCTATAAGGAAGAAGGTTTTTCATGAGTTTTTGGACAGCATTGATGTTTGGATTGAAATGCAATCATGTACTAAAGGATCTATGTGGCTTGCTATGGTCATGTGACCTCTGCCATGAGGCACTGACTTGTAATATGGGTCATACGTGGAACTGAGATTGAGTTTAGAAGAGGTGTAAAGAAGCACAATTACTAAAAGAGGAACACAGAAATGTTCAGAGCTGCTGAAAGCTGCTAAAAAAAAGCCACTGAAAAAGAAAAGCAAATCACTGGGTGAGCCACAATGGTTGCCAATTTTCCTCACCCACTCCTGTCGAAATGAAAGGCGATAAGCGGAAGAACTGCCAATTTTTCTACATGCAATGACAAAACTACGCAATTGCGACAGATTTAATGAACAAACTGTAGCAAATACAAGTAGAAACACTTTAACACTGTTGAGGAGAGACTGCTACAAATTGTATTCCACCCTAAATCTCTCCGAAGGACATTAAAACAGATTGCAGAAATTTTAGAAGCCTTGAAGGCACGCTTAGAACCCCAAGAGAATGTAACTTATGAATGGTATGTGTTCAACATTAGGGCTCAAGGTGAAAAAGAGTCTATTGATCAGTATGTGACTGCAGTAACACAGCTCACAGAATCCTGTGAATTCAGGTAACAAAGAGATTTATCATTAAAGATAGGATTGTCTTAGGCATAAGAGACCCTGCAGTGACAGCGTGTCTATCAAGAGAGGACAAACTTACTCTCAAGAAAGCAATCAACATGCAGAAGCACTGAGGTTGTAAATCATCAGCTGTAGCATATTCATGGCAGAACAGACCAGACTTTACATTATGCTGAAAGATATTCCAGGCCAAAAGAGAAGAAAGATTACGGACAAAGGGCAGGATGCTAATACTGCGGAGGCCATCATACAAAGGAAAAGAAGGCTTATCCAGGGTGGGCAAAGCAGTGTTTTAAGAGCAAGAAGCTAAATTATTTTGCACACAAATGTTTGGCTAGAAATAAGCAAAACAAGTCGATACAGATAGCCACTGGAGAGATATCAACCACAGAGTCTGACGAATCACTATACACCGTACAACAGACTAGCTCTCTCAGGTCTATAGGTGATAAATGATGTTTTCTGAACATTAGAATGAAGACCTTAGAATGAGAGCATCAAGTGAACATGGAGAAGCAAAAATAAAAATAGCTGGAAAAACTCAGCAGGTCTGACAGTATCTGCGGAGAGGAACACAGTTAACGTTTCGAGTCTGTATGACTCTCTGTTGAAGAGTCATACAGACCCGAAACGTTAACTGTGTTCCTCTCCGCAGATGCTGTCAGACCTGCTGAGTTTTTCCAGCTATTTTTATTTTTATTTTGGATTTCCAGCATCCGCAGTTTTTTGCTTTTATCTAAGTGAACATGAAGTGTCAGGTAGACACTGGTGCTTCACACAGCATCATGACCTTAACAGACCTGTGCGAAGTGGCTCAACATGGCAATCCAAAAATGAAGTCCTCAAAAGTAAGGTTGAGTCTGTCTGATGTCAGGGTACTCTACCCTCGTACGAGAGGACAGATTTATCTCAAAGCCCAATGCAATGGCAAGAATGAAGACCTGGAGTTCCAGATCATAGACGGTACACAACAGCCACTCATCTCAGCTTGAGCAAGTCTAAAGCTTGAGCTGGTAACCCTAAACATGCCAAAGGAGATTTACAGCGTGTCACAGCGCGCTAAACCTCTGACCACCGAACTGATCCTGGAGGAATACAAAGATGTGTTTAAAGGGTTAGGATATCTACCTGGTGAATAGCACCTTGATGTAGATGAGCGTGTAAGACCAATTCAGCATCTGCCCAAAAGAGTTCCAGCTGCCCTCAGGTCCAGCCTAAAAAACAAGATAGGAGAGCTGGAAAGGAAGGGAGTAATCAAGAAAGTGACAACTCTTATGATTGGATTAGCAACACGGTAGCAGTGAAACAACCTGGAAAGCTGGGCATATGCTTAGACGCAAAAGATCTAAACAAAACTTTGAAGAGACCTCACTATCCTTGTCAAATATTGAAGAAATTTTACTACAACTTGCCAAAGCAATGATCTTTACTACCCTAGATGCAATGGATTGTTACTGGTGAGTGAAGTTGATGAAAGCAGCAGTTTTCTAACAACATTCTGGATGCCGTTTGGGAGATACAGATGGTTAAACATGCAGTTTGGCATTTTCACCGCTCCAGAAGAGTATCAATGCAGACAGCATGAGATAGTCAGATGAGTTTAATACAATTGCTAGACAGAGCTCTCCAGATGAATCTGAAGCTGAACAAGAAAAAATTGCCATTGAAGATGCCTGAAGTCAAGTACATAGGTCAGGTACTGACAGCAAATGGTCTATGTTTGGATCCTAACAAGGTGAGAGCTATAGCAGTGATGCAGCAACCAACAGACGTGAAAGCAGTGCAACCACTTGTTGGATTTGTGAGCTATTTAGCAAAACATTTTGCCTAATTTGTCGTCGGAGGTGAACATTACACCAGCTCATTACCAAGGATGTGCAGTAGTATTGGGGCACAGAACAAGTAGTAGCATTCACTGAAATCAAACAACTAGTGATGACAACGCCAGTGCTGAAGTACTATGATGTCAATGATGAGGTCATCTTCCAGTGCAACGCCAGTGAGACACATCTTGGAGCAACCTTAATGCAGCAAGGACAACCAGTTACATTTGCAAACTAAACGACCCTGCGCTCAGATCGAAAACAGTGCGTGGCTATTGTCTTTGCTTGTGAGCATTTTGATCAATACCTGCTTGGGAGAAGCAAAGTAACATTGGAGTCCGACCACAAGCCACTTCGAAGCATTTTTCTCAAACCACTACTATCTGCTCCAATGTACCTGTAAAGAATGTTGCATCGTTTACAGAGATATCATTTGGATGTGATAACAAGCAAGGGAAACAGATGCACATTGCTGATATACTATCCAGAGCAGCACTCCCTATGAAGAAAGTTGAGGATGCTAATACAGAATGTGAAATCTTCCAGAATCAATGTGAAGCAGCAGCTCGACATGTTCTGGAAGTCATCAACCCAGCAGAGACATTGAATCTGACAGACAAGCGCCTTTCTCACATCAAGCAAACTACCCAACAAGATAAAACTCTCCAAGATTCTGCAAGGAGTAGTGATGAAAGGATGACCTGAGAGCATCAAGGACACACTTGTGGTCACAAGAACATATTGGGCACACTGAGGCGAATTGACAGCCCAAGATGGTATCTTGTGCAAAGAAAATAGAGTCATCATCCCTGAGGAGAAGAGAGGAGAGATGCTGAAGCACATCCATGAAAGCCACCAAGGAGTTGAATTGGGCCTGAGGAAGTCAAGAGAAGTGCTCTACTGGCCAAACATGAGCAATGAAATTATAAACCACATCAGCCAGTGCGGCGCTTGTCACAAGTACCAAGCTGAACAAGCTAGAGAGCCGCAGATGATGCATGACATCCCAGACAGATTATAGATAAAGCTGGGAATAGAGCTCTTCACTCTAGCAGGAACTGATCGTATTATCACCATAGACTACTATTCTAATTACTGGGTGTTAGACCAGTTGCCTTTAGTGACTGCAGGTGAGGCTATAGAATGCCTGAAAGCACACTTCTGTCATTATGGCATTCCAGACATTGTGATGGCAACAATGGCCCTCAGTTCACAAGTGAACAATTCAGCTGCTTCATAAAGGATTGGGAAATTCAATAATACATCATCTGTACTCTATCCCCAGTTGAATGGAAAGGCTGAGGCAACAGTGAAAATCCCCAAAGAAATCATCAAGAAATCGAGCAAATATAGCACAGATATATACAAGGCAATTCTCGAATGGAGAGACACACCAACTGAAGGCATGGAAAATAGTCCAGTCCAAAGACTAATGTCATGCTGCACCCAAACTACTCTTCCAAAAGCAAAAAAGCAATTGAAGCCAAAAGTAGTAACAGGTGTGAGAGAAGAATCCAAGGTGAAAAGGCAGAAAGCCAGATTTCAATTTGACAAAACTGCCAAACCATTGCCAGAGTTGAGTATTGGAGAGCCATTAGGGTACAAACCTTCAATGCGCTTAACAGGAGTCAGCCCATGTGGAAACTTAGGACATGCATAGACCAGTTGTCACCTCGATCGTACATGGTGGACATGAATGACCAAATATATCGGCACAACTGCAGGCATATACGAACAGCTAGAGAAGCTGTTCCTCCACTGCAGGCAGCCAATCAGGAAGATGGGGATCTCACCAGCTGCGCAGAGTACAGAACGACCATCAGTCTCAGAGGTCCACTGGTCCGCAGCAATGGAAATTGGAACAACAACAACAACAGTTACCACAGCAACAACAAATGCCATGGGAACAACACTCCCCAGCGAGGGAACATCACTCAGATGTACAACCAATAACAAAACGCACGCGTTAAGAGACCTACGTAATTTAAAGCTATGTGTGCAGTACATGTGCAGAGACTGACTAGAATAACTAACAGATTGTTAATGCATGAGAACAGTTGTTGTACAGTGGGTAACTTGGGTAATTCACAGCTACAGATGATAATCCATGCAAATTTCCCTTTTGTTTGTTATGAAAAGGGGGATGTTTGGATTGAAATGCAATCATGTACTAAAAGTCCAACCCAGCTTGCCGTAGTTATGTAAGCTTTGCCATGAGGTACTGACTGGAAACAGCCATGTTGCAGGTAGTTCTAATAAGGACAGAGTACAAGAAGCATTGTACTCTTTGAGCTTGTAATAATTGGTATTCTAGAAGTTTGAGCTGAAATAGGCTCCCAAAATAATCTTGTCTTTCTTTGCACTACCTTCTCTCATTCCACATCATATATCTGGCTTAGAAAATAGGTGACCTAATTCTTAACAACCATTTACTGACTCTTGAAGGCTAACTACTGGTTTTGTTGGGGTACAGAGAGATACTAAGGGACTTTGAAATAAAAACAGAAAATGCTGGAAAAACTCAGTAGGTCTGGCAGCATCTATGGAGAGAGAAATAGAGTTAATATTTCGAGTCTGCATGACCCTTCTTCAGAGCTCAATGGGAACTCAATGTCCTAGCATTGAAATCAATTTTTCCCAATTCTGTGCCTCATCAAGCTGCCCAAGTAAACAGTGCATGAAAGACAGCTTGGCATCAACCAGTGGTGTAGCTGAAAATCCTAGTCACTAGATTCTTACAGTTAGATGGATAAAGGCAAAAAGAAACACTGTGGAACCTGTGCTTTTGTTACACAATTCTGTTAATAATTAAGAAGAAACTTTGTAGATTTCTTTTTTTTTGCTAGTTCGGACAGTCATTTCCATGAGATTGGGAGAGACCACAAGGGTGTGATTTCATCCTTGGTTTGTTGGGAGGAATCAAGAATCAGTGGCCGAAAAGTTTTTTTTCTTTGTCCAAACTTTACATTCATAAAGAAAAGCTTCAAAATGTCAAAACTTGGGTTTTAAGGCAAACAGTTTTAGTGTTAAAGCTGCTTGCAAATCACTGCTCCAAACAGACTACAGAACTGAGAACCTTTTAAGTCTCTAGGTTTAATCTACAATTTTTCATGAATTTCTGCTCGGTTTGTGGGACTTCAAGCTATAATCTATAAATGGCCTTTGTCACTGGCTTTGTGGTTAAAATGATACAGAAAACTGCTCTTTTTGTGCTTCAGTGTAACTTGCGCTCATGCTGCAGGTGAAAAGTCACTCATTTAAAGATTGAATGTGCAGCCAACAATACCAAGGAAAATAGTAGCTAATAAAGCAATACACTGTCAGGGCCCATTTCCCTTTTTGAGTAGGAAACCTTCAGAAATTGGTGCCTGGAAGTGAATGCAGAGCAGGGAAATGTTCCAAATCGGCTTTGATATACTTAGATCACCATGGCACGGATTTTGTGAGGGAGGCAGGAGATTGCCAATTGTGCTCGAGCACAAATTATTTCTACAATCAACACTCCCTCATTGGCCATATGGGGCAAAAGCACTACCCTCTTAGTCAAGCTAACATACCCCTGACACTCACTGCCAATGAGAGTGGCAAGGACATGTTTTGAGCAGATGGGGAATATCTGGCCATCATCACTGAAGGTGTTGGGAGAAGCACTGAACAGGCGAGGTTTGGGTGAGGAGGTGTATGATGCCATATCAGACTCAGTGGGTTCCTCTGTACATTCCTTTCATGAAATAGAGTACAATTTAAAAAGTGAAGCAGATAATGCTACAATCCAGTATACAATCGCAAAGTAACCAGAATAGTCCAAAAACCATTAATGTGCAGCTCAGGAAGGTGATTAATTTCTCTCCCAGGTAGTGAAGTGAATTTCCTGTGTCTTGAATAGGAGCTGAATCTTTCCTATGGGGAAATAAAGAAGGAAGCAGCGAATGAAGTGGTCAAAGCTCTGGCTTTCAAGGAGAACCTGCAGAAAGTAGACTTAAATGGTGAGTGCTTACTTGAGCTGTTTGGTGTTGAATTATTTTAGCACACTTTAGGACAGTGCAGCTGTACCACTAGCTGATCAGAAGTATCCTGCAGGTCAGTTTAAACATAGCACAATAGAGCCATCCCTGACATAATCATCCAAATTGATTGCATTTATGTATTGCATTGCATTGACTCAAAACCGTCAGTATAACCAGAGAATGAAGGCGCGCATTTCTAAAAGGGCCTGCATTTGTGTATATTTCCAGAGTACCCCATAGGATATGTTTTCCCTGAAATTTTCAGTCGTCCTTTCCACAGTTTCCATAGTAGCCTCAGATTCTTTTGGCCAAGTGATCTTGGGAATTCCTTACCATTCCTCACAGTGGGAACCATGTTCTTAGTAAATACAGGAATCTCTACAGAGATAGGAATACTGACACACACACTGCCCCACCCAAACCTCAAACATGATATTAAATGATAAGCAGGTACATTTTCTGCTATACACTAATTTCAGAAGAAAATTAGACATGAGTACATAGGAACAGGAGGAGCCATTTAGCTGTTTGAGATCATGGGGAGTGTAACTTGCCATACACTCTTCCTTTTGATTTATAATTCACTTCCTCTGTTTCCAATTCAAGTTGGATCTTCTACTAGTCAAAGATTAACTCAGGAAAGTTCAAACTGATGGCTGTTCTCCATGCAGTCAATAGTTCTGAACCATTTACTGTAACACTGTTTTTACTGACTATGTTTTTGCAAAATAAAACATCCCCACAGTGGAGTATGTGTGAGGACAATAGAGATAATAGCCTTTCACATGCAGACAAGTGAATTCTGACAGACTGTGGGATTCAGCTTTTGGGAAAATGAAAGGGCACGAGTTAAATAAGTTAGCCGCCTGAGTGTAGTCCCAATGGGAATCTAGATATCCACAGTGCTGTTCATGGCTTTACAATAGTGTGAAGTCTCTCTATTGAAGGGCTTTTGACATCTGCAGGAATGTCAAGGTGGAGGGAAAATGTGTTTTTTCTTTTATCAAGTTGATCGAAGGTTAAATAAAATGTTGCAGAAATAGTCATTGAAGAATGTTAGAGATGGGTCAGAAATGTTCTTGTTAAGGAACTGTCGCTTGTTCTTTCAGCACCATTTTGGATACATTACACTATGGCACCAGAAGTATCTGAGATGTCCAGACTGGACAACTGGTCACTGCATTTAAAATGAAGATGGGTGCATTATTGACATCTGTTAGATGAAACACTTCCCCTTGATCTAACAATTAACAAATATTTACAAACTGAGTAGGAACTTCGTAAGATTAGTAAAGATGAGAAAAGATGGTTAATAACAACACTTGCACTTTTTAACAGAAAAATGTCCAAAGTGCTTCACAAAAGTACGATCGATCAAAACTATCACCAAGCTAAAGAAGGAGATATTAAGCTGGTGTGACCAAAAATGTGGTCAAAGAGGTAGGTTTTCAGAAGAAAAGGAGGAAATGAGGTAGAGAGTTGGAGAGATTTAGGGAGGGAATTCCAGAACATAGGGCCCAGGCAGTTGAAGGTATGACTACCAAAGGTGGAATAATTAAAATTGGAATGTGCAAGAGGCCAGAATTGGCGGAGGGTTGTAGGTTTGGAGGAGATTACAGAGATAGGGAGGAGTGAGGCCATGGAGGAAGATGAGAATTTTAAAATCAAGACTTTGCTGTTAAGGGACCCAATATAAGTCAATGAGGTGATTACCTTGGGGTTCATATGTGGCCCAGGGATACTATGCATGGCATGGGTGATACCCTGGGGCTTCTCTGTCCAGTCCTGGAGATACCTCATGTTCCCTGACTATACACCCTATGGCCTTGGAGATGCAAGACGGGTGGGGGTGGGGGTAGGGGCGGTGGTCAGTGGCCTCAGTTGACTTCCTTTTAATGCATTAAAAATGGCAAACTGAAAGTGAAGCCAACATATGTGCCAGAAATATTAAAGGAAGAAGCTGTGACCCATCTGATTGTTCTGTACTTCTGTAGATAAGTGCCGTTTATCTCTCGTAAATTGCCACCTCTAAGAGACCCCGTGTTGTCTGTCAATCAGCAGAATGAACCTTTGGGCTGGTACTGACAAGCTGACAGGTGTTTTGTTAAAATACCTGTTACTATACCTCACTCTCAATGCTCACACTGACTCATGTATCAATCTCGGTTAACGGTTATGCACAGACAACTGTGCAGGTACCCGATTATGACACCAGGTGAATTATCTATTTCCACCTGAGCTGCCCGGCTGTGAATGGTTTTGTCAAGCAGCATTCAAGCTCGGAAAGAAATGATCAGGAACACAACTAAAGGAAGCTAATTTTGTAACATCACTGAAGTGAGTGTCAGTATAGGGTCATCCTAAGGAGCAGAAAGAACCAAGACCACTACAAATCTGAAATGAAAACAGCAGCAGCTAGACATGTAATCCTTTGTGACAGTGGGCAGGATTTCACTACAGGCTTCAGAACCCCGAAGTAAGGATGAAACAGGGATCGTGAGTGCACACTTGCCAGCAGTAGGACTGGTATAGCTATTTTCCCCGATGAGGGGTTCTTAATTGGCCGCCTCTGGGCTCATGTCCAATTAAGGATGGAGTGTGGAATGTAGATGCTGCTGACCCAATCAGAGGCTGGCAACTCTAGAGCATCAGGACCCACCAGGAGAGAGAAACCAATTTAACAATGCAAACCTGACAGAAGCACAATTTTGCTGTGGATCTGGAACCAACTAACTAATGGTTGGTAGAGGCAGAAACCCTTATCACATTTACTAAATACTTGGATATACACTTAAAGTGCTGTAACCTAGGGGCCAAGAGCTGGAAGGTGGGATTAGGCTGGATAGCTCTTTTTCCTCCAGCATGGATACAATAGGCTGAATGGCCTCCATCTGTGCCATAAATTTCTATGATTCTACGATTTCATGAGGACCTTCAGTTCAATATTGAAATGAGGAGTGTGATTATATCAGGCAGCTACCGAGGCTGCTTTGAAAAAAGGCTCTGAGCGAGTTAGCAGTGGCCCAGATGCCCATGGAGGCTTTATGTCCTGCTAAATTTGTGCATGTTGCATCCAATTTTAGGCCCATAAAACAAGCATAGCAATATGAAATTTGGACCCCTAGTGCTGAAGAAGGAGAAGTTTATTTTATAAAAGAGGAACAAGAAACGGGTAAAAACAGCTTTTCTTGGATTGATATTGTAGGACAATTAATCTACAAATGGAAGGACTTCACAGGTTGCTTGTCATCTATGCTAACATTTCTCTGAAGGTCTTTTGCTGTAAGTAAATGGTTGCTGGTGATAATCACTGCTTTGTGGCATCTGTTATGAGATCTGGTGCCACATCACCTGTTCAACTCATTGTGTTGCACATCTGTTCGATGACAGGCAAAGACAGAGTGAATACTTTCAAAGGCAGGATAGTTTATTTGTGCTGTTCAGCTTGAAGATCCCTGCCATCTATGAACAGAAGATACATCCCAGTATTTCACCTCCTCTACCCATCTTCTGCCTCAGCTGCCAGGACCAGTTTGCTGTGAAGGTTATAAAAACAGGAAAAGGCTGGAAAAACTCAGCAGGTCTGGCAGCATCTACGGAGAGCTCCGAAGAAGAGTCATACAGACTCGAAACGTTAACTGTTTTTTTCTTCACAGATGCTGCCAGACCTGCTGAGTTTTTCCAGCATTTTCTACTTTTATTTCAGGTTTCCAGCATCCGCAGTATTTGGCTTTTATCTTACTGTGAAGGTTGTTTGTGAGGTTATACAATGCATCAGCCAACCTCTGCACCTACAATGCAGAAGCAGAAAGTAGGGAGTTTGGAAGAGATGCTTTTAGTACTGACCCTGTGTTATACAGCTGCCAGCCAACCTGGAGATTCCCACTGAGGTTCCCACATATTCTTTCTCCAGATAGCTTACAATGAATCAATGTAACTCTCCAGCACCTGTTCTCTTCCTGGCATTATCACCTTGTATATTTTGATATAACTCGTGAGTATTTGGCAGCCCGTTTAGGGTAACTCTTTCAAAAGGGCTCTTTATCATACTCCAAGCCCTCACTGTTGTTAATCCCCCTTCATTAATGGAACAGAGACACAGTGAAATGTTGAATGTTATTCGGAGAGCTTGTGTTGTGTTATTAAAAGATGCAAGTGTAGATAGGGCGGAGATCATATGCCTTTAATTTAAGTTGAAGTTGAATCGCAGCTGGTGTTCTCTGAAAACTCTTCATATCATGTGGAGTTGAAGTTGGAAATTGACCATTGAATCTGCAAAACTACAATTTTAATTATTTTCCCTTCCACCCTCTAATTGAAATGTTCTTTCCTCTTCCTCCCTCCCCACAATGCATAATCTCATGGACAATGGGTGGTAGGAAATGGGTGCTGGGGAACAGGTGGTGGGCAGAACACTGCAATGTCATTAAGGGAACACTAGCACTGTAGAAGTCCCAAGAGCTTGAATGGTAAGAAGTTCCCGGAATAAGGTTTCCCATTCAAGTGGAAAATATTCTTCCTTACTCTTTTCTGCCATTTTAATAGGAGGGGTTTCACCTTCTCAGGTAGCACATTGATCATTGATTTCACATAAAACTCTTACATGTGCTATTTTAATGCCGTCTTTAACCCATTTACAATACCTCCCAGGACAGGTACACCACAGAGTTAGATACAGAGCAAAGCTCCCTCTACATTGGCCCCAACAAACACTCCCAGCACAGTGACAGCACATTGTTATAGACAGAGTAAAGCTTCCTCTATGCTGTCCCATTAAGTACTCTCAGGAAAAGCACCCTCTCTGTTGTCCCATCAGATACTCTAAAGGCAAGTACAGGACCAATTAGATAGAGAGTAAAGCTCCCTATGCAGTGCTGCATATATACTCAGGTTAGATAGGGAGAAAAGCTCTCTCTTCTCAGTGACACAATGTGCCCAAGTCCTAATGCTGAATGAATACTTCCTCCTGACATTTTAATTTCAAACCCAGTCATGTTGTGGGCCTACAGTGAGATGGCCAGCTTACCCCATCATGATTTCACTGGAGTCAGTGTGTCAGTGAATGCTGTTGTCCAAAATAAGTGAGTTTAGTTTATGGGAGTTGTACAAAGCAATCTTACCCTGTATTGGACAAGATAAAGACAGGTTTACAACACCAACATTAGTGGACCTGTCTCTTCAGAAAACTGACTGACTGAACAGTACGCTCAATAATTGCTGTGAAATTCAATCTGACTGAGATTGGCATTGATCCAAAGTCTCACATCAGTAAATTTTCAAAGCGGATTTCCTACTTGGGGTATCAGGAGTAGATGTTCTTCATGGAGAGATACATGACAGCCTGAATACAAATCAATCCGTATTATGCCAGAGATAACAGCTTATTTTGATTCAATGACAGATGAGGGGAGTGGCACTGTACGGGTTTGAGGATTTGTTCCACTTCAAAGTCAGAAATGCTAAGGTACAGGGATAAAAACACAGCCGGGCATTATACTGAGTCTACCACGGAAAGACATTTGGCCCAAGTTGTCTATGTTAGTGTTTAGTCTCCACATGAGCCACCTCCCACCCTACTTCATCTCACCCTATCGGTATATCCTTCTATTCCTTTCTCCCTCAGTTGTTTATCCAGCTTCCCCAATGAATGTATCTACACCCCTCATCTTAGCTACTCCCTGTAGTAGGAAGGAGAGCTCTCACCACTCTCTAAGTTTCTCCTGAATTCCATATTGGATTTATTCATGACCACCTTATATTTATGGCCCCTATTTGCGGAAACCCCACTTGTGGATTTTGGATAAACAGCTGGAATTAGCCGATCCCATTGCAAAATATATCTGTAAATACATCGCTTTTAAAACGTAGGGATTTCTGCGGTTAAAGTCATGTTTTATATAATTGTACGTGTTTTTATTTTCCTAATTTGATGATCAGCCTATAGTTTTACCATGGCCTGAAGTTTTCCCTCGTCGGGCGCCCACAATTGGCGATCCCGGGAGTGGTGGGGAAACGGGCCCCAACCTCGATCAGCCCCCCGATCGCGATTTCACACTGGCTGGCCAGTTAAACACTCGCTGAAAAGCTCAGCACTGCCGGGGTGCGGGTGGGATGTTACCGCGGGCATGGGTGAGCGCTGCGAGAGAGGTCCCTGCCTCAGGGACCTGCAGACCTGCTAATAATAAAATAAAGCATAAAAAAGCAGAAGAAAATGTCCATGCAGCACCATCAAGCACCTGAAAGCATACCCCATAAAAATACTGTCCCCAGATATTTATTTTTATTTTATTTCCTAATGGTGATTCCATCCTGCCCTGAAGTTTCATGAAAAGTGTAAAGGCCACCTGGCCGATTAGCCCATCTTGCAAACAGAAGGTTGGATGGGCCACAAAAAATCACGTTCAATTGTGCCGCTAATATGTGAATGATTTATATACCCATAAAGGCAAGAATGGCAATGCATGTTAATAAACCCTTCCATAAGCTTCTTCTGTCACTGTTTTAGTATGAGCTGCTTGATGTGCCTTACCTCAGGAATAGTAGAAACCAACTTTTTCAGGAGTCTTGCCAACTCTGTTATGACACAGCTGATGGTAAATGCTGAGCTGCTCTATTCCCAGAGGGAAATTTGAAACAACTGTCACAACTAATTTTCACTTTGTATAAATTTCGAGATGTGTGCCTTGAATTCAGTAGTAATAAACCACCAAGTCTTATAGCTTTTTATAAAACTAGGTTAAGCATTTATTAATAAGATAAATAATTTTAAATACATACATAGATTTACAAATTGCTACTATGATAACTTCTAAATCCCCCAATCAATCTGACTCCCAGTTACACTTTATTTAAGGCAACAGTAAGACACATAGATTTTAAAAGATCCAGGCAAAGAAACATGATACCTTGAACAAGTCGAATTCCAAGTGAGTTTTCTTAACTTTGGTCCTTTGAGGGCAGCAGCTTGAAGCATAGAAGTTGAAGGCTTTTCACGCACTTGTAAGACCTTAAAAATGCCTTCCTTTACAAACAGTCTTCTCTTCTTTATATGTATCTTCCTCTTTGAATGCAAAAACCCATTGTTTCACTATGCCTTGGACTTTATCTCCCTGATAACAAAACTTCTCATGGCACGAAGTTATACCAGTAATCTTTGGGAAAAATAAACACACTGTTTCTAAACTTCACCTGGCTAGGTGACACATTTCACCCCTCCTTTGAAAATAATCTAGTCTGGTTTATTTAAAATATGCAAATGTTCCCTTGACACCGATGTTTTTAAACTCCCCCATGTTTATCTAATTAACGTTTGAAACCTAACCTCTCTTCTTAGATCAAAGCACTAGAGTAATTCAATTAAGTCACACACACACACACACACACACACACACACACACACACACACACACACACACACACACACACACACACACACACACACACACACACACACACACCCTGCTATTACTCTATTTTGCAATAAATTCCAATAACATTATGAAAATTATTATATCTTCTTGACAACTCTCTAACTTCCCTTCAGTCAGGTGTTTGAAGCTGAAATGTAATTAGGGTATAAAAATGGTCCAAACCCTTGGCAGGGAGCTGTGAACAAGTGTAAATTCCCTGTTATGTAGAGTATGCAGAGCTGAGTTCTCCAAATCTTGGAGGGGTAGGAGCCCACCAATCGCTGTGACCCCCACTGTAACCACAGACCCCTTTTTTCTCAGTCAGCCTTGTTTGTCATGCTGGGCCGGGTCTTAACAGGATCCACTTCCACAAAAACAACTTGTATTTATATAGCGCCTTTAACATAGGGAAATGTCCCCATGCTCATTATAACGAGAGAGCACTTCACTACCAACATGAGAGGTTTAGCTCCTGTCTGTGCCTGAAGACACAGTGGGGAATTAAAGGGGCTGAAAGAGGAAGACAACATTTTTTGGAAGCCTAAAAAGATTAATAGTTGGAGCCAATGTGGAGGGAAATGACCTTGTTACTGGGATATCTATCTGACATTGGGCAAAGGTACTTGGTAACGCAGATATAATGTAATGCCAGATGTCAGTTTGTGACTAAATATTTGCACAGTGTTAATGCCTGGGCTATTTTCGGCTGTCACTAAGTGTGAAGGCTCCCTCCTGGACAGCGCAAGTGAGCAACTTGCCAGCCGGGCATAAAACTGGGGTTACAGATGGATCACCCTGTTTTTGGAACCTGCTGATTCGCACTGCCTTGTGCCTCTCTACCAGCCATCAGTTACCCCAAATCTCTCAGTTTCACTGCTCAGAACACATGATGAGGACAAATAGAAAGAGAAACCACAAATGCTGGGAATCTGAAATAAAAGAGGAAATGTTGGAATAATACTGACAGTATCTGTGGAGACAGAAAATTGGTGCATGTTTTAAATTAGGTCCTCCTACTAGCATCGAGTCCTGATGACAGTCTCCACCCAAATATTAGCCAGCCTTTTCACTTACAGATGCTGCCTGTATTCTTTGTTTAAGTTTATCAGTGCATGTTCTCATCACCAAGATTTTTTTTGTTAAGTTCTTCTTTGACATTAACATACCAATCATACACAATAATTGGTGAATCAATAATATGGGTTCATTATTTGAAGATGAGATATATACATATGGTGGTCTGGGAGACTACGTACAGTATATCCGATCTCTATTCCTGTCACTTCCAGTCTGACTCAAGTCAGGGGGGAGAAATTTGCTCTGAGTGCGTGGGCGTGTGCCCTACCCACTCGAGCATAAAGTGACGTGTGCCCGCCAACAATTAACAGGCCTATTAAGGCCATTAAAGTTATAATTGAATGAAACTTTTCGCTGCCCGTCCAACCTTATGGTTAGTGGCCTTTGGATTTTTTACGAAACCTCATCCACAGATGGGATGAGGTTTCGTGCAGTGATTTTAAAAAGTTAAAACTTTTCAAACTAACTTCTAACATGTCCCTGCTCATGAAGGGGGACATGTTATAAACATTTTTAAATTATATATTTTTATTGTTCAAAATCTTCAGCACCCTGAGGCAGCTCTGTGCCTCAGGGAGCTTTTACCGCGTACGCGTGTGATCTTCTGCGCTCGCGCTCCTCCCACTAGCAGCGCTGAGTGCTCCAGCACCCGATTCACGCTGGCTGGCTGTTAATTTGCCAGCGTGAAATCATGGTCGGTGCCCGATCGCAGGCAGTGGTCAGCTCCCCGACTGCTCTCGGGCCCGCCCGACAAGGGCCAAATTCTGCCATGTACTTTTTTTAACCGATCAACCCACAACTTCTATTTAATAGCCACCTTTAACCTTCTAAAATGTCCCAAAGTACTTCACAGGAATCCAGCAAAATTTGACACTGAGCTACGTAAGGAGATATTAGGACAGGTGATCAAAAGCTTGGTCAAAGAGATATCTTTTCAGGAATTTCTTAAAGGAGAAGAGATAGGTCAAGAGTAGTGAGGTTTAGGAATAGCATCCAGAGCTTTGGGTCTAGGCTGCTGAAGCCACAACTGCCAATAGTAGAGCTATTGAAATCAGGGATGGACAAGAAAGCAGAATTCGAGGAGCGCAGATCTCAGAGGGTTTTTTTATTCTTTCATGGGATATGAGCATCTCTGGCTAGGCCAGTATTTGTAGCTCATCCCTAATTTCCCTTGAGAAGGTGGTAATGAGCCACCTTCTTGAGCTGCTACAGTCCATTTCAGTAGGAATGCCCATAGTGCTGTTAGGGAGAGAGTTCCAGGATTTTGATGCAGCGACAGTTAAAGAATGGCCGATATAGTTCCAATTCAGGATCGTGTATGACTTGATGGGGAAGTTGTATCTGCTGCACTTGCCCTTTTAGGTGATAGAGGTTGCAAGTTTAAAAGGTGTTGTCGAAGGAGGCTTAGCCTGTTGTAGAGTTGAAGAAGGCTATAGAGATTCATTTCTTGCATTAAAATTTGTTTGTGAATATTTATGAAGGGTCATTACCAAAGTAACCTCTAGAGTGCACAAAGGCAATGGAATCCCTGTGAAATAATGGAGTGATATTAATTGATCTTGTTTTATATATTTTATATTTTATATTTTTCTTGGCAACGTTTTCATTAGGAACAAATAGTAAAATTACAGCCCACAAGCAATTTCAGATCATTTTGTAATGCGTGTGTAGTATTAGTAGTCTTTTTGTGCTCCACTTGACCTTTGTAAAGTCAGATTAGGGGCTTTGAATAGACAATCTAAGTGTATCTGTTCGAGATGGGCTTTTCAGTATCCTTGCTGAAGCATGAAGTGTAGGAAACAGATGGAGCTGAAAGCCAGTCAACCAATTTTCAGAAGTGTTCCATCCATTACCTAACTAATGGAAAGGCTGAAAGGAAGTTCTTACAGGATTGAGTATTTAAACGATTGTCTACGTATTTCAGTGTTCAGGGTTAAGGAAGTTGGCCTGCTTTCATTGGAAAAGAGACATTGAAAGGAGTTAGTTTTCAAGGTGATGAAGGAAGTTGATCCAAGCTAGTTGTTCACCTTTGTTCAGAGATTCAAATCTGAGGGTGAAGGGGAATAAAATGAAGGAGGTAGGTGTAAGGGAATAAAAACAGAAAATGCTGGAAAAACTCAGCAGGTCTGGCAGCATCTGTGGAGAGAGAAACAGAGTTAATGTTTCGAGCCCGTATGACTCTTCTTGAGAGGAGAAGGAAGGTTGAGTGGAGCTTTTATCACCCAGAGGGAGAGCCCAATTGTGGAATAAGTTACTAGAGAAAGACTTTGAAACGCACACAGTGCAATGAGGGTCAAGAGGGAAGTAGCATTGTATAGTACAGAGATCACTTCACCCATTGTGCCTATGCCAGCTCTTTGAAAGAGCTATCCTATTAGTTCCACTCCCCTGTCTTTCCCCATTCTCCTGCATGTTTCTCCCTTCAAGTATTCAATTCCTCTTTGAAGCTTACTCTTGAATCTGCTTTCAATACCCTTTGAGGCAGTGCACTTTATCTTAAAGCAACAGGCTGTGTAAAATTTTTCCTCATCTCCTCTCTGGTTCTCTTGCCAATCACCTTAAATCTGAGTCCTCGGGCTACCAATCCACCTGCGACTGGGAACAGTTCTCCTTATTTCCACATAATTGAAGCCGCTCATCCCTGGCACCATTCTATTAAATCTCCTCTGCACCCTCTCCAAGACCTTGAGACCCTTCTCAAGTTGCAATGCACTAAATTGTCCACAACACCTCACTGGCCTAGTCTAGTCAGTTATTTACACAAAGGCTTTGTTTTTTAAAAAATTCCTTGCTTCTGTACTCTGTTGGGACGAAATTATCTCTGGCAGTGGCACAGAAGAGGTGGTATCGGATTAGCTACCTGTAGCTACACACCAGCTGATATTTAATTCCATTGACTGTAGTGGAACTGAATATCTAGTGCTGCATGTGGCAGGCAGTTGATCTAATATCGCCCATTCTGCCCCAATGTTCAAGATGAATTTCTCTATTTATAAAGCCAAGGATCCCATACACCTTTTTAACTGTGTAATCAACTTGTCATGCCACCTTCAAAGATTCCATACAATCCCAATACCCTCTATTCTTGCACCCTTTTAAAATTGTACCACGTAGCTTATACAGCTGGACGCATTTCCACAGAGAGGATTGAGGGATATGGTAAGGAGGTAGGATTGATTTGTGAGTAAGAGGCAGGCTTTCTGGACCAAACAATAGAAATTATTTTACCTAATCGTTCTGAACTTTCCCATTCAGGAAACAGAACTTGGCGCTGTCAGTTGAATGCACAGTCCCAATTGCAGCAGATTTGTCTATCACCAGGCTTTTAATGAAGAACAAAGTATAATGATGTATCCTAGCCCTTCCTGCTCCATGTCACCTAGAGCAATAGAATAGCACAGCATAGGGCAGATGTTTCAGCCTATCGAGTTGACGCCAGCTCATTCAAAGAGTAGTCACCCACTCTGTCCTTATACTTATTTTCTCTTTTATATTTTCCCTTTTGAAAGCTGCTATTGAATATGCACTCATGCTATCAGGTAGAGCATTCCAAATTTCTAACCACTCACTGTTGCCTCTGGTTCTTTTGCCGATCACCTTAAATCTGTGCCCTCTTACTATTGACTCTGACTCTCTGATTGGTGGACCGAGCTAATATACTTTCCCAGAGCAGGCTAATGACCATCTTGCCTCTGGGTTCCCTGACCAATTAGGGAGGGCAGGTGGGATGACACATCCATTCCATCAAAGGAAGGATTTCTAGCAAAGGGACTGAGGCCTGGGTTACAACTACTCCCCAGCACTGGATTTTTGAGGCTGCAGCAACCACATAAATGGAGAGGAAACCTGTCCAGGTCTCCCACTCTTACCTGGAGGTCCTGCTGTAGGATCTGAGGAGCTGCAGTGACCTGAGCTCTCCCAAGGATGGGATGAAGAAGAATGAAGTGATGGACAGGTGCCTTCCGAGAGTTTGGCACTCACCTGTAAAGCAGTGAAAGCACTGTCTGAGAGAAGAAGCACTTTGCGCAGCAGTCTCTCAATGGCCATGGCTGGAGCTCTTCAGTGAAACTGATCAGAGCCTTTCCAGTTTGTCAGTTTCACTGCGGAAGTTCTTCCAGCTGTGCACTTATATTGGTGACACTGATCAGGTGTGGACACAGCTTGGAACCTGTCCGCTGTTGGGAAAGAATGAATTTCTAGGTAAAAAGTCTCTTAACTGCCTTTTTAATCACCTCAGTTGCTTTCCTGACAGACCCTCAGGGTTTCCCATTGAACCCTAGACCTTCTCCAGAAAAAGCCACAAGAGGTAATGGTTTGTGTGGAAAGAAGGGAAAAACACCATTTATGGATGTTGGCCACAAGACATGGGTGCTAGAGGGTAATAGGCTAAGGGTGAGTGTGAGTGTTGGTTGCTCAGATGGGGATATGAAGTGCCTGCAGAGAGAGAATTGAGTGAAGCTGCAAGGTGTGTTTGTCTGAAAGAGTGCTGTGCAGCAGAATGCTGGGAAAGTCAGAGTGTGGGGTTTCAACCTGTAGGTTTAATTCCACTCGCCTGTCAAACCCTCCTGAGGTCGGGGTCCCAACCCAGCAGCTATTTCTTGGATTTCCCCACCCTGCACATTCTGGAACCCACCTCCACTAGGCTGGGACAATTCTATCCTGTGATTCTACTTTATTCCCCAACCTTCCCAAAACCATCCTCAGTTAAAAGGTTTGTGATATGCACCTGTAACGCTGCCAAAGATGTCCTGAGACAAAGCCACGTAGCAGTGACTTGCTTTTTCACTTTTCCCACCCCTCTTGCTATTTCCAAATTGTCTGTCCTGCACTCACAGCCTGACTGAGATAAGACACTTGTCACATCCATACAGACCTGCTCCCCCTAACTCTGACAGTGTGAGTACACTGGATTACATAATTGATGTTTGAAAAGAAATCCAGTCCAACCTGTGATGACCCCCATGTGAAAAGCCGGTACTTTCTTTTGTGTGATCTCCCATAATTCAATGTTGCTGAATTAGAGTTGGGGCACTGTGACCCCAGCTATAACCAGGTTTCCGTTTTTTCATTCATTCACAGGATGTGGGCTTCGCTGGCTGGGCCAGCATTTATTGCCCATCCCTGGTTCCCCTTGAGAAGGTGGTGGTGAGCTGCCTACTTGAACCGCTGCAGTCCATGTGGTGTAGATACATCCACAGTGCAGTTAGGGAGGGAGTTCCAGGATTTTTACCCAGTGACAATGAAGGAATGGTAATATATTTCCAAATCAGGATGGTGAGTGATTTGGGGAGGAATTTCCTGATGGTGGTGTTCCCATCTATCTGCTGCCCTTGTCCTTCTAGCTGGTAGTGGTCATGGATTTGGAAGGTGTGGCCTAAGGAGCCTTGGTGAGTTCCTGCAGTGCATCTTGTAGATGGTACATACACTGCTGCTACTGTGTGTTGGGGGTGGAGGGAGTGAGTGTTTGTGGGTGTGGTGCCAATCAAGCAGACTGCTTTGTCCTGCATAGTTTTGAGCTTCTTGAGTGTTGTGGGAGCTGCACTCATCCAGGCAAATGGAGAGTATTCCATCGCACTCCTGACTTTTGATTTGTAGATGGTGGACAGGCTTTGGGGAGTCAGGAGGTGAGTTACTCACCGCAGGATTCCCAGCCTCTGAACTGCCACAGTATTTATATGGTTAGTCCAGTTCAGTTTCTGGTCAATAACACCCAGGATGTTGATAGTTGGGGATTCAGTGATTGTAATGCCGTTGAACATCAAGGGGCGATGGTTGGATTCTCTCTTGTTGGAGATGGTCATTGCCTGACACTTGTGTGGCGTGAATGTTACTTGCCAATTGTCAACCCAAGCCTGGATATTGTCCAGGTCTTCCTGTATTTGGACATGGACTGCTTCCATGTCCAAATGAAAGTTGCAAATGGTGCTGAACATTGTGCAGTCATCAGCGAGCACCCCCACTTCTGACCTTATGTTGGAAGGAAGGTCAGTGATGAAGCAACTGAAGATGATTGGGCCAAGGACACTACCCTGAGGAACTCCTGCATTGATGTCCTGGAGCTGAGATGACCGATCTCTAACAACCACAACCATCTTCCTTTGTGCTGGGTATGACTTCAACCAGCGGACAGTTTCCCCCGATTCCCATTGACTCCAGTTTTGCTAGGGCTCCTTGATGCCACACTCGGTCAAATGCGGCCTTGATGTCAAGGGCAGTCACTCTCACCTCACCTTGGGAGTTTAGCTCTTTTGTCCATGTTTGAACCAAGGCTGTAATGAGGTCAGGAGCTGAGTGGCCCTGGCAGAACCCAAACTGGGCATCATTGAGCAGGTTATTGCTAAGCAAGTGCCACTTGATAGCACTGTTGCTGACCCCCTTTCATTACTGATGATCGAAAATAGACTGATGGGGTGGTAATTGGCTGGGTTGGATTTGTCCTGCTTTTTGTGTACAGGACATACCTGGGCAATTTTCCACATAGCTTGGTAGATGCCAGTGTTGTAGCTGTACTGGAACAGCTTGGTTAGGGGCGTGGCAAGTTCTGGAGCACAGGTCTTCAGTACTATTACCGGAATGTTGTCAGGGCCCATAGCTTTTGGAGTATCCAGTGCTTTCAGGCGTCCTTGATATCACGTGGAGTGAATCGATTTGGCTGAAAACTTGCATTAATGATGCTGGAGACCTCCAGAGGAGGCCAAGATAGTTCATTCACTCAGCACTTCTGGGTGAAGATTGTAGCAAACGGTTCAACCTTATCTTTTGCACTGCTGTTCTGGGCTCCCCCATCATTGAGGATAGGGATATTTGTGGAGCCTCCTCCTCCAGTAAGTTGTTTAATTGTCCACCACCATTCACAACTGGATGTGGCAGGATTGCAGAGATTAGATCTGATCCATTGGTTGTGGGATCACTTAGCTCTGTCTATCACTTGCTGCTTATGCTGTTTGACACAAGTAGCCCTGTGTTATAGCTTCACCAGGTTGACACCTCATTTTTAGGTATACCTGGTGCTGCTCCTGACATGCCCTCCTGCACTCTTCATTGAACCAGGGTTGATCCCCTGGCTTGATGGTAATTGTAGAGTGGGGGGATATGCCAGGCCATGAGGTTATAGATTGTATTCGAGTACAATTCTGCTGCTGCTGATGGTCCACAGCAACTCATGGTTGCCCAGTCTTGAGTTGCTAGATCTGTTCAAAATCTGTCCCATTTAGCACAGTGGTAGCGCCACACAACACAATGGCAGGACTTGGTCTCCATAATGCGATGGTCACTCCTACCGATACTGACATGGACAGATGCATCTATGGCAGGCAGGTTGGTGAGGATGAGGTCAAGTATGTTTTTCCCTCTTGTTGGTTCCCTCACCAGCTGTCTTGCTGACACTGGTAACAAAAGCTAGAAAAACATTTTGTACAGCCACAACAAAAACAGAATTCAGATAATTGGTTGAAAGGAAATTTATTTTGCTTCAAAAAGCCAGACTGAGAATTTGACCAGCTCTGTCTGTGTAAATGATGTGAGTCCAACAGCCCTAAGCCAAGGTGATCAAGTCCTCTCTTACTTAATTGTATGCATTAGGTTAAGGGATAATTGTTCTTGCTGTCTTTTGGCTTTATGCAGTCTGTTCTTGTAAAGTAGGGTTGGAGAGGTGGAGGGGGCTTTGTGGAGGGGGAGGTGTTGCTGGAAATCTGCCATGTCACTGAAACTCTAAAAATGGTTAGTTTGGGTCATTAAGACAGAGCACCATTAAAAGGTCACAGAAGCTCGAAACATAGCCCATTGTTTTCATTGAAAAGCTACTTTTGTATTGCCACTTGTTTAGGATGAATACGATAGGCCAGAGTACTAAATCCCACTTTAAATGTGTTTTTGCTTCTGTCCCTGGGACATGTGGGTTAGATTTAGTAGTGTAAATGCTGAGAGCTGGCACCAGCCTGAGCAAGCATCAGTATAAAAGATAAGACTGCATTATTATTAGTCTTCAGAAAAATCGAGCCATTACTAAAGAAGTGTGACTAGCATCCCTCACTGTTTGATTTCCGCGATTTCTGTGTGATTGCTTTCAATAGTTTTTGATTTCAGAGTGAGTGGTAATGACATCATCAGGGGAAAACTGGCTGAGCGAGGGAGCTGAAATAACACGTGTGCACAGTGGGAGAAACGAGATGACTGCAGCATCCCAGTGTTACTGTCTGTGTCTGTGCTGACGTTAATGCAGCTCATTCACATTCAGGCTCTGTAAACTGGTCCAAGCCTGTTTCCCTCAGTAATCTCATCACTTCTCACTAAAAATATAGAACTAGCCCAAACAAAAGTACCAATTACAGTCTCATCTCTTCTTGCAAGCACACTGCCTATGAAGCTCTCTTTACAATTACTTCCTCAGCAATGTTTCTCTCGCCTTCAGCCAGTTCTGCCTCTCACTCACAGATCAGAGGCAGAACGTACATCCTCACGTATAGGCAGATGGCAGCACTGTGGTCAGTTCAGGTTCCAGCTTTCAGGAGATTACTCTAATCTTGTGTCTTGCCTGGTGCCATCTCCAATGCCACTTCTCTGAAATCACATGCTTCCCTAACTCTTTCTGATCTCTGCGCTGCTCCAATTCTGGCCGAGGGCATCGCTGATTTTTTAATCGCTCCACCATTGTCAGCGTGCCTTCAGTTCCCTAGGCCCTAAGCTCTAGAAATCTCTCCCTAAACCTCTCCAAATCTCTACCACTCTCCTCTTTTAAGATACTCTTTTAAATGTATCTCTTTGACCAAGTATTTGTTTCCTGCCCTCCCAGTACAAAAAAAACAGTAAAACCTGGGAAATAAGAATGCTGGTTCAAACTGGTCTTGTATACCTTAAAATGGAACACCAGTAAAAACTGAGGAATAAGGGTACTGGTCCGAGCTGTTATTTCCTCCTGGGCTAATGTACCTTCCTGTGCGGATCAGTGTCAAATACGGTTTGATAATGCTCTTGTGCAGGGTCTTGGAATATTTTTATGAAAGTAAGCAAGCGATGTGAAGGTGGTGATGTTCATGTTGAGGTGAAGGTTACCATGAGTCTAGACCAACATTAACCTTACCTCTGCTTTGTTCCAAATTTCACAAATGAATGTAATTGAATAATAGAAAAGCTGTTTCTTTGAAAAATCAGCAAACAATACCCAGACAATACCCACCCTCTCCTGTGACTTTCATTCACAATGTCTTTAATGATTGTGAATAATCATTAATACCCTGAAGTGGACACCATCATGAATCAATGGACTTGATGTGTGTTTGTCATCAGCAGAACAGAGGACAGAGATTACGAGGAACTCAACATATCCTTGGGTAAGCAAGCAGGGATTGCGCCCAACTGTGAATTGTAAAATTCTTCACATTTTCTGTGTTGTTTTACAATGTGACCTAACTCCTTCAATGGCCAATCTGCAAACTATCCCAGGGGGTCAATGTCAAAATAACCCAAAGCCTGTTGAATAACCTGAATCAAAACTGGAGACTTGACCATATTGTAGAGTTTTCATCACACCCAGAGTGTGTCACCCAGTCCTGATCACATCCAGAGTGTGTTACCCATTTCTGATCACACCCAGAGCCTGTTACCCATTTCTGATCACACCCAGAGTGTGTTAACCAGTCCTGATCACACCCAGAGTGTGTTACCCATTTCTGATCACACCCAGAGCCTGTTACCCATTTCTGATCACACCCAGAGTGTGTTACCCAGTCCTGATCACATCCAGAGTGTGTTACCCAGTCCTGATCACACCCAGAGTGTGTTACCCATTTCTGATCACACCCAGAGTGTGTTACCCAGTCCTGATCACACCCAGAGTGTGTTACCCAGTCCTGATCACACCCAGAGTGTGTTACCCAGTCCTGATCACACCCAGAGTGTGTCACCCAGTCCTGATCACACCCAGAGTGTGTTACCCAGTCCTGATCACACTCGGAGTGTGTTGCCCAGTCCTGATCACACCCAGAGTGTGTTACCCATTTCTGATCACACCCAGAGTGTGTTACCCAGTCCTGATCACACCCAGAGTGTGTTACCCAGTCATGATCACACCCAGAGTGTGTTACCCATTTCTGATCACACCCAGAGTGTGTTACCCAGTCCTGATCACACCCAGAGTGTGTTACCCAGTCCTGATCACACCCAGAGTGTGTTACCCATTTCTGATCACACCCAGAGTGTGTTACCCAGTCCTGATCACACCCAGAGTGTGTTACCCAGTCCTGATCACACCCAGAATGTGTTACCCAGTCCTGATCACACCCAGAGTGTGTTACCCATTTCTGATCACACCCAGAGTGTGTTACCCAGTCCTGATCACACCCAGAGTGTGTTACCCATTTCTGATCACACCCAGAGTGTGTTACCCAGTCCTGATCACACCCAGAGTGTGTTACCCAGTCCTGATCACACCCAGAGTGTGTTACCCATTTCTGATCACACCCAGAGCCTGTTACCCATTTCTGATCACACCCAGAGTGTGTTACCCAGTCCTGATCACACCCAGAGTGTGTTACCCAGTCCTGATCACACCCAGAGTGTGTTACCCAGTCCTGATCACACCCAGAGTGTGTTACCCATTTCTGATCACACCCAGAGTGTGTTACCCAGTCCTGATCACACCCAGAGTGTGTTACCCAGTCCTGATCACACCCAGAGTGTGTTACCCATTTCTGATCACACCCAGAGTGTGTTACCCAGTCCTGATCACACCCAGAGTGTGTTACCCAGTCCTGATCACACCCAGAGTGTGTTACCCATTTCTGATCACACCCAGAGTGTGTTACCCAGTCCTGATCACACTCAGAGTGTGTTACCCATTTCTGATCACACCCAGAATGTGTTACCCAGTCCTGATCACACCCAGAATGTGTTACCCAGTCCTGATCACACCCAGAGTGTGTTACCCAGTCCTGATCACACTCAGAGTGTGTTACCCAGTCCTGATCACACCCAGAGTGTGTTACCCAGTCCTGATCACACCCAGAGTGTGTCACCCAGTCCTGATCATACTCAGAGTGTGTTACCCAGTCCTGATCACGCTCAGAGTGTGTTACCCAGTCCTGATCACACCCAGAGTGTGTTACCCATTTCTGATCACACCCAGAATGTGTTACCCAGTCCTGATCACACCCAGAGTGTGTTACCCATTTCTGATCACACCCAGAGTGTGTTACCCAGTCCTGATCACACTCAGAGTGTGTTACCCAGTCCTGATCACACTCAGTGTGTTACCCAGTCCTGATCACATTTGAGTTTGTTACCCAGTCCTGATCACACTTGATTGTGTTACCCAGTTCTGATCACACTCAGTGTGTATAATGTTTCTGCTGATTTTTTTAAAATTGGAAATGGGTTTTGATTTTTTTATCAAAATGAATCTTTCATGAATAATGAAATTGTTTTAGCAATTGTCTCTTTCATCCTGCAGCTTATGTAGATCCTTGTCCAAGGATAGAGCTCCTGGCAAGCTGTTGTCCTATTTATTAGATTACTGCTGGAATTTCATTTTTATATGTAAATATTCTTTTGTAATTAATTATCCACCCTGTGTCCCATGTATGTAATGAATGGTTAATTTGTTTTAATCAGCATGTTTGGATCAGGTTTTATTTATATTTTTCAGCCAGGTTGGAAAAAAAACAGATGCATGGATTAGCAAGATGGCTAACAGTTGGGGGTGATGCCTGGTGGCTGGGGGGAGAGAACATCTTCCTGCCCTGAACAGCTGGTGTGTAGTGTGTGGAGTTACCCATTCTGCAGTTTTATTTGCTGCAACCTATCTTGCAGCGTTCATGATTTGCAATCTGTTTATGGGGTCTTTATTAAATTGGAACATGGCACAGGTGCAGTTAGACCTGAAAAAAGTATTTTAGACCATCCCTGCAGACGAGCGGATTTGCTGCACCATCTGCTCTGCTGAGGGGTTCACTGTTCTAATTCCAGCAACCGGCCTCGCTCTATACCTGGAAATTAATTTTAAATGGGAAACATCCATATCAGTTATAAAAATGAAGTCAGTTGAAATAACAGCACTGAAGGGTTTTTTTTTTAACCATTATGCAATAGGACCTAAAACACAGTCACAAACTCTCAATGTAATTAAAAACAAAAAATGCTGGAAAAACTCAGCAGGTCCGACAGCATCTGTGGAGAGAAAGACAGAGTTAATGTTTTGAGTCTGCTTGACTCTTTTTTAGATCTCTGAAGAAGACTAACTAGCTCCTGCATATGCAAAGAGCCTTGGACAACAACAACTTATATTTATATAGCACTTTGAAAGTATGAAAGTATCTTAAGGCCTTTCACAGGAGCATGGATCAGACAAGATTTTCACCCCAACCACATGAGGAGATATCAAGGCGAGGGGTAAGTTTTAAGGAGTATCTTAAAGGAGGAAAGAGATGCAGAGAATTTTAGAGAGGGAATTCCAGAACTTTGGGGCCCAGGGCCACCAATGGTGGAGCGATTATAAATGGGAATGCAGAAGAGGTCAGAGGAGGAAAGCAGATATCTCGGAGGGTTGTGGGGCTGGGGGAGATTACAGATTGCAGGGATGCTATGGAGAGGTTTGTAAACAAGGATAAGATTTTTAAAATTGAGGCGTTGCCAAACTGGGAACCAATGTAGGTCAGTGAGCACAGGGGTGATGGGTAAATGGGATTTGTTGCATGTCAGGATATGGGAAGCCAAGTTCTGTTCTCAGGAGGGTGCAAGGTAGGAGGACAAACAGAAGAGAGAGTCTTTGGGGGATGAATTTAAAGCATATTTAATTTGAAATGCTAGCGAGGAAGCCAATGGGATGATACAAAAATTTCACTGCATCAATCTCAGTGAGCAAATTAGTTCACCCGTGTTATAACCGTTCTGCCAACAGCTTTTGGAAAGTAACAACTTGTTCCAATCCAGAATGTGATATGAGACTGGAGACAGATATTGCAGGCTATATTGAGAGCGCTGAGATCCAATATAGTCCAGATTAGGTCAGCAGTACACTCATTAATCTCCCAGTTAAGGAGAGCAGCACTTACAGCAACAGAAGGAGTTTCTCTATTTCCTCCACCAGCCTTCCTGAACCAGCTTGCTAATCGCTGGCAGTTTTGCTCTGCACACAAACTGCCACAAGCTCCACTCACTCGGAATGCTTACATATCCACTACTTTCCTTTGGCTGCTCAGGGTAGGATTATAAACCCACACCGGCACTGAGCTGCTTTGCACACTGTACTCCATCATTCCCGAGTCTGCCTCCGAACTTTCCCTTTAGAAAACATGTGATCTTTACCCCATGATGGGTGTGCCTGGATGGTGTGGAGTTTTCAGGTCTATCGCTTTGAATAAACTGTGTGTCAAGGTGTCTCTGTGACAGCAGTTGGAGGTTTCAACTCTTGACATCTCTCCAGATATTGTTCACCTTCTTGGCTTTATTCCAAAACATTCCAATTTATTCTGATCAACCCACTGTGAATTTCTTGTCCTTTATTTTACAAGGTTGTCCAGTCTGGTGTTTTCAGGGGCAGAATTTTCTGGATGGTGGGGAGGGGGGGTGCACGGAGCGGGAGTGGGCATGGCTGCTCTCCATCAGGTCCATGCCGCCATTTTATGCGGGCAGGCCAATTAAGGCCCTGCCCAGCTTGCTTCACGATTCCTGTGCATAGCGGGAGTGGGCACCGGGTCCAATGGTGACCCTGCAGCCTGTATAAAGGGAAAGGCTGCTCACAACGGCGGGGTGAAGGGGTCTGCAGCGGGGGCAATTGAGGTAATGCAAGTCCGGAGGGTAGGTCATTGGGGCAGGCCAGGCTGGAGGGTAGAGCGGGGGGGCCAGTGTGCCCCTCGTTTTTCCTCCTTGAGGAGGTGGCAGGCAGCACGGCGGGAGGTGCTGGTTCCCTGGGACGGGAGGAGGAGGAGGTCCCTCCCCCCCCACCCCCCCCAACCCCCAACAACATGACGAAACATACCTGGGAGGAGGTGGAGGAGATGGTGAGCTCCCATGATGCAGTGCAGCGCACCTGGATCCAGTGTCGCAAGCGCTTCAATGACTTGTTGCGCTCTGGAAGAGTGAAGACAATGTTGGCGTTGGTCACTTAACCCAGCAGGTCAGCTTCCCCCCTGCTGCCCCTCCCTCCCACCCCCACCAACTCTGAATGTAGTGACTGCACTGAATCATTGACAGTATGTGTCCTTCGCTGGGTGGGCCAGCAGATATTGCCCTTGCTGAGGTCAGCCTGAGAGGGTGGTGAAGAGATGGGTTCTGCACCCGCAGCATGTGGTACACTGAGACCCACATGATTGGTCTGGGGGCAGCCTGGAGGAGCTGTACCCAGGTGCAGTGCTGAAACTCCAGGACATGTCCAGGTCAAGGTGATCAGATGCTGGGAGGGGAGCTTCAGGGTGGTATGGCAACGAACCATCTGCTGCCCTCTGTGCTCCACATGCTTGCGCCTCCTTCCTGTGGAAGGGTATACCGTGTGGTTCCTAATGTAATGTAGGCAGCATGTGGCCAAGGTGGGTGGTGGGTGAGTGGGGAACAGGCCTTGCACCTTTGTGTGAGTGTTCGGCAGCAGTGAGGTGAGGAGGCACTGGAGCCCTGATATGTCCCACTCTGATCAGGATGGGCCGTGCGTGAAGAGAGTCCATGTACAATTTGCACAAATCAATGCTCTTCTTTCATTTTCAGGAGAAGAATGCTCATAACGCAGCAGAGTGGGTGAGGACTGGTGGCAGCCAGGCACAGTTAGCCATTCTCAGCCAGTTTGAGCAGGAGGGCCTGGATTTGGAGAG
This sequence comes from Carcharodon carcharias, assembly GCF_017639515.1. Lineage (NCBI taxonomy): Eukaryota > Metazoa > Chordata > Chondrichthyes > Lamniformes > Lamnidae > Carcharodon > Carcharodon carcharias. Next base: position 61,746,058 of record NC_054488.1, read on the forward strand.
GTGCCATGTACCCAGGTCCGCTGGTGTCGGTGAGGCAGGGTTGCCACAGGCAGGTATGTTTGCCCAGCAGTGAGGTCAGCATTGTTCTCCCAACAGCCATAGCAGTGCTGAATGTTAAGTGATTTAATTTTGCAACATGGCTTGACCATTGCTTATGGAAGAATGAGCGCATAATGACCCGGGGGACAGCGATACACTTTGACATTGCGTCCACATTAACTGACCCAGTGTCCTTGTTCTTCCTTTCAGCATCAGTGGAGCAGGGCTGGGAGGAGGAGCAGCAGAGGCCCCATCTCACACCTGAGGGCCCTGAAGTCTCACCAATGTCACGCCAACTCTGCCAGGCAGGCACCAGCACAGATACTAGCACCTTGGTAGGAGTTAGAACATTGGCTAGTGTCTTGGGGCACAGTGGTGAGGGCACTTCACACTCACTGGAGGAGCTGGTGGAGACAGAGAGTGCCCATGGCACCAGCAGTCCAAGGGCTGCAGGGAACCAGGCACATGCCCAATTGGTGCCTGATGATTTGCCTCTGGAGCCATCCACAATGTAGCAGGTGCAGGAAATGCAGCCGAGTGTGGGGGAGCATCTGGGGGAGATACATGAGTCTATGCTTGGCTTGGTGTCCATGGTGGAGGAGTCTACGCAGACGCTCGCCAAAGCAATGCGCCACATGTCCCAGCGCCATGCGTCCTCCATGGAGAGAGTGGCAACTCTCGTGGAGAGGCTCCTCCAGGAGACCCACCAGGGCTTCCTGGGGATGTGCTCGGACCAGCAAGCCCTCACATCAGCATTGACCTCAGCTGGTCAGTGCCAGTGTGGGAGATGGTCTGGGCATCAAGTTTCCCAGCTCCATCCACGGTGAACAGGGAGGTCCGAAGCGACCTCACATTGGTGCAGCAGCTGCCTGGCGTCTCTGTGAGCTCCTCTCAAGGCGCTCCGGATGAGGGCGGCAGCTCCTCTGCCCCTCTCCCAGTCACCGTCACATCCAGTGAAGCTGCGGTGACTGGGTAGATGCCAACTGTGGAACTGGCCACTCCCTCCCAGGTGGGGCCAGCACAGGCTCCACAGGCCAGAGGACGTCCGCCAAGGTCATCAAGGCCAACAGGACAGCAGAGTCAGCAGGCTGGCTCAGAGTCCACTCCCAGCGATGAGGCAGCACCAAGACATTGCACCCGAAAACCTAAACATAAGGAACTTTAGGCACAGCACGGGTTTATCACTGGCGCTTTTGTGTTGGCCCGAGATGAGGTCTTTATGATTTGCTTTGAATTGAAACACCCTTGTCATTTTGTTTCATTATGTTTCTTTGCCTGTGATATTAAATTCAGACATGTGACCATGACTTCTGCATGTGTGTCATTTCCAAAAATGTTAGGAGTGCTTTGTGGGACATTCAGCTTTATTAACAAGGCCCTTAGTTACTGTTCCTGACCTGGAAGATTTGGCACTTGGGTATCGAGTATGGAACCAACAGCCTGGTTGGCTTGTCCTGGTGATCTATCTGTGATGTGCTAGCTGAAGATTCATTGGATTAAAGCCTCCTGGGTGTCCCTGCCTCCATGCAGTATGCCCGGGTCAGCATCTACCCCCTCAGCATTCCCCTGTGCGTGCTCATCCTCGGACTCACTGCTGGACTCATCGTGTGCAGCCCCAGCCACTGTGTCAATGTCTTCATCGTTCACTGCAGCCCCCCCTTTCCAGTGCCAGATTGTGGAGAGCGCAGCATGCAGCCACTATCACCGAGGCACGACCTTGGGGGTACTGGAGTGCGTCCCCTGAGCAGTCCAGGCATCGGAAGCGCATCTTGAGAAGATGATGGGTCTCTCCACCACAGCCCTTGTGGTGCTGTGGCTCCTATTGTACCGCTGCTCAGCTTCTGAGGGGATAGTCCTTGTCACCCAGCAGCCATCCATCCAGCCGGGTTGGAGCACTGAAGAGCCCCGGCACCTGGGAGTGTCTGAGGATGTAGGCTTCGTGAGAGCTGCCTGGGTACCTTGCACAGATTTGTAGAGTCAGCATCACGTGATCTATCTACAACTTCATGGAGTGGAAGCCCTTCCTGTTGACGAAGGCACCGGGCCCACCCACTGGCGCCTTGATGGCCACATGTGTACAATCTATAGCACCCTGGACGTGGGGGAAGCCAGCAATGGCCGTGAAGCCTCTGGCTCGCACTGTCTGGCTTGCCTGGTCCCAATGAAAGTGGATGAAGGTCAATGCCCATCTGAACAGAGCGTCTGTAACCTGCTTGACACAAGTGTGGGCAGCTGATTGGGAGACATCACAAAGATCACCCACTGAGCCCTAGAAGGAGCCAGAGGCATAGAAGTTGTGACCTTTAGAGCCACTGGCATAGGGTGTCCGCCCACACAGTTAGGGGAGATCTCGGGGCCAATCATCTGACAGATATAGTTGACTGTCTCCCTTGAGAGACGGAGCCTCCTTCAGCACTGCACCTCAGACATATTGAGGTAGCTGCTTCACCGCCTGTATACCCTGGCAGCAGGATAGTGGTGTCTTCTGCAGCTCCTTCTGCCTTGGACTACCTCTTGGCCCTGCACCCCTTGTGCCTGTGCCTGTCCTCCCAAAGGTGGCTCCCCTGGAGGCTGAATGTGCACTCCTGGCCTCCTCCCCCTTCTAGACCTCCCTTCCTCCTCAGAGGAGCTGCCTCCAGTGGAGAGTTCAGCTCCGATTCAGGCTATGGGAAGGCTTCCAGAAACCTGCAGGCCCAGAAAAGATTCCACACTGCAGAGCGCTGACCTGAGGGTTAAGAGTCCAGACAAAGCAGCTGGAATATGTTTTGAAGTATTGCAGATCACACAGGCAAGTTTGAAAAACTTAGAAAAATCAATACTTGAGAGAGCACACTCGCGACCCCACTGAGCCATCTTATCCCGCCTGTGGATGAGGTTTATACAAATGTGTCCTACCCGCCTGCCCATTGAGCCCGTGCACGGACCCGAAGGTTGCACGGGCACCGAAAAATCGGCGTTGATTGGTGATCAAGGGTCTTAAGTGGCCCATTTATTAATGGCGGGCGCACATCGAAGATAGTCACGCACCTGCCCAACAAAATATTGCGATGGCGCACAGTGACATTGGGACACTTGCCCGACATCACCATGTGTCATTTTACACACGGATGTGCAGGGCATGCCCCCACAAACCAACAGGGAAATTCTGCCCCTGAAGTTGCTATCTTTTCTATGGAGTTGGAAGCCCGTGATCATCAATTACATCTGACTTTATGTAGTTGTTGTCATGACTCAGTGCGTAGCAGTCTCACCTCTTGAGTCAGAAGATTATGAATTCAGGTCCCACTCCAAAGATGTGAGCCTGTAACGCAGACACTCCAGCGCAGTGCTGGGAGTGCTGCATGTTAGAGGTGCAACATTTCAGAGAACTGAGGCCCCAACCCCCCTCTCAGGCCGACGTAAAATATCCCATGTCCCTGTAAGCAGGGCATTTCTCTCTGGTGTACGGGGCCAATATTCATCCCTTAATCCATGTCACGAAAAACAAATTATCTTGTCATTATCGCATTGCTGTTTCTGGGAGCTAGCCATGTGCATTGCTGTCCCATTCCCTATGGTGCAAAGGTGACTACACTTCAAAAAGTACTTCATGGGCCGTAAAGCGCTTTGGGACACCCTGAAATCAAGAAAAAGCTTTGTAGAAATGGAAGTTCTTACTCTCATTTGTGAAAACATGGGTTATTCTGTGGCAGATGGTACATTGCACCTTGTACTGGAGCTGGTAAATTTTAACTCTGTTATTTGAGTGTTTCTTACGTGTGAGTGGGATTGAACCAGCTGGTAACAGTTGAGGGTAATGCTCTGTAAAAGTTCCATTTTGTAAATTGTAAATGGCTGATTAATGTCCATAGGATAATAATCCTTAAACCAACAAGAGGATTATGAGGCTCTGTGGTATTAGAATACATCATAGATTAATCATAACAGGTACAGGGAACAGTCCAATATGTCGGTGGCAGTCAGGGCAGAGTGTGCATTCTGCTAACATCACAAAAGGTGACTGGTATATCAAGTGTGAAACCCATGAGCTGACTCTGCCCCAGGCAGGCAGCCTGGGCACTGTAGCAGGATCTGTCCCCCTGCAGTCTGCCTGCTGCTCAGGCACATCTCATCAATCTGCTGGCACAAATCAGTGAGACTGGAGACAGATTTACTTCCAATTGTGCCTGCTCCCCGAAGTAAAACAGTTACTAATACAAGAAGCTAATAAACTAGCCCTGCCTGTTAAACAGCTGCACTGTGACTGTGCACTGCCAAACAGAAATCAGCATTTATTCATAACCTGCCAGTATCTCCTTCCTCGCCCAGCCTCATTACTTGTGAACATAATTGAGGCACAAAAGCAGCTGATTTATCAATTACCTCAAATATTTTAAGGAGACCATGTGACTGTTGAGGGATTCAGGGGTTTATATATGGAATACAAGATGCCCAGATTGAGTTACATTTTGGAATCTAGTCTAGGGGATCGGGGTTTATGTAAAGAATAACAGATACCCGGGAGTGAGTTACAGACTGGAATCTAATCGAGGGGTTTGGGGTGGTTTATATATAGAATAACATATACCCGGGAGTGAGTTACAGACTGGAATCTAATCGAGTGGTTCGGGGTGGTTTATATATAGAATAACATATACCCGGGAGTGAGTTACAGACTGGAATCTAATTGAGGGGTTCGGGGTGGTTTATATATAGAATAACAGATACCCAGGAATGAGTTACAGACTGGAATCTAATTGAGGGGTTCGGGGTGGTTTATATATAGAATAACATATACCCGGGAGTGAGTTACACACTGGAATCTAATTGAGGGGTTCGGGGTGGTTTATATATCGAATAACAGATACCCGGGAGTGAGTTACAGACTGGAATCTAATTGAGGGGTTCGGATGGTTTATATATAGAATACCAGATACCCGAGAGTGAGTTACAGACTGGAATCTAATCGAGGGATTCGGGGTGGTTTATATATAGAATAACAGATACCCGGGAGTGAGTTACAGGTTGCAATCTAATCGAGGAGTTTGGCATGACTTATATATAGAATAACAGATACCCGGGAGTGAGTTACAGATTGGAATCTAATCGAGGGGTTCGGGGTGGTTTATATATAGAATAACATATACCCGGGAGTGAGTTACAGACTGGAATCTAATCGAGTAGTTTGGGGTGGTTTATATACAGAATAATACATATACCGGGAGTGTGTTACAGACTGGAATCCAATTGTGGGGTTCGGGGTGGATTATATATTGAATATCAGATTCCCAGGAGTGAGTTACAAACTGGAATCTAATCGAGGGGTTCAGGATGGTTTATATATAAAATAACAGATAACCGGGAGTGAGTTACCGACTGGAATCTAATGGTGGGGTGCGGGGGTGAGTTTATGTCTAGAATAACAGACTCCCAGGAGCGGGTTATAGACTGGAATCTAATCAAGGGATTCAGAGGGCTTATATATAGAATAACAGATACCCAGGAGTGAATTACAAACTGGAATCTAATCAAGGGGTTCGGGGTGGTTTATATATAGAATAACATATTCCCTGGAGTGATTTACAGGTAGAATCTAATCAAGGAGTTTAGGTGAGTTTTTATATAGAATAACAGATACCCGGGAGTGAGTTACGGACTGGAATCTAATCGAGGGATTCAGGAGGTTTATAAATAGAATAACAGATACCCGGGAGTGAGTTACAGACTGGAATCTAATGGTGGGGTGCGGGGGTGAGTTTATGTCTAGAATAACAGACTCCCAGGAGCGGGTTATAGACTGGAATCTAATCAAGGGATTCAGAGGGCTTATATATAGAATAACAGATACCCAGGAGTGAATTACAAACTGGAATCTAATCGAGGGGTTCGGGGTGGTTTATATATAGAATAACATATTCCCTGGAGTGATTTACAGGTAGAATCTAATCAAGGAGTTTAGGTGAGTTTTTATATAGAATAACAGATACCCGGGAGTGAGTTACGGACTGGAATCTAATCGAGGGATTCAGGAGGTTTATAAATAGAATAACAGATACCCGGGAGTGAGTTACAGACTGGAATCTAATCGGGGGGTTCGGGGGGTTTATATATAGAATAACAGATACCCGGGAGTGAGTTACAGACTGGAATCTAATCGGGGGGTTCGGGGGGTTCGGGGGGCTTATATATAGAATAACAGATACCCGGGAGTGAGTTACACACTGGAATCTAATCGAGGGATTCAGGAGGTTTATAAATAGAATAACAGATACCCGGGAGTGAGTTACAGACTGGAATCTAATCGAGAGGTTTGGAGTGTTTACATATAAAATAACAGATACCCGGGAGTGAGTTACACACTGGAATCTAATCGAGGGATTCAGGAGGTTTATAAATAGAATAACAGATACCCGGGAGTGAGTTACAGACTGGAATCTAATCGAGAGGTTTGGAGTGTTTACATATAGAATAACAGATACCCGGGAGTGAGTTACAGACTGGAATCTAATCGAGAGGTCTGGAGTGTTTACATATAGAATAACAGATACCCGGGAGTGAGTTACAGACTGGAATCTAATCGAGAGGTCTGGAGTGTTTACATATAGAATAACAGATACCCGGGAGTGAGTTACAGACTGGAATCTAATCGAGAGGTTTGGAGTGTTTACATATAGAATAACAGATACCCGGGAGTGAGTTACAGACTGGAATCTAATCGAGAGGTTTGGAGTGTTTACATATAGAATAACAGATACCCGGGAGTGAGTTACAGACTGGAATCTAATCGAGAGGTTTGGAGTGTTTACATATAGAATAACAGATAACCGGGAGTGAGTTACAGACTGGAATCTAATCGAGAGGTTTGGAGTGTTTACATATAGAATAACAGATACCCGGGAGTGAGTTACAGACTGGAATCTAATCGAGAGGTTTGGAGTGTTTACATATAGAATAACAGATACCCGGGAGTGAGTTACAGACTGGAATCTAATCGAGAGGTTTGGAGTGTTTACATATAGAATAACAGATACCCGGGAGTGAGTTACAGACTGGAATCTAATCGAGAGGTTTGGAGTGTTTACATATAGAATAACAGATACCCGGGAGTGAGTTACAGACTGGAATCTAATCCAGGGGTACGGAGCGGGGGGTGGTTTATATATAGAATAACGGATACACAGGAGTGAGTTACAAACTGGAATGTACTCGAAGGTTCGGTGTAGTTTAGATATCGAATAACAGATACCTTGAAGTGAGTTACAGGCTGGAATCTAATCGAGGGATTCGGGGGAGTTCATATATAGAATAACGGATACCCAGGAGTGAGTTACGGACAGGAATCTAATCAAGGGGTTCGGGGTGGTTTATATTTAGAATAACAGATACCCACGATTGAGTTACAGACTGGAATCTAATCGAGGGGTTCGGGGTGTTTATATGTAGAATAACAGATACCCGAGAGTGAGTTACAGACGGGAATTTAATCAAGAGGTTCGAGATGGTTTATACATGGAATAACATACCCAGGAGTGAGTTACAGGCTGGAGTCTAATCGAGGGGTTCAGGAGGTGCTCAGATAGAGCTCCTGAGTGAGCTTTTTTGATGCTTAGTGAGTCTCCCTTTGCTCTGGGATTTATTTTTTCTTTATTTCTCTCATAAAGGTACTGACTCTAACTTGAGAACCTTTTATAGGTGCCAGCTACTCTCTGAAACTTTGTCAAAATCACGTTCCTTCAGGTATAATCCTGAATACAGAGCCAATGAAATTGCTCTTTGGAATTATCACAAAGACAGGCATTAGCAAAATTGCATGAACATTAATGGAAATGAGAAATTGATGAGGTTAAAACTGGCTGCTGATTTGCCTGCTCTGCAATGCCATCCAAGGTGAACTTCTCCCACAGCAAATTGGGAGGTTATTTGAGTATGGAGGTCAGCACAGACAAGCTCAATCCTGAGCTAGTCTGATTTATAACTCCAGAATGGGTCCTGACAGCTCCCTGCACTCCTCCTTTCCCTCCATGCAGCATCCAATTGTCCCTGAGATTATTCCAGGTTTTTGTCTTTACAGTTGTAACCAGAGTCCATTCCATATGCTGCGCTTCCAGATATCAGTCCTACATTTGCTTTCCTTCATCTCACATTTTAATGTAGAGATTTTATGATACAGTTTACTGCCTCATACACCTCAGTAGGTCTACCTCTCTGTCAGCTGCTTACAAGCCTGAGTCTCTTCAGTCTTTATTCAAACTTCCATCATCAGTATTGTGGATCTTCTGTGCATTCCCTCCAGTGTTGAATATCTCCATTGTGTCCTAGAGACCAGTATTGGATGGACAACAGTGCTCAGGTCTGGGCTGACCAGCCTCCTACAGTTTGATCACCACTTTCTCAGGCTCGTATTCTTGTGTTTTGCCTTTACAGCTCAGCATTCTTTGGGCAACTTTACACAAATCCAAGATCAAGCAAAAGGGCTTTCCTGGTCTGCTGACACTGGGGCCATCTGGTTTTCCCCTTTCTAATACTTTTCCTCTGCCCTCTTCCACTGGGATATCAATTCGACGATAACCGTCTCGGGCCCATTTCCCACTGTCATGAGGCACAGGTATCGATGCCGCTACATTCCTTCATACCTGCCCTATCACAGCTCAAGTCAGAGTCCACATAGTGCTGCATTGTTAAGAGTAAAGCCTCCCTATCCCTGTAACACCCTCAAGCTCCCAGATCTCTGCGCTCCTCCAATTCTGATCCCTTGTGCTCCTTCGAGTTTAGTTGCTCCATCATGGGCAGGCGTACCTTCAGCAGTCTGGCCCTAAACTCTGAAGTTTCTGTTAAACCTCTACTTCTCTGCCTATCTTCCTTTAAGAGCTCATTAAAACCTATACCTTTACCTTTCTTAATATCACCATGTGTGGCTGATTGTCAGATAACATTCCTGTAACTCTTTCGAGTACAAACCCGTTTCCATCTGTTTCAGATGAAGTTACATTATTTCATAGTTTTGCCATTGTGAGATTTGAACTCTTGATCTTGGGGTTACAAACCCAGTACCATAACCACTTGGCTATTTAGGCACCTTGGAATATTTTATTCCATTAAAGATGCTTTTGAATAACAAATTAAACCAAAGCCTACCTGCTCACTTGGGTGGATATAAAAGATTCCATAGCACCATTTATCCCTCAATCAGCATCACTAAAACTGTTGGTGGGAGCTTGCTGTCTGCAAATTAGCTGCTGCACTTCCAAATTATAACAGCGACTTCACTTCAAAAGTACTTAATTAGCCATAAAGCGCTTTGGGACGTCCTGAGGTGGTGAAAGGCACTATATAAATGCAAATCTTTGTTTCTATCTATATAAATGCAAGTTTTTGTTGTTGAAAACTCAAGATTCAATCTACGTTGTTTCCTTTCATGACTCAGGGCTGAAAAATTGTAAATCCATATCAGTCATATGAAGATGCTAACAGAATTTCAGCAAAAAGGTCACAGGCATTTCATTCAAGTAAAAGTATTGGTTCCAGATGTCACTGTATACTCAAAATAATTGAAAACAACAGCTATTAATAATACATTACTGTTGTATCAATATAGAAAAAGCAAGACTCATGCCCCAACAGCCTTCTGCCTATGTCTATTGCACTGTATCCAGAAAGATGTCTCTCACTGAATGCTCATTGGAATTATGGCCTCTTTGCCTGCAGCATTTCACCTATCACTTGCTGTGATAAAACCTAAGACAATAACCTGTGATGGACTGAAAAATACATAAGATGATAGTTGCACCATTCTCAGTAGGTTTCTTTGTATAAAAAAAACCAATCTTTGGCTGTTCTGTTTTGTTAAATATGGATTGTAGTTTCTCTTTTCTTGAATGTCATCCCAGAATTTGAATGTAACACAGCTGGGCACCATCCCCTGTGCAATATAAACTTGAACGGCAGCACTTGTCAGTCATAGTTTGAAGATAACATGCAAGCACAGGATCATTTTTTAAAACTAGCATTGCACATTTATAGTCCAAGGACATATGATGTTGCTGAACAGGCTGGCCCCTTTAACATCATTTTAAAGCAGTGAGTGAACCACGGCTGAGTCAGAGGTGCTACCATTAAGATGAAATGTTAAATCAAGGCCCCATTTTCCCTGTTGTCAGGTAAATTTAAGATCCCTTGGCACTATTTCAAAGAAGCACAGTGGAGTTCTTCCAAGTGTCCCAGGTCAATATTTGTCCATCAGTCAACATCACTAAAACAGATTATCAGGTCTTTATTACATTCCTCTTTGAGAGATCTTCCTGTGCCCAAATTGGCTGTCGTGTTTCCTACATTACAACAGTAACTACACTTCGAGGGTACTTCACTGACTGTAAGGCACTTTGAGATATCATGAAATGCGCTTTTGAAATGCAAGTCCCTCTTTTATAACTCTGTATGGTCAGATGGAGGATTTGTACCTGCTGAAGCAATTGTACCTGCTTGTGAGTGGTTAGGCTTTCTTTTAAACAAGTGGTTTGATCTGTAGCTAGTATAACACCTGGAGAGTTATTTTGGTGAAAGAGTGAAAACAGGTGCCAATGGGTGCAGTCCTAGTGAGGTACGCCTGTCTGAAAGTTTGGTTTAAGATTGAAATTTTGGGTGTAATTATTGATTACCATAAAATGAATTTCCCTGCAAGTGCTAAAACAGTCAGGGCAGGTTTAGCACTCAAACACTGATTAGAAGCAATTTCCATGGTGCAGTACATGTAGCTCCACACACCTACCTTTGCTGAAGGTGTGGTGTGCTGTAACTGGCACGCAGAAAATGCACAGATTATCGGTTGCAACCCTGGAAGTCCTGGTGGAGAAGGTCCAGAGGAAGATGGATGTCCTGTACCTGCAGTAGGAAGGGGCTCCACCTCATCCTCCGGTCCTCCTGTCTCTCTCTACTGCAGCAGCTGGTGATGCTCAAGCTGGCCTCATGTCCTCCTTAATCTCCTGCAGAGCAAGGAGGATCCCTAGCAAGATGCCCCTGACCAAGAACTCTCTTTCTCCTGGTAACTCCGATAAGGTGGCCAATACGATACTGTAGCACAGCACTGACTCTTAAGGGACTAACTCAGAGAGTTTCCAGAATAAATGTTGATGGAGTGTCAGCAAAGTCTTGATGAAGTTTCTCAGAAACCCTCCCAATGTGTTTCTAGCCCTTTTCAAATCTTCAGCAGTAGGTCTACCGATAAGGTTAGTATGCTTTTAAGTAGCGCTCAAAATTCTCAGCAACAACTTGTTTATTCCCGATCAGCTGGTCACTGTGAAGACAATCCCTCCATCCCTTGATGTTCAAACACTATATCCACCAAAATGCTGTGCAGTTTCTTTAATGAGCTGGAGCATGCAGGAGACTTTAGTGGCAATCAGCTGCTTAATAATTGCCCAGGAGTCCATTCCTAGTGCTGGCTTTAACTCCTTTACTAATACTTACCAAGGTGGTAACTAACTCTAAACATGAGCTAAACCAACATTTCACCTTAAGACCCCATCTTGGCCACCTCATTGAACATAAGAACATAAGGACTAGGAGCAGGAGGAGGCCATTCAGCCCTTCAAGCCCGCTCCACCATCCAGTGAGATCATGGTGATCTTCTATTTTAACCCCATTTTCCTGCACTATCCCCTTATCCCTCGATGGTTTTAACATGTAGAAATCTATCAATCTCAGTCTTGAACATACTCAATGACTGAACCTCCACAGCCTCTGAGGCAGAGAATTCCAAAGATTCACCACCCTCTGAGTGACGAAATTCCTCCTCATATGACCTGCCACTTATTCTGAACTGTGCCTCCTGATTCTAGATGCCCCGAGACAGAGGGAACATCCTTCCTGCATCTACCCTGTGAAGTGCTGTAAGAATTTGGAATGCTTGAATGAGATCACCTCTCATTCTGCTAAGCTGCAGAGACTAAAGGCCCAATATATTTAATCGTTCTTCATACCACAATCCCTCCATCCTAGGAAAGCAGTTTGGTGGGGTCATTACATTGGGTTTTTAGCATTTAAGTGCTGGGGAAACTACCCTAATGGTGTGTGACAGATGTGTGCAAGCTGATCTTCTTTAAGATATATATATATTCGAAGCAAATTGGTTTCTTTCTTTGAGTGTCACGTTGGTTCAGTGGGTTCACTTTGGTTCTAGCCCCACTCCAGAGATTTGAGCGCACAATGTAGGCTGACACTTCAGTGCAATACTGAAGGAGTCAAAGGTGCATTCTTCAAGAGTTGTTGAACCAAAGAGCCATTTACCTAATCAGGAGGAAAATGCACTGCCTGAGGATCTGGTGGAAGCAGATTCAATTGTGACTTGAAAAAGAGAATTAGATCATTATCTGAAGAGAAAAATTTGAGGGCTACAGGGAGATGATATAAATATACAGCGAGGCTCGGGCTGTAGCGGTCGCTGGAGACACCGAGTTTGAGAAAAAAGGCTGCATTTGTTGCCAACGTTGTTCATGTACAGTTGTATGCACAGCAGCCATCTTTATAGGGGGCAATGTGCAGCTAGGTGGAGCCCCTGCCCCTTTTCCTCTAACAATATTCGACCCTGTCTCCTAATTTGACTTGGTCTCCTTTCTGCAGTAGACAGAGATTTCTTAAAGAAAGAATTCAACTCCACAGCAGCACCTCCAGGAAGACAGAAAGACCAGCTACAACTTTACACCGCCTCAGCACTGAAATCCAGCTTCGGCCTGCAGCCAACAGATACTCCAAGCTACAAACTGTGAACTTCTTTTATTTCTTTCTGAATATAATTTGGCCAAATCTATCCTCATCTACTCTGTAATCTGTATACGTATGTGTGAACTTCAAGTGTGTGTGTGGACGTGTGCACAGATGTCGGAGTGTTTCTTTATTATTTTTACCCTGATTGGTTTTAGTGTAATAAAGCTAACCTCTTTCTTTGTTAAACTCCAGAATACCTGTCCAACTAGTTCTTTTATGATCACAGCACGTAAAGTACACACTAAATTGGCAAAGATATTCTTATCTTTAAAAAGAAAACCTGTTGCGGTCCAAGGACAGAGAGAAAAGAGGGGAACCCTTCGATCTCTCCTCACCTGGTCGTAACAAACTGTGGCATAACTTCCCCACTTTTACATTCTATTCCTCTTGCAGTAAATGACAACATTCCACTTACCTTCCTAATCACTTGCTGCACCTGCGTACCAACTTTTTGTGAATGTACCAGGATACCCAGATCCCTTTGTACCATAGTGTTCTGCAATCTCTCCCCATCCGATTAATTTGCTGCTTTTCTATTCTTCCTACCAAAGTGGACAAATTCACATTTTCCTGCATAATACTCCATCTGCCAAATTTTTGCCCATTCATTTAACCTCTCTAAATCCCTCTGTACACTCTTTATGTCCTCTTGACAACTTACTTTCTTCCACATCTTTGTATCATCAGCAAATTTAGCAACCATACATTCGGTCCCTTCATCCAAGTCATTTAATATAGTTTATAAATAGTTGAGGCTCTGGCACTGATTCCTGTGGCACTCCACTAGTAACAGCTTGCCAATCTGAAAATGACCCATTTATCCCTACCAATTTAACCACCCTCTATCCATGTTTATATATTATCCCCTACACTGTGAGCTCTTATATTATGAAGTAACCTTTGATGTGGCATCTTGTCAATTACCTTTTGGAAATCCATTTACACCACATCTACAGGTTCCCCTTTATCTACATTTCTTGTTACTTCCACAAAGAATTCTGATTAATTAGTCAAACACGATTCCCCTTTCACAAAACCAAGTTGATTCTGCCTAATTTTATTATAATTTTCTAAATGTCCTGCTATTACCTCCTTAATAATGAATTCTACCATTTTCTCTACACTATATGTCCTGCCACCGTACTGGAACAGAGTCGGTGCCAATTGGCAGTTAACTGTCAGTCACCCTTAACTAGTGCATTCTCCATGGCAACGTATCTACCAATCAGAGTCCTCTTGCCAACCAATCATCACTTTCTTCTCATACAGTATAAAGCTGTTGTTTCACCTGACATTGGTATTCTTGTGACCTGTCCTGATGAGTGCAAGATGAAAATCTTCAACAAAATGTTTTTTTCAACAATAAAATATCTTTACATTGCTCAATGTTGCAGATGATCCTATTCTTTTCTGCAAGCAGCCACCTGAAGCATCAGTGACATCACAGGCACTGCAACATTTCTGGTGAATGTGCCTCCTGCAGTTGCAGTGGCAGTAAACTTAGCCTTTTCCCTTGGTCAGATGTTAGGCTAACTGCCCTATAGTTCCCTGTTTTCTGTCTCCTTTCTTTCTTGAACAGAGGTGTCACAGTAGCAATTTTCCAATCCACTGGATCTTTTGCAGAATGTAGGGAATTTTGGAAGATCACAACCAGTGCATCTACTATTTCGGTACCCACTTCTTTTAAGATCCTAGGATGAAAGCCATCAGGTCCAGGGGACTTGTTAACTCTTAGTTCTGTGAGTTTTCTCAATACCTTTTCCCTGATAGTTGTGATTGTTTTAAATTCTTCCCTTCCTTTTATCTCTTTATTTTCAAGATTTTGTGGTATATTTTTTGTGTTTTCTACTGTGAAGACAGATACAAAATACCTGTTCCACCATTTCCTTTTTTCCCATTATTAATTCACCAGTCTCACTATCTAAGTGACCAATGCTCACTTTAGTTACTCTTTTCTTTTTTAAATACTCTAGTCCTTAAAGGTCTAACACTGGTTCTCTACTGTCCTAACTTTTAACCTATTTTCCAGTTCACTGAAGCCAACTCTGCCCTCATAGTCATATAATTGTCTTTATTTTTAAGTTAAAGACACTAGTCTTAGACCCACACTTCTCAACCTTCTCTCTCAAACTGACTGCAAAATTAAGTCATGCTATGGTCACTGCTACCTAGAAGTTCCTTCATTATAAGGCCATGTATTAAACCTGCCTCATTGCACACTACCAGGTCTAGAATAGCCTGCTCTCTGATAGACTCTAGAACAAAAATAAAAACAAAAAACTGCAGATGCTGGAAATCCAAAACATAAACAGAATTACCTGGAAAAACTCAGCAGGTCTGGCAGCATCAGCGGAGAAGAAAAGAGTTTATTCTCTTTTCTTCTCCGCCGATGCTGCCAGACCTGCTGAGACTCTAGAACATGCTGTTCTAAGAAATTGTCCCAAAAACACTGTATGAATTCATCTTCCAGGCTACCTCTAGCTCCCTTCTCCCAGAAGATAAACTTTGTCAGTCCTTGGTTGTTTAAAACAGTGATTGTGGGAATGGCACACTGTTGAGTAATTTATAAAAACATGTTCCTTGCTGGAGGCACCATTGTTCAAACTGACAAATATTATGCATGAAATACAGAAGAAAGATTTCAGAAGTAACCCAAGACTTTTTAATGTTAACTGTAAGAGACCAGGATACATACAGTCTGTTTAGAAATTAATAGCTGTGTACAGTTCCACACAGGACCCAGAGTGCATGCAATGGACTGATCACATCTATCAATAGGAAATAGCTCTTTAGCTTGTAACAGAAATAGCAACAAACCTATTTCAGCTTATAACTAAATCATACTGCGGTGAGCTGAGCTTTACTGAAATAAGGAAATGGTTACTGAGCAACATAGGTGGGCTTAGGGCTGACTAACTGTCACACCTCACAGTGAATTAGAACTCTGGAATTAGACTCAGTTCCCTTGCTGGGGAACTCAGCATTACAAATACCAGCACAAGCCTATGAACCCAGGACCAGGACCACTATTCTCCGAAGAGTAAAGGGCCATGCATGTACACAGTGAGAGAAAATGGACCTTTCAATTAAATTTCTCTTTCAGGAAACTGCTTGGGGCAGGAAGGCTGTGTGCTGGTGCGTGACACACTGGAGTCCTTGCAGAAGGGAGCTGTGCTGTGCTCACTCAGGTAAGTCGTGTTGACTGGCACATGATTGTCCTTTTGGTTTTGGTTTTGCAAGTGAAAAACTATTTTTAATTTTAATTTGCTTTTAATTGTAATATCTCAAAAAATTACTCCTCTCCCCACTTCACTTTCCCTTGAAGTCTGGCACTCCTTCCCTAAATTCCAGCCCTTGATGTGTCTCTCTGCAATTTTGACAAACCTTCTGGAAGTCTTTGCCCTTCAGCACATCTGCATTCACTTCCCGAAATTCCTCTCCCAACTATTGCCTGGTATTCCCCTTTCACCCTACCCGCCACTCCCACTCCCCACCACCCACCAACCCCCCTAACCCCCCCTGCCTTTCCATGTAGGCCTTGTTGCTAGTAGTTCCAGTATCTGCGGTATTTTCCTTTTGTATTAGGTCTAGTAGTGATTGAGCAAGGGGATTTGATTGACGTCCTTAAGGTAAGGGAACAATTTGATGGGATAGACCTAAAGATGTTTCCACTTTCAGGTGAGATCAGAGCTAGGAGCCATAAATATCAGATAGTCACTAATAATCCAGTTGGGAATTCAGGAGAAATTTCTTTGTCCAGAGAGAATGTAAAACTCACTACCACAAGGAGTAGTTGAGGCAGATAGCATCGATGCCTTTAAGGGGAAGCTAGATAAACACATGATGGTGAAAGGAAAAGAAGTTTATGTTAATGGGGTTTTTTAATTCTTTCATGGGATGTGGGCATTGCTGACTAGGCCAGCATTTATTGCCCATCCCTAATTGCCCTTGAGAAGGTGGCGGTGAGCTGCCTTCTTGAACCGCTGCTATCCATGTGGTGTAGGTACACCCACTGTGCTGATGGAAGGGAGCTCCAGGAATTCGATCCAGCAACAGTGAAGGAACGACGATATATTTCTAAGTCAGGAAGGTGTGTGGCTTGAGGAGGGAACTTGCAGGTAATGGTGTCCCCATGTATCCACTGCCCTTCCCTTGTTCCTCTAGGTGGTAGAGGTTGTGGTTTTGGAAGGTGCTGTCGAAGGAGCCTTGGTGAGTTTCTGCAGTGCATCTTGTAGGTGGTACACACACTGCTGCTACTGTGTGTCAGTGGTGGAGTGAGTGAACATTTAAGGTGATGGGTGGAGTGCCAATCAAGTGGGCTGCTTTGTCCTGGATGGTGTCGAGCTTCTTGAATGTTGTGGGAGCTGCACTCATCCAGGCAAGTGGGGAGTATTCCATCACACTCCTAACTTAAGCCTTGGACAGCCTTTGGGGAGTCAGGAGGTGAGTTACTCACCGCAGAATTCCCAGTCTCTGACCTACTCTTGTAGCCACAGCATTTATATGGCAAGTCCAGTTTAGTTTCTGGACAATGGTGATGTTGATAGTGTAGAAAGAATGTTGATAGGGGGGATTCGGCAATGGTAATGCCATTGAATGCCAAGGGGAGTTGGTTAGATTCTCTCTTGTTGGAGATGGTCATTGCCTGGCACTTGTTTGGTGTGAATGTTGGATGAAGTGTGGTTGGAGGAAATTCATGTGGGCATAAACACTGATACAGACCAGTTTGAACAAATGGCCTGCTTTGTCCTGTGAATTCTATGTAATTCATAGTAAAAACTGGCAGAAGTTGTCCCATTTCATTTGTGTGGGGAAGCGGGAGGTAAGAGAAATCACCAACTCCAGTCACAGACGGCTGTGGTTTAACAGATGGATGATTTATGGCAGGTTTAGGGTCTGCTGTTATACTCTATTCATGGTATAGTAGTAACACCAGCATTATCCCTGGCTGTAATGTCCATACAGCAGTGTCACCATCCCTGATGAGGCAGAGGGGGCCTTTCCATGCATTGATTATGATACATATAACAACAGCTAGAGCTGCCCAGCATGAGTAACTGCGTCGAGAAAGGACTTGCTGATGGCATTACAAACTGGGCTGATTCTGACCAGCAGAGGCCCTGGGCAGAAAATTAAATTTGCAAAAGGATGTTTGGCAGGTGCTGCTGTGTTTTATGACTAGAGTTGGATCCTGAACTCACTGTAGATTGAAGTGGTTTCCTTTGATATATAAATAAAGCATTATATTCACAGGGGTAGAAATCTCTCTAGGGTGGAAAGTTCTAGACCACCCATTTTGAGTTCCTGTTTAGGTGTATTTCCACCTCCGTAGTCAGGGAATGCTGAATCAACCTACAGCGAGATTCACTGACCTCCTTTCCCAACATGGAACCTCCCTCAGGGGACACCCTGGGTTGCAGAATTACTCTTTAATCTTACACAGCTAATCTGTGGTCCCCGCTTCCATTGAGTGAAGCAATGGTTCTTTTTACCTCTCCCAGGTGATTGTTTGGCCAAGAGAGGCTCCGGTCATGATGAGGTGAGCCAGGCTTGATGATCAATTCCTCCCCATCAATTCTACATGTCAATATGACGGTCCATGGTAGTAGCATAGCTTTGTTTAGCTGACAGTACTTAGAGAAACAAGGACCTCCCCCCGCCCCCCGCCCCATGTCAAGCACCCCTCCACCTGCTCTCCAGCATCTCGGGTTCATTTGCAGCACTGTGCAGTTGTTTGAAGTAATGCCCTCTTTAAAACCAATGGCATTTCTCAGTTTTGCATTCTCCAAATCAATTTGCTGCACTATTTCTCATTGGGGGTCATTGATGAATAGGATCAAATCACACAGTAATCTGCTAAGTAGCTTTTTTTGTCATTCAGAACAAGCTCCAGTTAACATATTTGTTCTTCTCTGGTAAACAGTAGAATCAGAAGATGTTTAAGAAATAAAAAAAGATTTGCTGTGAGATTTTTCATTATACACTAGGTGCATGAAATCATTCATCCCATTCAATACAGTACAGCTTATTTGTGTCTGCCAGGGTACACACTAGTTAACTAGAACAATTCATTTCAGTTTGATGCTGTGCAGCTTGTTTGTGCATCACTGTCAAACCCTGTTCACATACAGTAAACACGGAGTAAAAAGGGAACAATTCAATCCTATCTGGGTTTGATTTGTTTGTGTCAGCTTTGATTCAAACACAGTACACAGGAGGTAAAAGAAACCACTCGCTCCTGTTTAGCCTTGTACAACTCCTGTTTCAGTGTTAGCTTCTCTGCTTGTACATTATGTTCCATGTAAAAGGAAACCATTTAGTCTTGGTCCACTATCTTAGAGCTCATATGGGTCTCATTGTCAGCTTTACTGTCGACGTACAGTATACTCCAGGTAAAGAAGTGCTGTTCACTTCCAGTCCTGTACTGGACACTCACCTGTATCTCAGCTCCTGCATAAAGTTACTTCTCAATGAGTAAAAGAGTACAATTCATGCTCCAGGATTATATGATTTGTTTGTGCCCCATGTTCATATGCAGGCTGTGAAAGGGGATAATATTACGACCATTAGAAAGACTTGCATTTCTGTAGCACCTTTCATGACCTTAGAACATCCTGAAGTGCTTTACAGCCAATGAAGTACTTGAAGTGTTGGATTTGAGAAGTCTGGGCCAATCAGGGCTAGTAAACATGGGACAGAGATTTTCTTTCATTGGGTGGGCATGCGCCTGAGCTGAACGAGAGTAAAATACGGCACGATGGCATCGAGTGAGCATCCCAACATCATCGCGCACTCTCTCACAATATTTCGCTTGGCAGGTGCACACGAGAGATGGCAGCACACCCGCCAACAATTAGGAGGACTATTAAGGCCCTTAATCAGTTAAGTAAATCAGACTTTTCGCGGCCCATCCAACTGTTCAGTTAGCAGCTGGGCAAAAAGGCCAAGCGGCCTTTGGATTTTTAATGAAACCTCATCCATGGGCGGGCTGAGGTCTCCAACAGGAATTAAAAATGAAATAAAAATGTTGACATCTCATTTATAACGTGTCCCTGCTCATGTGACATGAGGGGGCATGTTTTTAACATTTTTAAAGTCTTTATTTATGTTTTTAAAAATCTTCAGCTCTCTGAGGCAGCTCTGTGCCTTCGGGGAGCTTGCAGTGCCTGCACCCACGCGCATGCTCAAACCTAAGGTGCTCGCCCTCCTTCCCCACTCCCACCCACCCAGGCAGTGCTGAGGCTTCCAGTGCACAATTCACACTGGCTGGCCAATTAACAGCCAGCGTGAAATCGCAGTCAGGGCTGCAGTCGGCTTCGTGACTGCTCCCAGGCCCACCCACTACACCTGCCAACCAGGTAAAAATCCTGCCCCTGGAGTTGCAAAGGGCAGATCAGGTTGGACTAACTGATATCTTCAAGGAAAGGATTACGAAATATAACAACTGTTTTGATCCTCAGGAGTCCGTGGTGCTCTCTCCTATTCTCCATTTATAGAACTGATTTAGGTATGGTGAAGAAGGACTGAATTCCCAGTCAGCTCAGTGGATTCACTCCACGGTTGTCAGTTCTGAGCTAGTCTGGCCACTTCATCAGCCGTATGCCTGTCTGTGAATCACTCTGTGACATTGTCAATCTACCAATTCGCTGGTGTTTCTCAGCCTCTGATTCCAGACCCGCTGTGCTTAGGGGCATGAAAGGTATTCTAGCTCTTTTTGTTATTCAAACATTCCCCAAAGTACCATCATCAACTTTCTTAGATTCTAAGTACAAGTCATTTCTTGTCCAAGCCACGTTAAAATCGTTGAATCCAACAGCCAGAGGGAAACCATTCAACCTGTCTGTGTGGGCATTTGGAAAGAGCTATCCAATTTAGTCCACTCTCCTGCTCTTTCTCCATTGTGCTGCAGGTTAGTCCTCTTCCAATAGTTCAATTCGGTTATCATAAGTAAACATTTCCTTTACAAATTGTTCACGTCCAAATGCCTTTTGAAAGTTTCTACGGAATCTGATTCCATCACCCTTTCAGGTGAAGGTTTCCAGGCTTTAACAATTGTCTGCAGATACACTGAGCAGGAATTTGCGTTTTGGGTCAGGACCCCAACGTCAGGGTCAAATGTGGGCCACGACGCCGCACAGGAGCACTTACCCGACATCAGTTGGCCAGAGGACATGCTTGTCATCCAATTAAGGACGATGGGCGAGCTCTTGAAGCTGGAGAGCCAATAAGGAGGTCTTCCAGCACAGAAGCAGTTGCAGGTAAGGGAGAGAGAGAGTGCCCTCTCAGCAGTTTTAAAAGATTTGAATGAAAATAAGGTCACAAAAATAAGCCGTCAAGCCATCAATTGGGAGAGGAACCCAACCACTCCCACCACCCCCTCCCCCATCTCCTATGCACACACATGGTATCTTACAGCCACAGCTTTGGCCAGGTAGGCCTGGGGAGGGTCTTTCAGCAGGAGGCCATCTCCAAGCAGCTCCCGCGCTCCCGATGCTATGGGAAGCCCACAGGCCATCTGGAAAATCCTCAGTCACCCTCTGATTCTTGAGCTTAATTGGACAGTTCACTACCTTAAAGAGCTACATGCCGCTTGTGGGCAGGTACTGTTACGATGTGAGACAGGTGGACCAAATCCACAAGGGAAACATGGTCACGCTATCACAACGGTTTTGCAATTTATATTTATTATGAGAAGATTTGTACACTGAATTCAGAAATAGTGAGTCCACCAACATCTTTAGTGATTTTCAAAATGAAATTAAAGCATTTATTAATAAAAGAAAAGAATTCAAACACATACATAAGATTACAGTTACTTACACTATAAAAAATCCAAAAATTCCTAATTAACCTAACTCCCAAATATACACCCCTTTAAGGCAACACTCCAAAATAGATTTTAGATTTAAATAAGCAATCCAGCAAGGTTACCACAGCACCCACTTGACAGTGGAATTCCAAAGGCTTTTAACACAACTTAGTTACTAGACACTGCAGACTTCTGCAAAAATGGCTAGAGGCTTTTCCCCAAGGCTACTTTACATTGTGTACCTTTCGAGATCTTACACGGCCATGCAAACATAGTCCTCCATCCCTCTTTATATATTTTTTCTCTCTTGAATGTGTAAAATCCCATTGTTCTATATGTCTTTGGAAATTTATTTTTCCCATAATATAAAAATCTTTCCTGTTGTGAATATGACCTTTTTCCTATTTACCTTGTTAATTGTAAACATCCTACCATCCCTTTGAAAATCAAACAACCCCTTCACTTATCTAAAAATGCAAATTTCATTCAACTCTTATCTGTGGAACCCTCATCTCGCTTATCCATCTCCATTTCAAAAGTCTGCTTTACACCTAACTCTTTTGGTAATTTCAACCCTGCTCGAATATCTGACTCAAATTCAATTAAATCAGTTCTCTGGAGGCAGTCCAGAGGAGGTTCACTAGGTTGATCCCGGGTATGGGGGGATTTTCTTATGAGGAAGGGTTGGGTAGGTTGGGCCTGTAATCATTGGAGTTTAGAAGAATGAGAAGTTGACCTTATTGAAACATATATGGGAGAATTTTCTCCCCATGGGGCGAGACGGACGGGAGTGGGCACAGGCGGGGGTGGAGCCGATCTCCGCCTGCAATCGGCTGTCTGCCACCATTTTACATGGGTGGGCCAATTAAGGCTCACCCAGCGTGATGTGTACCTGGAAGTGCTCAGCGCTACTTGTGCGTGCGTAAAAGCGCAGAAATCATCCTGCGGCACGGAGCTGCTTCGGGGAGATTAATTTAATAATAAAACGTTTGAAAAAAGAAAAAATAAAATTACTCAGACATGTCCCCTCATGTAACATTGTCACATGAGCTGGGACATGTTTATGAATTTTCATAAAACATTTTATTTAATTAATAAACACTTCATGAAACCTCACCCCGCCCGTGGAGGAGGTTTCGTGAGAAATGTGAAGGCCGCCTGGTCTCTTCGCCTGCCCGACAGCCTTAAGGTTGGACGGGCAGCCCTGACAATCATTTTAATTAGTTGGTTAGTGGCCTTAACAGGCCTTTGACAGTTCAGCGGGTGCACAGCCATCTCCAGTGCACCCCCACCAAACTGAAGACACATGCCCAACGTCACCGCACCTCATTTTACACACCGGTGTGCGGGGCCCTCCTCCACATGCTAAATGGAAGATTCTGGCCATAAGGTTCTCAGGGGGCTTGACAGGGTAGATGCTGAGAGGCTGTTTCCCCTTGTGGGAGAGTCTAGGACCAGAGGGTAGAATCTCAGAGTAAGGGGTCGCCCATTTAAAACAGAGATGAGGAGGAATTTCTTCCCTCAGAGGGTAGTGAATCTACAGAGGGCTGTAGAGGCTGGGTTATTAAGTATATTCAAGGCTGAGATAGACAGATTTTTAATCAGTAAGGGAATCAAGGGTTATGGGGAAAAGGCAGGAAAGTGGAGTTGAGGATTATCAGAACAGCCATGATCTCATTGAATGGCGGAGCAGACTCGATGGGCCGAATGGCCTACTTCTGCTCCCACGCCTTATGGTCTTATAGTCACATAGACAGAACCACCCACCTCACAACCATAAACCTACCTTACAATATCCCAATACTATTATGAAAGATATGATAGTTTTGTAACAGCAGCCATTCCACTCCCAATCCAGCCTTCCCCAAAATGGCTTTGGGGCAGGATGTTTCTGGCAAACCAGCGTGCCAGCTGGCAGCATGAAATCACGTGCCCACCTGCCCACCGCTTGCTTATATGTGTACCTGTCCCTCATGCTGAGTTTCTTTGTTCCT
The DNA here is from genome assembly GCF_017639515.1 of Carcharodon carcharias. NCBI lineage: Eukaryota > Metazoa > Chordata > Chondrichthyes > Lamniformes > Lamnidae > Carcharodon > Carcharodon carcharias. The sequence goes on from NC_054488.1 coordinate 61,769,638, forward strand.
CCACACATTCAGGCACTTTACTGCATTTGATATTGTCACCAATGTGCACGTGTGCAGGATCAAGCTTGGTTGTGATGCCCACACTGTTGAATAATCTTTTGTGATTCGCAGCCGAGCATACAGGCTCATTGATGTTGGAATAAGTCAAATTCCATTTTTAATTATGTGTGATTCTAGGATTTTTAGAATTGAATTCTAAGATTGTATCCACTTTTTCATGAAACAGTAGATTAGTATCTCTGTGCATAGGGATTGATCATTTGGGCAGAGAGTCAGGAGGAAGCCTCCAATCAGAAGAGTAACTGCTGCAGGAGAGAGGAGCTGAAAATGAACAAATAAATTAAATACACATTTATGCATGTGGCCTTTCAAAGGAACCTTTGACCGTATGCAGACAGAATCTAGTCTGTGGGAGTAAGAGCATTACTTTATGTTCTTATGTTCTTGGGAAATTTGCAGTCCCAAACAAATTGCTGAATATTTGGAAAAAAAATTAGTTTTCATTGACGTAACCCTAGGAGAAGCATTTGGTTGATTTGAGAAATGGCACAATGGGGCTGCTGTGATATTATTATTCAGATGAAACACTAAACTGAGGCTCCATCCATCCTTCCAGGTGAATGTAAAAGATACCACAGCCACTACTTAATGAAAAGCAGGGAAGTTCTCCCTGAACCAATATCACTGAAAGGCAGATTGCCTGGGCCCTATCACATTGCTGCTTGTGGGATCTTGTGCACAAATTGGCTGCCGCGTTTCCTACACTGAGATTGTGACTACGCTTCAAAAATACTTTATTGACTGTAAGGTGCTTTGGGATGTCCTGAAGTTGTGAACGGAGTGATAGAAATGTAAATCTTCCCCTTTTCTTTCTTTTATTCATTAATGACCTTGAATCCAAGTACCACTGGGTATTCCTGCTCATGAATAATCCCATAACTGTCACTTGGATAAAATCTAACCTTGTGAAACAAGAGACATCCACCTCCTGTTAGTCTGGGCAGGCCACAGGCATGTTAAAATGGTGATCAATATGTTATAACACCAGAGCAGCCCAGCCCCACTGAAGAATGGCACATTGCAGGTGAAGCAAATCGCAGAGATCATAGTGACTTTGAGTGAACAGAATCCAAGCCCCCAAATAGCTAAACTACCGAGAGTAAGGTGCCTGTTTATTAGGGGGTGGTTTAGGCTTCCTGCCCCCACCCCCATGCACAAATAATGAGGTGTGAAGGGCTCCAGATATTTAAGATGCCGCCAGGGTGAAGAAATATCATGATACAAGCATAAGATCCCTGATAAATGAATCAGTGACCTCAGGAATGTTGTTGGATGTCGATGGCGGGGATGGGTGGGGCCCTGAAGGTCAGAGATCGCTGGGGGCTGAGAGAGGTGGCAATCAGGACAGGGATTGTGATGAGTGCTAACCTTATTTGTTTTTTATTTATATCATGTTTAAGGCTGGCTTTTGTCGTGATGTTGCTGCCTTGGGTCAAATTAATTTTGCACCTAGGGGCCTTAAGCAGTTAATTGGGCCGCTTATTTGCACATGCAAAGGGTTGATCGCTTCTGGGAGCAGGAAATGGATGTTCATAAGGCCCCAAGATGGCGGACAAAACACCATTTGGATAAGGACAAATCAGAGAAAACCCTCTCAAAACATCGCATAAATAAAAGAAAATAAGTTTAGTACTCACCACAGTCCCTGTCCCCATCGCCGCCTCCCTCAGTCTCTTACCTTCCTCTATGAAAAAGCATTCCCTCTCTAAATTCTCTATTTGACCTGTTAGTGGCTATCCTTTTATTTATTCATTCTTGGGATGTGGGCATCACTGGCTAGGCCAGCATTTATTGCCCATCCCATTGCCTTAAGGGCATTTAAGAGTCAACCACATGGCTGTGGGTCTGGACTCACATGTAGGCCAGACCAGGTAAAGATGGCAGATTTCCTTCCCTGAAGGGCATTAGTGAACCAAATGAGTTTTTACAACAATCTACAATGGTTTCATGGTCATTAGACTGTTAATTCCAGATTTTTATTGAATTCAAATTCCACCATCTGCCCAGGTCCCTAGAGCATTGCCCTGGCTCTCTGGATCACCAGCCCAGTGACAATACCACTACGTCACCACCTCCCCTCGTGATGTAATGTTCCACTGGCCTTAGTTGTTCCTAGCAAACTCTAGAAGCCCATAGTTTGGTCAGGTTAGTGGGGTACTAAGGGTGTAGGTTAACGAATTTCACAATCTGTTGAATGGCCAAGCTGACCATCCACTTGGCTTATTCTAATGGATTTACAAAGTTTAAATGGATTAAATGCTGATGGTTCTTTAGTCCAATGCTGCTCTTGCTGGAATTGTTAATTATATTAGAGTCAAGTTGTGAGCAAGATGTATTATTGAAGATAAAGTACCAGTTATGACCAATAAACAGATTGTTAAAGCTACCAGTTGGAGCAAGAAATCACAGTTAATGTACACTAAAAGCAGAAAATTCTGGAAATACTCAGCAGATCAGGCAGTATTTGTTGAGAAAGAAACAGAGTTAATGTTTTAATTCAATAACATTTCATCAGAACCCAGGCCTTAAAAGGAACAAAAACAGTTCTGTTAAAGTGGCTAATGAGGTGAAGGATGAGGATCAGGGCAACTATGAGATGGAGTGAGTGGATGCTGCTGAAGAGAGGTCGAGAGCATGTCTGTTGTTGTTCATAGCATTTAGTGTGAATCTCAGGAAGCAGTAGGCAGTGTTTGAACAGCAAATGGTCTATAAAAGATTTGCCTTGAGAAAATGTCTCCTTTTGCCTCAAATCCACTACATCAAGAGGAATTATATAAGAAATTGGAGGAGTAGGCTATATGGTCTCTCAAGTCTGACCTACCATATAATATGATCAGGACTAGAATTTGAAGTCAACTCCATTTTCCCGATAAGAATCTATCAGTCTCAGTCTTGCATATACTCAATGACTAAGCAGCCACACTCTCTGATAGACAATTCCAAACATTCACAATCCTCGGAGTGAAGAAATTTCTCCTCATCTCAGTCCTAAATGATTGACCCCTTATTCTGGATTGTGAAATTAGTTCTCCAGCCACTCAGCATCTACCATGTCAAGACCTACAAGAATTTTATACGTTTTACTGAGAATTATTCATTCCTTTACTGCCATCCATATGTGCATTGTCTGGATGGAGCTTTCCTTGATAATATTTTTGACATTTTGTGTAGAGTAATTGTTAAAATTAAATATGCGGCAGGATTTCTTCAAGTTCCAATTGTCAGACTCCAAGATGGGAATTATTTTTTTATTATTGCCCATCCCTAGTTGCCCCTTGAGAAGGTGGTGGTGAGCTGCTTCTTGAACTGCTGCAGTCCCGTGTGGTGTAGGTACACCCACGGTGCTGATGGAAGGAGTTCCAGGACTTTGACCCAGCGACAGTGAAGGAACAGCAATATATTTCCAAGTCAGGATGGTGTGTGGCTTGGAGGGGGAGTTCCATGTGGTGGTGTTCCCATGTATCCGCTGCCCTTGCCCTTCTAAGTGGTAGAGATTGTGGGTTTAGAAGGTGCTGTCAAAGAAGCCTTGGTGAGTTGTTGCACTGTGTCTTGTACATACTGCTGCCGCTGTGCCCCAGTGGGGAGGGAGTGCATTTTGAAGATGGTAGATGGGGTGCCCATCAAGTGAGCTACTTTGTCCTTTGGGAGGTTGGAAGTGGTAAGGAGATATTGTGGAAGGGGATGGGGGGAGGTTAGAGGGGATTGGGAATGGGGAGGTGGAGGGGTTGGGGAAGGTTGGAGGGGGTTGAGGGGGAGTTTGCAGGGGTTCGGGGTGAGGTTGGACGGTTTGGGGATATGTTGGAGGGGTTGGGGGTAGGGGAGGCTGGATGGGCTTGAAGAGATTGGGGTAGTTTGGGAGGGTGGGGGAAGTTGGGAGGATGAGGTGGAGGTTGGAGGGCAGGTTGTGGGGGAGGTTGGGGGTGGGGGAGGTTTTGTGGGTTGGAAAGAGGTTGGAAATTTTGGGGGCAGTTTGGGACATTTGGGGAGGTTGGAGTGGGTGTTAGTGGGAGGTGGAGGGGTTCGAGGTCGGGGGTGGTTCAAGAGGTTGGGAGGAGGTTGGGGGGAGGCTGGAAGGGTGGGGGGAGTTTGAGGGGAGGTGTTGGGGGAGATTGGGATATGATGTGGAGGTTGGAGGGGTGGGGGGAGGTTGATGTGGTGTGGGGGATAGGAGGGGGTGTGGGTGGGATGTTGGAGAGGGGTGGGGGTTGTTGGGGATGTGCAGGGGGAGGTTGGAATGGGGGTGTGATGTGGGTTGAGAAGGGGATGTCAAGGGTTGATGGCTTACTTTTAAGGTTTAGCACCACAAAATTAAATGCTGTACACTTCTCAAAATTCTCTTTAGAATTTAAACCAGCATATAATCAGCAATCTAAATTTTTATTATACCCTAAACTAGACACAATTCTGATGACATGCTGCATTGATGTACCAGAGGCTTGAAAATCTTGGGCCTCATCAAAAGAAATGTAAGGAATTAAAATCTGGGAGTGATGCAAAAAAAGGATGTTGACTCACTATCACCCATTCTATTACTCTTGCAAAGTCTGGAAATGAAATCCCTATTTGTCACTAAGAGATCGTTAAAAGAAAGATTTTATATATCTCTGCCCCAGCATAAAAACAGGCCTTCTTCAGTGCTGCTTGTCTGCACTGGAATGCTGCTTTGGGTGTATTAATGTGATCAAGTTAGAGTTTGGTGAGCGAGGTGGTTTTGGGGTTTTTTTAAAGGCTAATTTAATTTATGGTTAATTTCTGTCTAAAGTCTAGCCTTTTCTTTAATTTAGCAATTAACTAAAAGTTGCTCTTGGGTCTAGGAGGAGTGAGTTTTATTCCAGCCATAAAACAAGGTTTTACAGGCTCTCCTTGGAGCTGCAGCTCATTAATTAGATAACTGGCTTAATCTGATTTTCAGAAGCCTGAATCAGGGAACATAAAAACAGGCCATCTGCAGTGCTACCTTGTCTGCACAGGAGTGCTGCTTTTGACTGCTTAATTTGTGCTTTGGTGAGTATGGGAGTTTGGTGAAGAGGGGAAGGAGGTGCTCCTTTCTTTTCTTTACCTTTCTTCTGCCTCCAGTAGCTGGATCTTGCTTTGCTACAGGGGAAAAAGGTGATTGAATGTCATAGGAGCCCATAAAGCAATGGTGAGAGAGAGCCGGTCATTTACAAATACAATCTAAAAATTTAAAAGTAAAGTCACAGGAGTCCTATAGGTTGATTGGTTGGTAAGTATTGGCTTTTCTGGACTCGTCACAGCGAAGACAATTGGTGAGCAGCAGGTGAGTTATTATATTATACCATAAAATAGTGACCACTTTATATAAAGTTTAAGGTGCGTCAGTCCAGCTCGGCCATGTGGAATGTGCATCCTGCCAGATGTGGGAAGTCGTGAATGTGCGAAGTGCCTTAGATGATTACACTTGCAGGAAATGTCACCAGCTGCAGAAACCTGAGCTCCAGGTTACGGAGCTCAAGTGATGGCTGGAGTCACTGTGGTGAATCCACAAGGCTGAGGATTATGTGGAAAGCACTTTTAGATAGGTGGTCACATAGCAGCTAAGAAATACACAGGCAGAGAAGGTAGAGTATCTAAGTACATCTAAGAGAAGCAGGCAGGTAATGCAGGAATCCCCTGAGGCTATCTTGCTCTCTAACTGTTTCTCCATTTTGGATACTGGTGAGTGAGACGGTTCCTCAGAGGACTGTAACACGAGCCAAGTCCGTGGTACCACGGGTGGCTCATCTGCACAGGAGGGAAGGAGGGAGAGTGGAGGTGCTATAGTTGTAGGGGATTTGATAGTTAAGGGATGAGACAGGCGTTTCTGCAGCCATAGATGTGACTCCAGGATGGTATGTTGCCTCCCTGGTGCCAGGGTCAAGGATGTCACAGAGTGGCTGCAGGACATCCTTTTGGGGGAGGTTTAACAGCCAGAGGCCATGGTCCACACTGGGACCAATGATATGGGTAGGAAAATGGCTAAGTTCCTGAAAGCAGATTTTAGGGAGTTAGGAAGGGAATTAAAAAGTAGGACTTCAAGAGCAGTAATCTCAGGATTACTCCCAGTGCCACATGCTAGTGAACATAAGAATAGGAAGATTGAGCAGTTCAACATGTGGCTGGAGAAATGGAGTAGGAGGGAGGTCTTTAGATTTCTGAGGCATTGGGACAGATTCTGGGACATGTGGGACCTATACAAGAAGTTTGGGCTACAGTTTAACAGGACTGGGGCTAATGTCCTCATGGGGAGGTTTGCTGTGCTGTCGGGGAGGCTTTAAACTAGAATGGCAGGGTTGTGAGAACCTGAGGGGAAATTCAGAGAGGAGACGAGAAAAACGGACAATGGAAAGTAGATAGGGTCAGAATAAGGGGGAAAGTAACAAAAGGCAAAATCAGGGTTAATGTGCATATATGTGAATGCACGGAGTGTGGTGAATAATATTGGTGAACTACAGGCACAGATTGACAAATGGAATTATGGCATTATTGCTATAACAGAGAACTGGTTCAAAGAAGGACAGGACCGGGCATTAAATATTCCTGAGTATAAGGTGTTCAGGAGAGACAGGAAAGGAAGAAAAGGGGCGGGGGCAGTGACAGTATTGATTAGAGGCATTACAGTATTGGAGAAAGAGGATGTTCCAGAGGAATCAAAAACAGAATCTCTCTGTCTGGAGGTAAGGAATGAAAAAGGTGCAATAACATTGATCGATGTAGTATATAGACCAACTAGTGGAAGGGATGTGGAGAAACAAATTTGCAAAGAAATTACAGAGAGGTGCAATAATTATAGAGTAATCATAATGGGGAACTTCAATTATCCAAATATAGACTGGGATAGGAATAGTACAAAGGGACAAGAGGGGCGCGAGTTCCTGAAATGTGTTCAAGATCATTTCCTGCAGCAGTATCTTTCTGGTCCAACGAGAGGTCAGGCACTGTTGGACCTGCTTCTGGGGAATGAGTTGGCCCAAGTGGATCAAATATCAGTGAGAGAGCATTTAGGGGACAGTGACCATTGTATCATAAGGTTTAGGTTGGCCATGGAAAAGGACAAGGAACAATCTAGAGCTGGGAGAATTAATTAGGGAAAGCCAACTTCGATGGGATGAGAATGCATCTGAGTCAAGTGAGTTGGAATCAGATGTTGGCAGAAAAGATAATGGCTGAACAATGGGCCACCTTCAAAAAGAAAGTATTGCAGGAAGTGTCAATGTATACCCCCTTGGAGGGAAATGTAGGACAAATAAATCCAGAGCACCCTGTATGACAAGGGAGATAGAGGTAAAGATGAAAAGGAAGAAATGCGCATATGAAAGATGCCAAGTAGAAAATACAATGGAGAATCAGGCTGAATATAGAAGGACCAGAGAGGAAGTGAAAAAACCAGTCAGAAAAGCAATGAGGGAGCATGAAAAGAGACTGGCAGCTAATATAAAAGGGAATCCCAAAGCCATCTATAAACATGTAAATAATAAAAGGGTGGTAAAAGAAAGAGTAGGGCCCATTGGGAATAAAAAAGGGACTTGCACGTGGAAGCAGGAGAAAAAGCAGAGGTATTAAACGAGTACTTTGCATCTGTCTTTACAAAGGAAGAAGATGCTACCCAGGCCGAGGTGATGGAGGAGGTAACTGTTTATTGTGGTGGGTGGGGTGTCAATCAAGTGGACTGGTGTCGATCTTCTTGAGTGCTGTGGGAGCTGCACTCATCCAGGCAAGTGGGGAATATTCCATCACACTCCTGACTTGAGCCTTGTGGGTGGTGGAGATACCGCTTGATGGGGAGTCAGGCGATGAGTTACTCCCCACGGAATTCCTAGCCCCTAACCTGTTCTTGTGGCCACGGTAGGGCTAGCCCAGTTCTGTTTCTGGTCAATGGTAACCCCCAGGATGTTGATAGTGGAGGATTCAGTGATGGTAATGCCATTGAATGTCAAGGGGACATGGTTAGATTCTCTCTTGTTGGGGATGGTAATTGACTGGCACTTGTGAGGCATGAATGTAACTTGCCACTTATCAGCCCAAGCCTGGATATTGTCCAGGTCTCATTACATATGGACATGGACTGCTTCAATATCTGAGGAATTGTGAATGGTGCTGAACATTGTGCAATAATCAGTGAACATCCCCACTTCTGACCTTATGATGGAAGGAAGGTCATTGATGAAACAGCTGAAGATGGTTGGGCCTAGGACACTACCCTGAGGAAACTCCTGCAGTGATGTCCTTGGACTGAGATGATTGACCTCCAACAACCACAACCATCTTCCTTTGTGCTGGGTATGACTCCAACAAGTGTAGAGTTTTCCCCTGATTCCCATTGGCTCCAGTCTTGCTAGGGCTCCTTGATGCTAAGGCTGAGTAAATTGGACTCATATGGAATGAGAGGCGATCTCACTGAAAAGTACAAAATTCTGAAGGGGTTTGATAGGGTAGATGCTGAGAGATTGTTTCCGCTGGTCGGAGAGTCTAAAACACAGGGGCACAGTCTCAGGATAAGTAATTGATTATTTAGGACTCAGATGAGGAGATATTTCTTCACTCAAAGGGTTATGAATCTTTCAAATTCCCTACCTCAGAGGGCTGTGGATGCTCCATCATTGAATATATTTAAGGCTGAGAGTGACAGGTTTTTGGTCTCTCAGGGAATTAAGTGATATGGGGACCAGGTGGGAAAATGGAATTCAAACCAAAGATCAGCCATGATCACTGAATGGTGGAGCTGGCTCGATGGCCCATGTGTTATACTTCTGCTCCTATTTCTTGTGTTCTTGTGTCTGTTGGTGGCATCACGGTGGAGGTGGTTGAAATGACGGAGGATGATCCTTTGAGTGTAGAGGCAGATGGGGCGGACAAGGGAACTCTATCACAGTTCTGGGAGGGAGTGGGGGTGAGAGCAGAAGAGTGGGAAATAGGTTGAGGGTCCTATCAACCACAGTGGCGGGGGGGGTTCCTCAGTTAAGGAAAAAGGAAACTTGTCAGAAGTGCCGTTGTGGAAGGTGGCATCATCAGAACAGATGCGACAGAGATGGAGAAACTGAGAGAAAGGAATGGAGTCCTTACAGGAAGCGGGATGTGAGGAAGTGTAGTCGAAGTAGCAGTGGAAGTCGGTGGGCTTATAATGAATATTAGTAGACAGCCTGTCCCCAGAAGTGGAGACAGAGAGGTCAAGGAAGGGAAGGAAAGCATTGGAGATGGACTATGTGAAGGTAAGGGAAGGATAGAAATTGGAAGCAAAGTTGATTAACTTTTCCAGTTCCGGGTGAGATCAGTTCCAGGAATTGGTACCGATACAGTCATTGATGTACTGGGATAAGAGTCGGGCCTGAGTATGATTGGAACAAGGGATGTTCCACATACCCCACAAAGAGACAGGCATTACTAGGGCCAATGCGGGTATCCAGACCCACACCTTTTATTTGGAGGAAATGAGACAAGTTAAAGGAGAATTGTTCAATGAGAGAATAAGTTCAGCCAGGCAGAGGAGTATCGTAGCGGAGGGGACTGTTTGGGTCTCTTTTCAAGGAAGAAGCAGAGAGCCCTCAGACCTTCCTGGTGTGGTTGGAGGTGTGTGTTTACAGATGTCTGTTGTATTGAGGCATTATTCATCATGTTGCTTGTAAAGAAAACTCAAGTCACCGTTAGAGGGGGGCAGAGATCTCAGTGTTATGGGCTGGAAGAAGTTAACAATAGGTAGAGACAAGACCATGAGGAGATTCCAACACAAAGATCATAATTTAAAAAGGAACCAATGCAGGTCATCAAGCAAAGAGATGATGGGTGAACAGGACTTGGTGTGAGTTAAATATGGGCAACAGAATTTTGTATCACTTGAAGTTTATGGAGGATGCAATGTGGGAGCCCGCAAGGACAGTATTTCAATAGTGTTACAAGCACGAAGTTTATAGGATTGGTATGTTTTAGGACTGTCTCTTTAATTTAAGGTTAGATGGAGGAATGAAGGGGTCAAGTGACCTGTTCTGAATTCTGCTTGAGAACAAGCTTGGGTGGCTTGATTTTTAAAGGTTAAAGGTGGACCCAGGTACTGGGAAGAAGGTGCAAGATATTCGCATGTGTAAACAATGGCAAGTGCATCTGTGTTGGCCATGGGTATTAGTTTCCAGTTCCCACAGGAAGGTGTTAGGAATGCCAGGTTTTATATTTGGTCATACTTAAAACTATTTATTTAATTACGAGATAGAATGGAGTTTGGGGGAGGGGCATCTAGAGGATAGCTAATTAGCATTTCTACCTGAATACAATGCCCATGTGATTCATGTTGCCTTAGAGATGGGTTGCAGGTATCTTACGAGATCCCTGAACCTCACAGACAGGTCAATCTGCAAGAATCTAAGAGAGAGGCAGCTAATCTTTATTGTTCACCATGCAGAACATGGGTGGGAGCTTGTGCTTGGATCAAAGAGACCAAGTTTGTGACAATTTAAACAAGGCTGGAAGCTATGTGGCTAGAGGGAAGAATTTACAGTGTAACCCTCACTGTGAAAGTTAGTTCAGGGATTATCCAAGAAGGAGAAAGGAAGCAAGCCATTGGGACCTGAGAATAGTTTTGGGCTGGTTCCTTGAGAATGAAGTGTTCACTTAATCCAGGAGAGTTGTGTCATTTTAAAAGTTAAATGTATGGGGGATTCTTTACTGTCGTCCAAAGTTTAAGCTGCCTACAAAATTATTGTTTAGTCAATGTTATTTTAGTTTCTTTGTTACAGTAAAAGTCTTAAAACTTGAAATAATGTTGTGTGATCCTTTCAGTCAGTCACTGGAAATCGAAATATATTTTTAAAAGTTGTCGGCCTTATATTCATCATAACAAATAGACAGGTTTGGCAGGAATAAAAGAATGGATGAGTATACCAGCAGCTGATGCACTGAGGTGGGGGGCAGATAGGTGATGTTACAGAATGCAAAAGTGGATGGTTTTTGTGATGGACAAGATATGTGAACGGAAGCTCAATTCAGGATCAAATAGGAAATACTAGGACACTGACTTGTGTACAAGATTGCCCTGAGCATTAACCTAATCTTGCCTGAGTAACTTTCAGGGCACCAGTGGCTGTGTCAAGCAGGGCCCACTGATACCGAGCTGTGCATTCAGAGAAATGGAGGTTGATGAGGCAGGGAAATTCTGTCATTGTAAAAGGAATACATATTTTTTTTCTTTGAAAACCAGTTTGTATCTCAGATGTCTATTTTAAATTTGAACATGATCCCTTGGGGTTTTCTGACCCATAATGCCTCAAATTCTACATTCAGAATGAATTCACAGATCAAGCTGTTTACGGTACAATGTCCTTAACAACCAGAAGCGACCAATTTGTGAATTGTCTGCTTAGCAACTTGGTATCGATCTCATGAAATGGCAGCAGTGAGTATTGCACGTCAAAGCCTCACTGTTTGTTCCCACCTTGTTAATCTTAGCAATTCAGAATATATGGCACCCTGTGCCCACACCTATAACTAGACAAACACACAAAGGCGGTGACTTCCAGAGAGAATAGCTGCTCCAACTTTATCGTGCAACTGTCACAATGATAAACATTTACTAATGCCGTTTAGTGTCTCCTGAATTACAGCTCTCTCTCTTCCTGCTCAATGAGAGTTTAGACTGAGCAGGTTCTTTTTTTGGTTCCCTTGGATTTTTCCACTCTTTTCCTGAAGATTATAGAATTATAGAATGGTAACAGCACAGGAGGAGGCCATTTGGCCCATCGTGTCTGTGTCGGTTCTCTGTAAAGGGCCAAAGTTCTGCAGCTGCCAGCTTCCTAGTCCACGGTCCCACCCAAATGGCTGTTCCTCATGAATGAAACCCAAAAGTGATTCTCTGAACTATTTGACTATGGATGCATCGCTGCCAAAGCCCAATTTTGAGGCCTGATTTTAACTCTGTGCCAAGTAGATGAGTTTTGAGTTAAAATCTCAACGCTGCTCTTCAAAATCCTCATGCACGCCTTTTACCTAGAATCAATGAAAAGCCATCAGGAGTGGGAACTCTGGCTGATTTGTTCTTGTTCCCTATCTCAGGAGCACCGAAGCTAATAGTAGCAGCCCTGCTGCAATTCTAGCTTAGGTCAGATATCTCCACCCAAATCCAGTTATTTTGACAGTACCACTTCCTTGAATGACAGTTAAAGTCTTCACCAACAGGATGCTGATGCCAATTCCCTATTCCTTTTCTTCAGCACCCAGTTAATTTAATATAATTGTGGCCACTGCCAAGGATTCTGTGTGAATGGCAACATTACTCACATATTTCAGGTCCTGACCTACCCTTACACATTCGGGCTCACTTCACTCTAGGCCTTCCTCCCATTGCCTTCCTGTTTCATGCCAGCACTGGGGGAGGGTGATGACCCTGACCAATTGAAGTGGACACCAGGTGGTGAGAGAGGGTGATACATCCAGAAGGTATCAATGGATATGGAACCACGTGAACCAAGACCACTGTCCTCAGATTGAGGGTCTCACTTGAGAGGGGCAGCCGACACAGAGACAGTAGGACTCTACAGGAAGACCTGGACAGAACGTTGAGGATGAAAGAAGGAAAGAAGTGGCATTTCTACAGTGCCCTCACTATCTCAGATCATCCCAAAAACACTTCATGGGCAACAACTGTAGCCACTGTTACCATGTACAGGAAACATGGCAGCCAAATTGTGCACAGCAAATTTTATAAACAACAAGGTAATGATGTCCAGATAATATGTTTTAGTGATTAGCTGGCTGAGGAATAAATGTTGGCAAGAACACTAGGGAGAACTCCCCAACTCTTCTTTTGAATAGTTCCATCAGATCTTTCATGCCCACTTACAACAGCAGACAAGGCCTTGATTTGATGCCTCATCCGAAAGATTGCCTCAGTTCCTCACTGAAGTCTCAACCTAGGATTATGTGCCAAAGTCTATCATGTGGGACTTGACTCCACAACGTTCTGACTTAGAGGCAACACCAACCCACTGAACCACAGCTGACACCACTGAGCAGAAGGGAGGCTGGAGCTTACACAAGTGGAGAATGGGTTAGTTAGTCCATTGAGTGTGACGGCCAGTCTGGAAATAGTAAACAAGTGACAGCATCCTGTTGAGATGCTCCATGATCCAGCCCGTTAATTGGGAACTCTGTACCATATTGTGTTTCAAGTCTAGTTTCCAGTTTTTGACTACCTGTAGCATCTCAAGTCTGTGTTTCCACATCACTATGAACAAGTCCATCCTAGGTTTCATATTGTATGTGTGAGAGAGTGAAATTGATTTGTAAGTTATCAGGTCTATGAATTCATTATGATTACATTGTACTCATCTTAAAAAGTACATCAGTAACAAATACACATCATGGTTAGTGTCTTAGCCAAGGAACAGCAGGCAAACAAATCACCAGTTTATGGAAAAATAGACTTTTTTTTAATTCATCCATCGCACATCATTAATTAGGAGCTTTGATTTCTTTTCTTCCCACATTTGCTTGTTAATTAAATACACACTGCAAGAGTGTTAAACTTCCTCACTTACATCAGATAATAGTGATGATTCTCCTCGAGAATCATGCTCAAATCTGAAACCATCACTTGGCACAAAGGGTGTGCACAAAGGGCTGGAATGATATTGAGACTAAAAACAGTAAAGACAAAGGAATCTTAATATTTCATTCATTTCTTCATTTCAAAGGCAGTGACAGCACTGTGCATTGGGCACCTCCCACACAAGTGGTCAATACTTGAGGGAGTGCTGCACAGTCGGAGGTGCCATGTTTTGGATGAGCTGTTTAACCAAGTCCCTGCCTGCCCTTTAGGTGGATGGAAAAGATCCCCACAGCACCCTTTTAGGAACATAGAAGCAGGAGTAGGCCATTAGGCCCATCGAGCCTGCTCCACCATTCAATTCGATCATGGTTGATCATCTACATCAATGCCACTTCCCTGCACCATCCCCATATCCCTTGACATCATTGGTCTCCAAAAGTTTATTGATCTCTGTCTTGAACATGCTCAATGATTACAGCCCCCTGGGGTAGAGAATTCCAAAGATTCACCACCCTCTGAGTGAAGAAATTCATCCCCATCTCAGTCTTAAATGGCCTGCCCCTTATTCTGAGGAGAAGAGCAGGGAAGTTATCCCCAGTATCCTGAATAAATATTTATCCCTCAACCAACACCACCAAAGCAGATGACCTGGCCATTTATCTCTTTGCTGTTTGAGGAGCTTGCTGTGCACAATTGGATGCCACATTTCTTACATTACAACAGTGAATTCAGTTAAAAAAGCACCATTGACTGTGAAGCTCTTTGGAAGATCCTGAAATTTTGGAAGACATGCAAATACATAATTCTTCCTTCCTTCATATGACAGTGGTGGAAGCTATGTTAATGTTAGCCCATTAACAACATGTGATACCAATGCTGGGATAGTGCAGGATGCAATCTGGTAGAGAAATCCAAGGCCCTCAGTGCAGGTCACCACAAAGGTGAGCAGGTGAGCTGAGTCAAGGTTGGACGATGCAAGGCACTGGTTGGACCTATAATACTTTGAACAGTTTTGGCCCCCTTATCTAAGGAAAGATATAGTGGCATTGGAGGCAGTCCAGAGAAGGTTCACTTGGTTGATCCCGGGTATGGAGAGATTTTCTTATAAGGAGAGGTTGAGTAGGTTGGGCCTGTACTCATTGGAGTTTAGGAGAATGAGAGGCGACCTTATTGAAACATATAAAATTCTTAGGGGGCTTGACAGGGTAGATGCTGAGACGTTTTTTCCCCTTGGGGGAGAGTCTAGGACAGGAGGACATAATCTCAGAGTAAGGGGGTGCCCATTTAAAACAGAGATGAGGAGGAATTTCTTCTCAGTCAATCTGTGGAATTCTTTACGCAGAGGGCAGTAGAGGCTGGGTCATTAAGTATATTTAAGGCTGGGATAGACAGATTTGTAACCAGTAAGGGTTATGGGGGCAAGGCAGGAAAGTGGAGTTGAGGTTCATCAGATCAGCCAAGATCTCATTGAATGGCAGAGCAGACTCGATGGGCCGAATGACCTACTCTTGCTCCTACGTCTAATGATCTTATGGTCTTATGCCATGTTTGAGTTTCCAAAGCCTGTAGATTGTAAGGGGAACTAGAGACTGAGGGAGGTAGGGAGTCTATTCTGAGTTTCTGGGCAATGGTAACCATGAGTATGAATTTTAACAAAGAGTGCATTGAAGGCACTGCAACCAATCAGTGCTACTGCATGGGGGTGTTGCCAGAATCACAGAATTCTTACAGTGCAGAAGGAGGCCATTCTACCCATCTTGCCTGCACTGGCTCTCTAAATCAGAATACATCTCCTCAAAACCTCTATCAGAAAAGACTAACTCCACCCTCCCATACTCAGACCACTTACGACTCCCCCTCCCCCCCCACATACCCCATAAAGCTCAAGCAGGGCCCAGGAAAACCCAATAACCCTGACCCTGTCATAAAAGGGAAGCATATGCAGCAGTAAGGTAGGTCAAGGTGTAGAGATAGCTCTATCCGACATAGCTTACATGTGGCAGGTGACTCCAGGGCATGACATGAGAAACCAGTCAATCAGTAAGATAGGCTCACTGCTGCATGTGAGTTTCATCTTGTCTTAGCATCAGCTGATTGAGAAATATCACCTACCTTAACTGGTTGACTTGTGTGGCACCCAGACCCAATTTTACAACAAGCTGCCTAACATTTGGTGTAAAGTGACTATTATAAATGCTCCTCTGTTGCACAGAATATTTGTTCGAGCACACTTCTCAACCTCTACTCAGTACCATGTAGTCAGATAACAGGGAGTGCAAGCATTTCTTCTCTGAGCAAGCTCCCTCACTCGCAGTAGATCATTAGAGAGAGAGACTGAGAGTGATTTTTCCAGTCCTCACTTTCAGTCAACTGAGAGCGAGAGATGATTCAATGCCTTCCATTTCACATTCCCCACTCTACAGAAACCCAACTAATACCAACAGGGAGGTCATACCTGTCAGGAAAGATTGAATAGCTGGCACCTTTTTCACTAGAGAAGAGAAGACTGAGAGGTGACCTGATGTTTAAAATTATGGAAAGGTTTGACAGGGTAGATGCTGAGAAGGTTCTTCCCCCTGTAGGGGAGTCCAAAATTAGGGCCATTAAATATACGACCATCACTAAATCGATAAAGCATTCAGGAGAAACGTCTTCACCCAGAGATTGGTGGGAATGTGGAACCCACTACCAGAGGGAGTGGTTGAGGTGGATAGTATAGATACATTTAAGGGGAAGCTGGATAAACAAGAGGGAGAAAGGAATTGAAGGATACGCTGAAAGGGCGAGATAAAGTGGGATAGAAGGAGGTTCGAGTGGAGCATGAGCACCAGCATATACTGCCTGTTTCTGTACTGATCATTCTACATAATTCACCCATCACCATCAGACGTGTGCTGGTGAAACAGTGCCCTGAAGACAATCTAAAACACACACTGAGGTCTCATCCCCAACCACCAAAACCTTACTATCCCATGACTCTCAAGCCAATGCTCAGCCTGTCAGTGAGACAAGAAACCACCTCCTTCACAAGCTTAACCAGCAATGAGAATGTGCATCCCTCAGCCCTGATGCTGCCAACACACCACACAAAGCACATGGGCAAAGAGCAAGTGACAGCCACTGGAGCTGAAGAAACACCATTGAGACATTGGCTCAACCACGCCTGGCACCACACCACAATTACTGAAGTGGCAGCTCCCACAGCATCTCCGCAGAAGAACTGCACATTACTCTAATCCACAAAGGAGTTTTTGCCTCCTTTTCAGTGACATGATCCTCCCTGATGTGGAATGACCCAACCTAGTGTGAAGGCCTATGTGAGAATATTATTCCCTCAGTATACGTTTCTGTAAGTACGGTGTAGCCTACAAAGCAGAATTACTATTATTCACTTCAAGGTGCTGAGCTGGACCTGGGAAAAGGATACTGGGTTTGCCAGTGATCTGGTTTTGGCTCAGTACCATGGGGTAAGAGGAGCAACAGTGTAGAGGCAAGGAAGTTGTTCAAACAACCCAAAAACACAACAAGATTTATTTTCATTGGCCCATTCATTCTTTCCACAGATAACTGCCTTAGGTCATTTGATAGACAGAGACAACCAATATTTTTCCAGAGCTTAAGTGCATTACTCAGGGAGTGCCACATGCCAGAAGGTCAATACCGAGGGAGGGCTGCACTGTCAGAGGGCCAGTACTGAGGGAGTGCTGCATTGTCAGAGGGTCAGCACTGAGGGGGTGCTGCACTGTCAGAGGGTCAGTACTGAGGGAGTGCTGCACTGTCAGAGGGTCAGTACTGAGGGAGTGCTGCACTGTCAGAGGGTCAGTACTGAGGGAGGGCTGCACTGTCAGAGGGTCAGTACTGAGGGAGTGCTGCACTGTCAGAGGATCATTACTGAGGGAGTGCTACACTGTCAGAGGGTCAGTACTGAGGGAGTGCTGCACTGTTAGAGAGTCAGTACTGAAGGAGTGCTGCACTGTCAGAGGGTCAGTACTGAGGGGGTGCTGCACTGTCAGAGGGTCAGTACTGAGGGAGTGCTGCACTGTCAGAGGGTCAGTACTGAGGGAGTGCTGCACTGTTAGAGAGTCAGTACTGAAGGAGTGCTGCACTGTCAGAGGGTCAGTACTGAGGGGGTGCTGCACTGTCAGAGGGTCAGTATTGAGGGAGTGCTGCACTGTCAGAGGGTCAGTACTGAGGGAATGCTGCACTGTCAGAGGGTCAGTACTGAGGGGGTGCTGCATTGTTGAAGGCATCATTTTGCAGATGAAATATTAAAACAAAGTTCCACCTGCCCACTGGTGGACATGAAAGATTCCGCAACACAACTTGACAAGCAGGGGGGTCCACTTGGCCAATATTTGTCCCACAACCAATGTCACTAAAGCTGATTATCTGGTCATCCCTTTGTGGAAGCTTGCTGGGGGAAAATTGGCTGTCTGGTTTCCTACATTTAAGTAATGCCTGCGCTCCAAAAGTTCTTCATTGACTGTGAAAGATTTTGAGATGTCCTGAGGTTGTGAAAGGTGCAATAAAAATGCAAGTCTTTCTGTTCTTCAGAGTTATTCAGTTACGCAATTAAACCAGTGAAAACCAATTAGTTGAGCTTGAGGTTCTAAATGTCATTATTACATAGAAAAGCATATGGAGAATCCCATGGGTGTTTTCTGCTTTGCTCTGATGCATTTCATTCTTGCACACATGAAGAATGCAAAGGAGATGTCATAGAGAGCTAATGTGCTGTCTTTGAAATGCTGCAGCCTCTCCTAATGGCCTCTGAGAAAAAGATTACTAAATTGATTTCACCGGTAAATATGAGAGCAGCCTTGTAATATAGACCTGGGTCTGTTGGGAGATAGCTCAAAAGTGCCTTAGCTGATTCCACTTAAAATCCTTAATACTTTGGGAATATTTGTCTTGGATAGATTCAAAACCAGGTCGTAGGGTGAACATCTAAATCTGCCTTTATCTGAACACCCCTGCTTCCATCCCCTCCCACCTCCCTCATCCCAATTTCCCTACTTCTGTCCCTTTTCAATCTGCCCCGCTATACCAGTTACTGTACCTCTTTCCCACACCACCTCCCTTGTTGCTATTCCCCCCATCTTTCCTGCCTCTCTCCCACCTTCCCTATCTTTACCCCCACCTACCTTCTTGCCCCTACCCCCTCTATCTCCCCCGATCCCACCTCCCCCTCAGTCTATCCCTGATCCTACCCCTTACAATGCTCCTATCTAATCTCAGCCACCTTACTTTTTCTTTCCATTTTAGATCAGCGCAAGCCCAACTTCAACAGTCAGAACTAAAATGGTAAATTTGCTGAATAGGAGTTTGAGAAACAGAATGTGAGGCAGCGAATTAATTGTGGAACACAGTTTAAATATCATTCATTTTCATTTTGAAAAATTACCATTTAATCTCATTCAGCAAAATTCAGTTTCATGTCATTCAGTGAACTGGTTTCAGCTGCTACATTTATAAAGAGCTTACCGTCAGCTTATCCAGGTACCTATTTCCTGCCTTTGATTTCTACAGAACAGCACGTTCATGAGCTTCAGGGAAGCTCTCCCTAATACTGCAGGGGTCTTTGTTCAAACACACAAAATTGTCGAGGAGGCCTAAACACGTGGCAGCCTGAAGGATAGTTAAATGTAAATTGTCTCTCTGTGGGTCTGAGTGTACAGTCGCAGAGCTCCCTTTCTCTCTCCTTTGCCCAAAGGTTTCTAAAGCAACACAAACCTCTCTGTACACATGGTGAGGACTAACCTCCAGGTGTACTATTGAATCTCTGATTAGATTGGTTTCTTGACATTTGACCTAAGAGCACAGTTTGGCATTTTTTGGGAATAATCTTGCCCAGTTGATGCTGCAGATTTTGCAGTGTCTGATTATAGCAGCTGTGGGAGCCATTGACATCATTCACTTGGTTGGTTATGGAGCATAGGGCACTTGTTCTGTGTTACAGGTCGATAATATATTGGTTTAGCGCTTGAACGCTTTCTGGATCTATCTTTTGATGAAAAACGTCCAGAAAGCAGGGAGCTGAAACGTATCCGATAATCAGTGCGCAGTCCTTGTTTGTCAGCTCCCATTAACATTGATCTAAAGCCAGACACAGATATGCCAGGTTACCATAAATCTCTGATACATATCCGTGTCCAATATACACATGGATAAATTGACCGATGTTGTAATTCTGGGAGTGAGTATACATGTTACACTCTAAGACTTACAGTAATTGTGTATATGGTTGGGTTGTTCAGCTCATTTGCAAATTTTTGCTCTAGCTAAAAGGGAATGTCCGAGTGACAGGAATGTTAAAAGCAGCTCTGTGCTACTGGCCTCCTGAATAATGATTGAGGGCAGACAACGTACAGCATTGGCAAAGCATTGAACTTCTAGATGAATATATCAAAATATAAAAAAAACATGGAATGAAGAATTATTTGGAATTACAGAATGGAATTTTACAGTTTAGAAATAGGCTGTTTGACCAAACAGGTCTCCACTGGAGTCTGTACTCCAACCCTATTTCATCTAAACCTATCACCATTGCCTCCTATTTATACCAACACCTGTTCACCTATCCACCCATGCTCACTGGCACGCATTGGCTCCTGGTCCGGCAATGCCCCAATTGTAAAATTCTCATCCTTGTGTTGATGCACTGGGTATGAGTGGGTCCGGATGGGCACTGTGAATGGTGGGGACTGGGAAAGGGTCAGGATGGGCACTGTGAATGGTGGGGACTGGGAGTGGGTCAGGATGGGCACTGTGAATGGTGGGACTGGGAGTGGGTCAGGATAGGCACTGTGAATGGTGGGGACTAGGAGTGGGTCAGGATGGGCACTGTGAATGGTGGGGACTGGGAGTGGGTCAGGATGGGCACTGTGAATGGAGGACTCGGAGTGGGTCAGGATGGGCACTGTGAATGGGGACTGGGAGTGGGTCAGGATGGGCACTGTGAATGGAGGACTCGGAGTGGGTCAGGATGGGCACTGTGAATGGTGGGGACTGGGAGTGGGTCAGGATGGGCACTGTGAATGGTGGGGACTGGGAGTGGGTCGGGATGGGCACTGTGAATGGTGGGGACTGGGAGTGGGTCAGGATGGGCACTGTGAATGGTGGGGACTGGGAGTGGGTCAGGATGGGCACTGTGAATGGTGGGGATTGGGAGTGGGTCAGGATGGGCACTGTGAATGGTGGGGTCTGGGAGTGGGTCAGGATGGGCACTGTATACAGCTATTACTTGTATCAGCCCTATTCTCTGGAACTCCTTTTCTCACCCCCTTTTCCTTGCTTCCCTTCTACCTAACTTTAAAAATCTCTCAGAACCCATCTCTTTGAGTAAACCTTTTTCCATTTAGGCTGACGTTTGGTCTAACCTCTGTCAAGCATTTTGAGAAGTTTCTCTGTGTTTACAATGCTTAGTTTGATGTTACTGACATTGTTTACAAACGGCATGGACTGCCTGCTGAATAGCTCACCAACACTCATGGTCCAGATTTCATCTGATTATCTGGCAGTTGAATGAGGTATCAGAGGGCTTTGGGGAGAACTGGACCCCAGGAGAGAAGGGGGGAACACAAATAAGTGACCTAATTTCCCCAGGATTTGGTTTCTCTCTATACAATAGAAAGGATAAAAAGCCAGAGACTTTATACTTGCATTGAAAATAGCCACTGGACCCACCTCCATCTCTTTTATTCAGGAAGATTTATGATGGCTCTTCTGCTTTGTAAAGTTATCTGTTTGAAAATCATAGTGAAATTGCTGATCACAGACATTTCCTCCTGTTTTCCTTCCTTTCTCCTAGCAGCCAAAATTCTCCTGGGATGTTGCTAATGACCTGTGCTGCTCTGATGTACTGAGTTATGTGGGAAGAGAATTCCATTAGCGTATTCCCTTCTTACTGGAAACCAATTTTGAATTGACTCATCTGATTCAGTGCCTAGCTCTCATGATCTAACCTTCTCCTCCCATAACTGGGGTTCATTGTTTGCATGCTTATCCTTCTGTGTGATTTTCTAACCCAAACAGGCAGCTGGCACATTGCAGGGACCGAGGAAGAGCTCGAAAGGAGCTGTAAGCCTTAAAGGAAAGAATTTGTGTTTCAGAACATCCCAAAACACTTTACAGTCAATGGAATACTATTGAAGTGTAATTACCATTGTGCAATAGGGAACAGGGCACAGGAGGCTCCCACAAACAGCAATGAGATAACAACCATAACATTTATTTTAGTAATGTTGGTTGAGGGATAAATATTGACCAGGACACTGAGGAAAACTGTCCTGCTCTTTGAATCATCCTAAGGTCTGTCACTTCCACCTGAAAGGCAGATGGAATCTCTGCTTTGTGTCTCATTCAAAAGACTGTACGGCACTCCCTTAGAACTTGGTACTCGGTAAGGTTTTCCTCCATGGTCTGCTGCTAGGTAATTTCCATAGGCGGTACACAATAAGTGCAGTCGATGATCACATTAATTTAAGAAGTTCAACAGATTTTTCTTAAGTGAATCCTTGGGGAGCATGGAGATTAAGGTTTGTGGAAGATTTTTCCAGTCCTTAATTGTTTTTGGGAAGAAGGAATTAACAAAGAGAAGCACGTTGGGGTGTATACATTTGGAGCCATTGGTTATGAACTCTTTGAGCTCAGTCACTTTTGGGCTTGATGTACTGCTTAGAAATATTTAATTGTTCATTAAAGATTTTATAGAGGCGTGTCAACCTATGGGCTTTTCTCCAGTTCAGGAGACTGTGCTAGCCTAGCAACTCCCAACTGGGAGACACTGGAATCTCACAAGTTATTGATTTTAACAAAGCAAATCATCTGCTATTAAACTTTCTCAAGGAGGGCAATGTATTAGCAGTATGTGGGTCCCAAGCAGCTACACCACACTCTTGGTTTGGTCCAACCAATGTTTAGTACAGCATTACCTTTACTGTAGTTCAAGAGTGATGGAAGTTCCCTTTCACAACCCAAGCATTTTGGATGCTTTAGAGGCTGCTTGTTGACTTTGTACATTCCACTTTAAATTATTTTGGATGCGGATTCCTAAGTAACAGTGTTCTTGAACTTCAAGAGGGGAATCATGCATTGTGTAATTGGATACTGATGGACATCAAGTAATGCTGATTCACATGATGTTGCATTTCTCTACGTTGAATTTCATTCCCCCCCATCCCCTCCTCTCCTATTCCACCTCCACCTCCATCACCCTTTCTTTTTTTTTCTGCTTGTCCTCCATCTCTTCCTCTTTCACTCCTTTATCTGCTCCCCCTATATTCATATTCTAACTACCCCTCGTTCTAGACTGATACTCCCTTCTCTATATATCTGCACTGATTTTTGTGCGCTGTTTCATAATTTGCCTCCAGGTGTGAAACATGGATTGAAACCAAAAGCTAATCCACAGGGAAAATGTCCGGAGACAATAAACAAATTGCTACAGCATGGAAATTCATGTCTTGTGTTTGATTACATTGTGGGATTAATATTGAAACAAAAAGGGAGTGGCAAGTGAGCTTCACACTGTCTCATGTTCAAACAGCGATGATGAAGGTAGTGAGATTGATGAAGGCAATTGGGATGATGAAGCTAATGAGAACGAGGAAGTGCAAGAAGACTTGGGCCATCAGCTTCAAGATGAAGAAGTCGCAGATGATCCTCAACTCCAAGTCAAAGGGAAAGTTATCATCCCCTCCAAGGTAATTCGATCTTTCTTTTATACCTTGTGTAGAAGGTAACCCACCACCAGCCCATTTTCCAGTTGAAACCTTTTTCATGTATAAGATGGCTCCCATCAGTCTCTGTCACACCTTAGAGAGGGAGCGTTTGGTTTTAATGTTAACTTGTGCGCTGCACTGATAGAAAACAGATCAGAAGCTGCAGAGGTGTAACTGGTAATGTAATGGAGTCCACAATGGTTTTCAGTGAGGTAGGGCTGGGAGCAGCTGAATGGAGTCCCAATACTGACAGCACAACTATAAAACAACATTGCCTTTTAAAAACAAAAAAACTGCGGATGCTGGAAATCCAAAACAAAAACAGAATTACCTGGAAAAACTCAGCAGGTCTGGCAGCATCGGCGGAGAAGAAAAGAGTTGACGTTTCGAGTCCTCATGACCCTTCGACAGAACTTGAGTTCGAGTCCAGGAAAGAGCTGAAATATAAGCTGGTTTAAGGTGTGTGTGTGGGGGGCGGAGAGATAGAGAGACAGAGAGGTGGAGGGGGTTGGTGTGGTTGTAGCGACAAACAAGCAGTGATAGAAGCAGAATATCAAAAGATGTCAACAACAATAGTACAATAGAACACATAGGTGTTAAAGATAAAGTTGGTGATATTATCTAAACGAATGTGCTAATTAAGAATGGATGGTAGGGCACTCAAGGTATAGCTCTAGTGGGTTTTTTTTTTTATTTTATATAATGGAAATAGGTGGGAAAAGGAAAATCTTTATAATTTATTGGGAAAAAAAAAGAGAAGGGGGAAACAGAAAGGGGGTGGGGATGGGGGAGGGGACTCACGACCTAAAGTTGTTGAATTCAATATTCAGTCCGGAAGGCTGTAAAGTCCCTAGTCGGAAGATGAGGTGTTGTTCCTCCAGTTTGCGTTGGGCTTCACTTCTTAATTAGCACATTCGTTTAGATAATATCACCAACTTTATCTTTAACACCTATGTGTTCTATTGTACTATTGTTGTTGACATCTTTTGATATTCTGCTTCTATCACTGCTTGTTTGTCGCTACAACCACACCAACCCCCTCCACCTCTCTGTCTCTCTATCTCTCCGCCCCCCACACACACACCTTAAACCAGCTTATATTTCAGCTCTTTCCTGGACTCGAACTCAAGTTCTGTCGAAGGGTCATGAGGACTCGAAACGTCAACTCTTTTCTTCTCCGCCGATGCTGCCAGACCTGCTGAGTTTTTCCAGGTAATTCTGTTTTTGTATTGCCTTTTAAACCCTAACCCTGACACACATTTTATATGTGAATTTATACAATAGACACTGTGTCACTGGCTCTTTAAATAATTACTATCATACCAAGTTAGTGAGGATATCAAAACCAATGAAACACCAACCTCCAGCCAGACTGTAAACAGACCCTAAACATATATAATTAAACATATTCTATCAACAATTTCCAGTTCTCTGGCCCTAACCACTTCCTCTTCACCATGGATGTCCAATCCCTCTATACCTCCATCCCCCATTAGGATGGTCTGAGGGCTCTCCACTTCTTCCATGAATGGAGGCCCGAACAATCACCATTCACCACCACTCTCCTCCATCTGGCTGAACTTGTTCTCTCACTGAACAATGTCTCCTTAAACATGTCTCATTTCCTCCAAATAAAAAGTGTGGCTATGGGTACCCGCATGGGCCCCAGTTATGCCTGTCTCTCTATGAGGTATGTGGAACATTCCTTGTTCCAGTCCTACTCCGGCCCCCTCCCACAACTCTTTCTCCGGTACATCGATGACTGTTTTAGTGCTGCTTCATGCTCTCACCTGGCCCTAGAAAAATTTATCAATTTTGCTTTCAATTTCCACCCCTCTATCACATGGTCCATCTCCGACATTTCCCTTCCCTTCCTTGATCTCTCTGTCTCAATTTCTGGTGATAGACTATCCATCAATATTTATTACAAGCCTACCCACTCCCACAGCTACCTCGACTGCAGCTTCTCACAACCTGCTTCCTGTAAGGACTCCATCCCATTCTCTCAGTTCCTTCGCCTCCGTCGCATCTGTTCTGATGATGCTACCTTCAAAAACAGTTCCTCTGACATGTCCTCCTTCTTCCTTAACCGAGGTTTTCCACCCAAGATGGTTGACAGAGCCCTCAACCATTTCAGACCCATCTCCCACGCATCTGCCCTCATGCCTTCTCCTCCCTCCCAGAAACATGATAGGGTCCCCCTTTGTCCTCATTTTTCACCCCACCAGCCTCTGCATTCAAAGGATCATCCTCCATCATTTCTGCCAACTCCAGCTTGATACCACCACCAAACACATCTTCCCTTCACCCCCCTCTGTCTGCATTCCATAGGGATCGTTCCCTCCAGGACACTCTGGTCCACTCCTCCATCACCCCCTACTCCTCAACCCTCTCCCATGGCACCTTCCCATGCAACCACAGAAGGTGCAACATCTGCCCCTTTACTTCCCCTCTCCTCACCGTCCAAGGGCCCAAACACTCCTTTCAAGTGAAGCAGCATTTCACTTGCATTTCCCCCAACTTAGTCTACTGCATTCACTGCTCCCAATGCGGTTTCCTCTACATTGGACAGACCAAACGCAGACTGGGTGACCGCTTTGCAGAACACCTGAGATCTGTCTGCAAGCATGACCCAGACCTCCCTGTCACTTGCCATTTTAACACTCCACCCTGCACTCATGCCCACATGTCCGTCCTTGGCCTGCTGCAATGTTCCAGTGAAGCTCAACGCAAACTGGAGGAGCAGCACCTCATCTTCCGATTAGGCACTTTACAGCCTTCCGGACTGAATATTGAGTTCAACAACTTCAGACCATGAACTCTCTCTTCCATCCTCACCCCTTTTTTAATGCCCTTTTTACAATATTCATTTTTATTTTTTTATTTTTATTTTTTATCCACTTATTTTTATTTTTATTTTCATTTTTATTCATTGTTTTATCCCCACATTTTATCCTATTTTTGATCCTTTTCCCACCACCGTCCCCTCCCCCCACCCCACCCCCCACTAGGGCCATTTGTCACTTGTTCTTGATGTTCTTTCCAGAGTGCTTACCCTTGTACGGCTACTTTCTGCTTTCTCACCTTAATGCACCATTATCACCTCCTTTAGCCCTTACCACGACCATTAACACTCCTTTGTCCTTTTGTTCATGACATCTTTGTCAATCTCTCCTTTGCCTCCACCTATGGCTGGCCTTCTGTCCAGCTCCACCTCCTGAAACAGCATAAATTTCATCACATTTTTGCTTCTGTTAAGCTCTGGAGAAGAGTCATGGGGTCCCGAAACGTTAACTCTGCCTTTCTCTCCCCAGATGCTGAGAGACCTGCTGAGCTATTTCCAACATTTTCTGTTTTAGCTTCAGATTTCCAGCATCTGCAGTATTTGCTTTTAACATCTCAAACTACTATACGTCAAAGCACCCAGACTAGCTGGTTTTAATCCACTTAAGACACACATAGACAAACCCATAGACACAGGCCCCTCTACAAATCCATCTTAAAAATAATTTCCAATAACATTATAGACATTAATGTCTCTTTGTGACAGCCTCATTATTGGAAGGTTATCAGAAGCCTGGAATGTGGACAGAGATGATTCACACTAACGAAAGCAGTAGTGATAGATTTATTGGTATACTTCCGAAAGCAAGGCCTAATAATTGTTGGCTTTGTCACTGGGACAGAGAAGGTTAAGAGGGATCTGATAGGATTGAAAGGTTTGGAGAGGGTAAAAAGTGAGAGATTGTTTCCTCTCGTTGGTGAGTCGGTAACAAGGCCAGCACAGATTGAGGATTACCAGCGGCAGAAAGAAGGGGGAGTTAGAAAAAATGTTTTCACACAGAGAGTTATTAGAGCAGGGGATTGCTTCACTGCAAGGGTTTATTCGGACAGAAATTATAACATCATTTAAAGGGGAATTCAAAAGGAAGATGATAAAAGGATAGGATAATGAAATGAGAGTATAGAAATGTTGCTGAAGAGCTAACAGCAGCACAGACACTGAGCACTAAGTGGCCTCCTATTGATTGTAATTGCTATGATACAATTTGTACACTAAAATAAAAGCAAAATGCTGCGGATGCTGGAAATCTGAAATAAAAACAGAAAATGCTGGAAAAACCCAGAAGGTAAACAATTTGTACAGTTGTTTAAAAAAATCCGTAAATCTAACCCTCAGTCCACTAGGACAAGGAGGATTTATAATTCAGAGTCAAATGTCAGGCATACTAATCCACTGCAAAAACAGAATTACCTGGAAAAACTCAGCAGGTCTGGCAGCATCGGCGGAGAAGAAAAGAGTTGACGTTTCGAGTCCTCATGACCCTTCAACAGAACTTGAGTTCGAGTCCAAGAAAGAGTTGAAATATAAGCTGGTTTAAGGTGTATGTGTGGGGGGCGGAGAGAGAGAGAGACAGAGAGGTGGAGGTGGGCGGGGGGGGGCGGTGGGGTGGGGGGGGTCTGTCTCTCTATCTCTCCGCCCTCCACACACACACCTTAAACCAGCTTATATTTCAACTCTTTCTTGGACTCGAACTCAAGTTCTGTCAAAGGGTCATGAGGACTCGAAACGTCAACTCTTTTCTTCTCCGCCGATGCTGCCAGACCTGCTGAGTTTTTCCAGGTAATTCTGTTTTTGTTTTGGATTTCCAGCATCCGCAGTTTTTTTGTTTTTATACTAATCCACTGGCCTGTCAATGATCCCACATTCGATGAGTGAAAGTGAGAGAGCTGCAGCTTTCCTGTTATGTTTTCCAATGGACGAGCTGTAATGCAAGACAGCTGGAGCTATGAATTTTACATCAATGCAAGTACCATGTATCGCTGTAATACAGTATACATACTGCCGGACAGCTATTCGAGCCTCACATGGTGCACATTCCCAGCAGGTATCAGTCTCCTCAAAACCTCCGAGATTTGGAGTTCACAATTCCCCTTCCCTTTGCTTGCAAGCTTTTGAGAGTCCTGCTGCTGTTCTCTACATAACAATTGCTCAGTGATCCCACTGAGCTACTTCAGTGTAGACCATTTAGCCAAAACGGGGGGATCAGCTTGCCTTTTAAGATGTGTCTTCAAACATGAAGCTACAGGTTATCTCTTTATAACTTTATTGGAACCTGGGGATTTTCTGGAGTTTTAAGAGCATAAGAAACAGGAGCAGGAATAAAACATACAAACCCTTCATAAAAGCAAAATACTGCGGATGCTGGAAATCTGAGACAAAAACAAAAATAGCTGGAAAAGCTCAGCAGGTCTGACAGCATCTGCGGAGAGGGACACAGTTAACGTTTCGAGTCCGTATGACTCTTGAACAGAACTAAGAAATATAGAAATGAGGTGAACTATAAGCTAGTTTAAAAGGGGTGTGGGACAGGTAGAGCTGGATAGAGGGCCAGTGGAGGCAAAGAAGAAATTGCCAAAGATGTCACAGACAAAGGGACAAAGAGGTGTTGACGGTGGTGATATTATCTAAGGAATGTGCTAATGGTAACATTAAGGGTAGAAAGCAGGACGAGCAAGTGACAGATAGTCCCAGTGGGGGTGAGGTGGGGGGAAGGGATCGAAAAAGGCTAAAAGGTAGAGATAAAACAATGGATGGAAATACATTTAAAAATAATGGAAATAGGTGGGAAAAGAAAAATATATTTTAAAAAGTATATATTTTTTTAAATTAATTATATATTATTGGAAAAGGGGGGATCAGAAAGAGGGTGGGGATGGAGGAGAGAGTTCATGATCTAAAATTGGTGAACTCAATATTCAGTCCAGAAGGCTGTAAAGTGCCTAGTCAGAAGATGAGTTGCTGTTTCTCCAGTTTGCGTTGAGCTTCACTGGAACATTGCAGCAGGCCAAGGACGGACATGTGGGCATGAGAGCAGGGTGGAGTGTTGAAATGGCAAGCGACAGGGAGGTCTGGGTCATGCTTGCGGACAGACCAAAGGCGTTCCGCAAAGCAGTCACACAGTCTGCGTTTGGTCTCTCCAATGTAGAGGAGACCGCATTGGGAGCAACGAATGCAGTAGACTAAATTGAGGGAAGTGCAAGTGAAATGCTGCTTCACTTGAAAGGAGAGTTTGGACCCTTGGACGGTGAGGAGAGGGGAAGTAAAGGGGCAGGTGTTGCACCTTCTGCGGTTGCATGGGAAGGTGCCATGAGAGAGGGTTGAGTTAAAGAGGGTGATGGAGGAGTGGACCAAGGTGTCCTGGAGGGAACGATCCCTGCGGAATGCCACCAGGGGGGTGAAGGGAAAATGTGTTTGGTGGTGGCATCATGCTGGAGTTGGCGGAAATGGCGGAGGATGATCTTTTGAATGCAGAGGCTGGTGGGGTGATAAGTGAGGACAAGGGGGACCGTATCATGTTTCTGGGAGGGAGTGGAAGGTGTGAGGGTGGATGCGCGGGAGATGGGCCGGACACGGTTGAGGGCCCTGTCAACTACTGTGGGTGGAAAACCTCAGTTAAGGAAGAAGGAGGACATGTCAGAGGAACTGTTTTGGAAAATGGCATCATCAGAACAGATGCGACAGAGACGAAGGCCCCGCACCCCACCCCCACTAGGGCTATCTGTACTTTGCTTGTCTTGCTTTCTACCCTTAATTAGCACATTCCTTAGATAATATCACCACCTTCAACACCTCTTTGTCCTTTTGTCTGTGACATCTTTTGGCAATCTCCTCTTTGCCTCCACCTATCACTGGCCCTCTATCCAGCTCTACCTGTCTCACCCCCCTCAACCAGTTTATGTTCCATCTCATTTCTATATTTTTTAGTTCTGGTGAAGATTCATCTGGACTCGAAACGTTAACAGTATTTCTCTCCGCAGATGCTGTCATACAAACCTTTGAGCCTGCTCCACCATTCAATTGCTGGATGATGTGATCTACTCCTGCTCCTATTTATTATGTTCTTATCTAGAGGCCAGAATATCATGGGGAAGATGTTTCGAAGCCCTGCTAACACCACGACTGGAACAATTAACATCCCATTTTGAGCAATTTACATTCTCTTGTTAGTTTGGCACTAATCAGGTTTCTTTCATAATATTTGGTTAATACTTCGGTGTTAATAAGGGTGTGGGCATGAATCTCCACATTATGCATTCACTGTCCCCATCAAACACCCCCAGGGCAGGTACAGCATGGGGTTAGATACAGAGTAAAGCTCCCTCTATACCGTCCCCATCAAACACTCCCAGGACAGGGACAGCACAGGGTTAGATACAGAGTAAATCTCCCTCTACACTGTCTCCATCAAACACTCCCAGGACAGGTACAGCACGGGGTTAGATACAGAGTAAAGCTCCCTCTACACTGTCCCCATCAAACACTCCCAGGACAGGTACAGCACGGGGTTAGATACAGAGTAAAGCTCCCTCTACACTGTCCCCATCAAACACTCCCAGGACAGGTACAGCACGGGGTTAGATACAGAGTAAAGCTCCCTCTACACTGTCCCCATCAAACATTCGCAGGACAGGTACAGCACGGGGTTAGATACAGAGTAAATCTCCCTCTACACTGTCCCCATCAAACACTCCCAGGACAGGTACAGCACGGGGTTAGATACAGAGTAAAGCTCACTCTACACCATCCCCATCAAACACTCCCAGGACAGGTACAGCACGGGGTTAGATACAGAGTAAATCTCCCTCTACACCGTCCCCATCAAACACTCCCAGGACAGGTACAGCACGGGGTTAGATACAGAGTAAAGCTCCCTCTACACTGTCCCCATCAAACACTCCCTAGACAGGTACAGCACAGGGTTAGATACAGAGTAAAGTTCCCTCTACACTGTCCCCATCAAACACTCCCAGGACAGGTACAGCACGGGGTTAGACACAGAGTAAAGCCCCCTCTACACTGTCCCCATCAAACACTCCCAGGACAGGTACAGCACGGGGTTAGATACAGAGTAAAGCTCCCTCTACACTGTCTCCATCAAACACTCCCAGGACAGGTACAGCACAGGGTTAGATACAGAGTAAAGTTCCCTCTACACCGTCCCCATCAAACACTCCCAGGACAGGTACAGCACGGGGTTAGATACAGAGTAAAGCTCCCTCTACACTGTCTCCATCAAACACTCCCAGGACAGGTACAGCACAGGGTTAGATACAGAGTAAAGTTCCCTCTACACTGTCCCTGTTAAACACTCCCAGGACAGGTACAGCACAGGGTTAGATACAGAGTAAATCTCCCTCTACACTGTCCCCATCAAACACTCCCAGGACAGGTACAGCACGGGATTAGATACAGAGTAAATCTCCCTCTACACCGTCCCCATCAAACACTCCCAGGACAGGTACAGCATGGGGTTAGATACAGAGTAAATCTCCCTCTACACCGTCCCCATCAAACACTCCCAGGACAGGTACAGCACGGGGTTAGATACAGAGTAAATCTCCCTCTACACCGTCCCCATCAAACACTCCCAGGACAGGTACAGCATGGGGTTAGATACAGAGTAAAGCTCCCTCTACACTGTCCCCATCAAACACTCCCAGGACAGGTACAGCACGGGGTTAGATACAGAGTAAATCTCCCTCTACACCGTCCCCATCAAACACTCCCAGGACAGGTACAGCATGGGGTTAGATACAGAGTAAAGCTCCCTCTACACTGTCCCCATCAAACACTCCCAGGACAGGTACAGCACAGAGTTAGATACAGAGTAAAGCTTCCTCTACACCGTCCCCATCAAACACTCCCAGGACAGGTACAGCAAGGGGTTAGATACAGATTTAAACACCCTCTAAATTGCTCCAATTCTGTCTTCTTGCTGTCATGGTCCTTGAGTGTTCAGAAATTCTAACACACAATTGCATGTTTATCAATTTCTTTGGAGGTGTAGAATTCCCTGTTTGTAAAATCTCTGTAATATGCTGGTAGCCAATGTGCGAATAGAACAAAGTGCTGGAAGGGCTGAGGGAAGAGTCATAGAAGATTCTAGAAATCAATCTGTGCTTTACAGTAAGGAAATGCTTTGAATGGTTCTTGGGAAAGAGGCTGAGGGCTTGAGTAGAAACAATGGTGTTCAAGATTCTTAGCCCCAGGGTGCCCTAAAATTACAAATACTGAAGCTTCAATCTTCAAACTATTGTTCCAAACAACACCTCATCCACAGTGACCAGCGACACATCTCTTGTAAAGATTTCCAATAGCTAGTAAGGCAGACTTTATAGAATAGTTTCCTTTCTTCCCTGTTCATATCAGACTTACTGTCAATTAAAAGCAATTAGGAGTGCTGGGGCTTTTATTTCCAGAGGATATTGGAAGCGTCATGCATTAAATATCACAATATTATCAAAGGAAGTGGGAGCCAGTAGAGTGTAAACCAGACAATGAGGGTGTCACAGGAGGAATTGTGCAACCCAGGAATGGAGCCTGGCTGAGTGGTTTGATTTCTCTGGTTCTATGTTGATGAAGTGAAACTTACCGGATTAGATTTGATTTTATTGCTTTTATATTAGCATCTACCCTCTTTCCTCCCCACATGACCTCTCCTCCTCAGTAAGGGTGAGGAGGGGTTTAAATTCTATACGAGGTGCAATTCAGTTTGTAACCTTGCCAGGACAAATTACTGAAATAGTTTGAGGGATCTATGATGTGCTGCTAGAGAGAGAAGCAGTTGAGGGAGATGATGAGAAGCTGGGTCTGATGCTCAATGTCAATGGGATTGTGCCTATCTGGTACAGTGTTTTCTACAACTGTGGGTGCTGGATTCATAGATCGGCCCCAGGCTAATGTAATGAAAATCTGTTTTGTCGTTGGCTGTAAGGGTCCAAACCAGTTTGATACAGAGTAAAGCTTCCTCTACACCGTCCCCATCAAACACTCCCAGGACAGGTACAGCAAGGGGTTAGATACAGATTTAAACAACCTCTAAATTGCTCCAATTCTGTCTTCTTGCTGTCATGGTCCTTGAGTGTTCAGAAATTCTAACACACAATTGCATGTTTATCAATTTCTTTGGAGGTGTAGAATTCCCTGTTTGTAAAATCTCTGTAATATGCTGGTAGCCAATGTGCGAATAGAACAAAGTGCTGGAAGGGCTGAGGGAAGAGTCATAGAAGATTCTAGAAATCAATCTGTGCTTTACAGTAAGGAAATGCTTTGAATGGTTCTTGGGAAAGAGGCTGAGGGCTTGAGTAGAAACAATGGTGTTCAAGATTCTTAGCCCCAGGGTGCCCTAAAATTACAAATACTGAAGCTTCAATCTTCAAACTATTGTTCCAAACAACACCTCATCCACAGTGACCAGCGACACATCTCTTGTAAAGATTTCCAATAGCTAGTAAGGCAGACTTTATAGAATAGTTTCCTTTCTTCCCTGTTCATATCAGACTTACTGTCAATTAAAAGCAATTAGGAGTGCTGGGGCTTTTATTTCCAGAGGATATTGGAAGCGTCATGCATTAAATATCACAATATTATCAAAGGAAGTGGGAGCCAGTAGAGTGTAAACCAGACAATGAGGGTGTCACAGGAGGAATTGTGCAACCCAGGAATGGAGCCTGGCTGAGTGGTTTGATTTCTCTGGTTCTATGTTGATGAAGTGAAACTTACCGGATTAGATTTGATTTTATTGCTTTTATATTAGCATCTACCCTCTTTCCTCCCCACATGACCTCTCCTCCTCAGTAAGGGTGAGGAGGGGTTTAAATTCTATACGAGGTGCAATTCAGTTTGTAACCTTGCCAGGACAAATTACTGAAATAGTTTGAGGGATCTATGATGTGCTGCTAGAGAGAGAAGCAGTTGAGGGAGATGATGAGAAGCTGGGTCTGATGCTCAATGTCAATGGGATTGTGCCTATCTGGTACAGTGTTTTCTACAACTGTGGGTGCTGGATTCATAGATCGGCCCCAGGCTAATGTAATGAAAATCTGTTTTGTCGTTGGCTGTAAGGGTCCAAACCAGTTTCAATACTGGATGGGTCTACAGAATAGAACTGAAGGTGTGATGGGGCAGTTGTTACCTAGCTGGACTAGTCCCACCATGGCAAGTTGTGAAACTAAATCCAATAGGGAAGTGTGATAAAAACAAAAAAACTGCGGATGCTGGAAATCCAAAACAAAAACAGAATTACCTGGAAAAACTCAGCAGGTCTGGCAGCATCGGCGGAGAAGAAAAGAGTTGACGTTTCGAGTCCTCATGACCCTTCGACAGAACTTGAGTTCGAGTCCAGGAAAGAGCTGAAATATAAGCTGGTTTAAGGTGTGTGTGTGGGGGGCGGAGAGATAGAGAGACAGAGAGGTGGAGGGGGTTGGTGTGGTTGTAGCGACAAACAAGTGTGATTAACTGGGTAGCTCTACAAAAGAGGGCACAGGCACAATGGGCTGAATTGCCTCCTGTGTGCTGTATCATTCTGTGATTCGATGATGTCTGACTGTGTGGGCAAGCATCCAAAATCATTCAAGAAAGCTGCCATATTGCAAATGTTCAACTGGTTCACTATTATCCTTGAGGGAAGGGGTCCCCTCTACCGAGTCTACAGGTGGCTCCAATTTCACCCGATTTGGTTGATAATGAATGCCTTCCAGCAATGGCCAACACTAGGCAACTAAGGTGGGTGTCGCCAAGAGCAAATATTTTAAAAATTGGCAGTGGTAGCCAAGCAGATCGAAAGGAAGCTGTGGGAAATAGCAAACCATGCCCCCAGTACAATAACTGCTCTCTTCTGAAGTTGAATCTGAGACCTGTTGTTGGAACTTTCCCAGAGTGTTTGATGCTGAACTGTGTCTGAAACTGTTCACTGGCCTTTCACTGCCATAACACTCCCTGTGTAAAATAGAAACAACATTCTGCAGCCATAGAGGTAAGTGAGCTGGTGGCTCCTCCCTCCCCCTCTCCCACCCCTCCTTCTCCTCGCCACCTCTATTCTCCTATTTATCCTCCACATCATCCTCCCCCTTTTATCTCTCCTCGTCCTCACCATCCCCTCTCCTCCATCCCCTCCCCCTCTCCTTCTCCAACCGCACTCCCTCCCCTACCCTTCTCCCTCCCCTCCCCTCTCTGCCTCACCCTTACTCTTCCCTCGCCTAATCCTCTCCTTGCCCTCCCTCTCCCCTATCCCCTCCCTCCCTCCCCTTCACCCTTTCTAGCCTTACTCCACCATTTAAAAAGCAATGACACATCTTCTACCTCAACTCCATGTTCCTGCTCCAGCCCCAAATTCCTTAATTCCCTGAGTGTCCAAAAATCGATCGATCTCAGCCTTGAATATACCTTGCGATTGAACAAACACCCCTCTGAGGCAGAGAATTCCACCAATTCAAAGTCCTCTGAGTGAAGAGATTTTGCCTCATCTCAGTCCTAAATGGCTGACCTCTTATCCTCTTATCCTAAGACTGCGACCCACTGGTTCTGGACTGTCCAGCCAGTGGGAAAACAGCCTCTCAGCATCTGCACTGTCAGACCCCATTCGAATTTTAGTCTCATTGTCTCGATTGCTTGTCTATTTTGGACCCCTTTTGTGCAGTGATGGGATTGGGACCTCTCAGTTGCACAGATCTAACAACGGCACCACAGTCCATAACAGTAAATTGCAGATTAATCCAAATCTGAAGTTCTCTTCTATTTTGAAAGGACACTATAGCTCACAATTGTGGAAAATTGCCTTGAGTTTCCTGTTCCCGCAGCAATTGGAAAATCCAATATTTGCTTCAATAAGACGCTAAATCAAATTGATTCTGTACATCAGGAGCCACAAGAAATACAGAAGATATAGCTGTATGTGCCATTCTATCTAATGATGATATTCATCAATTTAAGAGCTAAACATGCGAGCTCTTAATGAGGACTGTCTCAACTTTCCCTAATGATTTGCCTGGTAGATAAAAACATAATCCTCAGGGCAGGTTTGTTTACCATTGCTGACCAGTTTAAGTAGACAAACGGTACGAAACAAAATTGCAGCTTTGGAAATCCTAGAACCCGAGAATCATACAGCATCACAGGAAGCTCCTCATCCCATTTTGAAAGGGCCTCTCTGAAAGAGCTGTTTAATTAGACCAACTTTCCCTGTTCTTTCTCCATTGCTATAAATGTTTCCTTTTAGGATATCCAGTTCCCTGTTGACTGTCACTCTGCTCTAGTTTTGTGGGTTTGTCCTTCCTTTGATCTGTACAAAGGGTACAATGGGTTCGAAATGTTGTAAGAAAAAAATGTGCCTCCATTTTTTAATTACGTCACTTTCTTCCACTCCTCTTCCCATCACACTTTCTCTTCCCCTTCCTCCTCCCTCCCCCTCTCCCACCCCTCCTTCTCCTCGCCACCTCTATTCTCCTATTACTCCTCCACATCATCCTCCCCCTTTTCTCTCCCCTCGCCCTCACCATCCCCTCTCCCCCATCCCCTCCCCCTCTCCTTCTCCAACCGCACTCCCTCCCCTACCCTTCTCCCTCCCCTCCCCTCTCTGCCTCACCCTTACTCTTCCCTCGCCTAATCTTCTCCTTGCCCTCCCTCTCCCCTATCCCCTCCCTCCCTCCCCTTCACCCTTTCCTCCCCCACTCCTTCCCCTATTCCTCTCCCTCCCCTCCACTCCCCTACCCCTCTCCCACTCCTGTCCTTCCCCTACCCCCCTCTTCCCTCCATTGCCCTAACCCTCTTCTTCCCCTCCCCCACTCCCTCCCCTACCACTCATCCTTCCCTCCCTGTGTCCCTGCCTCCCCCTCTCTCTCCCTTATCCCTCTCCATTTCCTACCTTCTCTCACTCTCCCTTCATCCTCCTCATCTCCCTCCTTCTGCCCCTCCCCCTCCTCCCTTCCTCACTTCCCCGACTCCTCTCCCTCTCTATCCTCCCTCCCCCTTTAGGCAGGAGTCAGTTCCCGGGATCTGGCTGCTCAGCTGGGCAATTTGAGACTTTCACCAAAGTGAATCAGTGATGACTGCAGGAGCCGCAGCATCAGCACAGAGGCTCCAGCATTTAACCCCAGTCTGCTGGATATTTTTCTACTGTGACCAAATTCATTTGTAAAGTATATTTTTTATCAGATTTGTGTTTATTCAAACGCGGACCAGAAAATTGTCTGCTTTGTGAAAAGGCCTTTGTTATATTTGACTTGGTTCATTTACATGAAAGTGGACAGGTTAAGAAACCCTTATCGAATGCAGGCTTATCCTCTAATAGTTATTTCAAATTTTGGCCTGAAGTGGCCTATTTCCCACGAGTAAACCCAGCTTTTGGGGAAAGAAATAAAGAATATCCTGCTGTGTTAGTTTGTTTTATAAAGTGTATTTATATATATCTCGATGCGCAAACACAGTGCATCCTCCAGGGTCAGTGGTATCTGCTGTGTGAATTTTAACTGCCTGTCACTAAATTCAAATGCCACTTGCTGAAGTTACCTTTTTGCTGCCCCTGTGTAGTTAAGTGGGCTGTGTCTTCATGAAGAATTGCTTTATCATTGAATCTCGCAGCACAGAGGCCATTCAGCCCATTGCGCCTGTGCTGGCTCTTTGAAAGAACTATCTAATTCATCCCACTCTCCTACCCTTTTATCTTTCCAAGCATTTATCCAATTCTGTTAGTTACTATTGAACCTCCTTCCAATATCCCTTCAGGCAGCACATTCCAAGTTGTAACAACTCTCTGTGTAAAAGTAATGTTTTCTCATCTCCTCTCTTGTCCTTTTGCGAATTATCTTAAATCTATGTCCTCCAGTTACTGACTCTCCTGCCAAGTGGAAAAGTTTCTCCTTATTTTCTCTATCAAACCCCTCATGATGTTTGAACACCTCTATTAAATTTCCCCTTAACCTCTGCCCTAAGGAGAACAATTCTCTAGTCTCACCTCATAATTGAGGTCCCTCTTCCCTGCAAACCTCTTTGATGTTGGGGAAGGGTCACTGTGTGCCATTTGTGACACATTGAAGTGATACTGTGTCTCTAGGTGACTTTACATCATTGCATTGTGTACATTGTGGAACAGTTTAAACACAGCGTACAAGGAAAGGCTATTAAAGTAAAAAGTGCAAACGTGTGCAAGAGGCTTCTGGTGATTCTAAAGAAATAGAATTACAAAGGGATATACGACAAGTGAGTAGGGACTTGAAATCAACCAATTAAAAGAAGTGTGAACATTTTAGTCAAATTACCTCCTGTGTGACTCATTTTCTATACTTCATGTTTCACAAAGACATTACCCTTTTAATTATACAACCAGTGGGGACCACAGATTAGTTACAGCTTCAAACTCTGGTCAAAGGGGGAAGCAATGTTCAGCTGTACTCAGGGTTTCTTTCTGCACTTACAGTACAACGTGAATTTTTATAATTTATCTATCAGGAATAAAGCTTTCTTTAATTAACACTGCATCCAGGGAGGTGTATTTTTAACTTGGGAACTGAAACATGAAATGACCTTGGCAGCCAGCAGCTTTTTAATACAAGGTGAATATGCAGAAATTGTTGCTGAATTACACATTCCTGATGCCCCAGGTGAATACGGCATGTCAAAGGCTGTTTTTAGGCCTGTTTATTAGATCTTCTCTATTTGTTTTGTTCTAATTTCTAAGGTTACCAAAAATAGGAAGGTGGAAAGTGACAAAGTGAAACTTTCTATACATCTTTATTCCAAGCAAATGTATTTTTTCTTACAACTTTGTTAGAAGAATTTGAATGGAATATAATTTTAAACAACAAATAAAACCTATTTTTCTTGAAATGGTGTCAAATACTTAAGTTGTCTCTGGATTTTGTGGCTCAAACATGAGGGCGAGTAGAGCCTGGGTTTAATGTCTCCTCCAAAAAGCAGCACATCCAACACTACAGCACTCCCTCAGTACTGATCCTCCGACAGTGAAGCATTCCCTCAGTACTGATCCTCCAGCAGTGCAGCACTCCCTCAGTACTGATCCTCTGACATTGCAGCACTCCCTCGGTACTGAACCTCCAACAGTGCAGCACTCCCTCAGTACTCATCAGAGGACACTACAACGTTCCCTCAGTACTGACCCTCCGGCAGTGCAGCACTCCCTCAGTACTGCCCTCCGACAGTGCAGCGCTCCCTCAATACTGATCTTCAAACAGTGCAGCACTCCCTCAGTACTGACCCTCCAACAGTGCAGCATTCCCTCAGTACTGATCCTCCGACAATGCAGCACTCCCTCAGTACTGATCCTCCAACAGTGCAGCACTCCCTCAGTACTGACCCTCTGACAGTGCAGCACTCCCTCAGTACTGACCCTCTGACAGTGCGGCACTCCCTCAGTACTGACCCTGCAACAATGCAGCATGCCCTCAGTACTGCCCTCCGACAGTGCAGCGCTCCCTCAATACTGATCTTCAAACAGTGCAGCGCTCCCTCAGTACTGACCCTCTGACAGTGCAGCACTCCTTCAGTACTGACCCTGCAACAGTGCAGCACTCCTTCAGTACTGACCCTCTGACAGTGCGGCACTCCCTCAGTACTGACCCTGCAACAGTGCAGCTCTCCTTCAGTACTGACCCTCCAACAGTGCGGCACTCCCTCAGTACTGACTCTCCAACAGTGCATCGCTCCCTCAGTACTGACCCTCTGACAGTGCAGCGCTCCTTCAGTACTGACCCTCTGGCAGTGCAGCATTCCCTCAGTACTGACCCTCCAGCAGTTCAGCACTCCCTCAGTACTGCATGGGGAGTGTCAACTAGGATTTTGTGCTCAAGTCTCTGAGTTGGGACTTGTACCAGATCACATGGCCACTATTTGGAAGGAGTGGAGGAGAGTTCTACCTGAACCAATCTTACCAAATTTTCTAGTCATTATCATGTTGCTGTTTGTGGGAGCGAGCAAGCTGTGCAAGTTGGCTGCTGCATTTCCTAGATTGATAGTGAATGCACTTGAAAATTAATTAATCAGCTATAAAGAGCTTTAGAACATCCTCCGATTATACTAAATAAATAAAGATACTAAATAAATGAAAGTCTTTCTTTTACTCTTATGTTTAATTTCCCAATTTTAAAATCAATGTAGCATCTGATTCACATCATCTGTTTCCAAGATTTGTCATGTACAAAGTTTAACGTTATCCAGATTTTTTTTACCAATTTATTTGTATAATAAAACAGGGCAAATTGTCTTGGAGTAATCATCAGCTTTGTAACTGAGCAATACTTTGTAGATCCATTGATGAGCTGAATCCTGTACAGGGACTCTCTCTTACAAGGCAGTATTTGAAAACACTTTGGAATCCATTTTAACGCAAAAGCCATGCAAATAGCTGCTGGTTTCATTCACTCTATTTCATTTTGGGAGATGCTTTGCTTCATTTCTTGCTGGTGTTGTGTAACCCAGAGGAGCAGAATTGCAAAAGTCAGATCAGTTATTGAAAAGGGGTTGATTTGTGCCTTTCTCTGTGAAAACACAGAGTTCTGAGGCAGCAAGATTCCTACACTGGTCCTTCAGAGATTATTGGTGACTCAGTCATGCAAAGATGTGATAACAGGGCACTTAGAAAATATCAATGGGGTTAGACAACATTAACATGGATTTATAAAAGGGAAACTGTGTTTGACAAACCTACTGGAGTTTTTTCAGGAGGTAACTAGCAGAACAGATAAGGGAGAACCAGTGGGTGTGGTGTATTTGGATTTTCAGAAAGCTTTTGATAAACATAAGAGGTTAGTGTGCAAAATTAAAGTATTTGGGATTGAGAGGGGTAATTTATTCACATGGATTGAAAATTCGTTAGCAGACAGGAAACAGAGAGTAGGAATAAATGGGTCTTTTTAGGAGTGGCAGGCTACTGGGTACATCAGGAGCGCTTGGGCCTCTGCTGTTCACAATATACATCAATGATTTGGATGAGGGAACCAAATGTGATATTTCCAAGTTTGCTGACGACACGAAGCTTGGTGTGAATGTGAGTGATGAGGGTGTTAAGAGGCTTCAAGGTGATTTAGGCAGGTTAAGTTAGTGGGCAGCAAGCAGTTAAGAAGGCAAATGGTATGTTGGCCTTCATTGTGAGAGGACTTGAATACAGGGGCAAGGATGTCTTACTGCAGCTGTACAGGGCCTTGGTGAGACCACACCTGGAGTATTGTGTGCAGTTTTGGTCTCCTTACCTAAGAAAGGATATACTTGCCATAGAGGGAGTGCAGCGAAGGTTCACCAGACTGATTCCTGCGATGGCAGGATTGTGGTATGAGGAGAGATTGGGCCGACTAGGCCTGTATTCACTGGAGCTTAAAAAAATGCAAAACGTATAAAATTCTGACAGGGCTGGACAGACTGGATGCGGGGATGGTGTTTCCTGTGGCTGGGGGGGGGTCTAGAACAAGGGGTCACAGTCTCAGGATATGGGGTAGACCATTTAGGACTGAGATGAGGAGAAACGTCTTCACTCAGAGGGTGGTGAACCTGTGGAATTCTCTACCACAGAGGCTGTGGAGGCCAAGTCACTGAATATATTTAGGAAGGAAATAGATAAGGCAGCAATAGCTGCTGACAGCGCTGATGCCTCCAGCTCCAGGGATCTGGCTTCGATCCTGACCTCAGCTGACAGTCTGTGTGGAGTTTGCATGTTCTTCCGGTGTCTGTGCGGGTTTCTGCCGGGTGCTCCGGGTTCCACCCACCATCCAAAGACGGGCTGGTTAGGCAGATTGGCTACGGTAAATTATCCCCCAGTGTGCATGCGAGTGTGTGCCCTGTGACAGAATGGCATCCTGCCCTGGGTATATCCTGTGCCCATTGCCTGTCAGGATTGGCTCCGATTCCCCGTGACCCTGAATTGGATAAAGTGGTTCTGGAAAAGTGAGTGAGGAAATAAATAGATTTCTAGCCTCTAAAGCCATCAAGGGGTAAGGGGAGAGAGAAGGAATATGGCATTGAGATAAAGGATCAGCCATGATCATATTGAATGGTGGAGCAGGCTCAAAGGGCTGAATGACCTACTCCTCCTATTTTCTATGTTTCTATGCAACAAAAGCAATTGGGATAAAAGCCCAAAGCAATTTGCATGTGTTAAGATATGGCAGGTGGTATTTGCCAGGCTGATCAAATCCACATTATCACAGCGATTTTGTAGTTTGTATTTATTATGAGAAGGCTTGTGCACTGAAGTCAGAAGTAATGTGTCCACTACCATCCTTAGAGATTTGAAAGATTAAATTAAAATATTTATTAACAAAAAAAAATAAACTTAAACACATACAAGATTACAGTTATAACAGTTCCCAAAACTTCTACTTAACCAGACTCCCAACTGCACACCCCCTTTATGGCAACAGTCCAAATAGACTCCAAATTTATAAAGTCTTCCAGCAATATTACCACAAGCACCCACTGGACAATGGACTTCCAAAGACTTTTAACGTAACTTTGGTTACTGGAACAGCAAAAATTGTTCAGAGTGGCACGAGGCTTTTTGTCCCAAATCTGTATCACACAGTCACCTTTCAAGATCTCACACAGCCACACCTCACACAGCCTATCATCCTTCTTTAAATATATTTCCCCCTTTTTAATCTGTAAATCCCATTGTTTCCACTTGTCTTTAGAAGTTACTTTTCCCAGAATATAAAAATCTTTCATGTTCTCATTATGGCCAGCGCTTTTGGGAAAAATAAACTTATTAACCTTGCCTTATTTATTTGCCACTTCTCCACTTATCTAAAAATGCAAATTGCATTCACATCACCCTGCTGAGACATCATCCTAGTTTACTCACCTCTATTTCAAATCCCTGTTTTACATCTCACTTCCTTGATAATTTAAATCTTGCGGTCTAATTGTTTCTAGTTTAATTAAATTAGCCACACACACACACACAAGCCTGCTTTACAGTATTCCACAATGATATTAGGAAAAAATATGATAGTTTCTTGACACATGTTAAACCATGCATATGACAAATCTGTATGTGTTTAACCTATATATGTTAACCATATACATAATAAGTCATATACATGTTAAACACACAAGCAAAATTTAAACAGGTGACCCAAACTCCCAATTATTTTCCTTCCAGCCTGTCAGTTTTCTCATTTCCTGCAGCCATTCCCAGGCACAAATACAAACTTTCAAGCAAATATTCGTGAGCTACATTGAGAAAATTATTAAACACAACTGCAAAAACAGGAACATCACCTGAATTATTACCTCTGATAAACCCTTTTATTTTGCCTAGATCAGTGCATGCTGCTAAATCTTTTCTGTCAGAATCACAATACCGGTGCAGTTATTTAAGGGCCACTCTTGCTCATGCTCTGATCAATGTAGCACTTGGCAAAAGGTTGCTTTCTAATCAGGCTAGTTTTTATGAATGTGTGTTCCCAACATGGTGTGTACATATTAGGAATTCGCAGGTGCACGTATACAACATTAAAGTTCATTCTTGGGATGTTGAATCCCAATATCTTGGGATATTGTCCACCCTGTGAAGGTGGTGGTGGTCTGTCTTGCAAAAGAGCAAAACAACAACTTATATTTATAAAGCACCTTCACAATAACCAATTATCCCAAGATAATCACAGGAGCATTATAAAACAAAATATGACACTGAGCCACATAAGGGATAATTA
This sequence comes from Carcharodon carcharias, assembly GCF_017639515.1. Classification (NCBI taxonomy): domain Eukaryota; kingdom Metazoa; phylum Chordata; class Chondrichthyes; order Lamniformes; family Lamnidae; genus Carcharodon; species Carcharodon carcharias. Next base: position 61,813,450 of record NC_054488.1, read on the forward strand.
GGGTAAATGATCGAAAGCAGTTGATAGGAGTTAAGAAATAAAAGTCAACCATATGGCCCCCTCGAGCCTGTTCTGCCATTTGATACTATCATGGCTGATCCTCAACTTTTCCCTCCAATTTCCATTTCCTTTGGTCCCCAAAGAGGCCAAAAATGTATTGATCTGAGGTCGTCTGGCTGAGGGGCTTGCTGGGCCACTTCAGGGGTCAGTCAAAGAGTCAACCAGGGGTCAGTCAAAGAGTCAACCAGGGGGCAGTCAAAGAGTCAACCAGGGAACAGTCAAAGAGTCAACCAGGGGTCAGTCAAAGAGTCAACCAGGGGTCAGTCAAAGAGTCAACCAGGGAGCAGTCAAAGAGTCAACCAAGCAAAGCAAAATACTGTAGACGCTAGAAATCTGAAATAAAAGCAGAAAATGCTTGGAAAGGTCAAGCAGCATCTGTGGAGAGATAACACTTCAGATCTGTGTCCTTTCATCAGAACAGAGTCAACCACATTAGTGTAAGGCTGGAGTGAATACATCCAGGCATCTTGGGTAAGGAAGACTGTTTCCTTTCCTTAAAAGGCACTACTGAACCAAGTGGGTTTTTATGATAATTCAACAACCTTATGTCCCATTCATAGATACCAGCTTTCATATTCATGACTTTTTAAACTGAGCTTAAATTGCCGCCCTGAGATTTTGAACTCAGGTTAGCTCTGTCCTGTAACAGATCCATTACGGTTTTGAACTCAGGTTAGCTCTGTCCTGTAACAGATCCATTACAGTTTTGAACTCAGGTTAGCTCTGTCCTGTAACAGATCCATTACAGTTTTGAACTCATGTTAGCTCTGTCCTGTAACAGATCCATTACGGTTTTGAACTCAAGTTAGCTCTGTCTTGTAACAGATCCATTACGGTTTTGAACTCAGGTTAGCTCTGTCCTGTAACAGATCCATTACAGTTTTGAAATCATGTTAGCTCTGTCCTGTAACAGATCCATTATGGTTTTGAACTCATGTTAGCTCTGTCCTGTAACAGATCTATTACGGTTTTGAACTCATGTTAGCTCTGTCCTGTAACAGATCCATTACGGTTTTGAATTCATGTTAGCTCTGTCCTGTAACAGATCCATTATGGTTTTGAACTCACGTTAGCTCTGTCCTGTAACAGATCCATTACGGTTTTGAACTCATGTTAGCTCTGCCCTGTAACAGATCCATTACGGTTTCATACTTCCTGATAATGGTAAGTGGCAGGTGAGGCTTCCTATCAGTAATCTGTAAATTCGGCCTATAAATGTTATTGGAGCCTTTTCACTTGATCAACTGACATGGGGGAGTGGGAGGGGGGGTGGGTATCCCTGACTCTTAATCTACTTGATTTATCTTCTTATACAGCATGAAGAGAGGGACATAATGAATGTGCTGCTCAGCGAGCCAAGAATGGAAACTGAGACACAAAAGCACACATGCACACACACACAGGCACATGCACACACACACGCACATGCACGCACACACACGCACATGCACGCACACACACATACACATACACACACACGCGCACATGCACGCACACACACATACACATACACACACACACGCACATGCACGCACATGCACGCACACACACATGCACATACACATACACACATGCACGCACACACAGGCACATGGACCTCGGGCTATAGCTAACTAAAACATTCCATGGTAAAGGGAAACCAGTTTCACAACATTGACATTTAATGTTTCATCACAAGTATAGCATAACATCATCTTATAACACAGCTTCAAAGCACAAAGTTCAGACTTAAACCAAATTGAGGCAGGGTAATATAATGCAAATTTTCAGGCCATCACTTCAGTCTTTCAGTCTTGGCTCACTGAATGGCAGCACCGCTTGCCCTGAGTCAGGAGATTGGAGGCTCAAAATCTCAGTCCAGTAATTTGAGCATAATAATCCAGGCTGGCATTTCCAATGCGGTATTGAAGGAGTGGTGCATGTTGGAGGTGCCACGTTTGGATGAGATGTTAACCCGACACACTGAACCATAATGTAATAGATCCTACAGCACTATTTCAAAGGATTCACAGAGGTTTTTTCTGCCGAGTGACCTAGTCAATATTTATCCAAGGTGTCATAATACACTGAAAAATACTTCTAAAAATGTCCTGCCAGCCTCTTCTGTCATGTTTTGCACTGTGATTTAAATTGATTGCCTGCATTGATTGTTAAAAAAAAACCCTGCTTTTGAATGTTGAAAAAAACCTCTGCACCTGCTCCTCTCCATTGGGTGACAGGCACTCTGCTTTGAAATGGAAATGGGGTATCATTCTGTTCTGGCAATGTAACCGGAAGCTTTTGTTATGACAACTGTTATGATCTTGGTAGAGATTTGGTTTTTTTTTAGAATCCGACGTTGAATTTAAATCACAGCACAAAACATGACAGCAGAGGCTGGCAGGGCATTCCTTTATGCTTTTTTAATACATCATGGCACTTTCTGCAATGAGGAAAGTACTAAGGATGTGAAGGCATTAGAAAAGATGCAGAAAAGATTCACAAGAATGATTCCAGGAATGAGGAACTTCAGTTACTTAGAAAAATTGGAGAAGCTGGGACTGTTTTCTTTGGAAAAAAGAAGGTTGAGAGGAGATTTGATAGAGGTATTCAAAATCATGAGGGGTCTGGACAGAGTAGATAGAGAGAAACTAACTGCTCCTATTGGTGAAGGGATCGAGAATCAGAGGGCACAGATTTAAGTGGCAAATAAAGCAAAGGCAAGATGAGGAAAACTTTTTCACACAATGAGTGGTTAAGATCCGGAATAAAGTGCCTGAGTGTGATGGAAGCAGGTTCAATTGAGGCTTTCGAAAGGGAATTATAATTATCTGGAAAGGAAAATTTACAGGGCTACATAGAAAAGGCAGTGGTGTGGCACTAGGTCAATTTCCCCTTCAGAAGTCCAGCACAGGCAAGATGGGCCAAATAGTCTCCTCCTGTGCTGTAACCATTCTGTGATTCTATCCCTCGAACAAAAATCACTAAAACAGATGAGCTATTATCTCATTTCGGGTTATGGGTCTTACTGCATTTCCTACGTTACAACATTGAGTACATTTTAAAAGTATTAGGCATCCCGAGGTCATGATTTATAAACCAAGGTTAGTCTTTTATCACTTTGGTGTTTACTTATTGCTGCAACTGAGCAGTACAGTAATCATTTCCGTGTCTTCCCTAACAACTGGGTCTTGGCCAATGTTCCAATATGGAACACAGCTCAAGGGTTACATCTTTCTTGGATCCAAGCTACTTTTCTAACTACTACTAACCCTTACTTTCCTGTCAGGGACACTTTCTCATCTATGACTATTGGATACATTCCAGGTCTAAAAGAACTGGCTCCTTCTACAAACTCAAATCCTAGAATTCACTAGATAATGTTCAACTCTAAAACTGGTGGGAAATGACAAACCTTCCCTATTAGCTCACTATGCATTTGCACTGCCCAGGGCTGGACTAGTCAAGGCACTGGTTCCTCATTATTGAGGTAGCTTTCTCAGTGTATGTGACAATGAGAGAACATCAATCAGTTTCATCATCATAGCCCACATATCAAGCATAGTCACTTATGTAACTGACTGGATTGACATGAATCCATAGCTCAGTACAAGTCACCACCTTCAGCAGAAGATAGAAGACCTGGGAGTGCCAACTAATGCTTACGTTCAGTAATTTATGCAAGTAGTCAGGAGTCCTTCACCTGACACTGTTCATGTTTCTGTTGCCAACTCCCGATCATAATGAATTCTCCTACTTTTTCATAGTGAGTGAAAACCAACAGTTCCACAGTCAACATCACATCGACATTTATCTCCGACTCTCTCCATTGCTGATGCTGCAAAGGTCTCATCCTCTATTGGTTGAGTGTCTTCATGATGTATGACAATTGTCTGTCCAAGGTCTTGAGTTGAATTGATGACATTTTCAGGAGCCAAGCTCCCTCCCACGTTTTTTGATTTGTTACATATTGATTCCTGTGAACATATCACCAAGTATTCAGGTTCACAGTGTCTACTTTACCTCAGCTACTCCACCACTTTATGTTTCAAGGAGGATCTGAATCTTGCAAATGTGATGATTGACTGGCCTGTGTCTTAATCAATACTAATTCCCATTCACCCATTACCCTCTGGAAGTCCCTCCCTAAATCTCTCCACCTCCCTCTCCTTTAAAACAATTCTTAAAACCAACTCTTTGACCAAGCTTTTAATCACCTTTCTAATATCTCATTAATTGACTCCATGTCAATTTTTATATTTGAACGCTCTTGTGAATGGCCTTCGGTCGGTTTACCACATTGCGCTATACAAATATAAATTCTGGTTGTTATCATCTGACTCTAATTTGTATATAGTGTGAGGGGCTCAGACCTCACATTGTGAATTTCTATAAAAAATAAACCCGTTGAAATTCATCCTATCCTAAGTTTGCTGTAGAGTTATGAATAGAAAATTGGATCACACAAAAACCGAGGGGTTGGGAAATACACCATCGTTTATAAAGAGGGAAACAACTCAAAACACCTTTTTGTTTAGGGATGGGTGGCAAGAGGAAAAATTAGTGCTGTTCAAATTCAACTCCCTCCTGTCTTTAACAATAGCACCAGGAGTGGACATCAGGAGTGTACACCAGGAGCGAGTAGCAGGAGTGTGCACCAGGAATGGGCACCAGGAGTGGGTATCAGGAGTGGGAACACTGTTAGATTTTCTCACTCTGCTCTTATCCTATGACGTCACAGAATCATAGAATGGTTATAGAAGAGAAGGAGGCCATTCGGCCCATTATGTCTGTGTCCACTCTCTGCAAGAACAACCCAGCTCATCTCACTGCCGCACCATTTCCCTGTAGCCCTGCAATTTCTTTCTCTTCAGGCGTTTATCCAATTCCCTTTTGAAAGCCACGATTGACCCTGTCTCCACCACACTCTCAGACTGTGCATTCCAGATCCTAACCACTCGATTGACCCTGTCTCCACCACACCCTCAGGCAGTGCACTCCAGATCCTAACCACTCGATTGACCCTGTCTCCACCACACTCTCAGACAGTGCATTCCAGATCCTAACCACCCAATTGACCCTGTCTCCACCACACTCTCAGACTGTGCATTCCAGATCCTAACCATTCGATTGACCCTGTCTCCCCCACACTCTCAGACTGTGCACTCCAGATCCTAACCACTCGATTGACCCTGTCTCCACCACACTCTCAGACAGTGCATTCCAGATCCTAACCACTCGATTGACCCTGTCTCCACCACACTCTCAGACTGTGCATTCCAGATCCTAACCATTCGATTGACCCTGTCTCCCCCACACTCTCAGACTGTGCATTCCAGATCCTAACCACTCAATTGACCCTGTCTCCACCACACTCTCAGACAGCGCATTCCAGATCCTAACCACTTGATTGACCCTGTCTCCACCACACTCTCAGACAGTGCATTCCAGATCCTAACCACTTGATTGACCCTGTCTCCACCACACTCTCAGACAGCGCATTCCAGATCCTAACCACTTGATTGATCCTGTCTCCCCCACACTCTCAGGTAGTGCATTCCAGATCCTAACCACTCACTGAATGAAGAAGTCTCTTTACATGAGGTCATTAGTTCTTTTGCAATAACATTCAATTGGTCTATTGAATTAAAGTTAATTAATCAGCACAGACCAGGCATTGAAACTGGGACCTCTTTATTGTACAGCTGCTTTCTCAGCTGTATATTTCTCAATTGACTCACTAAGGATCAAACACTGTCTTCATTGGGGAGATGATGATTTGAAACCAAGCTTTTGTTTTCAGTTGTTGACTTTCAGCCTGACTCCTAATTAAATGATACAGTAACAGTAACACCGCTGATGAGACCTGTGCGTTTACACTGACAGAACTAGGTAAAAATTGTAAAAGATTCATTGTGTAAACACTGCAAGTTGTCCCATGGGGGGTCACATCAGAACATCAAGAGCTGCATGTTGTGCTTGAGGCTAAACCAGAGGTAAACCTGTTTGTGAATAAGGAAATAATGTGATTGATTCCTCTCTAATTTCTTTCATTAAAAGATAGTGAAATTACATTCAATTCAAGAGAGTAGAGATAAATGTGACAGCAAGCTCTCCTCATTCAATATATTCCTAATCTGATAGTTTAACCCAACTCCCCACCATATATCTCAACCTCACCTACTCACCATAATTGAAAATGCAGATAACCCACAATTACCCTCCCCTAGATGCCCTCCCTCAGATACCCCACAATTAACTCCCTCAGATACCATCCACCCCCCCACCCCCAACCTCTCTCCACACTGATACATTCAATACACAAATACCAGCACAAGCAGCAACCACAAACATCCCGTGAGATTTGAATCAGCCAGACTCTGAGAGGCAACACATCTCAGAACAGCTGATCATTCACATCAGAATCAACAACAGATTAAACAGCAACCATTCAAATCCTATCTAATAATGACTGTTGTACAGACTGAACTGAGTAGACTGGATCAGGGGAAACAGAACTAGCAGAGTTCTTAAAAATGTGATTTGGAGTTGCACTGCCTGTCTGATCGCTTCAGTGTTTGGTTTTTATATGTCAACAGTGCAGCAGTGCCTGGGAATGACACCGATCCTCTCTGGCTTCCCCCGTTAATATAAAACTCTTTGGTTTCTCTCCCAGCAGTTGCTAAAGAAGCACAAGCTGCTGTGAATGAGTGTCTCGGTAGCACTGCCACAGACCGAGCTGGCCGAGTCCTAAAGGACATAGATGCTAGTCTGGGTCTGCAGCAGGTAGTGAGGGGAAAAACATACTCGACTTCATCCTCACCAACCTGCCTGCCGCAGATACATCTGTCCATGACAGTATTGGTAGGAGTGACCACCGCCCAGTCATTGTGGAGATGAAGTCCCGTGGTGTGTGGCACTACCACCGTGCTAAATGGGGTAGATTTTGAACAGACCTAGCAGCTCAAGACTGGGCATCCATGAGGTGCTGTGGGCCATCAGCAGCAGCAGAATTGTACTTGAACACAGTCTGTGTCCTCATAGTCTGACATATCCCATTACTATTTTAGCAAAGGACTAGCCCTAACTCAATGAGGAGTGTAGGTAGGAGCACATTCAATGAGGAGTGTAGGTAGGAGCACATTCAATGAGGAGTGTAGGTAGGAGCACATTCAATGAGGAGTGTAGGTAGGAGCACATTCAATGAGGAGTGTAGGTAGGAGCACATTCAATGAGGAGTGTAGGTAGGAGCACATTCAATGAGGAGTGTAGGTAGGAGCACATTCAATGAGGAGTGTAGGTAGGAGCACATTCAATGAGGAGTGTAGGTAGGAGCACATTCAATGAGGAGTGTTGGTAGGAGCACATTCAATGAGGAGTGTTGGTAGGAGCACATACCAGGAGCAGCACCAACCAGGCATAAAAATGAGGTGTTAACCTGCTGGAACTACAACACAGGACTACATGACTGCCAAACAGCAGAAGGAGCAAGCAATTTATAAGTGACCCCACAAACAACGGATCAGATCTAAGCTCTGCAGTCCTGCCACATCCAGTCATGAATGGTATCGAACAATTAAACAACTCACTGGAGGAGGAGCCTCCAATATCTCCATCCTCAATGATGGAGGAGCCCAGAAAATTTGTGGAAAAGATAAGGCTGAAGCATTTGCAAACATCTTCAGCCACAAGTGCCGAGTGGATGACCCATCTCAGCCTCGTCCAGAGGGCCCCAGCATCACAGGTGCCAGTCTTCAGCCAATTCGATTCACTCCACGTGATATCAAGAAGCAGCTGAAGGCACTGGATACTGCAAAGGCTTTGGGCCCTGACAATATTCCAGCAATAGTACTGAAGACTTGTGCTCCAGAACTTGCCACGCCCCTAGCCACAGGTACAGCACTGGCATCTACACAGCTATGTGGAAAATTGCCCAGGTATGTCCTGTCCACTAAAAGCAGCATAAATCTAAATGGCCAATCACCACTCCATCAGTCTAATCTCAATCATCAGTAAAGTAATTGAAGGGGTCATCAACAGTGCTATGAAGTGGCACTTGCTTAGCAATAACCTCACTGATGCACAGTTTGGGTTCCACCAGAGTCCCTAAGCCCCTGACCTCATTATGGCCTTGGTTCAAACATGGACAAAAGAGCTGAACTCCAGAGGTGAGGTGAGAGTGACTGTCCCGACATCAAGGCAGCATTTGACCGAGTGTGGCATCAAGGAGCCCTAGCAAAACTGGAGTCAATGGGAATCAGGGGGAAAGCTTTCCACTGGTCGGAGTCATACCTAACACAAAGGAAGATGGTTGTGGTTGTTGGAGGTCAGTCATCTCAGTCCTGGGACATTGCTACTGGAGTTCCTCAGGGTAGTGTCCTCGGCCCAACCATCTTCAGCTGCTTCATCAATGACCTTCCTTCCATCATAAGGTCAGAAGTGGGGATGTTCACTGATGATTGCACAATGTTCAGCACTATTTGCGACTCTTCAGATACTAAAACAGTCCATGTTCAAATACAGCAAGACCTGGACAACATTCAGGCTCAGGGTGATAATTGGCAAGTAACATTTGCACCACACAAGTGTCAGGCAATGACCATCTCCAACAAGAGAGAATCTAACCCTTGATGTTCAATGGCATTACCATTACTGAATCCCCCACTATCAACATCCTGGGGGTTACCATTGACCAGAAACTGAACAGGACTAGCCATATAAATACTGTGGATACAAGAGCAGGTCAGAGGATAGGAATCCTGCAGTGAGTAACTCACCTCCTGACTCCCCTAAGCCTGTCCACCATCTACAAGGCACAAGTCAGGAATGTGATGGAATGCTCCTCACTTGCCTGGATGAGTGCAGCTCCCACAACACTCAAGAAGTTCAAAACTATCCAAGGCAAACAGTCCACTTGTACAGTGCTTGATCCACTACCTTGTATATTCATTAACTCCACAACCAGTGCACAGCAGCAGCAGGGTGTACCCTCTACAACATGCACTGCAGGAACTCACCAACAGCACCTTTCAAAATCACAACCTCTACTATCTAGAAGGACAAGGGCAGCGGACACATGGGAACACCACCACCTGGAAGTTCCCCTCCAAGTCACTCACCATCCTGACTTGGGAATATATCGCTGTTCCTTCACTGTCGCTGAGTCAAAATCCTGGAACTCCCTCCCTAACAGCACTGTGGGTGTACCTACACCACGTGGACTGCAGCGGTTCAAGAAGGCAGCTCACCATCGCCTTCTCAAGGGCAACTAGGGATGGGCAATAAATACTGGCCCAGCCAGCGAAGCCCACATCCCAGGAATGAATAAAAATGAAAGTTGATTATTGTTGGAACTCTGAGCCAGTATAGTGGAGAGAACCAAGTGCTGATCTGATGGGCATCAACACACAGGACATGAGTGTGCAATCTAATATGATGAACTAAAGAATCAGGTGAAGGAGAGATCGAGAGGCAGAAGCCTTGGGCACAAGTGTAACCCATCGTCTGGACTCTGTGCTTCCAGATTCATCACAGCTGGGAAGAATAGTGCTGTCCCAAATAATACCCCCTTCCAGCCCCATCCCACTCCAACCTCTCCCCCTCTCCCCCACTAACCCTCTCTTGTTCAACAGCACCGGTCTTACCTCATTAAATGCACAATCTCACTCCTTCCTTGATATATAATTTACACCCTCTCTCTCTCTCTGGCTATCAACTGATTTGTTCCTTTGATTACTCTGCATTTAACATGATGAAGTGTTCCAGGGTCAGCAGAGGTCAATACCTGGAGTATGGTTACAGCCTCTGCATTGTGAATTACATTACTGCATAAAATGATGAAAGAAAGCGTGTCTCACCATTCAGAATAATTCACCCTCAGATCCTAAGATCACTGAACTGATATCACACTGACAAGTGCCAAACACTTCAGTTAATGTTCTTAAGGAGGGAGCTGGCATTTCTCTACTGCCTTTTGCAACCTCAGGTGTCCCTCAGTATTTTACAGCCGATGAAGTACTTTTTCGGTTTGGTAGCTGAGGAGTGTGAAATCCACAGTGTGGAATGTCAACCTGAGAAGGGCAGGTCTGAACTTGATGTATTTCTTTGGACTGACATGAGGAGGGAGGGTACCCCAGTGAAATTTGTCTTAAAATATTATTCACAGCCCCAGAAGTGACAGAAAACAAATTCCAATTCTTTCGCGTAGCGAGTGGTTTGGGTCTGGAATGTGCTGCCTGAGAGTGTGGTGGGGGCAGCTTCAATCGAGGTGCTCAAAAGGGAATTAGACTGTTATCTGAAAAGGAAGAATGTGCAGAGTTACAGGGAGAAGGTGAGGGAAATGGCATTCGGAGAGCCAGTGAGTGCAGCTCCAGAGGGATGAGTGCCGCTCCAACAGCACACAAGGAGCTCAACACCATCCAGGACAAAGCAGCCCCGCTTGATTGGCACCCCATCCACCAATATTCACTCCCTCCTCCAACAACGCACAGTAGCAGCAGTGTGTGTACCATCTACAAGATACACTGCAGGAACTCACCAAGGCTCCTTAGACAGCGCCTTCCAAACCCACAAGCAACTACCATCTAGAAGGACAAGGGCAGCAGGTACATGAGAATATGACCACCTGGAATTTCCCCTTAAGTCACCCATCATCCTGACTTGGAAATATATCGGCTGTTCCTTCACTGTCGCTGGGTCAGAATCCTGGAACTCCCCCCTTATAGCACTGTGAGTGTACCTACACCACAGGGACTGCAGCGGTTCAAGAAGGCAGCTCACCACCACCTTCTCAAGGGCAACTAGGGATGGGCAATAAATGCTGGTCCAGCCAGCGACATCCACTTCCCATAAATGAATTTTTAGAAGACATGATGGGCTGAATGGCCTCCTGCACTGTAACAATTCTGTGATTCTGTGATTCAACTGTCTGCCCTTAACCCAAGGGACTGGGCCTCCTGGTCTCGTAGGGCAATTATTTTTGCCCCTATTGACTCATGCACCCTGATCCCAGGAAGAACTTTGTGCTGGAGAAGGAACAAAGAAGACAGGCTGGGCACCCTCAGACACAGAGGCCAGAGAAGCTAGTTACCAGGAGCAGCCGGGGGTGTGGGGGGGGGTGGGGGGGTGGGCGGGTGGCGGTGGTGGTGGTGGTGGCAAGAGGTCAGGGGGAAGGAGCTGCTGCCTATGCACCAGGAAGGAGGAAGAGGAGAGGTAGGACAGGCAGGTGCCACCCTGTGGGAAGGGTGTACAGACCTAGGATATCCTAACTTGAATAGACGGAGGAGCAGTGTCGAAGGCAACTGAGCCTAAGTTGTGAGGCGTTGGCAAACGTATGTCACGTGGTCCAGCAGCAGCTCGAGCCACAATCCATTGAGCCATTAAGCCCATGTCCTGCCAGTGGCTGTAAGGACACAAGTCAGGAGTCTGATGGAATACTCTCCACTTTCCTGGATGAGTGCAGCTCTGACAAGTTCAGGCACACCGAGCCGGGAGGGAGAATCTGGACCTTTTCTCCAATAAATGGTCTTTAGATAAATCCTGGAGTCTTTCATCAGACCAAGAGCCAGTTAATTAAATGTAAAATTCTGATTGTGTTTACACAAAATATTTTCAACAAACTTTCTCTTTCGTGTTGTATTTGAAGAAGTGAGGATTGTTAGTCTCCCTGTTTACGGAGATCCAGAGAGTGATGGAGCTTGTGTCTTGTTAAGCTAATTCTACGTTCCAGATACACAGTCAATTCCCAATCATTGTTCAATTTCACAAGGAAAAAGTCCTTAATATCCTCACTTAGCCCATTTCCAAACTTGAATGTCCAATGGGACCCCACATCCCCACCTTCAATCAGACAACCCTCCTGCTGGGGCTGTTTTGTGGTGTGTTCTGGGTCTGGATGGGGATCTCTGGGGTTTGTCTATTCTCCCAAAGTTAGCTGCTTGAGACTAGTTTCTTAAAACCCTCGCCCTTTATTTACAGCTCTTGGTTTACGTTCTTTGCTGATAGCTCCGATGTACATATTGGGAGCTCTGCAGGAGGCTGCAGCTTCTCCGAACAGCTCTCTATCTCTCAGTCATGTCAGCTGACATCATTATTACATCAGCATCACGTGCTTCTGATGGTAACCCTTTACTTTACATCTCCCCCCAAAGTGTCACACTTGGCAGGGTTAGTCTCTGAGGAGTCCTTGACCAATCCCCCTGCTCTTGTTCTGATCTCTTTCTGAGGTTGACGAAATTCTGTACTCTCCACTCTGCTGCTGTGAGTGTCCCTCTCCTGGGCGGCTGTAGAGCTTCATCTGACTTCTTTCTCTCCAGGATCTGATTGGTAAGCCCAAATTTCAATTGGCTTTCTTTCTAAGGATGCTAAGGCTCTGTTGCTTTTCCTTATGGTTCCCTGACCTGTCCCGATCTGGTACGATCTCAGCTGTGGAGTTCTTTTGATGATTGTAACTTCCCCCTGGTGGTCCCAAACTCACACTCTCTCCCCAGTCTTCAGCGCTGCAAATTCACGTGCTCTGTGCCTGCGGTTAAAGTTCCGAGCCCGGTTCTTTCTCTGTTCTTCCTCACGCCGGTTTACCCTTTTGTGGTCGCTTGTGGTGATATTGGGTTTGAGTTTTTGTTCTAGAGATGGAAGCTGGGTTCTCCATCACCAACCCACTCTGCTGGTGCGAAACCATTTTGTAGCAGTGAGGTTCAATAACTCAGAAGAGCTAGAGTTAGGTCTTAGTTTTTCTTCAGTAAATCTTTGAGGGTTTGGATCCCTCTCTCAGCTTCTCCACTCAGTTGAGGATAATGAGGTGAATAGTTACATAAACAAAGTTATATTCATTAGCAATTTGCGGCCCATTGTCAAGCACCACGATGATTTGGATGCCGTGTGTTGCATAATCTTGAGCGATTAGATGGTCGCTTCGGCTGTGATGCTGTGCAACCTGTTTACTTGAATAATCAATGACAAGGAGGAAGATTTCCCCTTAAAATGAAATAAGTCCATTCACAGGGGCTTCCATGGCCTTGATGGGAAAGCAAAAGGTAACAGTGGCTCTTTTTGTTTATGGCAAAAGTAAGGCAGTTAGAAATCATTTCTTCCACAGAGCGAGTAATGCCAGGGCACCAGACTGATTGCTGGGCTCTCGCACAACATTTTGTTATTCCGAGATATCCTTGGTGAAGTCTTTGAAGAATGAGAAGCAGAAATGTTATCAGTTTGACTATTCTCTCACTGAAAACTAGTAAATCATCAATGACAGTAAGGTGCTTGCACTGTTCAAAGTCTTGCCGTAGTATTGGATTAGAGGGGATATAACCATCTTTCCAGACAATATTCTCAGACATTCTTCATCTCATTGTTTACCTTGCTTTATTTTCTGCAACTGTTTTGCAATAGCTGGTGAGTGCTGTGTGATTAAGGGTGTATATGCTTCAATCTCCTTGAAGTGTAAATCTTCTTACTTTGTTCTTTCTGATGATATTCATGACAGTGTGTCTGCTGTTATTTGATTTTTCCCTTGCACATGTTCAGTGTGGCAGGAACAAGCTGCACAACCGAGGGAAATGTCCAGGAGAGGGACCAGAGCGCCACAGCTGTGGACAAATAGGCCACTTCAAAACCTAAGCCTGCCAGAGCATGCTTTTCCTCATTTTGGTGAGCTTAGGCTCTGGCACACGTTCTTTCTAATGGCCAACAGGCTGCGTGGTCTCATTTGAACTTCTCCAGAGGACCTCCTTCCCCACAAACAAATGCCCAATTCTATTTTTTAAGCTGCTTGTCTCATGATTTATACTGCCTTTATTGATGTTATATCCTCTCTTCTCTGTAAGAGATCTGATAATGCTTCATCTAGGACCCCTACAACGATTCTGTCATGAATCAACTTATCCTTTAATATTCCATAATCACAGTTCCCTGCAGCCTATATAGATCATTGATGAATGAATCCATGCTTTTGCCTGGTCTTTGCTTTCTCTTCTTAAATTTTGCCCTTTCAATTATTAGATTACATCGGATGCTGAAATATGAATCAAAAACATGCAAGACTTCTTCATAAGGAGTTGAAGGCTCATCAAACTCCTGCCTTGCTATCACACATCATCAGCAATAGATCCAACTGCATGAAGTAATGTACTGACCTGTTCTTTTTGATTGTTTTTGTGTAAGCCAGAAGTTGTTCTATACTTTGTGAACCCCTTTCCGCAGGTGTCCAAGTTTTGGGCTTGTTGCAAGCCTTCTGCACTCTGAAATGGTTCTAAGAATGGTGGTGTGGATTCCATGCTCCTACTGAGCTCTAGAATTGTTCCTGTTTCTGTGCTGCTGCTGGTTGCTGCTGGCCTATGCTCACTGCTGTCTGAACTCCAGACCCGTGTCTCAGCTTGCATCTGCTGCACCCACAATCCACCAACTTTGTAGTCAGTTTTGAATTTATTCCTTTTTGTTCTTCTTTCAAGGATCTCTTGACTTACCAGGTCTGTAGATTTTTCTTTAGGATCGTGGCTCTTTCACTTGCTATGCGCTGCCATCATGGTCATTATGTGGCCAGTGTCTAGACTGGGCTGATTGGAATTTGTGCATCCTCCCAACATAAGCTGCTCAAGACTATAGTTTGTTAAAACTATTACTCTATAACTGCAGCTACTATGTACATATTGAGACCTCTGCACAAGATTTGAACTTTTGCTTCTTCCAGATCTTATCTCACATCATGTAAGCTTCTGATGTTCACCCTTTACTCTACAGTGGTAACCTAATCCTCTGGGCAGCGAGAGGAGGATCCATCAGGAGGCTGCAGGGTCCTCTGAATATGCAGATTGGACTCTGTTGGCACGTCTGGGCCCTGAATGCAATTCAATCCATTATGATGTGTGGGCAAGGTGGTGTGGAGCAAGCCAAACCCAGGTGATGACCTTACTCTTCCCCATGTTGGATTCCATCTGCCATTGTTTTTCTCACTCGGTCTCTGACCCTTCGTAACCTCTCGCTTCCAACCACACAACGTACTGCACTTCCATGTTCAAACGTGGATATACAACTCTCTATTCCTCCATCCAAGTCAGTGTGATATGTGGTGAAAAACTGAGGCTCCAGTATAGACCCCTTGGGAACATTACTTGTCTTAATCTGCCAATCAGGGAACACTTCCTTTATCTCTACTTTCTGTCTCCTCTTTCCAACTAATTACTGATCCATGTCACAAGGTTACCTCCAATTCCACAAACTTTCAGCTTAGTTAATAACCTAATGCACGAAACCCTATTACATGCCTTTGAACGTCCAGAGGGACAATGTCCTCACACATTCCCCTATCCACCATGCTAGAAACCTCATTCCAACATTCAACAAGGGTTGATCAAACATGACCTACGCTCCAAGCTAGACTTCATCACCTTGAGCAAAGGGAAGTGAAAGGGAAGTATGAGGAATAGTTATGGTAGTTACAGTAGTGATTGTGCTTTTATTAAATCCTGTCATGGGCTGGGGGTGTCACTGGCAAGGTCAGCATTTGTTGCCCATCCCTAATTGCCCTTGAACTGAGTGGCTTGCTAGGCCATTTCAGAGGGCAGTTAAGAATCAATCAACCACATTGCTGGGGGTCTGTAGTCCTATGTTGTCCAGACCAGGTAAGGAGGGCAGATTTTCTTCCCTAAAGGATATTAGTGAACCAGATGGGCTTTTACAACAATTGATTATAGCTTCCTGGTCACCATTACTAATGGCACACTCACGCAAATAATTTGATGAAGCAAAGTTCTGATGAGTCCCGGGATGGGGAGAAAGGCTCTGGTCCCCTCCCACACACCGTGTCTCATCCGTGACTAATCACACTGGGAAACCTTAAAATCTGACACCAGTTTGGCAGAGGAGTTTGTGATAAGTTTGGCGGAAAAGTCCTCACCAAGACTCCGCTCTGCAACACACACCTGCTTCATCAAACATCCACATAGTTCACCCCATTTGATGAAGGAAAGTTCAGGGTAAAGTTCCTGAGGTTCTTGGCTCCAGAGTTAAGCAGAGAGTTTCAGTGAAGATGATATTGTGAGAGTGTGAAATGGGACTGTTGGTTTCTGCTTCTGTCAATGTACCTCTTCCTGTTTCCTTCTCATCCTTTGGGCTTTTCTTTACACGATATGTGAGGATAAGCAGGTATCGGACTGAAACATTAGCACAATGAAACGAAATCGTCAGGCCCTGAACAATCGGACTATGTCAACCATGGGCTGATGTTATAGACAGCAGTGACCACACTTCAAAGATATGTCAGTGGCTGTAAAATGCTTTGGAAAGTCCAGAGGCCACAGAAATGCAAGTTATTTTTTTCTCTTTTTACTGGACAGCCTGTGTGGAACAAAGCTCTTCGTTCCTGGTAATACTGGAGTGACCGGTCACCTGTGACCTGCAAACTCCCAGGTGGGTCGAGAATGATAGTTACGGCTACAGATTGGAGAGATTGGGATTGTTTTCCTTGGAGAGGAGAAGGCTGAGAGGAGATTTGATAAAGGTTTTCAAAATCATGAGGGGTCTGGACAGAGTAGATAGGGAGAACCTGTTCCCACTCATGAAAGGATCAAGAATGAGGGGGCACAGATTTAAAGTAATTAGCAAAAGAAACAAAAGCAACATGAGGAGAAACTTTTTCACACAGTGAGTGGTTAGGGTCTGGAAAGCACTGCCTGAGAGTCTGGTGGAGGCAGATTCAATCGTGTATTCAAAAGGGAATTAGGCTGTTTTCTGAAAAGGAAGAATTGCAGGGTTACGGGGAGAAGGTGGGGAATGGCACTGAGTGAATTGCTCATTCGGAGAGCTGGTGTGGACATGATGGGCCGAATGGACTCCTTCTACACTGTAACAACTCTGTCATTGTGAGAAGCAGCACAGAACACAATGTTAAGCTTGTTCTCCAGTCTCCACCCAAACATGCGCTGAGAGCTCGCACTCATGCAATGGGTTCCTAATGACATCATCTTCTACATTTATCATTTCATTTTTGTCTTTGAGAAGTTTGAGAAATTAATTGGAACATTTTCCTCTCTCACTATTCCTATAAAAACCTTTAAATGGAATCCTAATGACAACATTAATGTTCAGGGTCTACGGTGTTATATGGTCTCCAGACTATGGGTTACGCGTGTGAAAATGCAATTAATGACAACCCATTCCCATCAATATAAACAATTCTACAAACATGAAGATAGATAAACAGAGAATAAGGTTCACACCTCACTCCCACTCCAGGACTTGAGCACAAAAATCCAAGATGGCACTCCAGGGTAATACTGAGGGCGTGCACTGTCGGAGGGTCAGCACTGTGGGAGCGCCGCACTGTCAGAGGGTCAGTACTGAGGGAGTGCTGCACTGTCGGAGGGTCAGTACTGAGGGAGCGCCGCACTGTCGGAGGGTCAGCACTGTGGGAGCGCTGCACTGTCAGAGGGTCAGTACTGAGGGAGTGTTGCACTGTCAGAGGGTTAGTGCTGAGGGAGTATTGCACTGTCAGAGGGTCAGTGCTGACGGAGTGCCGCAGTGACAGAGGGTCAGTACTGAGGGAGAGCCGCACTGATGGAGGGTCAGCACTGAGGGAGCACTGCACTGTCAGAGGGTCAGTACTGAGGGAGTGCTGCATTGTCAGAGGGTCAGTGCTGAGGGAGTGTTGCACTCTCAGAGGGTCAGTACTGAGGGAGTGTTGCACTGTCAGAGGGTTAGTGCTGAGGGAGTGCTGCACTGTCAGAGGGTCAGTGCTGAGGGAGTGCCGCAGTGACAGACGGTCAGTACTGAGGGAGAGCCACACTGTCGGAGGGTCAGTGCTGAGGGAGCGCCGCACTGTCGGAGGGTCAGTACTGAGGGCTTGCTGCACTGTCAGAGGGTCAGTACTGAGGGAGTGCTGCACTGTCGGAGGGTCAGTACTGAGGGAGTGCTGCACTGTCAGAGGGTCAGTACTGAGGGAGTGTTGCACTGTCAGGGGGTTAGTGCTGAGGGAGTGGTGCACTGTCAGAGGGTCAGTGCTGAGGGAGTGCCGTACTGACGGAGGGTCAGTACTGAGGGAGCGCCGCACTGTCGGAGGGTCAGCACTGTGGGAGCGCCGCACTGTCAGAGGGTCAGTACTGAGGGAGTGTTGCACTGTCAGGGGGTTAGTG
This sequence comes from Carcharodon carcharias, assembly GCF_017639515.1. Lineage (NCBI taxonomy): Eukaryota > Metazoa > Chordata > Chondrichthyes > Lamniformes > Lamnidae > Carcharodon > Carcharodon carcharias. The sequence goes on from NC_054488.1 coordinate 61,831,611, forward strand.
CTGAGGGAGTGGTGCACTGTCAGAGGGTCAGTGCTGAGGGAGTGCCGTACTGACGGAGGGTCAGTACTGAGGGAGCGCCGCACTGTCGGAGGGTCAGCACTGTGGGAGCGCCGCACTGTCAGAGGGTCAGTACTGAGGGAGTGCTGCACTGTCGGAGGATCAGTACTGAGGGAGTGCTGCACTGTCAGAGGGTCAGTACTGAGGGAGTGCTGCACTGTCGGATGGTCAGTACTGAGGGAGCGCCGCACTGTCGGAGGGTCAGCACTGTGGGAGCGCTGCACTGTCAGAGGGTCAGTACTGAGGGAGTGTTGCACTGTCAGAGGGTTAGTGCTGAGGGAGTATTGCACTGTCAGAGGGTCAGTGCTGACGGAGTGCCACAGTGACAGAGGGTCAGTACTGAGGGAGAGCCGCACTGATGGAGGGTCAGCACTGAGGGAGCACTGCACTGTCAGAGGGTCAGTACTGAGGGAGTGCTGCATTGTCAGAGGGTCAGTGCTGAGGGAGTGTTGCACTCTCAGAGGGTCAGTACTGAGGGAGTGTTGCACTGTCAGAGGGTTAGTGCTGAGGGAGTGCTGCACTGTCAGAGGGTCAGTGCTGAGGGAGTGCCGCAGTGACAGAGGGTCAGTACTGAGGGAGAGCCACACTGTCGGAGGGTCAGTGCTGAGGGAGCGCCGCACTGTCGGAGGGTCAGTACTGAGGGAGTGCCACACTGTCGGAGGGTTAGTGCTAAGGGAGCACCACACTGTCGGAGGGTCAGTACTGAGGGAGCGCCGCACTGTCGGAGGGTCAGTACTGAAGGAGTGCCACACTATTGGAGGTGGCATCTTGTGGGGAGTCTAGAACTAGGGGGCACAATTAAAAAATCAAAGGTCTCCCATTTAAGAGGGAGATAAGGGGAAATTTCTCTCAGAGAATCATTCGTCTTTGGAATTCTCTACCCCAGGGAGCATTGGAGGATGGGTCACTGAATATATTCAAAGCTGAGATAGGCTGATTTCTGAAAAATAGGGGAGTAAAGGGTTATGGGAACTGACAAGAGGGTGGGGTTGAGGCAGGTCACCGTTATCTTATTGGCTGTCGGAGCGGACTCAATGGACGAACACCTGCTCCTATTTCTTATGTTTTCTTTTATTGGCTCACAGGTTGTGAGCTTCACTGCCTGGCCCAGCATTTATTACCCATTCCTAATTGCCCCTTGAGAAGGTGGTGAGCTGCCTTCTTGAACCACTGCAGTTCATGTGGTGTAGGTACATCCACAGTGCTGTTAGGGAGGGAGTTCCAGGATTTTGACCCAGTGACAGTGAAGGAATGGCCGATATATTTCCAAGTCAGGTTTGTGTTGTCGAAGGAGCCTTGGTGAATTCCTGCATTATATCTTGTAGATGGTACACACACTGCTGCTACTGTGCGTCAGTGGTGGATGGAGTGAATCACAGAGTCACAGTGCAGAAGAGGCCCTTCAGCCCATCGAGTCTGCACCGACACGTGAGAAACACCTGACCTATTTCCTAATCCCATTTACCAGCACTTGGCCCATAGCCTTGAATGTTATGACGATGCCAAGTGCTCATCCAGGTACTTTTTAAAGGATGTGAGGCAACCCGCCTCCAACACCCTCCCAGACAGCGCATTCCAGACAGTCACCACCCTCTGGGTTAAAAAGTTTTTCCTCACATCCCCCCTAAACCTCCTGCCCCTCACCTTGAACTTATGTCCCCTCATGACTGACCCTTCAACTAAGGGGAACAGTTGCTCCCTATCCACCCTGTCCATGCCCCCCATAATCTTGTACACCTCGATCAGGTCGCCCCTCAGTCTTCTCTGCTCCAGTGAAAACAACCCAAGTCTATCCAACCTCTCTTCAAAACTTAAATGTTTCATCCCAGGCAACATCCTGGTGAATCTCCTCTGCACCCCCTCCAGTGCAATCACATCCTGTGGCGGCCAGAACTGCACACAGTACTCCAACTGTGGCCTCACCAAGGTTCTATACAACTCCAACATGACCTCCCTACTTTTGTAATCTATGCCTCTATTGATAAAGGCAAGTGTCCCGTATGCCTTTTTCACCACCCCACTAACGTGCCCCTCTGCATTCAGAGATCTATGGACAGACACGCCAAGGTCCCTTTGTTCCTCAGAACTTCCTAGTGTCATGCTGTTCATTGAATACTTCCTTGTCAAATTACTCCTTCCAAAGTGTATCACCTCACACTTTTCAGGGTTAAATTCCATCTGCCACTTATCTGCCCATTTGACCATCCCGTCTATATCTTCCTGTAGCCCAAGACACTCAACCTCACTGTTAACCACCTGGCCAATCTTTGTGTCATCCGCAAACTTACTAATCCTACCCCCTACATAGTCATCTATGTCGTTTATATAAATGAAAAATAATAGGGGACCCAGCACAGATCCCTCTGGTACGCCACTGGACACTGGCTTCCAGTCACTAAAGCATCCTTCTGTCATCACCCTCTGTCTCCTGCAACTAAGCCAATTTTGAATCCACCTTATCAAATTACCCTGTATCCCATGTGCATTTGCCTTCTTTATAAGTCTCCCATGTGGGACCTTATCAAAGGCTTTGCTGAAATACATATAAACCACATCAATTGCACTAACCCTCATCTACACACCTGGTCACTTCCTCAAAAAATTCAGTCAAATTATGTTTATGGATGTAATGCTAATCGAGCGGGGCTGCTTTGTCCTGGATGGTGTCAAGCTCCTTGAGTGTTGTGGGAGCTGCACTCATCCAGGCAAGTGGGGAGTATTCCATCACACTCCTGACTTGTGCCTTGTAGATGGTGGACAGGCTTTGGGGATTCAGGAGGTGAGTTATTTGCTGCAGGATTCCTAACCTTTGACCTGCTCTTGTAGCCACAGTATTTATATGGCTAGTCCAGTTCAGTTTCTGGTCAATGGTAACCCCCAGGATGTTGATAGTGGGGGATTCAATGATGGCAATGCCATTGAACGTCAAGGGGAGATAGTTAGATTCTCTCTTGTTGGAGATGATTATTGCCTGGTACTTGTGTGGCGCGAATGTTACTTGCCACTTGTCAGCCCAAGCCTGGATACTGTTGTGACTCACTGGAGATAGTGCACTGCAGTATCAAGCCCCACTACTCCCCGAGCCACAAAAAAAGTTTCATCAACCCACCTAACTGTTTAATTTAGTTTAACAGAGTAGGAACACTGGGTTTGTAAACTTAATAAATGAATATCTATTTATTGAACAAACTGCCTTTAACCAGCAGCAAGAGAAAGAAATATGAACTTAATTTTTCACTCTATAATTTAAACTTTTCTTAAATCCCTATACACACACACACAAGACACACAAAAACATGGATTTTAAGGCTGGGATAAAACAGTTCAATAGCACCAATTCCGGAGTACAGGATTCAATGGGTTGATTTTGATCGATGTCTTCCAAATTGCTTTCTGTTCTTTCAGTCTTTAGTTCACTGGTTGAGCACTTACCTTTCAATGTCTCTAATGATGATCTTCCCTTTTCCTCTAGACAGGGATTTTTCAGAGAGAGAACAGGTTATAGAGATATGAGGGAAAAAAAAACAGCTAGCTATTATTGTAGAATTACTGGAGCCTTACACAGGCAGGAGAAAGAGGTTTTAGATCTTTTATCTTTTCAGACTAGGAATTTTTTTCTGCTGCACTGTTCTCACACAAACCCTGGTCACCTGTTTAGGAGCCAATTAGCATGTTGTTGCCAGGTAGCCCCTCGTTAGACCAGACTGCTCCTTGGCACCATCCTGTTTTTCATGGCACAGTCTGTTCCAGGACAGCAACATTGTATATATCTCTCACACTGATCCAGTAAACACTTCTTTCAAACTGCAGCCATTGTAATTTGAATCCGCAGTCCAGCAGAAATAAAAAGATATGTTCTTTACAATGTCTTGCTGCATTTGGGCATGGACTGCTTCAGTATCTGAGGAGTTGCAAATGGTGCTGAACATTGTGCAATCATCAGCGAACATCCCCACTTCTGAAGATGGTTAGGCCTAGGACGCTACCCAGAGGAACTCCTGCAGTGATGTCCTGGAAGTGAGGTGATTGACCTCCAACAACCACAACCATCTTCCTTTGTGCTAGGAGTGGCTCCAACCCAGTGGGGAGTTTTTTCCCCTGATTCCCATTGACTCCAGTTCTGCTCAGGCTCCTGGATGCTATACTCGGTCAAATGCTGCCTTGATGTCAAGGGCAATCAACCTCACCTCACCTCAGGAGTTCAGCTCTTTTGTCCATGTTTGAACCAAAGCTGTAATGAGGTCAGGAGCTGAGTGGCCCTGGCGGAACCCAGGCTGAGCACCAGTGAGCAGGTTATTGCTAAGCAAGTGCTGCTTGATAACACTGTTGATAACCTCATCCATCACTTTACTGATGACTGATGGGGCGGTAATTGGCCGGGTTGAATTTATCCTGCTCTTTGTGTACAGGACATACCTGGGCAATTTTCCACATAGCCGGGTAGATACCAGTGCTGCAGCTGTACTGGAACAGCTTGGCTAGGGGCGCTTATGTAAATCTTTTTTTTCCTTTTAGAAGTAACATTCATATGGCCGTGTTTCAACATTTAATTATCTGGGCACTAAAATAATTATTTTTCTTGTGTTTCAATGAATATTTTGGTAGGAAAATCATTGTCAGTATTTTATCATTTTAAATTATAGAAATGGAGTCAAATTAAATGAACTTCATCATAAAAAAATGAATTATAAATCGATCTACACCATAAAATCTGCTCTATTATAGATACTTTTATTTAAACTGAATGTAACATGTACTGTAAAACTCTGCATATTTTATGCAAAGGTTGGACAGGAAATTTATAAACTATTCAGGAAATGTAAAGCTGCAATTATTATATGATTAGAGTTACTGTGCCTTTAATAATACTGGGATGATGTCTCTTTAAACAAGACACTTTAAAGCTACACCTTTCATATGAATTTCTGCATGTTGTCCAGTTTGACAGGGAACAGGAAGCGTGTGATCTGAGGCAAAATAAACCAAAACCAGCAGCAGATTCCAGATGCCCAGAACCACTCTCTGTATCAGAGTCACTGAGCAGCAGAAAGAGAGTCAGCAATCCCATCGTAACCAACTTTTCCTCTGCACAAATAGCCAAAGATTTCACAGCAATTTTACAAGATCACAAGTGAGACTAAATTTCAATGAGAAATCGCAGATCTCACAACAAATCTGTGAGAATTGACATCAAACACTCCCAGGACAGGTACAGCACGGGGTTAGATACAGAGTAAAGCTCCCTCTACACTGTCCCCATCAAACACTCCCAGGACAGGTACAGCACGGGGTTAGATACAGAGTAAAGCTCCCTCTACACTGTCTCCATCAAACACTCCCAGGACAGGTACAGCACGGGGTTAGATACAGAGTAAAGCTCCCTCTACACTGTCCCCATCAAACACTCCCAGGACAGGTACAGCATGGGCTTAGATACAGAGTAGAGCTCCCTCTACACTGTTCCCATCAAACACTCCCAGGACAGGTACAGCACAGGGTTAGAGACGAGTAAAGCTCCCTCCACACCATCCCTGACAAACACCCCCAGGGCTCGAACTGAGATGAGCAAGCGTTACAGACAGCAGGAATAAAATAATGGACTATCAGTTTGAGGAACACTGTGATCCACACTTTTTGACACAGGCTGTGCTGAGGGGCAGGAACAGTTCTCTGCATTGCGGAGATTCCTTGAATTTGCTGGTCACACAGGGACAGCATATCGAACTTCAAGCTTTCTTTGTTTTTGGAAAGAAAGCTCTCTCTGATCTTTGGTACCTCTGATATTTAGGGAAGCCATGAATTAACAAAAAAGCCTTTAGGCTATTTTCCCTCGTCTCTCTGTGAATTCTGGCTTTTAAGTGTGAGGCTGTGTCTGTGAGATGTCCATTGTCTGCCTGAGTTTTAATGAAATATTTTTAAGGTGTTGGGAAAAGCTCCTGTTAACAGTCTTCCTTAGAAAGGACCCTTTTCATGCCTGTGTGAAAGGCAGAGAGGGGCAAACCAAGAAAGAGATAGAGAAGGAGTGAGGGAGTGAGAGAGAGACAGAAAGGAAGGGAGATGGAGAGAGACGTGATCAGAATATGTCTCTTATTTGTCAATATTCACAATATGATTCCTACTACATCATCGTTCAATTGTCTAAATGGAAGGTTTGTGTTACTAAAGATTCCTATTTTCACCCGAAAGATTTTTGTGGTGTGAATTTCAACCAAGTGGTTGCCATGGTGATGATTATTGAAAAAGTGATTCCATTCTCATTGGGGCATCAAGCTAACCAAAAAATTGAGGAACAGAAGCAAAATACTGTGGATGCTGGAAATCTGAAATAAAATCAGAAAATGTTGGAAGTCCTCAGCAGGTCTAACGGCATCTGTGGAGAGAGAAACAGAGTTCACGTTTCAGTCTATTTTATCAGAATTGAGAAGAAACTCTAGGAGGGAAACGGATTGACAATTTCTATGTGTTGGTTTCTGTGCTGTGATTCTTGCCTTACTGATGCTCTGTCACCTGCCAGTTATAAACACCGTGTCCAGATATTTAATAGACTTTGGTTCATGGCAAAATTCCTGTAACTTCTCCGTTTATGCTGATTGTTGCCCTATTTCTTTCAAGCGCTCGTTTCGACAGGTGTATTAAGATGAAGGCTGAACACATTTCAATATTGCTACACTGTCCCAGCTCATAGTTCCCGAACTCTGACATAAATATTCGAGTTTTGCAACAACTGCCCCAGCTTGCCAAAATCGCACATTCCGAGCCTGTGCTGCCAGAGCCACATGGTGCTGTGTATCACTGACACACCTCAACTGACACAACCACATGGTGCTGTGTATCACTGACACACCTCAACTGACACAACCACATGGTGCTGTGTATCACTGACACACCTCAACCAAATCGGCAAGCAGCTAAACAAAACCAATCTCTTTAGACCCAAGAGAATTTCGAGAGCAATCAGAATGCTGTCCCTTTGAAGGTCAGCCCTGCTTTCACATGATCCACAGAGTGGTCTTGCAGATCTAAATAATCATCATTTAGAGAGCCCCAGAGAGAACAGGAACAGAGCAGGTAACAAAGGGCTGACTGTCTTTCATGTTTCATTCAGCAAGTTGCCTTTCAGTTTCCAGATTACTAGAAACCCAATAACTCAGCTATGTTCTGATAAACATAGTCATAGTCTAACTGGTAGGTGACTCCTGTCTAACAGCAGCATGGCTGATTCTTCCTTGGTCAGTTAAGGATGGATGACAAATGGTTGAACAAGTGACACCCACATTCAAACCAACCACTGAACTTTAACACAGTGCAGCACTGTGTAGCTCTAAAGATGAACACCTTCAATTTGCCAGTATATTGGATAACACTGGGTGAGGGCTATCTGTTGTTTCTTTACATAGAATTTACAGGAATAGGCCATTCAGCCCAACTTGGTCTGTGCTGGTGTTTGTGCTCCACTTGAGCTCCTCCTGCCCCTTCCTCACCTCCTGCCCCTTTCTCCCTCACGGGCAGGAGTTTTAGTTCAGAGGGAGCCCGCAATCGGCGGGCCCAGGAGCAGACTGGGGATGGACCCCTGGCCGCGATCGGACCCCTGACCCCGATTTCACGCTGGCTGAGCAATGAAAGGCCAGCCAGTGTGATAGGCCCGCTGAAAGGCTCAGAGCTGCTGGGGTGGGGGTGGGGGGAGGGTGAGCGCTGAAGTCCGGGTGGGTTCAGGGGAACGCGGAATGAAAGCACCCTGAAAGCAGAGAGCTGCCTCAGGGAGCTGAAGAATTTAAATGTAATAAATAAAGATTTTAAATTCCGGAAAAAACGCCCACGCACCAGAATCAGTCACCTGGACGTATACATGATGCTTCCAAGTTTAACGTGCGCCTGTCAACCAAAATATTGCGCAAGTGCACGATGAGGTTGGCACGCTTGCCCGACATCACCACGCGCTATTTCACACTCGAGTGGGTCAGGCCCGCACACCAAGCCCAAAATTCTACCCCATGTGTTTATCCAGCTTCCCCTTAAATGTATCCCTGCTATTGACCTCAACCACTGCCTGTGACAGCAAGTTCCACATTCTCATCACTCTCTGAATAAAGCCGTTTCTCCTGAATTCCCTATTAGATTTATTAGGGGAGTGAGGGGTTAGAGGGAACAAGCAGGAATGTGGAGCTCAGGCCACAACCAGATCAGCCATGAATTTATTGAATGCAGAACAGGTTCAAGGGGCTAAAAACAAAAAACTGCTGGAAATCCAAAACAAAAACAGAAATACCTGGAAAAACTCAGCAGGTCTGGCAGCCTCGGCGGAGAAGAAAAGAGTTGACGTTTCGAGTCCTCATGACCCTTCGACAGAACTAAGTAGAAATAGGAAAGGGGTGAAATATAAGCTGGTTTAAGGGGGGGTGTGGGGAGAGGGGGGTGGGGAGAAGGTGGAGGGGGGGTGGTTGTTGGGACAAGCAGCCAGTGATAGGAGGAGATAACCAAAAGATGTCACAGACAAAAGAACAAAGAGGTGTTGAAGGTGGTGATATTATCTAAAAGAATGTGCTAATTAAGAATTAATTGCGGTTTCCTCTACATTGGACAGACCAAACTCAGACTGCGTGACCCTTTTGCAGAACACCTTCGGTCTGTCCACAAGCATGAACCAGACCTCCCTGTCGCTTGCCATTTCAACACTCCACCCTGCTCTCATGTCCACATGTCTGTCCTTGGCCTGCTGCATTGTTCCAATGAAGCTCAATGCAAACTGGAGGAACAGCACCTCATCTTCCGACTAGGCACTTCACAGCCTTCCGGACTGAATATTGAATTCAACAACTTTAGATCATGAACTGTCTCCTCCATCCCCACCCCCTTTCTGTTTCTTCCACCTCCTTTTTGTTTTTTCCAATAATTTATATAGATTTTTCTTTTCCCACCTATTTCCATTATTTTTAAATGTATTCCACCCATGGTTTATTTCACCCTATCCCCACTAGAGCTAGCTTGCTCGTCCTGCTCTCCACTCTTAATTAGCACATTCTTTTAGATAATATCACCACCTTCAACACCTCTTTGTTCTTTTGTCTGTGATATTTTTTGGTTATCTCCACCTATCACTGCTTGCTTGTCCCAACAAACCACCCCCCCCCCCATTCCACCACCCCCCCAACCCTTAAACCAGCTTATATTTCACCCCTCTCCTATTTTTACTTAGTTCTGTTGAAGGATCATGAGGACTCGAAATGTCAACTTTGTTCTTCTCCGCCGATGCTGCCAGACCTGCTGAGTTTTTCCAGTTATTTCTGTTTTTGTTTTAAGTCCAAGGGGCTGAATGGCCTACTCCTGCTCTTCATTCTTTTGTTCTTATATTCTTATCTTATATTTATGCTCCCTCCTTCTGGTCTTCCCCACAAGTGGAAACATCTCTGCATCAATCCTATTGAACCCTTTCATAATTTTAAAGACCTCTTTCAGTTCACCCCTCAGTCTTGTCTTATCCAGGGTAATTTGGTTAACTTTCTCCTTAAGAATAACCACTCAATTCTGATAGCATCTTTCTGAATGACCTCCCCTGACCTCCAGCCAACAACTAACAGAGGGAAAACCAAAACAGAAACAGAAATACCTGGAAAAACTCAGCAGGTCTGGCATCATCGGCGGAGAAGAGCAAAGTTGGCATTTCGAGTCCTCATGACCCTTCAGCAGAACTTCAACAGAGGGAAAACCAATCTGACTGGACCCAAACCAGGAAACAGCAAGTTTAACAACACTTCTGGAGCTGGTAAAGAAAACTGTGAAACGATGGGGGGGATGGGAAGTAGAAACTGTGGATCTATCTGTTAAACAACACAGTCTGGAACAGCAGTCAAAACACAATTCAGTGATAATACAGTCACCAGTGACACATTAATTCCCTCATTGAAACACTATTAAACGGTGATTAATTGTTAATGATCCTAAGTTAATTAAAAACCATGTTTTAATAAGGATTAGCCACTTTCTTAATGCTGTTCACAACCTACACCAATCAGTGGGAAGGTTAATGGTTCCTGTGATGTCTACACCATGACACTGCACATGGATTCCTGTGTCTAAGAAGCTTTAATGGTTTTTTGTTGCTCCAGAGCTGTGGATTTTTAGGGGGGGAGATAGCGGTGATGTTGCTGGACTAGAGACCCAGGGCTAATCCTCTAGGAACGTGGGTTTGAATCCCACTGTGGAATTTAAATTCAATTAATAAAAAACCTGGAATTGTGATCTAGTCTATGGTGACCATGACAACTATCATTAATTGTTACAAAAGCCCATCAGGTTCACTTAGGGAAATAAATCTGCCATCCTCACCCAGTCTGAACCACATGACTCCAGACCCACAGCAATGTGGCAGACTCTTAACTGCCCTCTGAAGGAGCCTAGCAAGCCACTCAGTTTAAGAGCAATTAGAGATGATGCTGGCCTTGCCATCGACACACTCGTTCACACCCGGTCAAATACACACTGGCTTGCACGTACACACACTGACAGGGAGGAGCACTCATTCCCAGCTCAGCCAGCCAATGAGTTGCTTGAGACTGAGGGTGATTGCTGCAGAGACAATGGACACGCTCACACAGACTACAACAAACAGTTAACACTGCGAGTTCTGAAAGTGAAATTCTCAGCTCGATTATTTATTGCTGAATTCTGCAAGCTGCAGGTTCTGCTCTGCTATAGAGATGGAGCTGCCAGTCCCCATTGCCAAGTCTCGAGAGCAACACAACATTACGAGGGTGCAGAGAGGGTAGGGGACAGATTCGGAGTTCAGGAGAAAGTCAGTCAGGAGCATTGAAGGAAAAGGGATGAAAGTTGCAATGATACAGCCCCATTCACACCTCAGGTGCATAGCTAGAGAGGTGAAATGAACCAGGGGCCTCCCTCCTGCTCTTTACAATCCATCCTGTCTCCTTGTTCGTGTAAATGTCCCTGGAGCAGTTTGCTCCTGAAATGCCATCTCCCTGCTCGGATCACGACCACAAGCTGTGGTTTTCACTTGGTACTTGTCCAAGTGAATATTCTGCACAGGACACCCTAGACCATGAACAATAGGAAAACAGAAGCAGGAGAAGGCCATTCAGCCCCTCAAGTCTACCATTCATTAAGATCATGGTTGATCTTCTCCATCAACTGCGCCTTCCCACCCGATCCCCAGATCCCTCAATTCTCCCCCACTGGGGACACCAGGTTTCAGGGACCAGATTCCAGCCTCTGCTCACTGGGGCTGTCCAGATTTAAACTTTCACCTTTTGACATGAGGTGAGGCCACAGGCAGCAGACAGTGAATTCCCAACAGACCTACAGTTTAAGGGGGAGGGAGGCATTGAGAATCAAGCTGACCCTGTTCCCATCAAATGACCACACAAACCAATCGACAGCTATTGATGAAGAACAAGCCTCAAGGGTTTCCTCCTCACTAACCAAGGGTGGGGAAGGGCTGGTCCTGAGCCCAACCACAGTCCCCTTGCTGCTGTCATTGACTAATGAGCAGAGGAGGAGGGCAGAAGCTGCTATCCTGTGTGACCCCATCATTTTGCAGCATTTGGTTGGACAGGGGTCAGTGCATGTTTGGAATTGGAGGTTCCATGGTTTTATTCAGGGCAGCCAATCAGCAGCAAGAATGCTGAACAACCCAAAACCCTCTCTACCCTCTGTAACTCCTCGATAGCTCCCTCTGTACCCTCTGTAACTCCTCAATAGCTCCCTCTGTACCCTACCTGTACCCTCTGTAACTCCTCGATAGCTCCGTCTGTACCCTACCTGTACCCTCTGTAACTCCTCGATAGTTCCTTCTGTACCCTACCTGTATCCTCTGTAACTCCTCGATAGCTCCCTCTGTACCCTACTTGTACCCTCTGTAACTCCTCGATAACTCCCTCTGTAACCTACCTGTACCCTCTGTAACTCACTCTGTTGCTCTTCTGTACCCTCTGTACCCTTCTGTTGTGGAGCTAGAAATTACAGAGCGAGGGTTGGTGGGGGACAAGGCCATGGAGGGATTTGAAGACAATGATGAGATATTGCTTGACCGGGAGCCAGTACAGATCAGCGAGCACACAGGCGATAGGGGAATGGGACTTGGTGAGAATTAAGACTCAGGCAGTAGAGTTTTGGATGACCTCAGGTTTATGGAAGGTAGAATGTGGGTGCCGAGAGTATGCTGGAATAGTCACGTCCAGAGGTAACAAAGTCATTCTCTGATCAATCCACATTGGGTGACCTCACACTAATCTGACAATTTTACCCAGTCAATCTATCAGTGTCTCTGTAATTTTTTCCTCCCGTCTACCCTAGTTATTATGCCACAAATTTTTATTAGATTTGAGTTAAGAAAAGCAACAGTGAGAAGTGTCCAATTCTGGGCACCGCACATCAGGAAGGATGTCAGGTCTTAGAGAGAGTGATGTGCTAGAATGAGTTCAGGGTTGAGGGTCTTCAGTGATGTGGAGAGACTGGAGAAGCTGGGATTGTTCTCCTTAGAGCAGAGACAGTTAAAAATATTAAATAGAGTTCAAAATTCATTAAGATTTTTGATAGAGTAGATAAGGAGAAACTGTTTCAAATTGCAGAAAGGTTGATAACCAAAGGATACAGATTTAAGGTAATTAACAAAAATGACAGAAGGGGTAACCTGAAATTGTTTTACAGAAAAAGAAAAGAAAGGTTTGCATTTATATAGTGCTTTCCATAACCACCGGATATCCCAGAACCAATGAAGCACTTGTGTAGTGTAGTCATTGTTATAATATCGAAGATACTCAGCGAAGTTGCTGTGATCTGGAAGGCGCTGCCTGAAAGAGCGGTGGAAGCAGATTCAATAGGAACTTTCAAAATTGGACAAATACCTGATGGAGCACCATTTTCAATGATATAGGGAGAAGGCAGAGGCAGTGGGTCCAATTTTTCAAAGAACCACCACAGACCCGATGGGCCAAATGGACTCCTTCTGTGTTAATAATTCTCCAAGTCTAAGGATGATTCCAAGACCTATATGTTGCTCTAATTATGAAGAAAGACTGGCAGAACTGAACCTAATTTCATCTGAGAAAAGGAAATTAAGCAGACCTGACCCAGATTCTTGCTCAGAGTCAAAGATACAAATGGACTCTCTGACTTGGACTGAGAACATAGAACTAAAACACTACAAGCGGAATTTTTCCCAGTGGAACTAAATCCCACGGCAGGAGCAGGGATGGGGGGTGTTCCCCACTGGAAGTTAGCACCATATCGTGCAAATCCGGCATCCGTTAGTTATGCAGTTGGAGAATTGCTGACGTTTCCATGGCGAGGTGAGCTGGCTGGTGAGTGCCCAGCCCCCATATCCGGGCACCATCCTTAAAAGGCATCCGGACAGCAACCTACACCGTGCCGATTGAGGAGATGGCCAGGAGAGGACAGGGAATTCCGGCGCTCGAAATCAGCGACACCTCCCCAAGCATCCTGCTCAACCAAGTGGAGGCCAGGAGGGAGGTCCTCTATCCACCGGATGGGGGGAAGAAGCCGAGGAGGGATAGGAACCCGGCATGGGAGCAAGTCTCCAGGGCAATCAGTGCCCAGGGCCTCCAGCCCTGCAATGCCACTAAAGGATGAATGACCTCATCCACTCCGCCAGGGTACGTGAGTGCTGACACTCACCTCAATGGATGGTACAGGGGACATTTTTTTTTTAATTTATTCATTCACAGGATGTGGGTGTCGCTGGCTGGGCCAGTATTTATTGCCCATCCCTTATTGCCCTTGAGAAGGTGGTAGTGAGCTGCCTTCTTGAGCCACTGCAGTCCATGTGGTGTAGGTACACCCACAGTGCTGTTAGGGAGGGAGTTCCAGGATTTTGACCCAGCGACAGTGAAGGAACGGCGATATATTTCCAAGTCAGGATGGTGAGCGACTTGGAGGGGAACTTCCAGGTGGTGGTGTTCCCATCTATCTGCTGCCCTTGTCCTTCTAGATGGTAGAGGTCTTGGGTTTGGAAGGTGTTGTTGAAGGATCCTTTGTGAATTCCTCATGGGACATGGGCCTCAGTGGAACCATGATAAGGTGATGTCTCATAGTCCCACTGCAGTCCATCTACTGGGCAGGTGGAGAGGCCACTGAGGGTCCCTCACCCTTCCACACAGAGAACTCACATGCTTTCTGGGAGGGGGTGGGAGGGAAGGGTCTCAGGCGTTGAGGGGACCAGCAAGCACCACTAATGACACGCCTCCCTGAGACTTATCCTTCTATCTGCATGGGCTCACTGCTCTGGAGTGTGCTGACCCAGAACCCTTCTGGACAACCTGCACTGCATCAATCAGATGGCACACAATCCAGTGGGTTATCTGTAAGACTGGAAACGTGGGAAAGATACATGAAGCCCAATTGGTCTCAACCTCATCTTCTCTCTTTCCACAGGAGAAGGTACAACATAATCCCTCTGTCTCTGAGAGGAGGGGATCGGCCATAATTCAAAGAGCTGACTGACTTCAATGAGCTGGTGGCTGACAAGGGCGGGGGAGGGGGAGGGGGGCAGATCCTGTGGAGATGGAGAGATTGGCTTGCAGTCTCCAGCCAGTAAGGATCTATGCATGTCATAGAAACCTCAGGGTCAAGGGTGCCTCCATAGTGGAGGCAGCTCACACAGTCACTCGCTCTCTCCTTTCTCACTGACAGGTGCCAGAAAGAAGAGGGCAAGACCTGAAAGTAAGGAAGTCATGTCCAGCTTAAACACGAGCCCGGAGAGGAGCGAGGACATCGCTGACGAAGGAAGTGCACTGTAGAGGCATCACAGCAGACACCTGTAACCTCCACCAGCCCAGAGACACACCCTGGTGGGTATTAGTTCTGGTTTAGGGAGGGTCTCATATTCTGGTGGTGACTGCACAGACAATATGCCCGCAGCAGGAGGAGGCAGGGTCAGCAAAGCTCACTTGCACCTGCTAGCATTGACCTGATTGGTAGTCCTGATTGCCATGGAGAATGCACCAGTGATGGTGACTGACAGTTAACTGCCAAGCTTTTTTTTTAATTTAAACCAGGCATCTTGACTCTGATTGATCAAGGCATTGCCATATGGAGTCAGTAAATGGATACCACTTATTTTGTTTAGCTGAAACAGATGCAATGTGTGTACGCCTCTACCAATCACAGTCCACTTGCCAACCGATCAGTACTCTCTTCACAAACAGTATAAATTGTTGTTTTCCCCTTATATTGGTACCCTTGTGAAATGTCCTGATGAGTGCAAGACAAAAAGCTTTGACATATCTCTTTTTTCAGCAATACTCAAGTTCTATGCTACCAAACAACTATATATACAACTTCCCTTTTAAAATCATTTATAGACAGCTAAAATTGGTGTCACCTGAGCACTAAAGTTGAATTACCACAACTTGCCCCCGAGCATCACAGCTGCCTGGGCCCAAAACTCTGGAAACCCCTCCTTAAACCTCCCTGTCTCTCCACCTCACTTTCCTCTTTTAAGAGGCTTCTGAAAACCTACTCTTTGACCAAGCTCTTGGTCATCTGCTCTGATATCTCCTTATGTGTCTTGGTGTATATTATGGCAGGTGGATGGTAAATGCCAAGCTGCTTAAATCCCAAAAGGACACTTGAAGCAACTGTCATAACTATTATGCAATTTATATATATTTCGAGATGCGTGCCTTGAATTCAGTACTAATAAGATTACCAAGTCTTATGGCTTTGTTACAAAACTAAATTAAACCTTTTTTAATAGAAGAAATGATTTTAAGCACATACATAGATCTACAAATTACTACAATGATAACTTCTAAATCCCCTAGTTAATCTAACTCCCAGTTATATATTCGTTAAGGCAACAGTGAGACACACAGATTTGAAAAGACTCAGGCAAAGTAACATGATACCCAGTCGAATTCAAAGTGAGTTTTCTTAATTTCAGTTCCTTGTAGACAGCAGCTTGAGGCATAGATGTTGGAGGCTTTTCACACTTGTGTTAGATCTTAGAATGCCTTCCCTTGCACACAGCCTTCTCTTTATACATATTTTCCCCTTTGAATGAAAATTCCCATGTTTCACTATGTCTTTGGACTTTACCTCTCTAATAATAAAATCTATCATAGTACCAATCTTACCAGTAATCTTTGGGAAAAAAATAAACACACTGCTTCTTAATTTCTCCTGGTTAGGTGTAACATTTCACCCCCTCTTTTGAATTCAAGCTATTCTGGCTTATTTAAAAATACAAATCTTCCCTTTGACACCTCCTATTCTACAACTTCGACCATGTTTACCTATTTAACATTTCAAACCTAGCTTCTCTTCTGACACATCAAAGACTTCAGACCAGCTGCCTTTAATTCAACTAAGACACACACACACACACACACACAAACACACACACAGTGTCATATTTTATCTGGTAACTCTTGTGAAGCATCTTCAGATGTTTTATGTTAAATGTGCTATATAAATGCAAGTTGTTGTAGTTCTGACAGAAGATCACTGATCTGAAATGTTAATTCTGTTTCTCTCTCTACAGATGCTGCCAGAACTGCTGAGTATTTCCAACGTTCTCTATTTTAATATCAGATATCCAGCATCAACAATATATTGCTTTTGTATTTGATCAGGTGGATTCAGTATGGCGCAGGTCAGATCAATGACAATCTGGGCAGTTTGTAGGTACAGAATGAAGTGTTCAAAATCATGAGGGGCCTGCACAGAGTAGATGGAGAAAAACTGTTGGAGAACGGTTGGAAACCAGAGGGACTGATTTATGTAAAAGAATCAAAGGCAGCTTGCAGGAAACCTTTTCAGGCAGCAGGTGGTTAGGATCTGGAATGCGCTGCCTGAGAGTGCAGTGGAGGCACATTCAATCATGGCGTTCAAAAGGGAATTGGATCATGGTCTAAAGAGGAAATTTGTGCAGGGTTACGAGGAAAGGGAGGGAGAGTGGGACGAGCTGAGTTACACTTGCAGAGAGCCAGCACAGACACGAAAGGCCAAATGGCCTCCTTCTTGCTGTAACCATTGTTCCTATGACTTTACTCGATTGCTACAAAATGAGCCAGTTATTTTTAGCATAAAAACAAAACGTGTGCTTTGTTTTTGACCGATCTCTCCCCACTGGACACAGGGACACTCCCCTTTGAGTGCGAGTTACAGGAAGATGCCTGAAGATGATGCATAATTAATTTATTAATGGGCCTCCGAAGTGGTGATTTAATTTTAAATGTCACTATCTGGAGCCTGGATCATTTTATATCAGTGAGCAGTTTAGGAGGGAACTGCTGAAGGGAATTGCAACAAATTACAAGATGATATCAATAAACTTTCAAAGTGTGTAATTGGTAAATGATTTTCAACATCGATAAGTGTGAGGTATTACATTTTGGTCCATATTGCTTAGAAAATAAGAATCTAACTGGATTAAAGGAGCAACAGGATCCAGGAATCCAAATACACAAATCACTCCAAGTAGAGATGCAAGTTAAGAAACTAAAAGTAAATCAAGCACTAGGTTTTACTTTGTACAGGGATAGAATTGAAAAGTTGACAAGTTACATGAAATTTTTACTGAATCTTGGTTAGATCACTAAGTACTGTGTACAGTTCCGGTCATGATTTTCTAAAAAAGATACAGATTCACTGGAGACTGTGCAAAAGACATTTACAAGAATGAGACTAGAACTCAGGGATTTTACCTATTAGGAGAGGATTAAAAAGAGAAGATTGAGAGTTGGCTTAATACAGGTATTTATAATTATAAAAGGTTTTGATAGAGTAGACAGAGAGAGAGAGAGAAAGGGGTGAATTTTATCTGTCCCATGAAGACGTGTTTCAATGGGACTGAGAGAGCAGCGGGAAGCCCCATAGAGTGGCTCCCTGAAACTGCCCTGCTTCTGGGCAATGTTCCCAGGGGTAGGTTGCCATAGGAATCGGCAGCCTGCTCCACAGAGGCAGACAGGCAACGAAGCCATTCAAAGCCCCAATTAGGGGCCATTTTCCCCCAGTGCTGCTTTGTTCCAAGCGCCACAGGGATCCCCTGCTGTATCGGGAGCCCAGCAACATTACCAAGGCAGCCTCTCACTAGGAGCTCACGGTCCATGGGTGACTGAATTAATTGGCAGCACCAGGGGCCGCAATGCCCAGAGGAATCCAGGAATGGCCACGGGCAATCTTCTGGAGGGGCCAACTCTCCACCCTGATGCCCCTCACGGTGCTTTGGCACCTGGTTCATCATTGAAGAGGGAGGCTTTCGTGAACACCTGCATGTGTTGAGGCTTCCCCTGGATCTTCCTCTTCACCAGCACCAAAGTGAGTCTTCCTATTGGGTGTTCTGCTTCCCTGGTCCACTCCTGCTCTTTAATTGGACAGCGAATGTGAAGGCAGCCAATTACAAGGCTGCCTCACATAAAGGTGCTCTGAGGCCCCAGGGTCCCAACACGGTCCTGACACTGGGGTCCCGTCAACCAGCGGGATAACTCAGCCTGTGGAGAAGCACGTAACTACAGGCCATCGGTACAAAGCAGTCACCGAGAAATTCAACCGGGAATTCAGAAGAAACATCTTCACCCAAAGAGTGGTGAGAATGTGAAACTCACTATCACAGGGAGTGGTTGAAAAGATTAGTATGGATATATTTAAAGAGAGGCTGGGCAAACAAAGGAGGGAGAAGGGAATAGAGGGATATGCTGATGAAGTTAGATAAGGAAGGATAGGGGGAGGCTTGAGTGTAGCATTAATGCCAGCATCAGCTGGGTGGGCCAAATGATCTATTTCAGTGCTGTATATCCAATGTAATTCTATGTAACATATTAAAATAGCCCATGCAGCAGCAGCCACACTCTAACCTTTTCAGGACACTGTTGACAGCTTCATCAGTGTTGTTCCAGAGGCCACGTTGACAATTACTGACCCACCAACACATCAAGGGATGTTTGAGAATGAGGTGATGGACAAGCTGCATTTCAGCTTCATTGCCCAGAACCTAAAACTGTTTCAAAATGATTTCATATAAGATCTCCTCTGATTGTATTACCTCTGCCCTTGAGTTCAGCAACAGATAAAGAGCAGCCACCAGCGACTGGAAGCTGAAACTGTTTTAAGGGACACGAGGAGGCCATTCAGCCCCTTGAGCCTGTTCTGCCATTCCATTAGAAGATGGCTGATCTGTATCTCAACTCCATTTACTGGCTTTGCTTCATATCCCTTGCTAATCTTATCCAGCAATAATCTGTTGAAATCAGTCTTGAAGATTTCAATTTGAACACCAATATTCACAGCCTTATGGGATAAGGTTCCAGAACGCCTTGTGTGAAAAGGTGTTTCCTGATTGGCTGTATCTGACACCAAATCAACAAACTTAACACTTTTAGCCCAAGCGTCACTGTGATGAATCTGCACCTGCTCTCCCTCCAGTACCATTGTATCTTAGCTGAGATGCGGTTTCCAGAACTGAATGCATGAGATCAAAGTCTGACCACAGCTCCTACAACAACCAATTCAAGCTGCATTGATGGGCTGGGCAGTGGACATTTCAATTACTCTTAGAATTTCTGTGCTTGAAGTCAGTGGAGCAGGAACAGAGTTTTTTTTTGCCAATGGTTTAATGTGCACGGCTGTCGAATGATTGGAGAAGTTACCCTCCGAATTGAAGCTCTGGCAAACAGATAGTATGGGGGCTGTAAAACCTGGTCTCAGGCCTTATTAATATTAATTAGGCACCCGCTCCAGTGTCAATTTAGAATTGACGACCAGACCGGGAGGGCCAAGAAGAGGGGCAGTACCTGGTCGGTTCCTGAGGAGAGGGGCAGTTACTGGTCATTTCCTGCATGGGTGTGAGGGGCATTTCTATAGCACCTTTCATTACAGCTAATGAAGGACTTTTGAAGCGAAGGAGCTGTTGTAATTTCTATTCATTCCTGTGATGTGGGCTTCGCTGGCTGGGCCAGCATTTATTGCCCATCCCTAGTTGCCCTTGAGAAGATGGGGGGTGAGCTGCCTTCTTGAACCGCTGCAGTCCATGTGGTGTAGGTACACCCACAGTGCTGTTAGGGAGCGAGTTCCAGGACTTTGACCCAGCAACAGTGAAGGAATGTAATGTAGGAAATCCATTTACGCACTGTAAACTTCCACAAATAACAATATAATAAACAAGATAATCTGCTTTTGTGATGTTGATTGAAGGATAATATTGCCCAGGACAATGGGGAGAACTCCCCTGGTCTTCTTTGAAATAGTGTCCTGCGATCTCCTACATTCACCTGAGAGGGCGAATCGGGCTTTGGTTTAAAGCTTCATCTGAAAGGTGACACCTCTGATGTTGTCGGGTGTTGGTTAGAGTTCAGTAGGTATATTTACATATATATAGTGAAGGGTACAAGCTAGGAGCTGTCTCCATGCTTGCTGGTACACACGGCTCTGTCCAACACTCGACTGACCCAGGGTGCGGGTCATGTGCCTCTTACATCACTGAGTGGGTGGTACTGTACTCAGTCCCACATTAACCCTTTATGTGCCAGATCCTTATACTACATCTGACACTGCAGCACTCCCTCAGTACTGGGACTGGGACTGTCAGCCTGGTTTATGGGCTGAAGTCTCTGGAGTTGGTGGAGGTTAATGGGCACCATTCATGCAGTTCTAATGCCTGCTGACAATGTTAAGCTGGTATTCTGCTTTGTATTCTCGGTCCTTTGATCCAATCAGTGGCTTGATTTATTTTTTCTATCCTTTCATGGATTCCTGAGGCAGTCTCTTGAGAATCTCTGCAAAAACAGATGTCTGTGACTTGTACAGAAATAGCTGGAAGCTTTTGACAGCTCTATTCTTAACTACCTGAACATCCCAGTCCTGTGAGTGCTACTTTCATTGGTGAAGACTGAGCAATACAGGACAGATAGAATGGTGTTGAAGTCAATTGTAAGCATCAATCAAGAGTTAGCTCATTGCCCCAGGTTCAAGAGATGTAGGCAATAGTGTTATTACAACATATATCAACCTCCTCTATTGGGCAGAGTCTCACATTAGATAAATAGCTCCTCTCATAGTGTTGACGCTGGGATTTGTCTCCCAGTCAACTAGAGGATGCTGATATATCACCGAAGTGATTCAGCGGAGATGTGTTAGGATGCAGGCCAGGGATTAAGTATTCTGCTTTTGAACTCCTACAGAGATCTAGTCTCAAGCTCTCCACTGTAGCCCAGTTCCAATAGATCAGAAGGGCTAGGGATCTGGGGAGTTGTTTAACAAGATTAAAGGAACTGATGGGGTCGATAGAGAGAAACTGTTCCCTCTGGTGGGCGGTGTCCACAACAAGGGTCCAGAACCTTCCAATCCGAGGTAGGCTTTTCAGGGCTGATGTCAGGAAGCATTTCTTCACACAAAGGGGAGTGGAAATCTGAATCTCTCCCCCAAAATGCTGTTGCAGCTGAGAGTCAATTGAAAATTTTCACAACTGAGATTGACATTTTTTACTAGGGAAGGGTATTAAGGGTTACGGAGCCAAAGCTGGTGAATGGAGTTAGGATACAGATCAGCCATGGTGAAACTAAATGGGTGAATAGGTTCGAGAAGGACAGAGGGGTCATGTTGGACACCCAGTGGTAAACCCTTCAAAGTCGTGTCCAGCTGCATTGTTGTGGGGTAACAGGGGGTCCCCATTCTGAGGCCCATAATAGCCTGGTTACACCCCTGGTGGGTGTTAGAATCTTAAAATCAATAATCACATCACACTCCAATTTCTCAGTGAGAACATGCTCAATTTAAATAATGCTTCCTCATAATCCAATTGCACTATCACCTCAGTCTGAAAGAAAAGTCTCACCATTATATCGAGCTTTATTATGCTGTGGTGCACATGAAAATATTTCGAAGTTGGGGACTTATGTGTTAGAATTTTGCACACAGCTAGATCCCACAAATGGCATTGGAATGAATGACAGTGGAGTTAGTTGAGGGAGGAATGTTGGCCAGGAGATCAGGCAAGCGCACTGCTTTCCTTCAGTTAGGGCAACAGGATCTTCAACATCCGCCTGCACAAATGGGGCCTCACAGAAGCTTGGCACCTTCAATAATGTAGCACTCCCTCAGATTGGAATTATCAGCCTTTACTATGAACTGGATTATTCTGGTCCCATCCTGAAAACTATCGTCCCCCACTCCTCCCCACTGTGTTTCACCTTCCCCTGTAACACCTTTCCCTGTAACACCTTCCCCTGTAACACCTTCCCCTGTTTCACCTTCTCCTGTTTCACCTTCCCCTGTTACACCTTCCCCTGTTTCACCTTCCCCTGTTACACCTTCCCCTGTAACATCTTCCCCTGTAATATCTTCCCCTGTAACACCTTCCCCTGTAACATCTTCCCCTGTAACATCTTCCCGTTTCACGTCCCCCTGTTACACCTTCCCCTGTAACACCTTCCCCTGTTTCACCATCCTCTGTAACACCTTCCCCTGTAACACCTTCCCCCGTAACACCTTCCCCTGTTACATCTTCCCCTGTTTGACATTCCCCTGTTTCACCTTCCCATGTAACACCTTCCCCTGTAACACCTTCCCCTGTAACATCTTCCCCTGTTTCACCTTCCCCTGTTACACCTTCCCCTATAACACCTTCCCCTGTTTCACCTTCCCCTGTTACACCTTCCCCTGTAACACCTTCCCCTGTTACACCTTCCCCTGTTTCACCTTCCCCTATAACACCTTCCCCTGTAACACCTTCCCCTGTAACACCTTCCCCTGTTTCACCTTCCCCTGTAACACCTTCCCCTGATTCACTTTCCCATGTAACACCTTCCCCTGTTTCACCTTCCCATGTAACACCTTCCCCTGTAACACCTTCCCCGTTACACCTTCCCCTGTAACACCTTCCCCTGTAACACCTTCCCCTGTTAAACCTTCCCCTGTTTCACCTTCCCCTGTTACACCTTCCCCTGTAACATCTTCCCCTGTAACATCTTCCCCTGTTTCACCTTCCCCTGTTTCACCTTCCCATGTAACACCTTCCCCTGTAACACCTTCCCCTGTTTCACCTTCCTCTGTTACACCTTCCCCTGTAACACCTTCCCATGTAACACCTACCCCTGTAACACCTTCCCCTGTTTCACCTTCCCATGTAACACCTTCCCCTGTAACACCTTCCCCTGTAACACCTTCCCCTGTTTCACCTTCCCATGTAACACCTTCCCCTGTAACACCTTCCCCTGTAACATCTTCCCCTGTAACATCTTCCCCTGTTTCACCTTCCCCTGTTACACCTTCCCCTGTAACACCTTCCCCTGTTTCACCTTCCCATGTAACACCTTCCCCTGTAACATCTTCCCCTGTAACATCTTCCCCTGTTTCACCTTCCCCTGTTACACCTTCCCCTGTAACACCTCCCCCTGTTTCACCTTCCCCTGTTACACCTTCCCCTGTAACACCTTGCCCTGTTACACCTTGCCCTGTTTCACCTTCCCCTGTTACACCTTCCCCTGTAACACCTTCCCCTGTTTCACCTTCCCCTGTTACACCTTCCCCTGTAACACCTTCCCCTGTTACACCTTCCCCTGTTTCACCTTCCCTTGTAACACCTTCCCCTGTAATACCTTCACCTGTTACACCTTCCCCTGTAACACCTTGCCCTGTTTGACCTTCCCCTGTAACACCTTCCTCTGCTTCACTTTCCCATGTAACACCTTCCCCTGTTTCACCTTCCCATGTAACACCTTCCCCTGTAACACCTTCCCCGTTACACCTTCCCCTGTAACACCTTCCCCTGTAACACCTTCCCCTGTTACACCTTCCCCTGTAACATCTTCCCCTGTAACATCTTCCCCTGTTTCACCTTCCCCTGTTTCACCTTCCCATGTAACACCTTCCCCTGTAACACCTTCCCCTGTTTCACCTTCCCCTGTTACACCTTCCCCTGTAACACCTTCCCATGTAACACCTACCCCTGTAACACCTTCCCCTGTTTCACCTTCCCATGTAACACCTTCCCCTGTAACAGCTTCCCCTGTAACACCTTCCCCTGTTTCACCTTCCCATGTAACACCTTCCCCTGTAACACCTTCTCCTGTAACACCTTCCCCTGTTTGACCTTCCCCTGTAACACCTTCCCCTGTAACATCTTCCCCTGTAACATCTTCCCCTGTTTCACCTTCCCCTGTTACACCTTCCCCTGTAACACCTTCCCCTGTTTCACCTTCCCCTGTTACACCTTCCCCTGTAACACCTTGCCCTGTTACACCTTGCCCTGTTTCACCTTCCCCTGTTACACCTTCCCCTGTAACACCTTCCCCTGTTTCACCTTCCCCTGTAACACCTTCCCCTGTAACACCTTCCCCTGTAACACCTTCCCCTGTTTGACCTTCCTCTGTAACACCTTCCCCTGTTTCACTTTCCCATGTAACACCTTCCCCTGTTTCACCTTCCCATGTAACACCTTCCCCGTTACACCTTCCCCTGTAACACCTTCCCCTGTAACACCTTCCCCTGTTACACCTTCCCCTGTTTCACCTTCCCCTGTTACACCTTCCCCTGTAACATCTTCCCCTGTAACATCTTCCCCTGTTTCACCTTCCCATGTAACACCTTCCCCTGTAACACCTTCCCCTGTTTCACCTTCCCCTGTTACACCTTCCCCTGTAACACCTTCCCCTGTTACACCTTCCCCTGTTTCACCTTCCCCTGTAACACCTTCCCCTGTAACACCTTCCCGTGTTTCACCTTCCCCTGTTACACCTTCCCCTGTAACACCTTCCCCTGTTTCACCTTCCCCTGTAACACCTTCCCCTGTAACACCTTCCCCTGTAACACCTTCCCCTGTTACACCTTCCCCTGTTTCACCTTCCCCTGTTACACCTTCCCCTGTAACATCTTCCCCTGTAACATCTTCCCCTGTTTCACCTTCCCCTGTTTCACCTTCCCATGTAACACCTTCCCCTGTAACACCTTCCCCTGTTTCACCTTCCCCTGTTACACCTTCCCCTGTAACACCTTCCCCTGTTACACCTTCCCCTGTTTCACCTTCCCCTGTAACACCTTCCCCTGTAACACCTTCCCCTGTTACACCTTCCCCTGTAACAACTTCCCCTGTTTCACTTTCCCATGTAACACCTTCCCCTGTTTCACCTTCCCATGTAACACCTTCCCCTGTAACACCTTCCCCTGTAACACCTTCCCAGTTACACCTTCCCCTGTAACACCTTCCCCTGTTACACCTTCCCCTGTTTCACCTTCCCCTGTAACATCTTCCCCTGTAACACCTTCCCCTGTTTCACCTTCCCCTGTTACACCTTCCCATGTAACACCTTCCCATGTAACACCTACCCCTGTAACACCTTCCCCTGTTTCACCTTCCCATGTAACACCTTCCCCTGTAATACCTTCCCCGTAACACCTTCCCCTGTTTCACCTTCCCATGTAACACCTCCCCCTGTAACACCTTCCCCTGTTTGACCTTCCCCTGTAACACCTTCCCCTGTAACACCTTCCCCTGTTTCACCTTCCCATGTAACACCTTCCCCGTTTCACCTTCCCATGTAACACCTTCCCCTGTAACACCTTCCCCTTTTACACCTTCCCCTGTAACACCTTCCCCTGTTACACCTTCCCCTGTTACACCTTCCCCTGTTACACCTTCCCCTGTAACACCTTCCCCTGTTTGACCTTCCCCTGTTTGACCTTCCCCTGTAACACCTTCCCCTGTTTCACCTTCCCCTGTAACGTCTTCCCCTGTTTGACCTTCCCCTGTTTGACCTTCCCCTGTAACACCTTCCCCTGTTTCACCTTCCCGTTACACCTTCCCCTGTAACACCTTCTCCTGTAACACCTTCCCCTGTTTGACCTTCCCCTGTAACACCTTCCCCTGTTTGACCTTCCCCTGTAACACCTTCCCCTGTAACACCTTCCTCTGTTTCACCTTCCCCTGTTACACCTTCCCCTGTAACACCTTCCCCTGTTTCACCTTCCCCTGTAACACCTACCCCTGTTACACCTTCCCCTGTAACACCTTCCCCTGTTTCACCTTCCCCTGTAACACCTTCCCCTGTTTCACCTTCCCCTGTAACACCTTCCCCTGTAACACCTTCCCCTGTTTCACCTTCCCCTGTAACACCTTCCCCTGTTACACCTTCCCCTGTAACACCTTCCCCTGTTTCACCTTCCCCTGTAACACCTTCCCCTGTTTCACCTTCCCCTGTAACACCTTCCCCTGTTTCACCTTCCCCTGTAACACCTTCCCCTGTAATACCTTCCCCTGTTTCACCTTCCCATGTAACACCTTCCCCTGTTACACCTTCCCCTGCTTCACCTTCCCCTGTAACACCTTCCCCTGTTTCACCTTCCCCTGTAACACCTTCCCCTGTTTCACCTTCCCCTGTAACACCTTCCCCTGTTTCACCTTCCCCTGTAACACCTTCCCCTGTTACACCTTCCCCTGTAACACCTTCCCGTGTGTCACATTCCCTGTATGAGATCGTCCATCTTTATGAGTGAAAAATTTTACAAGGTCCTTTAATCTATCATGAAAATGAAAAATAATAATTTGGAGAGTGGTGTTTTGGGTTCTTGTGTGATATTCCAATGTGACCAATCAGCTCACTCCCAGGAAATGTACGTACTCTTCATTTTATTGGATAGGTCAACAGATGTAAGATTATGGCCAGAAATTTACTCTCCCGCTGCCGGCAGGTGTTTAGATGGGGTAGGGGGTGAAATCGAAGGAGGGGGGGATTCACTCCAGGTTCCTGCCCACTGTGACCTCGCAGTGATGTTTCACTGGGGCGGGCAAGGCCTCGGAAGGGAAGCTTGCCCTTGCTCCAGTTGAGCCCTCATTGGTCACTTAAGGGCCGTTACCCACACAGCCTCAATTTTTTGGCTGGTGGGGTTGGGGGGGGTGTGGGGGAGGGGGGTTTACCTGGTGTGGGGGAAGCCCAAAAAAGAATGGGCTTGGATCTCGGGCGGGAAGGGGGCATGAGGGCTCCTCCATCTGACCAGGTGCCCCTCTCCAACTTAAGGTCCAGTGGCCACTGGATCTCCCTCCCCCCCGCCCCCCCACCCCTCCTCTCCCACCCCGGCTTTTCCCCTGACATCCCAATCGTCTCCTTTGGACCCGCCCCCTCCCCCCCCGGGCCTTCCTTACCCTCCGCACTCTGGGCTCTGGGGACCACCATAACTTACCTTGTCCTCGGTCCTCGGTTCCCGGGACTTAGGCTTGGTCATGTTGGTCTCTTCAGTCCGCTGCAGCTCCTGGCACAGCAGGGACTGGAGAGCTGCTGGTGGCTCTCTAAGACGGGACTGCCTCCCGAGTGAAGGGCAGAAGTCCCGTCTGCAGCAACTAACACTCATTTGAACGTGAAAAGGCTGCAAGGCAATTGGAGTCAGCGGGGAACACACTGAATGACAGGGAAGGAGATCCCAGGGAACACACTGAATGACGGGGAAGGAGATCCCAGGGAACACACTGAATGACGGGGAAGGAGATCCCACCATGGGAAACATTCAGGCCTATAATTCTGTTAAAGTCACGGACTGAGGGTTAATTACAGAGAGTAATTTCAGAGCGATAGATCCCGGGAGCAGCAGATAGACAATTAAACAGAATGAGGATTTATCCCAAAACAAGGTCCCATTTATTAATTAGTAATCACAGCACTCAGAGATTGTGACTAGGGATGTAACAGCAACAACAACAACTTGCATTAATATAGCACCTTTAAAACCATAAAACATCTCAAGGTGTTCCACAGGAGCGTCAAAGACAAGGACAAGGGTAGCAGATAGATGGGAACACCTCCACCTGGAAGTTCCCCTCCAAGTCACTCACCATCCTGACTGGGAAATATATCGCCGTTCCTTCACTGTCGCTGGGTCAAAATCCTGGTGCTCCCTCCCTCACAGCACTGTGGGTGTACCTACACCACATGGACTGCAGCGGTTCAAGAGGGCAGCTCACCACCTTCTCAAGGGCAACTCGGGATGGGCAATAAATGCTGGCCCAGCCGGTGACACCCACATCTAAAAAAACCAAACAAAATTTAACACATAGAATTATAGAAGAATACAGCACTGAAGGTGGCCATTTGGCCCGTCGAGTCTGTACTAGTTCTTTTGAAGAACAATCCAGTTAATCAAGCTCCCCCTGTTCTTTTCCTACATTTCTATAATTTTTTCTCCTTCAATTATTTATCCAGTTCCTCTTTGAGAGTTCCTATTGGATATACATCCACACTCCCAGCCAATGCATCTAAACTCTAACTATTCATTGAGTAAAGAAGCTCTTCCTCTGTCCTCTGGTTGCCAACACTTCAGCCCACAAGAAACAGTTTCTCTTTATTTATTCTATTGAACCCTTCATGCTTTTGAACACTTCTATTAAATCTCCTCTCAACCTTCTCTGCACTAGGGTAAACCATCACAGTTTCTCCAATCTATCCCTGGAACAATATTCCCTCATCCTGGAACTATTCCAGTAAAATCTCTTTTGCACTTAACACTGAGCTACATATGGAGATATTAGAACAAGTGACCAAAAACCTGGTCAAAGTGGTAGGTTTTATGGATTGGCTGAAAGAAGGAGAGAGAGGTGGAGAGGTGGAGAAGTTTACAAAGGGAATTCCAGAGCTTAGGGTCCAGGCAGCTGAACATGTTCACTTGTAAGTGTCTTTTCCATCATGTGAAGATTGGATATTTTTCATAAACTGACATGCCAGGTGCTGAATCAAAGACAAACAGCAGCTCTGATAGTCTACTGAGGAGCTCCTTCTGTGACTGCTTCAAATGTCAGTCATCCCCTCATCATTTTGTCATCGCAGTAAATTCTCAGCAAAGATTTCTGATTATTCTTAAAATGTGATGAAGAGTCATTCATTTCCTCTTATCCCTCAGCTGTTATATCATCGAAATATCTTCTTCAGTTCTCCAGTCAAAGGCAGCATTGACCCATAGCACCACTCTCCCCATGGGCAGCTCTGACCCACAGCACCACCACCCCCACCATGGGCAGCTCTGACCCACAGCACCACCACCCCCACCATGGGCAGCTCTGACCCACAGCACCACCACCCCCACCATGGGCAGCTCTGACCCACAGCACCACCACCCCCACCGTGGGCAGCTCTGACCCACAGCACCACCACCCCCACCATGGGCAGCTCTGACCCACAGCACCACCACCCCCACCATGGGCAGCTCTGACCCACAGCACCACCACCCCCACCATGGGCAGCTCTGACCCACAGCACCACCACACCCACCATGGGCAGCTCTGACCCACAGCACCACCACCCCCACCATGGGCAGCTCTGACCCACAGCACCACCACCCCCACCATGGGCAGCTCTGACCCACAGCACCACCACCCCCACCACAGGCAGCTCTGACCCACGTCACCACCCCCCCACAGGCAGCTCTGACCCACAGCACCCCCCCCCCCCCACCTTACAGGCAGCTCTGACCCACAGCACTGTAACCCCCACCACGGGCAGTTGGGGGGTGGGGGAGAGATGAGCCATCCAAGCCTCCGTTATACACAGCCCCTGGAGTGGGACTCGAACACGGAGCTACTGGCTTAGAGGCAGGGACACAAAACCTGCCAATATAAATACCTGGTGCCCACACTGAGGGTGCAGACCAATAGAAATTATTAACCAACAAACTCAGGCTATTGAAGCAAGTTCCCAAATTTGTCATTTCCAACTCAAATTCTTCCTCCTCCCTCCATCCTTCCCTATCCTCCTCCTCCTCTCCGTATATTTCTCTTCTTCCCTCCCCTCCTCCGCTATCATCCTCCTCCATCCTCCTCGAGAGTCTCAGACAATGTCTGCTCAGTCTCCTTTCTGTTGGGTCTTTTCAAGTGATAGAGTAACAAGGGGGAATATGACATTGTTCAGGAAGCTGGCTTTGGACAGGGAGATAGTCAGCAACCTCACCTTGAAAGATCATGGGAGGCGTGACTGGGAAATTTGCAGATGACACAAAAACTGGCCGTGTAGTTGATAGTGAAGGGGGATAGCTGCTGTCTCCAAAAAAATATCAATGGTTTGGCTGAGTGAGCGGAGAAGTGGCAAATGGAATTCATTCTGGAAAAGTGTGAGGTAAAGCATTTGGGGAGGGCAAACAAAGCAAGGGAATACTCAATAAACAGGAAAATATTGATAGGGGTTGAGGAAGTGAGAGACCTTGGAGTGCATGTCCACAGGTCCCTGAAGGTGGCAGGACAGGTGGATAAGGTGGTAAAGAAAGCGTATGGAATACTTTCCTTTATTGGGTGAGGTATTGAATCAAAAGCAGGGATGTAATGCTGGAACTGTATAAAACACTGATTAGGCTACAGCTGGAATTTTGTGTACAGTTCTGGTCACCACATTACAGGAAGGATATAAATGCTCTGGGGAGAGTGAAGTGGAGATTTACAATAATGTTGCCAGGGCTTGAAAATTGCAGCTATGAGGAGAGATTGGATGGGCTGGGTCTGTTTTTCTTAGAGCAGAGGAGGCTGAAACCTATTGAGGTGTACAAAATTATGAGGGGCCTAGATACAGTAGACAGGAAAGACCTGTTTCCCTTAGCTGAGGGTCAATTACCAGGGGACAAAGATTTAAGGTGATTGGTAGAAGGATTAGAGGGGACATGAGGAAAAGCTTTTTCACCCAGAGGGTGGTGGGTTTCTGGAATTCACTGTCTAAATTGGTGGTTGAGGCTGAAACACTCAACTCATTTAAACAGTACCTGGATCTGCATCTGAAGTGCTGGAACCTGCAAGGCTACAGACCGGGTGCTGGAAAATGGGATTAAAATGAGCAGCTAGTTTCTGTTTTTCTCTTTTTTTTGGCTGGTGCAGACACAATGGGCTGAATGACCTTTTTCGGTGCTGTAACTTTTCTATGGTTTTACCACGGGGAGAGAAATTCAACAATCTTCTGTCTGTTCTTTGGTGAAAACAGAATGATGGGAAGTGGGGTGAATTGAGTCTCGAGACCTGATGTGGATTCCAGTGATTGATGTATGAAGAAATCCTGCAGCTCGGATTTCGCACTCACCTTGAACCTGAGGTAGCAATTTTGACTTTGGTCAGTGCTGTTCATTGGGAAATATCACATTAGCCTGTTCTACATTGCTCCTGATTTTCATCTCCATCTCGATTTCAATGGGGAGAGAGGATGGGCCATTGCATATCTACCATTTATACTATCAACCAAAGTTAAAATCACTCCACAGGTGTTAAAACCAGTCTTGGAGATCAATATTAGAAATGATTGCTCAAGTAGGCTCTGGTAATGTTAATAATTGCACTTTGTTTCCTGTCATTACCCAGAATTTTACAGCACAGTAATAGACCAATCAACTCATCTGCTCAGTGCTACTGTTTACGCTGCACACATGCCTCCTCCCACCCTTCTTCATCTCGCCCTATCAGTATATCCTTCTATTCCTTTCTACCTCAGGTGTTTATCCAGCTTCCCCAAGCTACTAACAATATTCACTGTCATCGGGTCCCCTTAGGCTTCAGCTTAGTTTCCTGTGAGGGAGTTTATCAAATACCTTGTGAAATGCAAAACATCCAGCCACTTTTCTCAATAAAAATAATTATCGGTATATGAAATGATCAATGCACCACTTATCTACAATGCTAACACTTGTTAAAATTCAGATTGTCTCTTATTCCAACCGCAAATATTTCTAACCATTATTGACCTGTCACATTTCCATGCTGCTTTGGTTATCAATTGCTGAAGACACTGTTGAATTATTCTAATAAAATAAACTTCAATATTTTCCCAACAGAGAAGCCAAGATTGAGAGTTTACATTTTCCCGCTTTATTTTTCTGATCTTTTTGATGTTTGACATGACATTTATTTTTCAATTCTGTAGAAGGATATCTCAAGGAAAAAGGGACTGGAGAGACTGGCTGAATTCATGCACCATTCGCTGTTTGAGCTGTCATCAGCATTATTTCATTAGGAAACACCAACGATCGTTTTTAACTGGCTTTCTCAAGGTCTCAAGCAGAAAATAGCCAAGATATCAAACTTACACAAAATCGACTCTGTTTTCATTTTCCAACTGCTGATAGAATTACTACGATCATTCTGCATGAAGTATTTGATCACCTGTGTCAGGACTCACACTTATAAACCTCAATCATGTTTGAGAAGGACAGAGATATAACGGAGAAATATGAGATTCTGAGGTGTGAATGGAGATGACTGAGAGGTGATGTCATATAATTACACAACAAAAAGGTGATTCAGTTCACCATGGGTTAGGGCAAGCTCCGGGCTAGTGAAATTGGCACCTGATCCATCACCTTCAACATTCACTCCCTCCACCACCGACGCACAGTAGCAGCAGTGTGTGTACCATCTACAAGATGCACTGCAGCATCTCCAAGGCTCCTTCGACAGCACCTTCCAAACCCATGACCTCTACCATCTAGAAGGACAAGGGCAGCAGACACATGAGAACACCACCACCTGGATGCTCCCCTCACCATCCTGACTTGGAAACATATCCGCCGTTCCTTCACTGTCACTGGGTCAAAATCCTGGAACTCCCTCCCTAACAGCACTGTGGGTGTACCTACACCACATGGACTGCAGCGGTTCAAGAAGACAGCTCACCAACACCTTCTCAAGGGGCAACTAGAAATGGGCAATAAATGCTGGCCCAGCCAGAACGCTCACATCCTGTGAATTAATTATTTCAAAAACAATATAAGACATGTTTAGAGCTGACGCCATGGGGATAACTTGGGAATTTTCATTGCTGTGTATTTAAAGGAGTGGAAGTTAATGCACAAGCTTCCCTAAATCTCTGATATGCATCACTTGACGAGACATCACTGGTTAAAACATCAGGTCAATATATCACTGGTTAATTCATTACTGGTTGAAACATTGCTAGTTGAAACATCACTGGCCAGCAAAGCTCTCAGTCATTGGTGCAGGTTAATAACACTAACTAGAACAATAATACTCCAGTTACAACAACCATGAACTGTAGGAACATGTTCCTTCCAAGGCCAAAGGCAAAACTGGTGAAATTGGTGAACATGCAGAAGAATGGCCAAGGAGATAAGGGATGTATGGAGAGGGGAAAGAAAGGTGAATGTGAAAGAGATTGGAGGGAGGACTGGGAGTGAGAGTAGAAAAGGGAATGGGAGGGGAATGGAGCAGAATGAGGCAGGAAACAAGGAGGGAGTGAGCAATAAGCCAACTACAGCTACAACACTGGCATCTACCCGGCTATGTGGAAAATTGCCCAGGTATGTCCAGTATACAAAAAGCAGGGCAAATCAAACCCGGCCAATTACCGCTCCAGCAGTCTACTCTCGATCATCAGTAAAGTAATGGAAGGCGTCATCAACATTGCTATCAAGCGGCACTTGCTTAGCAATAAACTGCTCACTGATTCCCAGTTTAGGTTCCGCCAGGGCCACTCAGCTCCTGACCTCATTACAGCCTTGATTCAAACATGGACAAAAGAGCTGAACTCCCGAGGTGAGGTGAGAGTGACTGCCTGTGACATCAAGACAGCATTTGACCGAGTGTGGCATCAAGGAGCCCTAGCAAAACTGGAGTCAATGGGAATCAGGGGGAAACTGTCCGCTGGTTGGAGTCATACCCAGCACAAAGGAAGATGGTTGTGGTTGTTGCAGGTCAGTCATCTTAGCTCCAGGACATCACTGCAGGAGTTCCTCAGGGTAGTGTCCTCGGCCCAACCATCTTCAGTTGCTTCACTAATGATCTTCCTCCCATCATAAAGTCAGAAGTGAGGGTGTTTGCTGATGATTGCACAATGTTCAGCACCATTCACGACTCCTCAGATACTGAAGCAGTTCATGTCCAAATGCAGCAAGACCTGGACAATATCCAGACTTGGGCTGACAAGTGGCAAGTAACATTCAGACTGCACAAGTGTCAGGCAGTGACCATCTCCAACAAGAGAGAATCCAACCATTGCCCCATGACATTCAATGTCATTACCATTGCTGAATCCCCCACCATCAACATCCTGGGGGTTACCATTGACCAGAAACTGAACTGGACCAACCATTTAAATACTGTGGCTACAAGAGCAGGGCAGAGGCTAGGAATCCTGCGACAAGTAACTCATCTCCTGACACCCAGAGTCTGTCCACCATCAATAAGGCACAAGTCAGGAGTGTGATGGAATACTCACCACTTGCCTGGATGAGTGCAGGTCCCACAACATTCAAGAAGCTCGGCACCAGCCAGGACAAAGCAGCCCCGCTTGATTGGCACCACATCCACAAACATTCACTCCCTCCACCACTGACACACAATAGCAGCAGTGTGTGTACCATCTACAAGATGCACTGCAGGAATTCACCAAGGCTCCTTCATCAGCACCTTCCAAACCCACAACCGCTACCATCTAGAAGGACAAGGGCAGCAGACACATGGGAACACCACCACCTGGAGGTTCACCTCCAAGTCACTCACCATCCCGACTTGGAAATATATCGTCGTTCCTTCACTGTCACTGGGTCAAAATCCTGGAACTCCCTCCCTAACAGCGCTGTGTGTGCACCTACACCACATGGACTGCAGCGGTTCAAGAAGGCAGCTCACCACCAACTTCTCAAGGGCAACTAGGGATGGGCAATAAATGCTGGCCCAGCCAGCAAAGCCCACAGCCCATGGATGAATTTTAAAAAACTAGGAGAAGGGGTTGGCTAAGGGAGAGTGAGGGAAGTGGAAACATGAAGGGTTGGGAATGTGATAGAAAACAGGAGGGTAATGGGGAAGAAAATGGCAACAACTGCATGAACAACGAGGTGGATAGAGGAGATTTTAAAAAGCGGTGACAGAAGTGATACAGAGTAAGGGACAAATTTAAAGAATTCATCTGGGCAGGAATTGCAGTTTAACCATCAGCAAAAAAAGATTAAACACATCAGACTCCATAATAGGATAACAATAACTTGAATTTATATTCCTGAGGATAGAGTGTACATGAGCCGTGATTAAATGGGTGGGTACGATAAACAATATGGGAGCGTGTACAGGATACAGGCAACAAGTTCATCGTAAAGAGAAAATGTTTACAGAAAAGTAAAACATTGACAAATTAGGCCATTTCTCGGCTCTTGCGCACAGAATATATTAAATATGTAAATAATATCTTGAAAATGATGATGTTATGCAACCATAACCAGGATAATTACCAGCATGCGGACAGATCTGGGGATGAGGTTAATCTCTAAACACTCCAACCATAGAACTGATGCCATGAGTTTTAAAATCAGGCAGGGGAATCACTGCAAGGAGCGGGTAATTGAACTGGAGCATATTAGCAATCCATAAAATCAGTGTTAGTTTGATAGCTTTTATCCTCAGGTTATTGGAGAGTTTATTAGAATTGTTGAATCGTCAAATCTTAAAGTACAGAAGGAGGCCATTCAGCCCATTCCACCTGTACTGGCTCCTTGAAAGAGCTATCAGTCCCATTCCCCTGCTCTTCCCCTATTCCCTGCAAATTCATCCTTTTCAAGTATTTATCTATTTCCCTTTTGGACATTACTATTCAATCTACTTACATCCCCTTTCAGTCAGCACATTCCAGACTATAATAAGATGTTGCACATTAAAATTTCTCTGCATTTCCCAGCTGAATTTATCTGAAATTGGTGTTCTCTGGTTACAGATCCTCCAGCCAGTTTGCTTAATCAATGAGGTGATGTCCCCACTATTTTCCATAGTGAGGAGATACACCAAATTACAGAAGGTCTGTACCTGATATCTGTTTACCTATTGTGTGGTACACTAAGAGGTACATACTGAAAGGTAAACACTGTAAGGTACACACTGTCTCTAAATTTTCCTTTAAGTAGATAGAAACATAGGAACAGGATGAGGCCATTCAGCCCCTCGAGTCTGTTCTGCCATTCAATTAGATTATATATGATCTGTGACCAAACTCCATACATCCACCTTTGGCCATATTCCTTTATCTCATTGGTTAACAAAAATTATCAATCTCAGATTTAAATATTGACAACTGATCTCATGTCAACTGCTATTTGTGGAAGAGAGTTCCAAACTCCCCCCACCCTTTGTGTGTAGAAGTGTTTCCTAATGTCACTCCTGAAAGGTCTGGTTCTAATTTTTAGACACTGCCCCCTAGTCCTAGTCTCCCCAAGCAGTGGGAATAGTTTCTCTCTATCTACCCTATCTGTTTCCATTAATATCATGAAAACTTTGATCAAATCACCCTTAAGTTTCCAAATTTCAGGGAATACAACCCTCATTCATGTAACCTCTTACAGTAATTTAGCCCTTGAAGTCCTGGTATCAATCTACACTGCATTGTAATGGTGTTGGTTACAGCACGTGTCTATTCAAGAAGTCTTCATAGTCTTCTCTATGTTAACAGCAAGTCTTTATTAACTACTTGTAACTATATACAAATATACAGTAAAGGGTATAGGCATGGAACTATCGCCTAGATCTAGATCCTAGATCTAAACACGTCTCTGGCCAACACCACACTGACCATATGTCTAGATTATCTGCCTTCTTACATCACTGTGTGGATGGTACTGTACTCAGTCCCACATTAACCCTGTATGTGCCAGATCTTTATACTACACCCCACCCCCACCCCACTAAGTATTTCTCCCATGGATATAGAGTTATTTTAGTTTACTTCAAATCTTACATTGTACCCTGTGAGTGTTTGATGGGGATGGTGTAGAGGGAGCTTTACTCTGTATCTAACCCCGTGCTGTACCTGTCCTGGGAGTGTTTGATGGGGACAGTGTAGAGGGAGCTTTACTTTGTATCTAACCCCATGCTGTACCTGTCCTGGGAGTGTTTGATGGGGACGGTGTAGAGTGAGCTTTACTCTGTATCTAACCCCGTGCTGTACCTGTCCTGGGAGTGTTTGATGGGGACAGTGTAGAGGGATTTTTACTCTGTATCTAACCCCGTGCTGTACCTGTCCTGGGAGTGTTTGATGGGGACAGTGTAGAGGGAGATTTACTCTGTATCTAACCCCGTGCTGTACCTGTCCTGGGAGTGTTTGATGGGGACAGTGTAGACAGAGCTTTACTCTGTATCTAACCCCGTGCTGTACCTGTCCTGGGAGTGTTTGATGGGGACAGTGTAGAGGGATTTTTACTCTGTATCTAACCCCATGCTGTACCTGTCCTGGGAGTGTTTGATGGGGACGGTGTAGAGTGAGCTTTACTCTGTATCTAACCCCGTGCTGTACCTGTCCTGGGAGTGTTTGATGGGGACAGTGCAGAGGGAGCATTACTCTGTATCTAAGCCCGTGCTGTACCTGTCCTGGGAGTGTTTGATGGGGACAGTGCAGAGGGAGCATTACTCTGTATCTAAGCCCGTGCTGTACCTGTCCTGGGAGTGTTTGATGGGGACGGTGTAGAGTGAGCTTTACTCTGTATCTAACCCCGTGCTGTACCTGTCCTGGGAGTGTTGGCTGGGGACAGTGTAGAGGGAGCTTTACTCTGTATCTAACCCCGTGCTGTACCTGTCCTGGGAGTGTTTGATGGGGACAGTGTAGAGGGAGCTTTACTCTGTATCTAACCCCGTGCTGTACCTGTCCTGGGAGTGTTTGATGGGGACAGTGTAGAGAGAGCTTTACTCTGTATCTAACCCCGTGCTGTACCTGTCCTGGGAGTGTTTGATGGGGACGGTGTAGAGTGAGCTTTACTCTGTATCTAACCCCGTGCTGTACCTGTCCTGGGAGTTTTTGATGGGGACGGTGTAGAGGGAACTTTACTCTGTATCTAACCCCGTGCTGTACCTGCCCTGGGAGTGTTTGATGGGGACAGTGTAGAGGGAGCTTTACTCTGTATCTAACCCCGTGCTGTACCTGTCCTGGGAGTGTTTGATGGGGACAGTGTAGAGAGAGCTTTACTCTGTATCTAACCCCGTGCTGTACCTGTCCTGGGAGTGTTTGATGGGGACGGTGTAGAGTGAGCTTTACTCTGTATCTA
Source organism: Carcharodon carcharias (assembly GCF_017639515.1). NCBI lineage: Eukaryota > Metazoa > Chordata > Chondrichthyes > Lamniformes > Lamnidae > Carcharodon > Carcharodon carcharias. The sequence goes on from NC_054488.1 coordinate 61,869,615, forward strand.
ACCCCGTGCTGTACCTGTCCTGGGAGTTTTTGATGGGGACGGTGTAGAGGGAGTTTTACTCTGTATCTAACCCCGTGCTGTACCTGTCCTGGGAGTGTTTGATGGGGACAGTGTAGAGGGAGCTTTACTCTGTATCTAACACCGTGCCGTACCTGTCCTGGGAGTGTTTGATGGGGATGGTGTAGAGGGAGCTTTACTCTGTATCTAACCCCGTGCTGTACCTGTCCTGGGAGTGTTTGATGGGGACAGTGTAAAGGGAGTTTTACTCTGTATCTAACCCCGTGCTGTACCTGCCCTGGGAGTGTTTGATGGGGATGGTATAGAGGGAGATTTACTCTGTAGCTAACCCCGTGCTGTACCTGTCCTGGGAGTGTTTGATGGGGACAGTGTAGAGGGAGATTTACTCTGTATCTAACCCCGTGCTGTACCTGCCCTGGGAGTGTTTGATGGGGATGGTATAGAGGGAGATTTACTCTGTATCTAACCCCGTGCTGTACCTGTCCTGGGAGGGTTTGATGGGGACAGTGTAGAGGGAGCTTTACTCTGTATCTAACCTCGTGCTGCACCTGTATCATCTGAGCTGGAGGGTGCCTTCCAATTTGGTCTTTTCAGATCTCTCAAGAGTCCCGCTGTCCATAAGACACTCTTTCGTGTATAATCTCTACTCCTCTCTCCTCAGGGACCATGCAGTACAGATGCATGTACCAGTAGCTAGGTACAAAAACAATCAAAAGGGCCCATTAAATAGTGGAACAGAATTGAGGGGCCGAATGGCCTCCTTCTATTTGTATTTTGCCAAAGTGTCAAACAGTCAGAAGTTCAGCTCAAAGCACTTTTGTAAAAAGCTAAATGACTAATAGAGGAACTGAGCCAAGGTCACCAAGTGAGATAGTAAGCAGCAGGAACACGTAAGTGAGCATACACCTCACAGAAGGGAAGGCTCATGGACAGCATTGTGAATAGAACAAGGTCACTCAGCATATCTTCAAATATCATCCAATATCAATGGTTTGGAAAATAAAGCCATTTTAAAGATTGGAATAAATGAAACATTTCAACATGGCTGCTTTCAAAATCTGCTCATTACCTTCACAAAGAGACTGCTCAAAGGGTTTAAGAGCTTAATTAACAGGGACTGGGAAAAGCCAAGGAATCTCTTTGCTTTTGGCATCAAGAGGACAGAAGGACTCTATAAAACTGCCACACTCCCTGTGTTCTCTGCCCCCACTCAGAACATTACCGCAATGATAGCTCCAGACTTGACTATCCCATCCTCTGGCGGCCAATAACCATAAACTTCAGCTCATTTCCTAACTTGCTCCAAGTCCCATTCACCTGTCACCCTCTGTGCTCTCTGACTTCCACTCCAGCAAAGCCACAATTTTAAAATTCTCATCCACGTCTTCAGTTCCATCCATCACCTTGCCCTTCCCTATCTCTCTAATCTCCAGCCCTACAGCTCCCCAAGATATCTGCAATTATCTAATTCTGACCTATGTGCATCCCTGATTTCCAACACTCCAGCACTGGCGGCCATGCCTTCAGCCCCAATCTCGACTTCACTCCCTAAACCTCCTTTAAGACACGTCTTAAAACCAGCTTCTTTGTCCCAGCTTCTGGCCACCTGTCCTAACATCTCCCTTAATGTCTCGGCGTCAAACTTTGCTTGATAACACTCCTGTGAAGAACCTTTTACTGCATGAAGGCCTTATATAAATGCAGATTATTATTGTTATTGGGGAACAATAGCTGTAAACGAGAGGGGATCCTCTTGTGATTGGAGTCGGTCATTTGCAAGACAGAGTGAGGCTGGTCATAATTTGGAAATTCTCTTCCTTTCTGTAGTATTAGGGTGCTCAGGACTGAAAGGGTTAATGTGGGGGTGAAACAGTATCACCTACATGGTGATGTAAAGGCAGTCACATGACTAGTAGGAGTTTGGTAGCAGTCTGAATGGAGAAAGCTTATAGCTTGGGCTGAAGAAGCTGGCTGTCTTGTATATCTGGACAGTTATGGTGTCCACAGGGACGCGATGTACAAGCCTCTAGATAAGGGGGGAGAAAATGCCTGCCCAACATCGCCCTCATACTGATGGCCACCTTTGTGTGCGGCTGCATCAAGCTGTGCGTAGACCCTCGGTACACAAACACCAAGTGTCACTACGTGCTGAAGTTCTACCTGTCCCCGGTGTTGCGAAGGATGGGTCTGGCCACACTGCCGCAGAACGCTCCAAGTAGTTGGACCGTGCTGAACCACCTGTCCCTCGTGGAAAACTTTATGCAGAGAAACACCTTTGACCACAAGTCCATCAGGCAGTGGTCGGCACGTAACGTCTTAGAGGCCCTGAGAGAAAAGGAGATGGTGGATCCTGTGGGATGGTTCCCTGAGCAGACTGTCAAAGTCATTTGGCAAAATGCCTCATCACCAGAACTTTCCAACAAGCACCAAGACGTAGCTTGGCTGGTGGTGAGAAAGGCCCTCCCTGTCAGATCCTTCCAACACGCCAGGAGTCTCACCCCCTCTGCACATTGCCCTCGAGGTGGCTGTGGTGGGGACAAGACCGTTGTTCACCTTCTTGTGGATTGTGCCTTTGCAAAGAAGGTCTGGAGAGAGATGCAATGGTTTCTCTCGAGGTTCATCCCGAGCAGTTCTGTGACACAGGACTCTGTGCTCTACGGGCTGTTCCCAGGGACACACACCGAGACAAACATCAACTGCAGCTGGAGGATCATCAACTTGGTGAAAGACGCTCTTTGGTCTGCCCGAAACTTGCTGGTCTTCCAGTGCAAAGAGTTGTCCCTGACCGAGTGTTGCAGACTGGCACATTCCAAGGTCCAGGACTACATGCTGAGGGACGCACTAAAGCTTGGGGCAGCTGCTGCAAAAGCACAATGGGGAAGGGTCACTGTCTAAGACCTTTCTGTCATAGGGCACCGAGGGGCTGGGAAAGGTATAGACCCCTCGGGCTGTACAGCTCAAAATGAATATCTGTACTGAATACTAATTGTATCATAATTGTATTGAAGCACCTCAGAGTGCAACATGATGTATGTTGATAACTCCAATCCCATTGTCTGATTGTCTGCATTGACCATATTGAAATGATTGTAATATTCATTGATTGTAGTGATGCACCTTGTGATCCATGTGTAAAAGTTGAATCTGATTGTACTTATGTGATGGTGATTTTGAAATGGTTTGGAATGTTCTTCCAGATATTTTATGAATAAAGTATATTTTTCAAAAAAAATTTTTTAAAAAGGTAAACAGTTGCTGTTCAGACTCTGAGGGAGTGCTGCACTGTCAGAGGGTCAGTACTGAGGGAGTGCTGCACTGTCAGAGGGTCAGTACTGAGGGAGTGCCGCACTGTCAGAGGGTCAGTACTGAGGGAGTGCTGCACTGTCGGAGGGTCAGTACTGAGGGAGTACCGCACTGTCGGAGGGTCAGTACTGAGGGAGTGCTGCACTGTCGGAGGGTCAGTACTGAGGGAGTGCCACACTGTCAGAGGGTCAGTACTGAGGGAGTGCCGCACTGTCAGAGGGTCAGTACTGAGGGAGTGCTGCACTGTCGGAGGGTCAGTACTGAGGGAGTGCTGCACTGTCGGAGGGTCAGTACTGAGGGAGTGCTGCACTGTCAGAGGGTCAGTACTGAGGGAGTGCTGCACTGTCAGAGGGTCAGTACTGAGGGAGTGCCGCACTGTCAGAGGGTCAGTACTGAGGGAATGCTGCACTGTCGGAGGGTCAGTACTGAGGGAGTGCTGCACTGTCGGAAGGTCAGTACTGAGGGAGTGCTGCACTGTCGGAGGATCAGTACTGAGGGTGTGCTGCACTGTTGGAGGGTCAGTACTGAGGGAGTGCTGCACTGTCGGAGGGTCAGTACTGAGGGAGTGCTGCACTGTCAGAGGGTCAGTACTGAGGGAGTGCTGCACTGTCGGAGGGTCAGTACTGAGGGAGTGCTGCACTGTCGGAGGGTCAGTACTGAGGGAGTGCCGCACTGTCGGAGGGTCAGTACTGAGGGAGTGCAGCACTGTCGGAGGGTCAGTACTGAGGGAGTGCCGCACTGTCAGAGGGTCAGTACTGAGGGAGTGCTGCATTGTCGGAACATTCCAATGAAAACAGTCCTGATTTTTGAGTCTTTCTTTGTATTTGTATTTCCTCATACCAGACAGCATCCTGATGAAACTGTGCTGTCAGTCTCCTCAACATCCTTCCTGTAGTATACAGCCCAAAGCTGCGAACACTCTGTCAACTGTGGTCCCACTAAGTTTTAATACTGAGTCACTGTTACAACTCAACCTTAATATTTCACACTAGTCTCACCCTCCCAGATGGTTGTTCTCTGTGATATATACAGGTCTCTCTCAGTATTCAGTTCGTTATTTTTTATACACTGAGCCAACTGCTTTTAACATCTCGTTAACATAAAACTTGATCCCTCCAACCTTCACCATCAACCAGTCAAGGTACAATTACTAATATAATATAGTTATTACTGTGGTAAGCGGTTAACTAACCAGGCCAGAGAAGAATTCTGGCTGATGACAGGAGTCAGTGATGCTAACTAGTTTAACCAGTGTTCCAGAATCAGCGCTCAGTGTATCTGACTGATGTCCATGGTAGATGGTGTCCACGCTGTGCTGATATTACAGACCCCTTAATCAGTTCTGATGAATTATTTCAGGGATTTAGCAAAAATATTCCATTAAGCCTAAAGGCATTTAAACTATTCAGAGAAAGACAGATCCGAAACGGTGAAGGCAACCCTTTAAATCAACGTTCTTTTTATCTCACTTTTCTTTCATATCCAGACATGCAAATAAAATACTTCTTATCTTGGATGACACTGTCCCCATCAAACACTCCCAGGACTGGTACAGCACAGGGTTAGATACAGAGTAAAGCTCTCTCTACACCTTCCCCATCAAACACTCCCAGGGCAGGTACAGAACAGGGTTAGATACAGAGTAAAGCTCCCTCTACACTGTCCCCATCAAACACTCCCAGGACAGGTACAGCACGGGGTTAGATACAGAGTAAAGCTCCCTCTACACTGTCCCCATCAAACACTCCCAGGACAGGTACAGCACGGGGTTAGATACAGAGTAAAGCTCCCTCTATACTGTCCCCATCAAACACTCCCAGGACAGGTACAGCACGGGGTTAGAAACAGAGTAAATCTCCCTCTACACTGTCCCCATCAAACACTCCCAGGACGGGTACAGCACGGGGTTAGATACAGAGTAAAGCTCCTCACACTATCAGAATGTGGAATGGTTAAGGCTAATGGCTGAATGAGGGCTGCTCTGTGTCAGAATTAAGCGCAAACAAATTCTCCCATTTATCTTCACTCTCAGGCCCTGACTGAATTGATCTGTATTTCCAATTTAATTTCTGTTTATCAAATACAGCTCAGTAACGAATCCCTCCCCATTCGGGGCTCTGTCTCAGTGGCCATCACCTTTCTTGAGTCTGATGGTGCAGCTGACCCCATGACATTAGCTGCAAAATTAGCAAATGGACCGTTTTAGCTGAGTGGATTCCAGAAGCAGTGACATTAAAGGTAGAGGCTGCTCAGTGAGTTTGTACAGATTGTGGAGTTGGATTGATTCCTCTCGGTGACCTGTCAGATCTGATTTATTCCAGCTACCTACAGTCACAGTGCAATCCTCGTTCTGACCTGAGCTATCAGACAGCTGGTGTTTCTCTGTTATTTCACATCAGCGCAGGAGCATTTTGGCAATGCAGTCTGTCACCTACATCAGACCAGGTTTGCCCACCAGTCTTGCATCTCAGAGCAGCTGCAGCAACAATGCATGCTCAGTCCTGCAACTGGGAACAGGAGCAGGCCATTCAGCCCCTTTATAGCTGTTCTACAATTCAATTCAGTCCTGGCCTGGCTGACCCATACCCTCAGCTCCATTTATTCATTTCATCAGTGCTCCCCATGTCCATATCCTCACCAACAAAACCTATCCACCTCAGTCCTCCGAGTTCCAATCACCCCCCCACCAGTGCCACCCCTTCCCCCAGCCCCCCGCCCCCCTATCTCCACGGGCCCCCCGCCACAATCCCCCCCAACCCACCCCCACCCCCCCACACCCCCCACAGCATCTGCAGCGTTTCCAAGAAGGGTTTCCATGACATGTAAACATGTGCTTCCTGACATGAGCCCTGACCGGCTGTCCATAGCTTTATAATTGTATCCCCATAATCTGGACTCCTCACCAGAGAGAAGAGTTTATACCGTAGGAGGGACTTTGCACAGTATCTAACCCCGTGCTGTACCTGTCCTGGGAATGTTTGATGAGGACAGTGTAGAGAGAGCTTTACTCTGTATCTAACCCCGTGCTGTACCTGTCCTGGGAGTGTTTGATGGGGACAGTGTAGAGGGAGCTTTACTCTGTATCTAACCCCGTGCTGTACCTGTCCTGGGAGTGTTTGATGAGGACAGTGTAGAGGGAGCTTTACTCTGTATCTAACCCCGTGCTGTACCTGTCCTGGGAATGTTTGATGAGGACAGTGTAGAGAGAGCTTTACTCTGTATCTAACCCCGTGCTGTACCTGTCCTGGGAGTGTTTGATGGGGACAGTGTAGAGGGAGTTTTACTCTGTATCTAACCCCGTGCTGTACCTGTCCTGGGAGTGTTTTATGGGGACAGTGTAGAGGGAGCTTTACTCTGTATCTAACCCTGTGCTGTACCTGTCCTGGGAGTGTTTGATGGGGACGGTGTAGAGAGAGCTTTACTCTGTATCTAACCCCGTGCTGTACCTGTCCTGGGAGTATTTGATGGGGACGGTGTAGAGAGAGCTTTACTCTGTATCTAACCCCGTGCTGTACCTGTCCTGGGAGTGTTTGATGGGGACGGTGTAGAGAGAGCTTTACTCTGTATCTAACCCTGTGCTGTCTCCATATTGGAATTTATCAAGTTACCTTGCCTGGTTTATCTGGACTGATTTTGCAGTCACCATATGAAGCACTCTCAGTGTTTTGAACTGTTTGTATTTCTAGACTCCCTGTGGAGGGCTGATGTGTTTTTAATATCAGATTAAATTAAATTTGCTCAGATGGACTCTCATTACTTTCCACTCACATCTGTCAATGTGACAGGGATCTGTGATAGAGATTGGGGGAGCTTGGTGTCTCTCTGCTCCATTTCGAGCGGAATCTTCACATGGGGATGATGATCTAGCTGTCCTGACACTGTATATAACAGTGCAGAGAACATCAGTTCAAATCCCACCAGGGCTGAATTAGAAAACTGGAATTAAAGAGCTCGTCTCAGTGGTGGTAGCCATGGAACTCCAGGATGGTGGTAAAAACGCATCTGGTTCACTAGTGTGCCTTAGGGAATCTGGCCTCTGATGTAACCAATTAGTTATCAAACAGTTCCATATGTGGACTGTAAAGGTTCAAGAGGGTGGCCCATTATCAACTTCTCAGGGTAACTAGGGACTAGCAAGAAATGCCATGTTTAAATTAGTGATACTTGGGGCTTAAAGAGTTAAATTAAGAGGATAGGTTTCACAGACTGTTTGTATTTTCCAGAATATGGAAGATTAAGGAGCGACCTAGTTAAAGTGTTTAAGATGATTAAAGGGTTTGGGTGGGATAAAGAGAAATGATTTCCTCTGGTGTGGGGAATCTAGAGCGAGAGAGCAGAACCTTAAAATTAGATCCAGGCCTGTAATGTTCAATATTTGATTGTGTGACTCTGTTCACTATTGATGCTCACTGTGCTTGATTGTTTCAGTCTGGGTGTGGACTCAGAGAAAAGTAAACCAAGCTGTAAGAAGAGCTCTGGAAGCCACAGCTGAAGCATGGAGCGGACATTTTAAAGCACTCTGAATAAAACCTGTGACACACGTAGGGCAGAATTCCCCCCCCCATCGGGAGGGAAGTTGATGAGCCGGCGCGTATGTGCCCGTTTCTGATCGGCGCCCCTGATTGAGGGCACACCGCCATTTTACATGGGTGGGCCAATTAAGGCCCGCTCAGGGTGACATCTGGCAGGAAGCACTATGCATAGCTCCCTGTGCCGGGGGTGGGGGCGGTTCCCTAAAATCGAGAGTGCGCCACGAAAGAGCGACTCATCTCCCAGAGACTAATTGCTGCCTCAGGGAGATTGGCTCTACTTTCAACAATCTTAAAAATAGAATACAAAATTCCCTTCCATGTCCCCCCATTTGACAATGTCACATGAGTTGGGATTTTTTCATCATTTCCATAACAACTTTATTAACATTTTTTAAACCCTGCATGAAGCCTCATTGCCGCCACTGGATGAGGTTTCGTGTTTTCTCTGCATGCCGCCGGGGTTCCTGGACAACCCACCAACCTTACGTTCCAGCCAACATCATCCTGCGTCATGTTACATGTCGGCGAGTGGGAGCAGGGCCCGCTGGACAACGGTAAAATCCTGCCCATAGAAACCAGCGTCATCTGGGCCACGGAGAGGTGATGTTAGGAAGTGGAGGGGAGTGGCAATCAGGAACTCTCTCCCCAAAAAGGTTGTAGAGACTGGAGGTCAAGTGGAGCTTTCCGATCTGAGATCGATAGATTGTTTAATCAGATAAAAGGTCATTGACCTGAAATGTTAACTCTGTTTCTCTCTCCACAGACGCTGAGTATTTCCAGCACCTTCTGTTTGGGTTTCTTCAAAATTTTACTTTTGACAATAGAGTTTTGTTGGGTTGGGGTATAAAGGGATATAGAGCTAAGGTGAGTGAATGGAGTTCAAATACAGATCAGCTCTGGTCCAATTGGCAGAACAGGTTTATGGGGGTGAATGACCTTGTCCTATTGCTAATTCATATCGGGACAAAAGCTTTTAACTGGGCAAATGTTATCTGGATGGAAAGGACTGAGGGTTAGTACTTATTGTTAGGAATTTGGAGTTGGAGGCTTGTGCTGTTCCCTCATGATGGTGAGATTACACACAAGGAACAAGAGGAGGAGGCCGTTCAGTGAGATCATGGCTGATCCTCTATTTCAACACCATTTTCCTGCACTATCCCCGTATCCCTAGATGGTTTTAATATGTAGAAATCTATCGCTCTCAGTCTTGAACTGAGTCTCCACAACTGTCTGGGGCAGAGAATTCCAAAGATTCACCACCCTCTGGGTGAAGAAATTCCTCCTCATCTCAGTCCTAAATGGCCTACTCCTTATTCTGAGACTGTGTCCCCTGGTTCTAGACCCGCAGCCCCCTCCCCAGCCAGGGGAAACACCCCTCCTTCATCTACCCTATCAAGTGCTGTAAGAATTGTGTATGTTTGAATGAAATCGCCTCTTATTCTTCTAACCTCCAGAGAATAAAGGTCCAGTCTATTTAATTGTTCCTCATTGGACAATCCCTCCATCCCCTCCTGTTTCTAATCTGTATGTTAGTTTGGTGACTCTTCATAGCACTTTCTACAATAACGTTCTACAATAAGTTACAATAACATTCTTGTTCATTTTGACTTGTAACTAGCAAATTAATTATTTATTCCTCTATATAATGAGCATATAATGAAAAGCCATTACTATCTGAATACCTTTTTAATTAGATAAACTAGATCTTAATACTGTAATTAAGTCTTAGATCTCCAAATATTTTCATAATGTTGATTCTCAGAGCTGAGGAGTAACGTTCAGTCTATGGAGCTGAAAACTTGCTTGTTTTAAAACTGCTCCCTAGAAAGGTTTATGTGGACTGACCGATAATGTCCTCACATTCATTTGTTTTATACTTAGACAAAAGCGATATAGAATGATACAGCACAGAAAGAGGCCATTCTGTCCATCATGCCCATGCTGGCTCTTTGAAAGAGCTATCGAATTAGTCCCACTCCCCCTGCTCTTTCCCCATAGCCCTGTAAACTTCTCCCCTTCAGGTATTTCTCCAATTCTTTTTTTAAAGTCACCAATGATTCTGCTTCCACCTCACTTTCAGGCAGCGCGTTCCAGATCACAACAACTCACTGTGTAAAAAACCATTCCCCCCATCTCTTCTCTGAATCTACTGTCAGTGACCTTTAATCTGTGCCCCCCTGGTTACCGATCTTCCTGCCACTGGAAACAGTTTCTCCTCATTTACTTGATCAAAACCCCTCATGATTTTGATTATTTCTATCAAATCTCCTTTCAGTCTTCTCTACAACCCCAGGTTCTCCAGTCCCTCCACATTAACTGAAGTACCCTCACTCCTGGTACCTCCTCTGCACCCTCTCCAAAGCCTAGACAACTTTTCTAAAATGCAATTGGAAAGAAAATAAGAACATAAGAAACAGGAGCAAGAGTAGACCCTAGGCCCAAGCTTGCATTGCCGTCTAGTCCAATCATGGCTGATCTTAGGCTTCAACTCCACTTTCCTGCCCACTCCCCATATCCCTGAACCCCCTGAGAGACCCAAACTCTGTCTATCCCAGACTAAAATGTCTTCAATGATAAAGTCACCAGCTCCACACAGTCATTAAATTCCACTTATCTCTCAACTGTTTTTGCCAATGAATGCTCATAAAGATGAGATTCGTTTTGGCAGGAAAGATATGGTAAAGATATGGTGAGACAGTATAAAATAGAGGGAGAGTCTCTATAGGAGGTGCAGGAACAGAGGGACCTCGGTGTATGTGTGCATAGGTCATTGAAGTTGGCAGGGCAGTTGAGAGAGCTGTTGATAAACCATATAGTATCTTAGGCTTTATTAATAGGGGCATTGAGTGCAAGAGTAAGGAGGTCATGTTGAACTTGTATAAGACACTAGTTTGGGCCTCATCTGGAATACTGCATCCAGTTCTGGGCGCCATACTTGAGGAAGGATGTGAAGACATTGGAGAGAGTACAGAAGAGATTCACAAGAATAATTCCTGGGATGAAGAACTGTATCTATGAGGATAGATTGGAGATGGTGGGACTGTTTTCCTTGGAGAAAAGAAGGTTGAAAGGGGACTTGATCAAGGTATTCAAGATCCTGAGGTGTATGGGCAGGGTAAATAGTGAGAAACTATTCACACTCGAGAGCATCAATAACAAGAGGGCACAGATTCAAATTAATTGGCAAAAGGAGTAAATGTGATGTGAGGAAAATGTTTTTCACCCAGAGGGTGGTTGGAGTCTGGAACAAACTTCCTGAAAGGGTGTTGGAGGCAGGTTCGATCGAGTTATTCAGAAGGGAATTAGATTGCTACCTGAAAAGAGAGAATGTGCTAGATTACAGGGATAAGGCAGGAGAGTGGACTAAGTGAAATGCTCTTTCAGAGAGCCAGTGTAGACTCGATGGGCTGAATAGCCTTCTTCTGCACTGTAAAGATACTGCAGTACTGCAAGAGGAACTAGTGCTACGGAATGAAATGTTTTAAATTAGTGACCCAGTGTCAGTCAAATTCCAATTCTCCACCTCAGCTTTTCATGGTTAATAGATGTCTTTGAAATGAGGACTGCTTGGGATATTCCCTGGTCCATGTATAGTCACAGATTCAGTGGCTTTTGATTGACCCTCATCCAATCTTTGTGGCTGCAGAATTCAATTCCTGACATTTTAATCCCTCAGGTGAATGGATTTTCGACACTCACATCCTTATGGTTTGGCTGATGTGTCTGGGGTCAGGGTTGTCTTAGTTAAAGTGGGTGTTTGTTCTCTTTGATGTCATGTGCAGGGTGGTTTGTTTAGTTTGTTTTCTACCACTCAGCTGACCCGAATTCTCTATCAGTGTGAAATGTTTGAATAACACCCTCAGTGTCAGGCTCCTGAGCCCCATGTTCGAGTGAATGGACCACAGTCTCAGGCCTCACTTTACACGCTGTCAGATTATTGGGATGAGACAAATTGTCTATAAGGTCCTTCCACCAGAGACTGGAAAACACAAAGTAATATTCATTTTGAATATTCAGTAAGAATCAGCACACAATTTCAATTTGGTGAAAAACTCAAGCAGAAGACAGAGGAAGAGAGGGAATGAAAGAGAGAGAGAGAGAGAGAGATAAGGACAGCGAGAAGAGGGACAAGAGAAATGGAGACAGGGAGGCAGAGGGATAAAACGACAGACAGAGAAACAGAGCGAGAGGGACAGAGTGAGAGACAGAGAAACAAGACAGTGAGTGAGGGATAGGCAAAGAGACAGAGGGAAAAGAAAGAGAGGGTGATAAAGTAAGTCACAGAGAAAGAGAGAGAGAGAAAGTAAAAGGGAGAGGCAGAATCAGAGAGGAACAACAAAGAGAGAGAGATGGAGAGACCGGGGAATGGAGATTGGGAGAAACAGACTGTGACCAGACTCCACAGAGCAATATCAGTCACAGCTGAACACCAGGTGGGATAGCACAGCCTCCAACAACTGCACTGCCCAAAATGTACAACACAAAATCCTACTGGTCCACCACATCTTACAGAGAAAATTTGAGCTAACATTTCATCATGATTCCATTCAGCTAAGTGATTCATGGAGCAGCACTGCCATCTGCTGTCAGGGTGGAGAATTGCAAGTACAGAAAATCCTTTGAAACGAAAGGGATTAGACCAAAAACAACAACGATGACTTGCATTTTTATAGCTTCAGTAACATTGAAAGACATCCTATGGTGTATTACAGGAGTGTTAGCAAACAAAATTTGGCACTGAACTGCCTAAGGAGATATTAGGGTAGGAAAGAGATAGGTAAAGAAGGATTGAAAGGTAGAAAGTCAGAGGTTTAGGGAGGGAATTCCAGAGATTGAGGCCCAGGCAGCTGAAGGCATGGCTGCCAATGGTACAGCGATTAAAATCACGGATATGAAAGAGGCCAGAATTGGAGGAGCAGAGAGATCTTACAGGGTTGTGGGGTTGGAGGAGATTACAGAGACATGGAGGGGATTGGAAACAAAGATGAGAATTTTAAAATTGAGGTTTTGCCAGAGCAGGAATCAGTGTGGGTCAGTGAGTCCGGGGCTGATGGGTAAGTGGAATTTGGTGCCAGTTAAGTCACGGGCAGCAGTGTGTTGGATAAGTTTATGGAGGATGGAAGATTGTTCACGACCCAGTTCAGAGAGCGCAGTGAAAGGGGTTAAACTCTATCATGGTTACAATCCTGCCTAGGTCTCCTCCTCCGAGATAATACATAATGTCCACTGCTTGGGCCCTTCCACAATGAGCATCCTAGGGACAGGGGGGCTTTCATCGCCTCTACCCCAAGAAGCAAATTTTAATTTGAGTTGGTAAGGTTCATTTAAAATGTCCATCATTTAAGAGTCTATTGATTAAACCTATTTAAGTAAAGGACAGTTGTTTCCTCTTAAAGTCCAATATGACTCTTCTGAAGAAGTCATACTGGACTCGAAACGTTAATTCTATTTCTCTCTCCACAGATGCTGCCAGACCTGCTGAGTTTTTCCAGCATTTTCTGTTTTTATTTCAGATTTCCAGCATCTGCAGTATTTTGCTTTTATTTTAGCAAATAAATACTGTGGCTACAAGAGCAGGCCAGAGGCTGGGAATCCTGCAGAAAGTAACTCACCTCCTGACTCCCCAAAGCCTGTCCACCATCTACAAGGCACAAGTCAGGAGTGTGATGGAATACTCTCCACTTGCCTGGATGAGTGCAGCTCCCACAACACTCAAGAAGATCAACACCATCCAGGACAAAGCAGTCTGCTTGATTGGCACCTCATCCACAAACAGTCACTCCCTCCACCAGCGACGCACAGTGGCAGCAGTGTGTGTACCATCTACAAGATGCACTGCAGGAACTCACAAAGGCTCCTTCGACAACACCTTCCAAACCCACGACCTCTACCATCTAGAAGGACAAGGACAGCAGATAAATGGGATCACCACCACCTGGAAGTTCCTCTTCAAGTCACTCACCATCCAGACTTGGAAATATATCGGCCATTCCTTCACTGTCGCTGGGTCAAAAACCTGGAACTCCCTCCCTAACAGCACTGTGGGTGTACCTACACCACATGGAATGTAGCGGTTCAAGAAGGCAGCTCACCACCACCTTCTCAAGGGCATTTAGGGATGAGCAATAAATACTGGCCCAGCCAGCGACACCCACATCCTGTGAATGTAGGCTTTGAGACCTATTAGAGCTGCTGATCTCTAGTAGGTTTGAGGCCCAATGGTGTGATGTGTTCAGGGGTATGGAGTTAAGGGACTGCCTATTGGTTGTTGTACACTTCATGGGGTTTGTCCTGCACCCCCAGACTCTCCGATCCTGGCACAAGCTCCCATCTGCAAACCGTACGCCTGTGAGTGAGAGAGCGCAAGAGCCTCTTCAGAGCTAGAAACTAGAACAGGGTCTCGAGATGGTTTCCTTGCAATTGTAAGGATGTAGGAATTGTTATCCAGATGCTTTAATTCCTCAGAGAAGAGTCTTACACTCCTTGAAGTGGAACCGGAGTAGAAACAGGTCTGTGTGTCATTATAGCTATCAGCTCTTAAGTGCTGGTGTTAGAAAGTAGTTTTTCTGATCCATTAATAAGACAATTATTCAAATTCCTCTTTATCAGGCTGTTCCATCAATGCCAGTTCTCCCAATCAATGAGTGAGATTGTACAGGGATTGCCTGGGCTAAGATCAATCTCAAACTTATAGTGTTGAATAAAAGAGAGGCTGTACCAGAAAGAGATTTTGTCTGAGGGTTGGAGAGATCAGTCAAACTGCAGATTGTTTTGATGCTGACAGAAGATGATCTGGAAAAAAATGAACATGAAGATACTAATTAACACTTCAGAACACCACCAGGAGTTGAAACAAACTTTTATCCTGACAGTAGAGAGATAAAAAAAAATTGGATCTAACAATAATATCAAAAGTATTCTAAATTAAAAACACAGGCAAAATACATGTGCTATGAGACATCAGAATGAGCCACCACTCCAACAGGCTTCTTGACCACTGACTGCAGCACTCCACCTGACTCAGGGGAGAAACTCTCTCACCTCCAAATCAGAACATCATAGGTTCAAGTCCCACTCTCGAAATGTAATCGAGGATGATGCTCTTCGTGCCTTGATGCAGGAGTGCTGCATGGTTGGAGGTGCCATCTTTTGGGTAAGACCATAAACGAACGATCCAACTGCTGTCTCAGTTGAATGTAAAAGATCCCAAAGCAGCTATTCAAAAACTGAACAAGGGAATTCAGCCTGGTACCCTATCCAGTACTTGTCCCTCAAATAATATGATTAAAATATCTGTACCTAAGACCAAACAGTACATGTCCTGGGAGTGTTTGATGGGGACAGTGTAGAGGGAGCTTTACTCTGTATCTAACCCCGTGCTGTACCTGTCCTGGGAGTGTTTGATGGGGACAGTGTAGAGGGAGCTTTACTCTGTATCTAACCCCGTGCTGTACCTGTCCTGGGAGTGTTTGATGGGGACAGTGTAGAGGGAGCTTTACTCTGTATCTAACCCCGTGCTGTACCTGTCCTGGGAGTGTTTGATGGGGACAGTGTAGAGGGAGCTTTACTCTGTATCTAACTCTGTGCTGCCAATTGATGTAAAAAGATAGAGAATATTACAATTTCCCTCCACACATCACTCAGTGATCAGTAATAAAGCTGGTTTTATGTAAATGAAAGGAGACATGAATTATAAAGCTGGTGTGTAGGGATTTGCAGTATTAACAAACGTGGAGTAGTCAAAGTGAAAATGAGATAAACTGTGTTCCCTGGGGAGAGAATTATTAATCAGCGATTGTTTATAGCAATGAAACATCAGATAGAAATTGACACAGAGTTATTCAAACAGGGAATGCATTGGGAAAGGATTCAGAACTGTTTAGGATGTTTTCATTAATCTGAGTGAGATTTGGGATTTTACACAAAACAATTTTCAAATTGGTCTCAAATTAACAACAGCTCACATTTATATAGCACATTTAGTCCAGTAAAGCATCCCAAGGTGCTTCACAGGAGCATTAGTTAACAAAAATTAACAGCAAAGATATGAGGACAGATGGTCAAAGTCTTGGTCATAGAGGAAGGTTTTGAGCTAAGAAGGAAAGTGAGGTGGAGAGGTTCAGGCAGAGAATTCCACAGCTTGGGGCCCAGGCACCTGAAAGCACGGCCACCAATAGTGGAGTGGCAAAAATCCGGGATGCTCAAGTGGCCAGAATTTGAGGAGCACAGAGATCTCAGGGGATTGTGGGACTGAAGGAGGTTATAGAGATAGGGAGGGGTGAGGCCATGGAGGGATTTGAAAACAAGGATGAGGGTTTTAAAATCAAGGTGTTAATTGACTGGGAGCCAAGGTAGGTGAGCGAGCCCAAGGGGTATAGGGGAAGGGGACTCGGTGCTTTAGGACACAGAGTGCAGAGTTTTGAATCAGCTGAAACTTAAGCAGGATGGGAGATGGGGAGCAGGTCAGATAAAGCTTAGAAAATGCCGGGAATATTTGTTACTAACACCTAATCAAAAGAATTATCATGACAGATACATCACCATCTCTCCCAGTAAAAACAATAGTGTACCCCACAAACTGGTCATTGAATCCCCCTCGATTAGATTTCAGTCTGTAAATCACTCCCGGGTATCTGTTATTCTATATATAAACCACCCTGAACCCTTCGATTAGATTCCAGTCTGTAACTCACTTATGGGTATCTGTTATTCTATATATAAACACCCCTGAACCCCTCGATTAGATTCCAGTGTGTAACTCACTCCCGGGTATCTGTTATTCTATATATAAACCACCCTGAACCCTTCGATTAGATTCCAGTCTGTAACTCACTTATGGGTATCTGTTATTCTATATATAAACACCCCTGAACCCCTCGATTAGATTCCAGTGTGTAACTCACTCCTGGGTATCTGTTATTCTATATATAAACCACCCCGAACCCCTCGATTAGATTCCAGTCTGTAACTCACTCCCGAGTATCTGTTATTCTATATATAAACCCCCGATCCCCTAGATTAGATTCCAGTCTAACTCACTCCCGGGTATCTGTTATTCTATTTATAAACCACCCTGAACGCCTCAATTAGATTCCAGTCTGTAACTCACTCCCGGGAATGAGTATTGCTGTGTATTTGATCATTTCAGTGGTGTGTTTTTATAAGCAACTTGCTGACACACACACTGGTCTGGGAGAAGAAGCAGTTGATTTAAATGTGGAGGTTTTCACACACTCAGTTCTGAGCGCTGTGGTGCCTGAGGTTGAACATACATTCATTACAGCTGCTCTTGTAAGACAGACAGTGTAATTGGGGGAACAAGCTGACAGAGATTCCATTTACAGCTTTTATCAACTTTATTTGTGTAAATCATTCAAATCAGAGCCACATCTGAAACCCAGCGTGCTGGGTCTGCGGAGAATGACACTCTCTGTTTTTGAGACACATTCAAAATGTTATGTGTGATGTAGAAGATTCTCACAGCATCCCGGTCTGACACAGCAGTACTGAGGGAGAGCCGCACTGTCACAGCACTCACCTTGCAGATGAAATGTTGAACGGCAGTTCCCTCTGCTCTCTCAGGTGGATTCAAAGATCCCTAAGCGATTCTTTCAGAGAAGATTAGGGGAGTTCAACCCAGGTTCTTGGCCAATAGTTATCTCATAATTGACATCACAGAAACAGATTATCTGGTCATTGTTACATTGCTGTTTTTGGGATCTTACTGTGCACAAATTGGAGTTCCCTACATTAGACAGTGACTATATTTTAAAAGTATTTCATTGACTGTAAAGTGCTTCGGAAAATCCTGATGCTGTGAAAAGTGTTATAGAACGAAATGTTGGTCTGTCTGTCTGTCTTTCACTCACACTCAGTAACCCCTCTACCCCCAGCGCCCTGTGTTACTGACTGTATCTCTACTGATGTTAATCCAGCTCCCTCACACTGTCACTCAGTAACCCCTCTCCACCCAGCACCCTGTGTTACTGACTGTATCTCTACTGATGTTAATCCAGCTCCCTCACACTGTCAATCAATAACCCCTCTCTCCCCAGCGCCCTGTGTTACTGACTGTATCTCTACTGATGTTAATCCAGCTCCCTCACACTGTCACTCAGTAACCCTCCCCCCAGTGCCCTGTGCTACTGACTGTATCTCTACTGATGTTAATCCAGCTCCCTCACACTGTCACTCAGTAACCCCTCTCCCCCCAGCGCCCTGTGTTACTGACTGTATCTCTACTGATGTTAATCCAGCTCCCTCACACTGTCAATCAATAACCCTGCTCTCCCCAGCGCCCTGTGTTACTGACTGTATCTCTACTGATGTTAATCCAGCTCCCTCACACTGTCACTCAGTAACCCCTCTCCCCCCAGCGCCCTGTGTTACTGACTGTATCTCTACTGATGTTAATCCAGCTCCCTCACATTGTCACTCAGTAACGCCTCTCCCCCAGTGCCCTGTGTTACTGACTGTAGCTCTACTGATGTTAATCCAGCTCCCTCACACTGTCAATCAATAACCCCTCTCCCCCCAGCGCCCTGTGTTACTGACTGTATCTCTACTGATGTTAATCCAGCTCCCTCACACTGTCACTCAGTAACCCCTCTCCCCCCAGCGCCCTGTGTTACTGACTGTAGCTCTACTGATGTTAATCCAGCTCCCTCACATTGTCACTCAGTAACGCCTCTCCCCCAGTGCCCTGTGTTACTGACTGTAGCTCTACTGATGTTAATCCAGCTCCCTCACACTGTCAATCAATAACCCCTCTCCCCCCAGCGCCCTGTGTTACTGACTGTATCTCTACTGATGTTAATCCAGCTCCCTCACACTGTCACTCAGTAACCCCTCTCCCCCCAGCGCCCTGTGTTACTGACTGTAGCTCTACTGATGTTAATCCAGCTCCCTCACATTGTCACTCAGTAACGCCTCTCCCCCAGTGCCCTGTGTTACTGACTGTAGCTCTACTGATGTTAATCCAGCTCCCTCACACTGTCACTCAGTAACCCCTCTCCCCCCAGCGCCCTGTGTTACTGACTGTAGCTCTACTGATGTTAATCCAGCTCCCTCACATTGTCACTCAGTAACCCCTCACCCCCCCCAGTGCCCTGTGTTACTGACTGTATCTCTACTGATGTTAATCCAGCTCCCTCACACACTCAGTAACCCCTCTCCCCCCAGTGCCCTGTGTTACTGACTGTATCTCTACTGATGTTAATCCAGCTCCCTCACACACTCAGTAACCCCTCTCCCCCCAACACCCTGTGTTACTGTCTGTATCTCTACTGATGTTAATCCAGCTCCCTCACACTGTCACTCAGTAACCCCTCTCCCCCCAGCGCCCTGTGTTACTGACTGTAGCTCTACTGATGTTAATCCAGCTCCCTCACACTGTCAATCAATAACCCCTCTCCCCCCAGCGCCCTGTGTTACTGACTGTATCTCTACTGATGTTAATCCAGCTCCCTCACACTGTCACTCAGTAACGCCTCTCCCCCAGTGCCCTGTGTTACTGACTGTATCTCTACTGATGTTAATCCAGCTCCCTCACACTGTCAATCAATAACCCCTCTCTCCCCAGCGCCCTGTGTTACTGACTGTATCTCTACTGATGTTAATCCAGCTCCCTCACACTATCACTCAGTAACCCCTCTCCCCCCAGCGCCCTGTGTTACTGACTGTAACTCTACTGATGTTAATCCAGCTCCCTCACACTGTCACTCAGTAACCCCTCACCCCCCCAAGTGCCCTGTGTTACTGACTGTATCCCTACTGATGTTAATCCAGCTCCCTCACACTGTCACTCAGTAACCCCTCTCCCCCCAGCGCCCTGTGTTACTGACTGTAACTCTACTGATGTTAATCCAGCTCCCTCACACTGTCACTCAGTAACCCCTCTCCCCCCAGCGCCCTGTGTTACTGACTGTATCTCTACTGATGTTAATCCAGCTCCCTCACACTGTCACTCAGTAACCCCTCTCCCCCCAGCGCCCTGTGTTACTGACTGTAACTCTACTGATGTTAATCCAGCTCCCTCACACTGTCACTCAGTAACCCCTCTCCCCCAGCGCCCTGTGTTACTGACTGTATCTCTACTGATGTTAATCCAGCTCCCTCACACTGTCACTCAGTAACCCCTCCCCCCAGCGCCCTGTGTTACTGACTGTATCTCTACAGATGTTAATCCATCTCCCTCACACTATCACTCAGTAACCCCTCTCCCCCTGTGCCCTGTGTTACTGACTGTATCTCTACAGATGTTAATCCATCTCCCTCACACTATCACTCAGTAACCCCTCTCCCCCTGTGCCCTGTGTTACTGACTGTATCTCTACTGATGTTAATCCAGCTCCCTCACACTGTCACCCAGTTACCCTCAGAGCCATGCACAAGATTCCAGGAATGCGAGAGAATCTTGAGAAAATATAAAATGGATGAGTTTTTAACATACAAGGGGAGGGGTGTGGGAGGAGAGTGGGAGCTTGAGATGGAGTGAGAGATGATAGAGGGGAGGTAAGAGGAGCAGTGTGACAGAGGGCTGGAAGTGGATGGTGAGGAGTGGGAGTTGAGGCGATCGTCATGTTCTGTGTCAGCTGATGAACTATGGCTGTTTTGCATTTGATAAATGGAGAGAACCAGCCTTAGCCCTTCCACTCCCTGTGAAGACCACAGTCTCGAGAAAAAATTCACTGTCCCACAGCAACTGTGGGTATCTCACAGTCAAGGTCAGTGAGATTGGAAGCAATGCAGAGCAACTATTATCTTGCAATTGACAGTTTTAAAAAACAGCAAGTGTTGAGGAAGTGCCCGTGTTTGACTAGCATTGCCATGGTAACCACATCTGAATTCGAATGGTCTGGGGCTGTGCATTTACCTGATCGGCCATAGGTCAGTCATTACTCCCCAACTGTGATCTCAGATGGAAGGACAGTCAGAATGTCCTCATCCCCTTTGGTCACTAGCCCTCACTCTCTCTCTCTCTCTCTCTCTCTCTCTCTCTGTCTCTCTCTCTCTCTCTCTCTCTCTCACACACACACACACACACACACACACACTTTGTACTGTCCTCCCTTCCTCTGCCCCTGTCTCACTTCCTATCTGTTTCATTATTATAACCCAATTTTCCCCAGAAATTTGATTTTTCAGGTAATTAACCTGTCTAATAATAAATCTGACAAGGAATGCAGAACAGACAGAGTACCAACCAGAGACAGACAGACAGACAGACAGACAGACAGACTTTCTTCACAATCTGTTTTTTCTGTCTCTCTTTCCATCTCTCAATCTTTCTGTTGCGTCTCTGCTTCTTGTTCTCTCCCTATCTTATTCTTTCTGTCTTTTTTCTTGCTCTGTCACTCACTTTCCTTTCTCTCTATCTCTTTCCCTCTCATCTCTCGCTATCTTTTTCCCCCTCCTGTCCCTCTATCTCTTTCTCCCTCCTCTCTCTCTTTCCCTCTCCTCTCTCTCTATCTCTTTCCCTCTCCTCTCTCACTATCTCTTTCCCTCTCCTCTCTCACTATCTCTTTCCCTCTCCTCTCTCTCACTATCTCTTTCCCTCTCCTCTCTCTCTATCTCTTTCCCTCTCCTCTTGCCATCTGTCTCAGTGAAGAAAGCGGGGCTAAGAATTCTGAGAAATTAGGAGGGGGTGGGTTTCTGAAAGAATGACATTAATCAGGATGTGGCCTGAGTGAATACTATTCTTACTCTGTCTTTCAATCTCTGTGTCTGTCTGTCTGTCTCTCTCTCTCTAGTTGGTACTCTGTCTGTTCTGCATATCTTGTCAGATCTATTATTAGACAGGTTAATTATCTGAAAAATCTAATTTCTGGGGAAGATTGGGTTATAATAATGAAATTGGTGTGGTTGTATCGTGTACCACTGTCACTGCAGCTTATACTCAACAAAACCTAACACAGGAGACATGTTTATTTAACTCTTTCCCAGGAATACTCTGTAAAATCACTTTGAGGTGTGGTGCAGCTATTTTGTGCAAAGGAAGATCCCACAAACAGCGAATGACATAAGAACAGTAAACCTATTTTTGGTGTCTTTGGTTGAGGGAAGAATGTTAACCAGGACACCTGCTCCCCTGCCAGTGAGATTTTAAACATCCATCCAAATCGCCCCCCACCGCCCAGGCCTCGGCTCAATCTTCCACATCCCACAACACAGCACCTAGAAATTATCAGTGACTTGTAGAAAACTGTTGGAAGTAATATTACTGGAGAGTGCAGAGCCATCTGTACAGAGATCCACCCTCACCCTCATATCCCAGCAGCAGTGTAGCTGTAAACACAGCATCAGTTTTCATATGGTGCCCTGACACCCAACTCTACCTCACAACAAACCACCGGCTGTTTGAAGCCAAACTAGTCTGTTTGCAACCTTCGTGTCATTGTTAACCCCGAGACCACAAACCCGTGCCATCACTAGCCCCTTTCTCCACCTGTGTAACATCGTCTGACTCTGCTCTGTCACAGCTCATCTGCTGCTGAAGCTCCCGGTCAAGACTTTGTTACCTTTGGACTCAACCATTCCAATGTACTCCTGACTGATCTCCCACATTCTACCCTCCAAAACTCAGCTGTCAATATCAATCTGTCATAATATCTCCCCATGTGCTTCAGTGTTACATTTTATTTGATAATCGCGCCTGTGAAGCGCCTTAGAATATGTTACTATTTTAAAGATGCTATGTAAATGCAAGTGATTGCTGCTGTTGTTCCCTGATATCACTATAACTGCATCGCAGCACCAGTGTAACTGCATCGCAGCACCAGTGTAACTGCATCACAGCACCAGTGTAACTGTATCGCAGCACCAATATAGCTGCATAATACATCTGTGTAACTGTATCCCAGCACCAGTGTAACTGTACGACAGCACCGGTGTAATGTATCCCAGCCCCAGTTATGCCTGTCTCTTTATGGGGTATGTGGAACATTCCTTGTTGCAGTCCTACTCCGGCCCCCCTCCTACAACTCTTTCTCCGGTACATCGATGATTACTTCGGTGCCGCTTCATGCTCTCATCGGGACCTGGAAAAATTTATTAATTTTGCTTCCAATCTCCACCCCTCCATCATTTTCACGTGGTCCATCTCTGACACTTCCCTTCCCTTCCTTGACCTCGCTGTCTCAATCTCTGGTGATAGACTGTCCACCAATATCCATTACAAACCTACCGACTCCCACAGCTACCTCGACTACAGCTCCTCACACCCCGCTTCCTGTAAGGACTCCATCCCATTCTCTCAGTTCCTTCGCCTCCGTCGCATCTGTTCTGATGATGCTACCTTCAAAAACAGTTCCTCTGACATGTCCTCCTTCTTCCTTAACCGAGGTTTTCCACCCACGGTCGTTGACAGGGCCCTCAACCTTGTCCGGCCCATCTCCCGCGCATCTGCCTTCACGCCTTCTCCTCCCTCCCAGAAACATGGTAGGGTCCCCCTTGTCCTCACTTATCACCCCACCAGCCTCCGTATTCATAGGTTCATCCTCCGCCATTTCCGCCAACTCCAGCATGATGCCACCACCAAACACATCTTCCCTTCACCCCCACAGCGGCATTCCGTAGGGATCATTCCCTCCGTGACACCCTGGTCCACTCCTCCATCATCCCCTACTCCTCAACCCCCTCCCACGGCACCTCCCCATGCCCACGCAAAAGATGTAACACTTGCCCCTTCACTTCCTCTCTCCTCATTGTCCAAGGGGCCAAACACTCCTTTCAAGTGAAGCAGCATTTCACTTGCATTTCCCCCAACTTAGTCTACTGCATTCGCTGCTCCCAATGTGGTCTCCTCTACATTGGAGAGACCAAACTTAAATTGGGCGACCGCTTTGCAGAACACCTGCGGTCTGTCCGCAAGAATGACCCAAACCTCCCTGTCGCTTGCCATTTTAACACTCCACCCTACTCTCTTGCCCACATGTCTGTCCTTGGCTTGCTGCATTGTTCCAGTGAAGCCCAACGCAAACTGGAGGAACAGCACCTCATCTTCCGACTAGACACTTTACAGCCTTCCGGACTGAATATTGAGTTCAACAACTTTAGATCTTAAACTCCCTCCTCCATCCCCACCCACCTTCCATTTCTTCCCCCTTCCTTTTGTTTTTTCCAATAATTTATATAGATTTTTCTTTTTCCACCTATTTCCATTATTTTTAAATGGATTCCACCCATTGGTTATTTCACCCCAACCCCAACTAGAGCTACCTTGCTTGTCCAGCTCTCCACTCTTAACCTAGCACATTCTTTTAGATACTATCACCACCTTCAACACCTCTTTGTTCTTTTGTCTGTGACATCTTTTGGTTATCTCCTCCTATCACAGCTTGCTTGTCCCAACAACCCACCCCACACCCCCTTAAACCAGCTTATATTTCACCCCTTTCCTATTTCTACTTAGTTCTGCTGAAGGGTCATGAGGACTCGAAACGTCAACCTTGCTCCTCTTTGCTGATGCTGCCAGACCTGCTGAGTTTTTCCAGGTAATTCTGTTTTTGTTTTGGATTTCCAGCATCCGCAATTTTTTGTTTTTATCTCTGTGTTTAATTGACTGCCACTTCTTTTCAAGGAATGCCTACCATGAAGAATTATTGCTCTTCTCTCCGAAAGGATTTCAGTATCTCTCTTTTGCCTTGTTCGCCTTCATTGCTTTCCGTTTCTCGCCTGGTGTTTGACAAGGTGTTTACTAAAACCCGCTTTCACAGCCATACCTCCTTTCTCAGTGACTGTCTCCGTCTCCAACTTACCCCACGTGGATTTCAAATGAAATTCCACCCCTCATGTTTCAAACCCACCCAGGATTACAGGTATCTCCGGGACATAAAACGTTTCTCAGACTGCTGTTCTTGCCATATTCTGAGATCCACACTCAGTGCCATGCGTCGCCATATGAACACACTCGACCTCTCCCTCCAGCAGCACTGCTGTACCCTTTTTCAAAGCTGCGCGTGCCCCCAGTTTCATTTTATTCTTCGTCTCATCCGACGCCTCAACAAGAAACTTTTTCTCTTTCTCTCAAATGCTAAGGAACGCAAACTCCAACAACTCATCGATACCAACACCCATCTAGGACCCTCCACCCCTGCCCGTCCCTCCGTCCCCACCCCATCTTCCAATCCCAGCCCCGGCCGTGTATTCACTATACCCCCTGACCTTCCCCTCTCCGATGCTGAACGTTCAGTGCTCAGCAAAGGACTTAGTTTCATATCCTTACACCCTCATCTCAATGAATTTCAGGCTCGGCACGATGCTGAACTCTTCTTCCGCCGTCTTCGTCTCCGGGCTACTTCTTTGGGCAGGAGTCCTCTCCCCATTCAACGGATCCTTTTACCCACCTCCAATATTCTCCCTCCACCTGGACCCCTCCCTCTGGATTCTTACCGTCTCTTGATCTTTTCATTGGGAACTGTCGGCGCGACATTAGTCGTCTCAATTTCTCTGCTCCTTTCACCCATTCTAACCTGTCTCTTTCTGAACTTACTGCACTCCGTTCTCTCAGGTCCAACCCTGACATTGTCATCAAACCCGCTGACAAGGGTGGTGCTGTTGTTGTCTGGCGCACTGACCTCTAGCTCGCGGAGGATGAGCGTCAACTCGCAGACACTTCCTCCTACCTCTCCCTGGACCATGACCCCACCACTGAACATCAAGCCATTGTTTCCAGGACAGTCACTGACCTCATCTCCTCTGGAGATGTTCCTCCCACAGCTTCCAACCTGATAGTCACCTAACCTCGGACGGCCCGCTTCTACCTCCTACCCAAAATCCACAAACAGGACTGTCCCAGTAGACCGATCATGTCAGCCTGTTCCTGCCCCACGGAACACATTTCTTGCTATCTTGACTCCCTTCTCTCTCCCCTTGCCCACTCCCTTCCCACCTACATCCGTGATTCCTCTGACACCTTACGTCACATCAACAATTTCCAGTTCCCTGGCCCCAACCGCTTCCTCTTCAACATGGACGTCCAATCCCTCTACACCTCCATCCCCCACCAGGATGGTCTGAGGGCCCTTAGCTTCTTCCTCGAACAGAGGCCCGAACAATCCCCATCCACCATTACTCTCCTCCGTCTGGCTGAACTTGTTCTCACACTGAACAATTTCTCCTTTAACTCCTCTCACTTCCTCCAAATAAAAGGTGTGGCTATGGGTACCCGCATGGGCCCCAGTTATGCCTGTCTCTTTATAGGGTATGTGGAACATTCCTTGTTGCAGTCCTACTCCGGCCCCCTCCCACGACTCTTTCTCCGGTACATCGATGATTACTTCGGTGCCGCTTCATGCTCTCGTCGGGACTTGGAAAAATTTATTAATTTTGCTTCCAATCTCCACCCCTCCATCATTTTCACGTGATCCATCTCTGACACTTCCCTTCCCTTTCTTGACCTCTCTGTCTCAATTTCTGGTGATAGACTGTCCACCAATATCCATTACAAGCCTATCGACTCCCACAGCTACCTCGACTACAGCTCCTCACACCCCGCTTCCTGTAAGGACTCCATCCCATCCTCTCAGTTCCTTTGCCTCCGTCGCATCTGTTCTGATGATGCTACCTTCAAAAACAGTTCCTCTGACATGTCCTCCTTCTTCCTTAACCGAGGTTTTCCACCCACGGTCGTTGACAGGGCCCTCAACCGTGTCCAGCCCATCTCCCGCGCATCCGCCCTCACGCCTTCTCCTCCCTCCCAGAAACATGATAGGGTCCCCCTTGTCCTCACTTATCACCCCACCAGCCTCCGCATTCAAAGGATCATCCTCCGCCATTTCCGCCAA
The DNA here is from genome assembly GCF_017639515.1 of Carcharodon carcharias. NCBI lineage: Eukaryota > Metazoa > Chordata > Chondrichthyes > Lamniformes > Lamnidae > Carcharodon > Carcharodon carcharias. The sequence continues at coordinate 61,896,253 of NC_054488.1, forward strand.
CTCCAGCATGATGCCACCACCAAACACATCTTCCCTTCACCCCACCTATCAGCATTCCGTAGGGATCGCTCCCTCCGGGACACCCTGGTCCACTTCTCCATCACTCCCTACTCCTCAACCCCCACCAACAGCACCTCCCCATGCAAACGCAAAATATGCAACACCTGCCCCTTCACTTCCTCTCTCCTCACTGTCCAAGGGCCCAAACACTCCTTTCAAGTGAAGCAGCATTTCACTTGCATTTCCCCCAACTTAGTCTACTGCATTCGTTGCTCCCAATGCGGTCTCCTCTGCATTGGAGAGACCAAACACAGACTGGGTGACCGCTTTGCAGAACACCTTTGGTCTGCCCATAAGCATTACTCAAACCTCCCTGTTGCTTGCCATTTTAACACCCCACCCTGCTCTCATGCCCACATGTCTGTCCTTGGCTTGCTGCATTGTTCCAGTGAAGCTCAACGCAAACTGGAGGAACAGCACCTCATCTTCCGACTAGGCACTTTACAGCCTTCCAGACTGAATATTGAATTCAACAACTTTAGATCTTGAGCTCTCTCCTCCATCCCCACGCCCTTTCTGTTTCTTCCAATAATTTATATAGATTTTTCTTTTCCCACCTATTTCCATTATTTTTAAATGTATTCCACCCAACGGTAGCATCACAGCCCCAGTGTAACCGTATCACAGGTCCGGTGTAACTGCATCACAGCACAGGTGTAACTGTATCACAGCACCGGTGTAACTGTATCACAGCACCGGTGTAACTGTATCACAGCACAGGTGTAACTGCATCACAGCACAGGTGTAACTGTATCACAGCACAGGTGTAACTGCATCACAGCATCGGTGTAACTGTATCACAGCATAGGTGTAACTGTATCACAGCACCGGTGTAACTGTATCACAGCACCGGTGTAACTGCATCACAGCACAGGTGTAACTGTATCACAGCACAGGTGTAACTGTATCACAGCACCGGTGTAACTGTATCACAGCACAGGTGTAACTGCATCACAGCACCGGTGTGACTGTATCACAGCACAGGTGTAACTGCATCACAGCACCGGTGTAACTGCATCACAGCACCGGTGTAACTGCATCACAGCATCAGTGTAACCGTATCACAGCACAGGTGTAACTGTATCACAGCACAGGTGTAACTGCATTACAGCACCGGTGTAACTGTATCACAGCACAGGTGTAATTGCATCACAGCACCGGTGTGACTGTATCACAGCACAGGTATAACTGCATCACAGCACTGGTGTAACTGTATCACAGCACAGGTTTAACTGCATCACAGCACAGGTGTAACTGTATCACAGCACAGGTGTAATTGCATCACAGCACCGGTGTAACTGTATCACAGCACAGATGTAACTGTATCACAGCACCGGTGTAACTGTATCACAGCACCGGTGTAACTGTATCACAGCACCGGTGTAACTGCATCACAGCACAGGTGTAACTGTATCACAGCACAGGTGTAACTGTATCACAGCACCGGTGTAACTGCATCACAGCACCGGTGTAACTGCATCACAGCACCGGTGTGACTGTATCACAGCACAGGTGTAACTGCATCACAGCACCGGTGTAATTGCATCACAGCACCCGTGTAACCGTATCACAACATCGGTGTAACTGCATCACAGCACCGGTGTAACTGCATCACAGCACCGGTGTAACTGTATCACAGCACAGGTTTAACTGCATCACAGCACAGGTTTAACTGCATCACAGCACAGGTGTAACTGTATCACAGCACAGGTGTAACTGCATCACAGCACCGGTGTAATTGCATCACAGCACAGGTGTAACTGCATCACAGCACAGGTTTAACTGCATCACAGCACCGATGTAACTGTATCACAGCACAGGTTTAACTGCATCACAGCACAGGTTTAACTGCATCACAGCACCGATGTAACTGTATCACAGCACAGGTGTAACTGCATCACAGCACCGGTGTAACTGTATCACAGCACCGGTGTAACTGCATCACAGCACCGGTGTAACTGCATCACAGCACCGGTGTAACTGCATCACAGCAGCGGTGTAACTGTATCACAGCACCGGTGTAACTGCATCACAGCACCGGTGTAATTGCATCACAGCACAGGTGTAACTGTATCACAGCACAGGTGTAACTGCATCACAGCACCGGTGTAACTGCATCACAGCAGCGGTGTAACTGTATCACAGCACCGGTGTAACTGCATCACAGCACCGGTGTAATTGCATCACAGCACAGGTGTAACTGCATCACAGCACAGGTGTAATTGCATCACAGCACAGGTGTAACTGCATCACAGCAGCGGTGTAACTGTATCACAGCAGCGGTCAGGAGAATAGAGGAAATTGGAGTGACGATGGGAAATCAGTGCCTGCCTCTGCCTGCGCTAATGCGTTGAATTGAGAGCTGCCGTTCTGCCTCACACTAGGAGCGTTCTGCAGTTTCAGATCATAACACACTTACACATGCCCCGTGACCTGGTCTGGCCAGCGCTCTCGGTTTGGAGATCAGGTACAGGCCATCATTTTCATTTTGGATAAAGGGACTAAAATGAAGAGTTTGCACAGATTCAGCAGCTTTCAACATATCTAATAAACACCAGGCAGGGAGGCAGCAGCCTAATGTTAATAAACACCAGGCAGGGAGACTGCAGTTTACAAGCAATATGAAGCGGGGTCAGGGTGAGTGTCACATTGAACAGGGCTGATGCTGGGTGTTTCCAAAAGCACAACAGAGATTTAGAATTGGGCACATAGAGGCCATTCTGCCCAATTGGTGCATGGAGAGGGGTTACTGAGTGTGTGAGGGAGCTGGATTAACATCAGTAGGGATACAGTCAGTAACACAGGGTGCTGGGGGGAGGGGTTACTGAGTGTGTGAGGGAGCTGGATTAACATCAGTAGGGATACAGTCAGTAACACAGGGCGCTGGGGGGAGGGGTTACTGAGTGACAGTGTGAGGGAGCTGGATTAACATCAGTAGGGATACAGTCAGTAACACAGGGCGCTGGGGTAGAGGGTTTACTGAGTGTGTGAGGGAGCTGGATTAACATCAGTAGAGATACAGTCAGTAACACAGGGTGCTGGGGGGAGGGGTTACTGAGTGACAGTGTGAGGGAGCTGGATTAACATCAGTAGGGATACAGTCAGTAACACAGGGCGCTGGGGGGAGGGGTTACTGAGTGACAGTGTGAGGGAGCTGGATTAACATCAGTAGGGATACAGTCAGTAACACAGGGCGCTGGGGTAGAGGGTTTACTGAGTGACAGTGTGAGGGAGCTGGATTAACATCAGTAGAGATACAGTCAGTAACACAGGGCGCTGGGGGGAGGGGTTACTGAGTGACAGTGTGAGGGAGCTGGATTAACATTTGGTGTTTCTGTTGATGTGTGAATTGAGGCTGATTTAACCCATGAAGATTTTCGAAGGGAGGATTTAATTCAGTCAATCAGAGTCTGGACTGAATTTAATTTGGTGACATTCACTTTAGATTGTAAAAGAGCGATGGAAGGCTTCTTCTGGGAAGTAAGAAGGTTGGATTCCATTAAAGGAAATTAACTTGCATCTAATGTTGAGCTGAAACTTTTCAAATGGAATCATTTGGTAGGACAGAATGAGTATTGCTGAAAAATAGAGACATGCTGTCAAAATTTTTCGTCTTGCACTCATCAGGACAGATGCAAGAATACCAAATTTCAAAAGGAGCAACGATTTATACTGCAGGGTCAAAGGGTGCTGATTGGTTGGCAAGTCGATTCTAATTGGTCGAGGCATTACCATGGAGAAAGCACCAGGGAACATTGCCCCTATGCTTTTGCTGAATCAAAAAAGACACAATGCCTGGACAGGTTCCCTTTGTCTACGGGGGACAGGTCCTGCCTACGAATACATGTAGCTTCTGGGAAGCATAAGTGAGCCACATTGTGAACCCCACTGATAATCTTAAATTGGTGGTTAGTTAGGTAATTCCTAGCTTATTTTTCAAATGTGTTCTTTGTGAAAATCTGGCTCTGTTGTGTTTTTAAACTGATCCTGCAATTGTCAGATTGAATGATGGTCTCAATGTAACTGGATCATCTTCTGTTATCACCTCTCACAGTACTGCTGAGGAGAGGAGGGGAGGGGGAGGGGGTCAGGCCAGACTCACTCAAACCTTACCTCCCACTTTGGTTTGATTAAAGATCAGTCTTATTTCAGGAACCAACCCCACTGACAAACAAGCTGTGCTGAATTTGAGGCCGTGGCAATTGTTGTGCCCTCGTCTCATCCACTGGGATCTTTGCTCAAACATACTTCTTGTTTCAGGCTCCTCACTCTAGGATTGAAATTCGTTCCAGTTCATCTATGCCTGTAATAAATTCACTTGTTCGTGGAGCTTGTACTTGCTCCATCAATCAGACTGGCTCTTTAATGCTCTGTTGATCCTGGGATCAGGTGGGATTATCGAGACTATGTGAAACATGATTTATTAAAACTTTAAAATATATGTGAGATGCAGAGGTCTTGCTCTCTCTCTCTGACTCTGTTGTTATCTGCCTATTTCTATCGCTTTCGCTCATTATTTTCCACTTTCTCCTCTCTGGTCTCTTTATCTGTCTACCCGGATTCTTTTCTCTGTTATTTCTCTCTTTTTATGTCTTTCCATTTCTGATCTTTTTTTCTTTCTATTCTTGTGTCTATTTTTCTCTCAGTATTTAACATTCTCTGCAATTCCCCACCCAATCACCGATCCACCCAGTGATCCACCCAATCACTGATCCCGATCACTGACCCACCCAATCACTGATCCACCCAACCACTGGTCCTGATCAATCACTAATCCCAATCACTGATCCACCCAATTACTAATCCTGATCACTGACCCACCCAATCACTGATCCACCCAATCATTGGTCCCAATCAATCACTGATCCACCCAATCACTGACCCGCCCATTCACTGATCTGCCAATCACTGATCCCAGTTAGTCACTGATCTACCCAATCACTGATCCCAATCAGTCACTAATCCACCCAATGAATGATGCCCATTCTGTTGACCTTAGTTAGATCCTTTACTAACTCAGATCACTTGTCTCCCTGCATAACTTGGGAAAAGGAATTTTAAACATTTTGCTTTTAAAGATCCCCCAGTGGTGACAAACATCAATTGTTTGATTCTGGATTATCCCGACTCCTGTCACAATCTTGTTCAAGGTCAGTTTATTCGGTATTTAGACCAGAACAGCAGGTCTTGGAGGTTACAATCACTGCGGGAATAGTCCAGATCATAAATCAACAACAAATTGTATTTACAAGTGCCTTTAACATTGTAAAATGTCACAAATGTTGCCAAACAAAAATTGACATGGAGCACATAAGAAATTTAAGGATAGGCAACCAAAGGTTTGGTCAAAAAGTTAAGTTGTTAAGGAGTGTCTTAGAGAGAGAGGCGGACAGATTTAGGACGGGAATTTCAGGGTTTAGGGTCCAGGCAGTGAAAGGCAAAGCCCCCAATGCTGAAGGAAATCAGGGATGCTCAGTAGGCCAGAATTGGTGGAGGGCAGCGATCTCGGAGGAGGAGGTTACAGAGATAGAGAGGGGCAACATCATGGAAGGATCTGAAAACAAGGGTGAGAATTTTAAACCTGAGGCATTGCCGGACTGGGAGCCAACGTAGATCAGCAAGAACAGGGGCGAAAGGTTAATGAGACATGGTGTCAGTTTTCTCAAATCTTTCCACTTGCAACATTCCCAAGGGAAAAATAATGAAGGAATGTTTCTTGTTAGTTCAGTGAGAGTTTCTACTTCCAGTTTCTCTGTAGCAGGTTAAAGAGGAGTGAGTGATAGTGCAGGCAAAGGCAGGGTGTTCAATGAAACAGCAGCATCATTATTTAGGCTGCACAGGTCCAGGGAGACTACAGACAGGCACAGCTGATCACGGCTCTATGGAGGTTTACTCAACGTTTAACCCATCACCAACACACTGCCTCACTGCATTCATTTTATTTCCAAATTCCCCAGATTCATGAAAGCGTTTCCACAAGATTCACTGTGCATAATGTTACTGATAGAACATAGCCAGCACAGCGCGCTCTGCAACAGCCAGTGACAGAGAGAGGTCAGCACAGCACATGCTCCACTAATCAAGTGGCAGTGAGCCTTCACACTCAGAGTCTTCATTGCTGCACTTGGAGCAACAGAAACCAGCACAAGACCCCAATACTCACAAACCGAGGACATCTAAATAAACCAGGAAACGCAGAAGGGATTCTTTTAGCTAAAGCCCCAGCGAGTATGTGGAACAGATTCCTGGCACAGAGAGTGGAAGAAGAGAATCTTAATGGAGTCCAATTGGCCATGTTCTTGTTAACAATAAGCTTATTAGAAATGCATCAAGGGAAAAAGGGGGAGGGATGGGCTTGATGGGCACAACATCCTCTGCCTGGAGTCTGTGGTCTGTGCTGAGCTTGCCTGCTTACCTTTGCTTAGAGAAGGGTGGGTGGGTAGTGGGGGTGGGAGGTATGGGGAAACCGTCCAGGAATTTTCCCTTTGGCTATGTATTAAATTCTCTTTTGTAAGTTACTTTTGAATCTGCTTCCACCGCCCTTTCAGACAGCGCATCCCAACTCACTGTTTAAAAAAAAGTGGCTCCTCTGATTCTTTTGCCAATTATCTTAAATTTGTTTCCTCTGGTTACTGAGCCCCCTACCACTGGAAACAATCTTTCCTTACTTTTTCAATCAAACCCCTCGTGATTTTGAATGCCCCAATTAAATCTGCTATTAACCTTCTCTGCTCTAAGGAGAACAACCCCAGCTTCTCCAATCTCTCCGTATTAACTGGAGTCCCTCATCCCTGGTCCCATTCTAGTAAATCTCCTCTGCACCATCTCCAAGGTCTTGACATCCTTTCTAAAGCTTGGTGACCAGAATTAAGCACAATACTCCAGCTGAGGCCTAACCAGTGTCTTTAAAAGTTCAGCAGAACTTTCCTGCTCTTCATTTTTGTTTAATGAAGCCAAGAACCCTGTTATTTACTTTTTTACTGAACAGCCTTCTCAGCTTATCCACTCAAAGATTTGTACAGCTCCACGATGCAGCAGCTCCTTTAAAGCTGTATCATTGCCTCTCCCATAACTTGTGTTCAAAAGTGATGCATTTTGGTACAAGAACACTAGATAGACTGCTTCTATTAACAAGTTGGCATCCAAGATAACTAGAACCGTCTGAGATAGTCTCTTGTGCAAACAACTTCAGACTGTGGGGCCTATGAAATACTTGCCTCAGCAAACTCCTGGGATTTATTGTCAAACTGAGCTTGACAGATTCATCACATCGCTATGTCCTTACAACCCGAACAAAATAAACCTCACATACTGTACAGATCAGCACAATTCTCTAAAGATCTGATTTATATCACACTGGGCATTCACAGATAGGAAAAGTCCTTGCATTACAAAAGCTATGCTTTATAAAAACAACTTTATGAATTTACTGGCTGGAAACCACTAATTAACTTTTGAAAAAGACTAAAGCCACATTCCAGTGATTTTAAATCACAGTCAAAGATGGCTGAACATTTGCATCACTGCACCTTCTACATTCCAACACCATTAAAAGGGAGGCAACTTGTCTGCAAAGCCACACCAGGAACAACTGCCTTGAAGGATTATGAATGGGGGCCATCTCTTATCCCATTAGCAAAGCATCCCAACAATCACCTGGATAGTCAACTGAGTGAAGACAAATTATTAGATGGAATCACTTGGACAATGGGACTCCAGCTATGAAAGGAATTTGCCCAGACATAACGTAATCATGTAAACCAGGCAAATGAATCCATTAGCAATGACCATATTTGGGTCATTGGACAGTTGGACAGAGGGGATTATGACAAGCCAGCTAACCCTTTGTCTTTAAGCACTTATTTTTCTCTGCAGGACACAGCACAAAAAAATGAGGCACCGAAGATGCAGGACCCGGAGTAGATTCCCGCTCTCTCTCCCCCTATTCAACTTGCAAGCTTTGAACCCTGTCTGCTGATCTTGACTATTCAGGTGCCTCAGGCAGAGACCTTTTTAAAGAACTCAACCCAGCAGGTGTTGTCTCCAGAAGAACAGATAAATTGTCCGTTTACATTTTTTAGCCACCTTGACCACTGAGCCCAGCCTGGATCCACACAATTCATCAACCTACAAGAACCATATCATCTTAGAGTGTCACTTAATCAATCCTCCTACTCTGTAATCTATTTGTGTTTGTGTGTGTGTGTGTGTGTGTGAAAGTTGGAGTGTTTTTATTATTTTACTTAGGCCGGGTTAAATACAATATATATTATTCTCTGTTCTTTCCAAAATCTCATGAAAACCTACCTGTGTGTCCTATGAAGAGAGATTGGGGAAACTGGGCCTGTATTCTCTAGTTTCGAAGAATAAGAGATGATCTCATTGAAACCTACAAAATACTTAAAGGGATAAACAGGGCAGATGCAGGTCAGATGCAAAATATATTTTTCTTTTCCCACCTATTTTTAAATTTATCTCAATCTATTGTTTTATCTCCACCTTTTAGCCCATTTCGATCCATTCCCCCCACCCCACCCCCACTAGGGCCATCTGCCACTAGCTTGGCCTGCTTGCTACCCTTAATGTCCCCATTAGCACATCCTTTAGATAATATCACCACCATCAACACCCCTTTGTCCTTTTGTCTATGACATCTTTGGCAATCTCATCTTTGCCTCCACCTATCACTGGCCCTCTATCCAGCTCTACCAGTCCCATCCCTCCTTAAACCAGCTTATATTTCACCTCTTTTCTATATTTCCTTACTTCTGTTGAAGAGTCATACAGACTTGAAACGTTAACTGTGTTCCTCTCCACCGATGCTGTCAGACCTGCTGAGTTTTTCCCGGTATTTTTGTTTTTGGTTAAGGTGTTTCCCCTGGTTGAGGAGTCTAGAACCAGGGGACACAATTTCAAAATAAGGGGGAAGCCACTTAGGACTGAGATGAGGAGAATCTTCTTTTACTCAGAAGGTTGTGAATCTTTGGAATTCTCTATCCGAGGGTTGTGGGAGCTCAGACATTGGGTATGTTTAAAGCAGAAATTGACAGATTTCTAAATACTGATGACGTAAAACAGACATGTCCAACTGGCAGCCCGTGGGGTACATTGTGGCCCGCGAAGCCCCTTCGTGTGGCCCCCCAGAGCCAATGTTCAAAATGCCAATAAGACATATAAGTAAAATTCAAGATTTCGTAAGTTGCTGCTCCTCCAATCACAAGCCACTCCTTTCCCACATTTGCTAGTGAACCTATCAGCAGCGAAAAGGGAGAGAAACAGCCTCTGACTGAAGGAGCAGCGAAGACCAGTGGCGGTGAATGTGCTGAGAGCTGCCAGGGCCTGGGGAGTGAATGTGCGGTGGGGCTGGTGGCAGACTGGGGGTGGAGGGTGGGGGGAGAAAGTGCGGCAGGCCCAGAGAGAGATTGTGAGTGAGAGAGAGACTGAAGGGGAGAGATTGTGTGTGAGAGGGAGAGGGTCTGTGTGTGCGTGTGTGGGACAGAGTAAATGAGAGTGAGTGCGTGTGGGAGTGAGTGAGTGAGTGAGTGAGTGTGAGCGTGTGAGTGTGTGTGAGAGGGAGAGGGTCTGTGTGTCCATGTGTGGGACAGAGTAAATGAGAGAGTGAGTGAGTAAGTGAGTGTGAGCGAGTGAGTGTATGTGTGCCTGGCTCACTCCCAGTCACCCTGATGCCTCACACTAACACATGCTCTCACCTACTCTCAGTGGGTGGGTGAGTGAGTAAACAGCCTGAGGCTTGGGAGTGAGTCGGACACACACATACCCTCTTCGTTTAATCAGCATTTTTATTAATTACTCATGTTTTAAAAATATAAACTTATTGCTTTGACATTGCTTAATTTTTGCTCAGCAAGTTGTTTCTTTCTTCATATTCAACATATTTTTTTAAACTAATGTATCTTTCTGAAATCTGCTCATCGGCCCCTTGAGTGAGATAAAATAGAAACATGGCCCCCAACAAGCCTGACACAAAGGGACATAGGGATAGTGTGGGGAAAGGGCATCGAAGTGGATGATCAGCCAAGATCATATTGAATGGTGCAGCAGGCTCAATGGGCTGAATGGCCAACCCTGCTTCTATGTTCCTATGTTTATATCTTATATAGTCACAGCACATAAACAGTTAAACACTCACTGAATTGGCAAACACATACTTTTTGAAAGAACCTGTCAGGATCAAATAAGGAGTGGGGAATCTTAACCTTCCTCATCTGGTTATAACAGCCTGATTCAGGTCTAAGGTGAATGCCAACCAGTGTCCCTCTTACAAGAGCAGGTCAGAGGCTGGGACCTCTGTAAACCACCTCCTGACTCCTCACAGCCTGTCCACCATCTAACAAGGCACAGGACAAGAGTGTGATTGAATACTCTCCACAAGTGCAGCTCCAACAACACTCAAGAAGCTCTACACCATCCAGAACAAAGCAACCCTGCTTGATCAGCACCCCATCCACCACCTTCAACATCCACTCCCACGTCTACCAACGCACAGCACCAGCAATGTGTACCATCTACAAAATGCACATCAGCAACTCACCAAGGCTCCTTCAACAGCACCTTCCAAACCTGTGACCTCTACCACCTAGAAGGGCAAGGGCAGCAGGTACATGGGAACACCACCACCTGCAAGTTCCCCTCCGAGACACACACCATCCAGAACTATAATCGCCATTCCTTCACTGTTGCTGGGTCAAAATCCAGGAACTCCCATCCTAACAGCGCAGTTGGAGTTCCTACACCAGATGGACTGCAGCCATTTAAGAAGGCAACTCATCATTACCTTCACAAGGGCAATTAGGGATGGGCAATAAATGAATAAAGACCAATGTCCAGTCCAGTAGAAAGTTTGATACAACAGTACCATCTAGTGGCACAATTTAATAAACACAGCTGGGTCATAATTTGATTTCACATATAAAAGTTACAACACAGGACACGTGCCACTCAGCCCAATTAATCTATATTGGTGATTACCCTGCATGTGAACAATAATTCTCATCACATTGATCAACTCTGTTCCCAGATCCCTTCCCTTCTCCTTTGTTAAATTTTGTCTGATAATACCTTGGGATGTTTTACTGTGTTAAAAGGGCTATATAAATGCAAGAGATGAGAATAGACAAAGAGGCTTGAAATGGAGTCCAGAATTAGTGTATTACACTGTATAATTACCAGGTACTCTGTGCTCTTCAAATAAATTTCCAGTAGTAAGATTGTATTGAAGGCTGGTCACTGAATGCAGTTCCGGTCCATTGTTAAAGCCTCTACTGTCTGCTCTTGAAAGAGAAATGCCATTGAGAAACTCAACATGGAACATGATTCCATAACAGAGAAAGATGTACAGACACAGCCTCAGCTATTAAGAGCTCAGAAATCTCATGGTGTGAGTGTCTGTGTGCGTGTTCATAGATAGAACAGCAAGGCATCAAGGCTGGAGTTAAATGCTTGTACTAAATCAGCCAATTGCTTTAATCCATCAATGATTCACTGGTGATGCAGCTCTGAGACGGGCTAATGGGCAAAAGGATCCAGAGAAATAAATGGTGAACAAAATAGCAATTACATAGAAATAGCACTGGTCAAATCACACATTCTGAAACATTTTACTTCATTTCTCAATCTCTGTCTCCTGTTTTTGTCAGAAAAATCTCCCTGGGCTATGTAACTTGTTTTTCAGTGCAGTAACTTAGGGAGTGCTGCACTGTTGGCAGCATCATCTTTTAGATGAGACATTGAATTAAGGCCCAATCTGAGGTGGATGGCAGATATCCCATGCCACTATTTTGAAACAGAGTATATGTCCCCCATGTCCTATCAACCAACATCATTAAAACAAGAGTATTTAGTCATTATCATACCAGTGTGGGTACTTCATGTCTGCAAATTGGCTGATACGATTTCAAGAGCAGTGACTGCATTTCAAAAGTACTTCATTGGCTCCCTGGTATCATCCGTCACCATCACTGCCACAGCTCATCTGCTGCTGAAAACCTCACCTGTGCCTTTGCTACCTCTAGATTTGACTATCCCAATACTCACAAGACCCTCCATAAACTTAAGCTCATCCAAAGCTCTGCTGTCCATATCCTAACTCTCACCAAGTCCTGTTCACTCATCACTCTGTGTTCGTTATACTGGTTCCCAGTCTGCAAATGCCTTGAATTTAAAATTCCCACCCTTGTTTTCAAATCCCTCTGCTCTCCTTCTCTGTAGCTTCCTTCTGTGAGGTCACTGCAGTCCTCCAATTCTGCCCTCTTGTGCATCCCCAAATTATAATCGCTTCACCATTGGCGGCTATACCTTCAGCTGCCTGAGCCCAAAGCTCTGGGATTCCCTCCCCAAACATCTCCACCTCTCTTTCCTCCTTTAAGACACTTCTTAAAACCTACCTTGTCGACCATGCATCTGTGCCTTAATATCTCTCCTTAAATGTCGGTGTTAAATTCTGTCTCAGTATTTCTGTGAAGCAGCTTGGGAGGTTTCACTATGTTAAAGGTGCTGTGTAAATACAAATTTCTTTTACAGCTCACACACTGAAGCAATTGCTAAAATCACTACAACAAAGTAGCTTAAGAACAGAAGACAGAAAGGAAGACTTGCATTTATATAGCATCATTTATATTGTACCAAATTTGCACATAGCTCCCTCAAACAGCAAAGTGGTAATATCCCAATAATCTGCTTTAGTGATGTTGTTGGATGGATAAACATTGGCCAGGATACCAGGAAGAACTCCCCCACTCTCCTTCAAAAAGACCGGGGGTGAGTGGGATCTTTTACATCCGCCTGAGTCAGGAGATGGAGCCTTGGTTTAACATCTCATCTCAAAGATGGCACCTCTGACACTCTTGCACTCGTTCAGTACCACACTGGAAATGTCAGCCCTGATTTTTGTGCTTATGTTTCTGGAGTGGGACTGGAACTGGCAACTTTCTGGCTATCATAATACCGGAGGATGCCCCTGGCACTGCTCATCCTAGCACTTAGATTGAGATGTCTACGCATGTCTGTGCAACTCCTCTGTCCTGTTAGTCCCTAGCCAATTTAATCTGTTTGTGCAATGCCTTGAAACGAGATGTGGAACATTTAAGTTTATAATAACATGCAATATAAATAGTATTGACATTTCATGCTACATCAGGAAAGCCACCTTTTAACAATGAGTTGTGCAAGTGGAATTAATTTTTTTAAAAAAGCTTCTACACTCTGTGAATGGGATTCCGTGAAGTGCATATTGCATTCTGATCATATCAATCTTGTCTAATACTATATATATAATTGTAAAGATATATAGGATTTGCACGCAATTAAATCTGACTTCTGATTTTACATTGTCAGCACTTATCTGACTAGAACAGAGTGCAATCATCGCTGCTTTAAATTATCTCTTAAATGATGTGTTGTCATTTTAATTGCACTGATATAAATTGCCAAGCAGTTAGATTAAATGTGATGTGGCATTAATTAATTATATGTGAACATTCTTTGGAATGAATTATATGTTAATATCAGTTTTAATTAAATAGTGACAGGTTGCCATTAACAAATGCAGCAAAACATCATTTGAGAGTAGCATGCTGGCTGACAATTTGGGCCATGTGCTCAGTGCTGAAGCAGTTTCAAGCAGGCCTCTGCTGTCAGATGAGTATTAGAGCACAAATACTCAGCAACACACCACTCACACAATGGGAGCAGATCTGAACTCCCATCATAAATATAAAGGGAATAGTGTTCCATTAGGAATGGGATGGAAGCAGAACTAGTATTCCAACTGGTTAAATTCAGTCATGCAAGGTTTCATACAAATCTTCACCCAATGATAGACTGGAGTCCAGCTTTCACATCACCCAATCCGCATGCTCCTTCCTCACGTTCCTGATTATCAGATCCATGCTCCTGCGCGGCGAAGGCTCTTTCCAGGGCCCGTAGTTCCATGGAATTTGCTGATCATGTGACGGGAACCATTAACCTCACATGGACATGCGCTTTGAAACACGGAGATTCAGGGCCAGCTCCAACATCCCCAGGGGTGCTGGTCTTTTACTGGAACCTACACCACCCAGCAGCACCAACACTGACACTGCAGCTGTATTTACACATTCCATTTATTATCTAGAAAAGGTCGGGACAGGAGTAAAGCTGAAATCCCATCACGTTTTGTCAATTTATTTCATGGAAACAAAGCGTTCCATTTCCTTACAAAACATCAGTGTGTCACAGGCCGAGCTATAAGCCACCCCTGTACAGGGTGATCCGACTGCTGGGATTGTTCCTCAATCTGCAGCACCATGTGAAAAGCGACGGCTGTTTCCAAGGAGGCTGCCAGGAAAGCTAAAAGTCCAAAATAGGGTCCTTTTTCTAAAAGACAAGAAACAATTTCAGCAGATACCTCATTTATTATTTTCAACATGACATGAAGAATATGCCCAACGCCTGTGAAGAGCAGCAATTTTAATGAGTGCTACTGCGATCTGGAATGTGCTGCATGAAAGGGCAGTGAAAGTAGATTCAATAATAACTTCCAAAATAGAACTGGATAAATAGTTGAAAAGGAAAGATTTATGAATTATGAGTGAAGAGCAGGGAGTGGATAGCTTTCAATGAGCCAGCACAGGTGTGATGGGCTGAATGGTCACATTCTGTGTTGTATGATTCTGTCTTTATCATCTGTGTAAGTGGGAAGGGTATAACACCCCCGTGCAGTATAGCGAGAGCTTTGTTGTTTCCAGGTTTGGGTTATGGCCTATTGCTGGTGACCGTAGCAATTGGAGGTGATGAAACCCACAACTTATTGCCCAGCTAGTTTAAGAAAAGCTGTTAATTCATCACTCCTGCATTGAAGAGCTGTCCTCAGAGCGAGGGAAAATTGGAGAATTAGTGGGTCTCGGAGTCAGATTTCCTGTGTGCCCACCTCTCCCTGTCTAGAGCTGGTATTGGTGGACTTGCGGTGTATAGCTAGAGAAGTAACTGACTGAGTCTTTGCAGTCCTTCTGTTATAGTCATTCTCAGATGTGGGTGTTGCAGGCAAGGCTGACATTTATTGACCACGTACACACCCAGCCCACACAATGAGCCCCATGCACGCACACAGAACTGCACATAGTAGCAGCAATAGCAAACATGAGCGGTGGTTCACTCACCAAAGTCTCAGATTAGAAGTCAGCGTAGTGCTTCACCCTAGGAGGAGACCAAATCATTTAGGAGTTGAGCTGAACAACAAGACACTGGAAATATTTAGAAAAACAGTAAAACTCTGGGCATTTTTAACCAACAGGTCTCCTTTCAGATTCGTGAAATTTAAAAGTTAATTCCACAGACTTCAACCACCAACCATTTAACTTGGAAAGAGTGAAGGGACCAGTCGACTAGATTACAGTTACAGCACAGTTACAGTTACAAGTATTGCTCTTCTCTCCGAAAGGATTTCCGTATCTCTATTTTGCCTTGTTCACTTTCATTGCTTTCCATTTTTCTCCTGGTGTTTGACAAGGTGTTTACTAAAACCCGCTTTCACAGCCACATTTCCTTCCTCAGTGACGGTCTCTGTCTTCATTATTTTTAAATGTATTTCCATCCATTGTTTTATCTCTACCTTTTAGCCATTTTGATTCCTTCACCCCACCCCACCCCCACTAGGGCTATCTGTAACTTGCCTGTCCTGCTTTCTACCCTTAATTAACACATTCCTCAGATAATATCACCACCTTCAACACCTCTTTGTCCTTTTGTCTGTGACATCTTTTGGTTATCTCCACGTATTACTGACCCTCTATCCAGCTCTTCTTGTCCCCCCCCCCCCCCCCCCCCACCCCCCCAGCCCCCCCAAAACCAGCTTATATTTCACCTCTCTTCTATTTTTACTTAGTTCTGTCGAAGGGTCATTCGGACTCGAAACGTTAACTGTGTCCCTCTCCGCAGATGCTGCCAGACCTGCTGAGTTTTTCCAGGTATTTCTGTTTTTACATTGACCTTTGTTGTTCCTGAGATTCAGAGGGGGAGAGAAATATGCAGAGAGATATAGTAGGAATGAGAGACAAAGAAGTAGAGAGAGAGATTCAGTAGATGGAGTGAGATAAAGACAGATAGATGCACGTACATAAAGAGTAATATGAATATAATAGAGGCAGGGATGCAGCTACAGAAAAATAGAGAGATATAGGTAAACAGAAAGAGAGAGATACTGAAACAAACAGAGAGAAATGGACACCCTCAAGCAGGGTGACTGTAGAGGAGTCGGGCTGTGAAGGGAATGGAAGAGCCAGGATTCCTGATCTTACTTGCTCCATGGTGACTCCCATTTGCAGCTCATTTGTGTGGGCATCACACGAGGACAGGATCGTCACAGACAAACCGCCAACGTTATCAGGAGCCCCTACAGGAGGAACAGGAAGCTGAGAGAAAGCTTCTTGCGCCAAAATGCACCGTGAACCAGCAGCTGGAGGGAAGGCACCACCAGCTCATCAATCAGAGCAGATTAACACACTGGGAAGCGGGATGATAGGACAGTGGATTAACATCCAAACCACCTGCTCCCCAAGGATTGTACCTGAATCAAGGACGAACATACAACCCAAAAAACAGCTACAAAATGCCCAGATGGACTGGATACAAACAAACGGCCTTGATGTGTGTTGTGAGCTGTATGTTAAACACACCTGTACAACAAGGCTCGGCCTCGGTTCGTGGCTATGGAGAAGAAGCCACTCCTGGGAGAGAAGTCCATTTCCTGTGCCAGGCAAATGATCTTCTGGCCAATCGCTGGGAAATTGGAAAATGCCGTGAAGGACGGGATGTGGATCTGCAGGAGAAGATATAGAATTATTAGTAAAATTAAAATACTGGGGTTCAAATATTACCAGCTGTCCTGCTGAACAGAAACCCTGAATAGTTGCAGGGCACCATAATCTTCACCATGCTGAAAATGCAGCTCATTATCACCAGAATTCTGCATCCTGTGACTGCGGTGTTTAACTTTATGGGGTACAGACTTATACCCCAGGAAGTTGTGTGTGGGTAGTGTGGGATCTGGAACGTGTTTGGTGAGTTTGAGTTGTCACTGTGGAGCTGTGTTTAATATAGTCCGTCTCTTGCTTGCAAAATTGCTTCCTCCATAAGTCAGTCATGGATTAACTACCATTGCTCAAGGTCGTTTGCATATGTTGCTGGTTGCCTGTAAATTGCCAGCTCCTTCCTTTGAGGAAGAAGTTAGCATTAAGTTCAGTAGAAATCAGCAGTAAATGTACAGATTTCTAGCTTACTCTTTGATGCTAAATCTTTGGTAGGATTCCTGTCTGCTCAGTTCTCATTTGTTATTGTTTATTTCAGGTGAACCTGAGCACTCCAGGTTTGCCTGAACACTGACTGCACTCTCAGCAGAGACACTTGCTGGACGTGGACATTTTTTTTTAATATGTGGATAGATGGTTTAGCATTTCCCCATTTATCTTGTTAAGGATCTGAGTACATCATTCCATTTGAGAGCTGCTGAGAAGCACCAGGAGCACTCGGAAGTGGCTATCCTCTCTAGTCACTGTGAGATGCCACAGCCTCTGCCCAGCTTGACCGGGGGAAGAGGCACTGAACCTGCCAATACTCGAACACCAGGCAACCTCCTCCTCAATAATCCCAGGCACATCTTGCTGACTGAGACAGCTGCACAGTTTTAAACACAAGGTGAGAATACATCATCTCACCCTCTGCAGGAGCAACTTGGTGCCCCAACATTGGATTGTTACAAAGCTACTGCTGCAATTTTGATTTTATCCCTGAATGTTCTAACTACACTGAGCGTCACTGTGTAACAAACGCTCAGGGTCCCAAGCAATGTGAGAGCTGCGTGAATAGCAATGGAGTCATAACGATTCTGTTTGACTGGAGGCAGACTACCACAGCTGATTAAAAATTAACTCGTGTAAGTCAGTCCTTCACTTCACTGTACTTGACAAAGCTAATTTAACAGGATATTGAAAGGTTCCATTAATCAAAGAAAATGGACAAGGATGAAAAAAGCCTAAACTCAGTAACTTTCTCTTTGTCAGGCTTGTTTATTTAACAAGGACACACAGCCACAACAGTTCTGTAAGGAACTGAGGCGCGTGTTCCTTAAGTATAACAGACTAAGCCGTGATTTAACTGAACTGTTTAAGATGATTCAAGGATTTAACAGTATGAAAAGAGAGGAACTATTTCTGCTCGTGTGAGAATCCAGAGCAAGGCCACATAAAATTAGAGGCAGTCTGTTCAAGGGTGATGTCAGAAAGCACTTCTGTGTGTATGTGTGTGTGGTGGGGGGGGTGCGCAATAATAAATTTCAACGCTGAGATTGCTAGATTTTTGTTGGGTAAAGGTTTCAAGGGGTATAAAAGAAAGGCAACTGAGTGAAGTTATGATACAGATCAGGTATAATTTAATAGAATGACAGGACAGGTTGAAGGGCTTCCTCCTATTGCTGAGAGTGGTTTGGACTAGGAAAGTTGCAATTTGATTTCTGGTCTGTGGTGTCAGTTGTTCCCATCACAGTGATGGTTGGGGTACTATAACTGACCCCAGCAGGAGATGGGGAAGGGAAGAACTGAAGAATCTGGCAGGATTCCTGACCATTATCCTGCCAGGAGAGAGAGGAAAGGGTTGGGTTTGACTGGAGTGCCAACCAATGACCCCGTTAATTTTTCTTCATTATGCAAAGCCGGTTTGTCTTACAGTCCCTTTAAGAAGGCAGTGCAGCTACACACTCAGGGGGACATTAGTTGCATGCTACTGTTTGTTGCATGACATATGTAGTCACGCAGCCATGCAGCTTAACAGGAACACTGATGCCAACACTCCTCCCCAATTCATACTGTCCATTTTGACACAAGGAGCAG
Source organism: Carcharodon carcharias (assembly GCF_017639515.1). NCBI lineage: Eukaryota > Metazoa > Chordata > Chondrichthyes > Lamniformes > Lamnidae > Carcharodon > Carcharodon carcharias. Next base: position 61,915,191 of record NC_054488.1, read on the forward strand.
CCACTAGGTCAAGGTATTTAAGCAGCTGGTTGCTGGCACTCAATTAACCATAAACCCTGAAATATGTCACTCACTTCAGGACAACAAGGTAAGAGGCAAAGTCAAAAGGAATAAACACTGTGCACAACAACCTTGCACATAGTACAGGCTCTGCTTCAACTCTACCACCAGATGTGTCTCAATTAATGTTTATATTCCATCTCTCTCTCTTTCCCCCACGTTTCACTAAGTGGAAACACAAAAGACTTTGAAAAGGTGTAGTGGGGGTAGAACTCTTTTTCACCCAAGGGCCCCAGGTGAGGTACTGGAAAGCAACCTGCACCCAGAAAGCTGACCTCCAGATGAGTTAGGCTTAAAGAAGGGTCCTTAATTCAGTCACAGAGCTGCACAATGGGGCTCAGCACATCAAGCCTGTCTAACACACACACACACACTTCCACTGGCTCCAATATCATTTGTTGCTTTACCTTAGACCTATCATCTGGCCTCTGCGCAGGATTTTCTGTGAACAGGAAGCGAGGGTTTGTTCCATACCTTGTGCTGTATTGCACAGATACAGGCCATTCACCCCAACTGATCCACGCCAGTTAATGCTTCACCTATGTCCCTGCCCACCCCATCAACATATCCTTCTACTCACTTCTCCCTCATGTCCATGCAGCTTCCCCTTAAATACATCTATACTATCCAGTTCAACTGCTCAATTCCTTCCCTGTCGCTGGATCAAAATTCCCTCCCTCGCACTGTGACTGTACCTACACCACATGGGCTGCAGCAGCACACCACCATCTTCAAGGACAATTAGGATGGGCAATAAATGCTGGCCCAGCCAGTGACACCCACATCCCATGAATGAATACAAAAAAAACTCCCTGTGGTAGCGAGTTGCACATTCTCACTACTCTGGGGGTTAAGAAGATTCTCCTGAATACCCTATTATATTTATTAGTGACTATCTTATATTGATGAGCTCTAGTTTTGGAATAAACCAATGAATGCTGTTGGAACCAGAGGAAGAGTGTATTTGATGGGTTTGAGTTACTGGTTGGGGAGGGAACTAATTGTTACAGAACTAATTGAAAATGCTGTCCTCTACTCTGAACTTTGTCCAGAAACACCACTTACCATCTTGACTGCGTCATCTGTGGCCTTAGAAGCAATTGCCAAGATCTCTGTTGTTGGGTTAAAGGCCAGTGACGTTGCTGTGGTAACCAAGTTCCTGATGGCTTTCACTGGTTTAGGATTAATCTGGTGTAAGCAGGTATCTCGGGAGTAAACATTCACAATTCCAGAACTGGACCTGCCAGGGAAAGCAAAGCAAAATGCACTTTCTATTAGAGAGCAAGTGATTTAACAGTAGCACTAACTGCATAACATCACATCTCTCAGAACACAATGAAGCACTTCACATACAATGAACTCCTTTGAAGCACAATGACCACTGTTACATTGTCAACATAGTAACCCAATTTTCACATCGCAAGATCCCATAAACAGTAAGTGTGCTCAATGCACAATAAGCTGGTCTCAGTGTTAGGAACAGAGGAAGCACACAATGAAGGCCAAGATCCATCTAGGAACAGGAGTGGACCATTTGGCCCTTCGAGCCTGCTCCACCATTCATTCAGATCATGACTGAGCTGGTTGTGGTCGCAGCTCTACTTTCCTGTCAGACCCCTCGATTCCCTGGCCTAACAAAAATCTACCCAAATTTATTTAAGGCAGAGTTAAAGACCCAGTCTCCACTAATGTTGGGGGAAGAGAATTTCACACACCAATGACTCTTTGGCAAAAAATGTTTCTCCTCATCTGTCGTAAGAGGGAGACCACTTATTTTTAAACTAATAGAAACATAGGAGCAGGAGTAACCATTTGGCCCTTTGATTCTGCTCCACCTAGTCCACTTTCTGATTGTCATATGATAAAATAATGGAGTTGTTGACTAATCCAATGATCAATCTCTATCAAGCAGTCTACAACAGATTCTGACAGGAAAACAAGGTAAACCTCCAGCGATGGAGCGTTTTGGGAACTTGTTAGTTGAGGGAGAAGGAAGGTCTTGTGACGCAGTGGGCAGCGTCCCTACCTCAGACCAGAAGCTCTGGGTTAGAGTCCCACCGCAGGACTTGATGATCATGGAAGGTACATTCACAACATGGCCAAACAGGTTGATTACCAACCTTTAAATCCTTCCACTACACCTGACGACAGGCAGTAAGAACAGCAGTGTTTCCTGGTCAGTCAGAACCGAGTGGTAGCTGCAGCACAACAACCTCCCCATGTTAAAAATCTCCACGAGCAAACTCTTGCCACGGGCTCTGAGACAAGTGTCCTCCTCGTTTTGAGGGACTGCTAGAGAGAGAGAGAGAGAGCTGAGGGAAAGATGTTGATTAGGACCAGGAGAACTATTCAAAGAATTCCTCGTGAGCTGGCAGGTCAACACTCTTAAAGATGACACTTCCTGCAATGCAGTAGTCCCTCAGCATTGCCTCAGGGCATCCTGGAGAGCTGTCAAGTTGGCCTGACATGCATTTGCACTCACCTGCATTCAGTTTATCCAGAGCTTGGCGGAGGGTCATCGTAACCCTGAAATAAGCGCATTGCAACTTATCCCAGCAGTAAAGGGCATCATAACCAATCCCAGTAAAACGGACATGAGGGAACGGACAAGGTCTGTATGGCAATGTCTGCATTTACTCACTGTGTCACTGTGGAAGTTCAGTTTAAACCTTAGATACTCAGGTGATCCACTTCCTCTCCATCTCCTTGGTAATCGTGCATGTAAACCGTTTTTCTTTAAATATATTGAAAGATATCGAAAGTATTTATTCTGAATCCCAGCTCTGAATTGCTATTTGAGCTCTGACATACCCTAGGTTTTGGGTATTGCTGTGACAATTTGTGTAGAGAGGTTTAGAGTTCTCTCTGGCCCATACCCTGGTCAGGTACAAACCACTCAACAGATCTAATGCTAAGCTTTCTCAGCAGGATCAGAAAATAACCCCATAATCCCCCTTTAATCCATGGTGGATCCATTACTTTACGCTTATTGCTTTCAGACCTTAATCGTGGTGTTACCTGAGAGAGGGAGCATCCCAGTGCTGCCCAGTGACCCATCCATATAGCGAGCTCCTGACCACAGCCATGTTCAATGAGGCATTCGTCACATAGAAGGGATGGAGTAGCTCACAGGGTGTGTTGACTAAACACCTTTTGCACCTCCAGGGAACAGATTCGCAGCCTGGATTCATCCTTAAAGCCCATTATCTTCCACGGCAAATCCAGTCACATTTTTGACCTGTGAGAATAGACTTACCTTGTTTGTGGAGAGCAGACTTTAAAATGCCAATTTTAATTTACCACAAACATTCAAAACTCATGAATTTTTAAGTTAATTTAAGCTATTGGACAGTATATAAAAATGATACATTTTCTAGTAAAGCAAGGCGTAGACATGAACTCAAATTGTGTGGGGAAAGCATGGTGAGTATAAATGGCCCCTTAGATCTACCATCAAATGTTAACACTTGCGGCTCTCCACAGCTGAAGGTCACTGATTTCCAACAGGCAGCCGCATGCCACCTTTAATCAAAAGATTGAGTACTGTAATCACTCTGTTTACAAAAGCACTGTGATAAGGCGCTGAAGGGTGGTGTGATAGTGATATTTATCTTGGAAATAAATTAAAACAAGCTATGTAACCACAGAGAGTTAAAACAAGTTGATTAGGGGCAATAAAATATAAAACTCCAGCTCATACTGCACATACGGCAGTTAACAGGAAGAGGGAACATCCCAGTGCTGCCCAGTCACTCTGAGACTGTAGTATTGTAATCCTCTCTCAGGTAACACCACTATTAAGTTCTGAAAGCAATAAGCATAAAGTAATGGATCCTTCATGGATTAAAGGGGGATTATGGGGTTATTTTCTGATCCTGCTGAGAAAGCTTGGCATTAAGTCTGTTGACTGGTTTGCACCTGACCAGGGTATGGGCCAGAGAGGACGCTAAACCTCTCTACACAAATTGCAATACCCAAATCTTGGGGTGCGTCAGAGCTCAGATTGCAATTCAGAGCTGGGATTCAGAATAAACACTTTCAATATGTTTCAATATATTAAAAACGGTTTACGTGCGCAATTACCAAGGAGATTGAGAGGAAGTGGATCACCCGGAGTACCTAAGGAAGCTAAGATGAACTTCCACGGTGACCTAGCGAGTAAATACAGACATTGCCATACAGACCTGGTTCAATCCCTCATGTCCCTATTACTGGATTCGGTTATAATGCCTTTTATCACAGTTATAACGCCCTTATTTCAGGGAGATCAGTCACGATGATCCTCAGCCAAATTCTACATCAACTGAATCAGCGGGGGAGCCAGACACAGGATCCACGAAGGACACTGTAAAAAAACCTTGGAAAGGTAAAGATGGGCAGCTCTGGGAAGGGACCAATTGCACTCTTGTTATACCCATCGAAACACCGTTGGCATAGAGGCAGCACTGTACAGCACAAGGCTTCACCTACCCACAAGCCACATATTGCCCGTTCCGAGAGACAGCAATACATGTCCCTCTCAGACAGCCTTCATCGATGAACCTGGTCAGGCATTTCCTACTCTTGACGTCCCAAACGTAAACTTCTCCTTCATCTTGAACAAGAGCACAAAGTACAGAGTTAGGGCATTGGTTAGAAACTCTGGCCTGTTCTATCGAATAAAACCAGGAGCTGAAAACAAATACTATATTGTGGACTCAGGGATTCGTAACACTTGTTGAGGGGCCAATCAACTATCAACGTCAATGCTGGCTACTGGACCAGCTCAGCCAGAGTACTCTTTCAATTGTGCTTAATAAATTGACCACATCTACAGTGCTCTGCGGAACTACTAGCACTTCTGAGAAGGACGATGGCTCTCAATAAAAATTGTCGAGACCCAAGGGCAACTCTTGTTTGAGCAATCGTACAATAAAAGGTGAATTTCACTGTTAACATCATACCAGGAATGAGCTGTCCCACTTGGAAAAGGGTGCAAGTTTGAGTGCAGGCATAGCTGCTGAGGTTGAGGTAGTAAGGGATAGAATATAGGAACAGCAGTAGGTCATTCATCCCTCAAGCCTGTTTCACCATTCAATGAGATCAATGGTTATATTATCTGCATAGTTCCAGCACAGCAATCAAACGGTCAATTGAGTGAGCTTGAGTATTGTAGTTTATGATATAGGAAACAATGAACCAGGACTGTTTCTATATGTACAATAGTCTCAGATTAAAGGACAACCCTTCCATTTTTAAATAAAACCACTTTATCTCTCCTAATTGCTTAACTGGTAAAAGGATTAACTATTGCAGTACCAAACATTCCAGTTTGATCCCGATCCTGTTACAGATCTCCCAATCCCCTCCTTGCACCCCACCCCAGCCTATTACCAAATCCAAAACCACAGAGCATAATAGCTGCTCACCAGAGGTTGTGTACACTGTACTCCCATCAGAAGAGAAGGTGGCTGCAATTGCCTGTCCGTTGATTTTCATACTACCCACAAATTCTTTAGTCTGCAAAAGGAACATGGACAGACAATTAGAATTCTCTGGCATTAGACATTGGGCCATCAATGAACAAAAATATTTACTGTCCCACATAACAAGGTGCAGTTGGTAAGCTCAGTGGGTGAATGCACAGGTGACAATGACACATAGAAAAGAACCGATTCCTGATCTGAGCTTGGGAGTAGAGAAGGAAAAACCTCTCCTAGAAACATTTGCGGGGAAGTGGGGAAGGAGACTACAACAGTCTGCAGCAGCCGAAGTGGGGAGGGAGAAGTCAGCGAGGGTTATTCAGCACTGTCTGCTATCCAGTTGGAAATATGTGAGACCAGCAGGTGTAGCTGTGCCCCCCGTGGCCAAATATGATGTCTCATTTGGCCAAATAGCCTGGAACACAGCACTCAGGTTCACACATGAAAAGTGGCCAACTGGGCAAGGCTTTGCACATTTCCTAGTGGGCAGTATTTGTCGGAGACACCTCTGAGCTCTGTGACGTACTATGGATTTCCAAGTCCCAACCTGCTGAGACAAAAAGTGGTAAGGGCATGGGGCAGAATGTGACAGAGTTCCCAATCTCAACCTCATCCTTCTGGGGAAATGCTGTGGATGTGTGGCAAGGGGGGGGGGGCGGGGGGGCATCAGCTTCATGCTTCCTCTTGTGACTGGTGTTGGATTATCAGTAATGCACTGTGAGGGTGTCCGGCAGTGACACAGGCTATAAATGTGCACTGCACAGAGAACAACAAAGGACGAGGAGACCACACAAACATGTCCTCGCCCTGAGCATGAATACAAAACCAACTCCAGCAGTCATTTAGAAACTAATTTGTGTGAGCATGAAAAATTTAAGCTGTGCTAATTCCCAGGTGACACATATCTGATGTGACAGATGACCTGCAATTTTCAGAGCAAAGTAATAACACTGCAATTTCATCTAGGTAACCATGTGCATAATGAACAAGGCAGTGCTGAAACCTAATTAACTTGTCCTGTCAGCACTGCAGACCATCAATAGTGAGTATTCCCAATGTTACTGGGCACGTAATCTCAGCATCAACATTCGCATGGTGCATACATGTGAACTTTAACCTTTTTGTGCATTTCTTGGTAAAATTGAGAGATTAAAATCAGAATGTCTGAGTCCATAGTCTCAGCAATTTCCCTGATGAAGTCAAAGTACTGCTCACAACTAACTGATGGACAATTATCTAGAAGCTCCACTCAGATGGGACATGTATGATAAAGTTTGAAATTGTGAATTAAGTTTGTCAAAGGGGAAAAGCTGCAAAGTCTGACATTGAAAGGCAGCTTTTATTAAGCAAAAATACAAGTGAAATTCATTTGCCTGCAAATTTACCCAGAGATCTCTGCACTCTTCGAATTCTGGCCTCTTGAGTATTCCTGATTTTAATCACCCCACCATTGGTGGCTGTGCCTTCAACTGCCTAGGTACTAAACTCTGGAATTCCCTCCCTAAACCTCTCTACTGCTCTTTCTTCCCTTAAGAAGTTTCTTAAAATCTCTCTCTTTGACTAAGATTTTATCTCTTTACACAGTCTGGAGTCAAATTTTGTTCTATAATATTCCTGGGGAGTGCCTTGGGATGTTGTATCCTGTTTAAAGTGCTACATAAATGCAAGTTGTTGTTTCCTACTGAAGTTAGTGACTAAAACAGTGCCACCACAGCCATATTTGTGGTTAGTTAGCGATTTCTATTGAATCCAGGTTAACACAGTCCCAGTAGATTACAGAGTTGACCCTATGAACATACAAATTAAGAGCAGGAGCCGGCCACTCGGAAGCTCAAGCCTGCTCTGCCATTTAATAAGATCATGGCTGCTCTGATTATAACCTCAACCCCCCCCACATTCATGCCTACCCCCGATAACCTTTCTCCCCTTGCTTATCAAGGATCTGTCTACTTCTGCCTTGAAAATACTCACAAAGGCTCTGGTTCCACCACCTTTTGAGGAAGACAGTTCCAAAGACTCTCAACCCTCAGAATATATTTCTCATCTCTGTTTTAAATGAGCAACCCCTTATTTTTAAACAGTGAACCCTAGCTCTAGATTCTCCCACAAGACAAAACATCCTTTCCACATCCACCCTGTCAAGACCGCTCAGAGTCTTAAAGGTTTCAACCCAGTCATCTCTTACTCTTCTAAACGTCAGTGGATATAAGCTTAGCCTGCCCAACTTTTCTTCATAAGATAATCTGTCCATTCCTGGAATCAGTCTAGTAAACTTTCTCTGAACTGCTTCTAATGCATTTACGTTGGTAAGGAGACCAATACTGTACACAGTACTCCAGCTGTGGTCTCACCAGTGCCCTGTACAACTGAAACGTAACCTCTCTACTTTTGTAATCAGTTCCCCTCACAATAAACAATAACATTCTATTAGCTTTCCTAATCACCTGTGATTCATGCACCAGGACACCCAGATCTCTCTGCATCTCAGAGCTCTACAATCTCTCAACATTAGATAATATGCTTCTTTGTTATTCTTCCTGTCAAAATGATCAATTTCACACTTTTCCACATTATACTCCATTTGCCAGATCTTATGTCCCTTTGTAGCTTCCTTATGTTCTTTCACAATTTACTTTCCTACCTACCTTTGCGTAGCAAATATAGCAACCATAACATTGCTCCCTTCATCCAAGTCCTTTATAAAAAATGTAAAAAGTTGAGGCCCCAGCACTGATCCCTGTGGCACACCACTAGTTACATCCTGCCAACCAGAAAATGACCCATTTATGCCAACTTTTCTGTTTTCTGTTAGCCAGTCAATGTCAGTGTTACCTCTACATCATGAGACTGTTAGCCAGTCAATGTCAGTGTTACCCCTACATCATGAGACTGTTAGCCAGTCAATGTCAGTGTTACCCCTACATCATGAGACTGTTAGCCAGTCAATGTCAGTGTTACCCCTACACCATGAGCTTTTATTTTCCGCAATTACCTTTGATGTGGCACCTTATCAAATGCTTCTGGAAATATAAGTACAGCACATCCACCTGTTCCCCTTTATCCACAACAGATAGGACTCCTTCAAAGAACTCAAATAAATTGGTTAAACATGATTTCCCTTTCACAAAACCATGTTGACTCTGTCTGACTGCCTTGAATTTTTCTAAGTGCCCTGCTATAACACCTTTCATAATAGCTTCTAATATTTTCCCTATGACAGATATTAGGCTAAGTGACCTGTAGTTTCCTGCTTTTTGTCTGTCTGTCTCCCTTTTGAATAAAGGGGTTACTGAAGAAGAGTCACATGGACTTGAAACGTTAACTCTGTTTCTCTTTCCAGAGATGCTGCCAGGTTTGCTGAGTTTTTCCAACATTTTCTGTTTTCATTCAGGAGTTACATTTGCTATTTTCCAATCCAATGGAACCTTCCCCAAATCTAGGGAATTTTGGAAAATTAAATCCAACGCATCAATTATCTCACTACCACTTCTTCCAAGGCCTTAGGGTGAAGTCAATCAGGACATGGGGATTTGTCAGCCCACAGCTCCCAACAACTCGCTCAATACCCATGGTGATTGTAATTTTCCTGAGCTCCTGCTGCCCTTCTATTTCCTGATTTACAGCTATTTCTGGAATATTCCTTGCATCTTCTATAGTGAAGACTGCCACAAAATACCCGTTCAATTCATCTGCCATCTCCTTGCTTTCCATTATTAATTCCCAGACTCACTTTCTATAGGACCAACGCTCATTTGTTAACTCTTTTCATATTTAAATATCCATAGAAACTCTTGCTATCCGTCTTTATATTTCTAGTTTGCTTTCTCTTGCACCCTAATTTTTCCCTCCATATTAATCTTCGTCATTCTTTGCTGTTCTTTATATTTTTTCCAATCTTCTGACCTGCTACCCGTCTTTGTGCAATTATATGCTTTTTCTTCAAGTTTGATACGGTCTTTAACTTTTTTAGTTAACCTCGGATGGTGGGCCCTCCACTTGGAATTTTTCTTTCTCATTGGCATGTATATATGTGTATTCTGAAATATCCTTTTAAATGTCTGCAACTGAACCTCTATTGACATATTCCTCAACCTCATTTGCCAGTTCACTTTAGCTAGGTCTGCTTTCATGCCCTCATAATTGCTCTTATTTAATTTTAAAATACTAATCTTGGACCCATTCTTCTCTCCCTCTAATTGAATGTAAAATTCAATCATATTATGATTGCTGCTACCTAGGGGTGCCTTCACTAGGAAGTTATCAATCAATCCTATCTTGTTGCACAATACCAGGTCTAGTATAGCCTGCTCTCTGGTTGGCTCCAGAACATGGTGTTCTAAGAAACTATCCTGAAAACATTCTATGAACATCCCATCTATGCTACCTTTGCCCATCTGATTTTTCCACTCTATATGTAGATTAAAATCCCCCATCATTATCGTCATATCTTTCTGACAAGCTCCCATTACCTCTTACTTAATACTCTGTCCTACCATAGTTACAATTAAGGGGCCTGTACACCACCTCCACAAGTGACTTGTTGCCTTTATCATCTTAACCAAACCACTTCTACACCCTGGTTTCTTGAACTTAGGTCATCCCTCTCTAGTGTGCTAAAACCATAATTAATTAACAGAACCACCCCTCCAACTTTCCTGGCTTCCTGTCTTTCCCAAGTGTCACATACCCTTCAATATTCAGATCCCAATCTAAGTCATCCTGTAGTCATGTCTCTGTGATGGTTATCAGATCATACTTAGTTACTTCTATTTGTGTTGTTTTGTTTCAAATGCTACATGCATTTATATACAGACCCTTTATTTTTGTCCTTTTATTATTTCTATAGCATCTAGCCTTACGTGCTGAATTACTCTTAGATCTGTACTCTGTCACTTCCTGTCACAGTCCTCTAGAAAAAGCAAAGGAGTATTTTTCTCACCTCCTCACTGAACTTTCTCAACATACCAAACTCTCACCCTCTGTTAAGCTGGCACTGGGAATGTCTGAATTTATATGTTCTGAAACAAAGGGACTAGCTGAGCCCAGGTACAGCAAAAATCAGTTCAAGATGGTTTTCTTAATGAACTATTCCAGCTGCTGCCAGTGGATAGCTTCTATCTCCCTGCTTAGGCCCCTGAATGAGATTCAGAATTTAAACAGTACTTGTAATTAAATGCTAAACACAAACAATATTAGATCTTTAGAAAGATATTTAAGATTCCCTCAGTTCACCAAACTGTCTCACTCCACTGAAATCGCACTCCAGTGCCTTTGTAACTTACCTTCATGGAGAGAAGGTGCAGAAACCCTGAGGTCCCAATGAGGAGCAGAAACAAGCCATCTGGCGAAACTTCAAACTTGTCAATTTTCCTTTCCTCTAGCCCTACGAATCCAAACACCAAAAAGCTTCAATGACAGAGTATAGCATGCACAAGAATCAAGGAAAAGCGGCCAGCTGTGGTGTAAAAGCAAAATATTGCAGGTGGTAGAAATCTAAAATGGAAACAGAAAAAACTCAGCAGGTCAGGCAGCATCCGTGGAGAGAAACAGAGTTAACGTTTCAGGGTGATGACCTTTCCAAGTTTCTCTGTCTCTCCACAGATGCTGCCAGACCTGCTGAGTACGCTCAACTGACAGTTCTGGTGATCTGTCTGAATTCTCTAAAGTTACATTGACATATCTTTGTGTTGCTGTGAAGCAGGGAAGCAGCTTGCAGCAACATTAAAGGTGACAGGAAGGGAGCTACACTCAGGGCATCTGAAAGGGAATGGTGGTTTTTCAAAAACTACTCTCCAATTTCTACAAATACACAGAGCAACTCCTTTTAAGGCACTTTCTCATCTCACACGGTGTAAAATAGGACGGGCTCCCATTCCATGAGGACCAGCGTTAGGAAGCTCGTCCTCCTCCAATTGGCCAATCCAACAAAAATGCAACTGAGATCATGGGAAAGGTGATAAAGAACGACAGGTAAAGTATTAGAAAACAGTGCTGTGCTCAGAGCTCAATATTACTCATTCATTGTGTGCTCAGCCTCCTGATGGAATGATGCTGATAATTCTCATTCTTTATACATTTAATTTACCTCTCTTTTGAAATGAATTCTTCAATCCATTTTCATGACAGCCCCCATTGATTAACTGCTCTCAGCCTCTCCCTCTGCTCCATCAGAGGCCGATCTTTTACTAACCACACTCCTGCTCTTTGGAACTCTCCTCCAAGAGAGGCCAAGATAGGGTAGACAGGGAAGGCTTGTTTCCCCTAACTGAGGGGTTAATTACCAGGGGGCATAGATTTAAGATGACTGATAAGACAGATTAGAGACGGCAGTGGGTGTCTGGAATTCACTGCCTAAATCAGTGGTTGAGACTGAAATGCTCAAGTCATTTAAAAGGTATTTGGATCTGCGGCTGAAGTGCTGTAACCCACAAGGCTGTGGACCAGGGGCTGGAAAGTGGGATTAAAGATGAGTGGCTAGTTTCCTTTTCCTCTTTTTATGGCCGGCACAGACACAATGGGCAGAATGCCCTCTTTCTGCGCCATAACTTTTCTATAGTTTCTAAATCCACTTTGCCTTTCTGCTGCACTCTGTTCAAACACTGCTTTCAAAATCTGTCTCTTTATGTTCACTCTCCAATTAAACATCCTATGTATTGCTCAGTTTCCCCCTCTCCCTGGTTTAAAACCTACTCTTCCAGGTGTCAGACTTCTATAAAAATGTAAGCTTCAATGATTCAAAAATTAATGGTGGCTTCTGATTGTTAAGGTGTCAGAATTCTTGGTAGCCATTCAGGGCATTTGGATGTCCTGTTAAAAATAGTTTTAGCAGAAACTCTCACCTCGGACATTGTGGACAGGAATAATTTTCCCAGCCATCATATCGTACATGTAGAACATCTTGTTGCGGATGCCTGTGGCGATAACTTGCTCCCCGTCTGCACTGAAGCGAGCTTTGTGTACAGGAAACCGCTCCAAATGAATACTCTGAATCTTGGGGTTTGTCTTTCCATCGACCTGAAGTGGAATGAACATTGTCAGCTGCTAGTCTGAGTCAGTCTGGCCACACAAGATGTGCTCACTCACAGCACGTTGCAATATGAAACGTGTGGTATTGACAGTCAATATACTGACAGGACTGGGAAACATACCTGAAAGAGTGAGATGGACTGATCAATCCCGGCAGTCATTATTACTTGAGCAGCTGGATGGAACTGAGTCGTCGTTAGTTTCGCATCAGATGGTCTGCTTTGATTGGCATTTTTACAGTTCTTTATCTATTGAGAAGCAATCAAACTCATCAGAACAAAGAAACTGCTTTTTCATACAGCATATTTTTTTAAATTTATCTAACTTATTCCCCCCAAAGGCATCTGCCTGCATCAGAACATGGCCTCATAGATGCTAATAGCTCACTCAAGCAGCCATCCTTCATCTCCAAGTCCAGTGAGTTTTGGAAAGACATTAAACAGTGGGGAAGTGACAGCTAGGGAACTCCTCCTGATCTACCTGCCCCAACTCAGGTTGACAGCAGCACTGCCCCTTACCTCTGTCCAGGCTGAGATAAACAGAAGAAAATGGTCACACTCACACCTCGCTGAGCTCACTTCCACACGGCACTACCCCCAAAGTGACCTATTTCCTACTTAACCATTCTTACAACCAAACACTTGGGAATCTATGACAAATTGTTATCTCGCCGAGGTTTTTAATAAGACATACATGGAATCCTTTGTGAACAGTTCTGCTGAGAGCCTGTCTCATTGGCTGACAGGCACACTTTGCAAAAAGATGAGAATGACTGGCTTGGCAGCACATCTGCCAATCCACAAGAACAAAGGGGAGCTGGTGTGACAATAGTGGTTTGAATCCCACCATTGCAGATGGTGCAACTTGGATTCAATAAAAATCAAGAAATAAAAGTCTGATGACGACACAAAACTGTTGCCAATTGTTATAAAAACCCATCTGGTTCACTAACGTCCTTTAGGGAAGGAAATCTGCTGTCCTTACCTGGTCAAGTCTACGTGTGACTCCAGACCCACAGCAATGTGGTTGACTCTTAACTGCCCTCTGAACAAGGGCAGTTAGGGGGGGGGCAATAAATGCTGCCAAGCCAGCCACACCCACATCCAATGAAAACAAATAATCCACATCAGTGTAGATCAGTGGCAGCAATCTAACCTCTGGATCATAAGGTTATGCTTTCAATCAAGCACCCAGGCTGATGCTCCCAGTTCAGTAGTGAAGGAGTGCAGCAATGTCAGAGGGTCAGTACTGAGAGAGTGCTGCACTGTCAGAGAATAGGTGATTTATTGCTTACTTCATTCATGGGATGTGAACTTCACCGGCTAGGCCAGTATTAATGAATCCGTAGCCCTTGAGGTGGTGGTGAGCTGCCTTCTTGAACCGCTGCAGTCCCTGTGGTGCAGGTACACCCACAGTGCTGTTAGGGAGGGAGTTCCAGGATTGTGACCCAGCGACAGTGAAGGAACGGCGATATATTTCCCAGTCAGGATGGTGAGTGACTTGGAGAGGAACTTCCAGGTGGTGGTATTCCCATGTATCTGCTGCCCTTGTCCTTCTAAGTGGTAGTGGTCGTGGGTTTGGAAGGTGCTGTCGAAGGAGCCTTAGTGAGTTCCTGCAGTGCATCTTGTAGATGGTACACACACTGCTGCTACTGTGCGTCGGTGGTGGAGGGAGTGAATGTTTGCAGATGGGGTGCCAATCAAGCGGCTGCTTTGTCCTGGATGGTGTCAAGCTTGTCATCCAGGCAAGTGGGGAGTATTCCATCATACTCCTGACTTGTGCCTTGTAGATGGTGGACAGGCTCTGGGGAGCCAGGAGGTGAGTTACTCACTGCAGGATTCCTAGCCTCTAACCTGCTCTTGTATCCACAGTATTTATATGGCTAGTCCAGTTCAGTTTCAGGTCAATGGTAACCCCCAGGATGTTGATAGTGGGGGATTCAGCGATGGTAGTGCCATTGAATGCCAAGAGCCCATGGTTGCATTCTCTTTTGTTGGAGATGGCCATTGCCTGTCACATGCGTGGCGTGAATGAGAGTTGCCACTTGTCAACTCAAGCTTGGATATTGCTGCATTTGGACATGGACTGTTTCAGTACCCAAGGAGTTGCAAATGGTGCTGAACATTGTGCAATCATCAGCAAACATCCCCACTTCTGACCTTAAAATGGAAGGAAGGTCAATGATGGAGCAGCTGAAGATGGTTGGGCCGAGGACTCTACCTTGAGAAACTCCTGCAGCAAAGACCTAGATGAGATGATTGACCTCCAACAACCATAACCATCTTCCTTTGTGCTAGGTATGACTTCAACCAGCAGAGTGTTCCCCCTCTGATTCCCATTGACTCCAGTTTTGCTAGGGCTCCTTGATGCCACACTCGGTCAAATGCTGCCTCGATGTCAAGGGCAGTCACTCTCCCCTCACCTCGGGAGTTCAGCTCTTTTGTCCATGTTTGAACCAAGGCTGTAATGAGGTCAGGAGCTGAGTGGCCCTGGCGGAACCCAAACTGAGCATCAGTGAGCAGGTTATTGCTAAGCAAGGGCCACTTCATAGCAATGTTGATGACCCCTTCCATTACTTTACTGATGATCAAGAGTAGACTGATGGGCAGCAATTGGCTGGGTTGGATTTGTCCTGCTTTTTGTATACTGGACATACTGGGAATTTTCCACATTGCTGGGTAGATGCCAGTGTTGTAGCTGTACTGGAACAGCTTGGCAAGGGGCACACTAAGTTCTGGAGCACAAGTCTTCAGTACTATTGCCAGAATATTGTCAGGGCCCATGGCCTTTGCAGTATTCAGTGCCTTCAGCCATTTCTTGATATCACATGGAGTGAATAAAGTTGGCAGAAGACTGGCATCTGTGATGCTGGGGACCTCCAGAGGAGGCCAAGATGGCTGGCTGAGGGAGTGCTGCACCATCAGAGGGTCAGTACTGAGGGAGTAATGCACCGTCAGAGGGTCAGTCCTACAGGAGTACTGCGCCAGAGGGTCAGTACAGACAGAGCGCTGCATTGTCAGAGGCGCAGTATGGATGGAGCACTGCGCTGTCTGAGGGGCAATACTGAAGGAACGTTGCATTGTTGAAGGGACAGTACTGAGTAAGTGCTGCACCATTGAAGACACTGTCTTTCAGATGAAACATTAAACTAAGGGCTCATCTGCCTATTCAGGTGAACAGATCACAGAGAACTATTCAAAGTGCAAAAAGAGATTCTCCATGTCCTGAACAACATTTATCCCTCAGCCAAAAACTGACTAAGTGTACAGTTACCTCATTTGCTCTGTGGGGTCCTGCTGTGTACAAAGCAGTTGTCACATATGCCTGCCCAGTGGCTACAATTCAAAAGTGCCTCAATGGCTGTGAAGTGCTTTTGAGACATCCTGAGGACGTGAATGTCGCTATAGAATTGCAAGTTCTTTCTTTACAGTGCCTCAGATTCTGTAGGGAGGTTTGCTGTAAAAACATTCCCAACTAGGGCACTCCCTTCCTTCCCCAGGCCATGCAGAATGCCCATCTCCAGCCTTCCACTAATACCACAGTGAAACCTGCCCCAGAATAGCAGCCTCTGACCAATGCTGGGATTCATCCTTGTTTACAGCTTTTCTTTAAATAAAGATAATGGAGCGAGAAACAGTTCCTGAATAATACTGACATTAAAAAAAACTGACAATGGGATTAAAGGGGGCAGAGATGGTGAGAGTCCCTGGGGGACACAGTGAACTGCTTTTGTCCAATGGAATTGTTTGCATCAAGAGACTCTTTAACAGCTTTTCACCATTTGTTTTGGTCAATGTGGGTGAAAGGAGAGAGCATAATGTGTAAGGAAGCTGTTTTTCATTTACAGGATCAGTGTTGTTATATGCAGCAGAGGAAGTAATATTCCAGATAGTTTACTCATCAGAAATTCATAGAGGTTTGAATAAATAAGAACTGCGCTAGTTAAATACATGTTTCTAAATCCTGTGACATCACCTAAATTGAGTTGTTTGGGATCTTGAGAGTCACAACTGGGAGGCCAAAGCTGGTGCAATGTGCTGAGTGGTTGGGAAAGGGCACACTACACTCCCCAAGCACTATATTACCACTGACAGCAACATCACTGCAGAAAGCTAACAAGCCAAGACAAAATCTCCTCCACAGGGAATGAGAAAGGGAGCTTGAGGGGCTGTCAAACTAAGCTGCTCTCACACGCATGTAAAGCAGAGCTGGTGACAGACTGTGAGCAGTCCTTCAGCCTCACAGGTTAGTATAGGCCTACAATAACTCCCAGGTATCCACCCATTCACACAACATATCTGATCTGATACAAGGTGAGGATGACACTTTTTATCCAAGTTATGATGATCTGGAATGTGCTGCCTGCAAGGGCAGTGGAAACAGGTTGAATAGTAACTTTCTAAAGGGAATTGGATAAATTCTTGACATTTGCAGGTTTGTGGGAAAGTAGGATTAATTGGATAGCTCTTTCAAAGAGCCAGCACAGGCACAATGGGCTGAATAGCCTCCCTCTGTACTACACTATTCTATGATTTTATCATCTCATTTCAAAAGTGAGTGCCTTCACAGAATCTCACAGTGCAGAAGAGGCCCTCCGGCCCATCGAGTCTGCACTGACACATGAGAAACACCTGACCTACCTACCTAATCCCATTTACCAGCACTTGGCCCATTGCCTTGAATGTTATGACGTGCCAAGCGCTCATCCAGGTACTTTTTAAAGGACGTGAGGCAACCCGCCTCCACCACCCTCCCAGGCAGCGCATTCCAGACCGTCACCACCCTCTGGGTAAAAAAGCTTTTCCTCACATTCCCCCCTAAACCTCCTGACCCTCACCTTGAACCTATGTCCCCTTGTGACTGACCCTTCAACTAAGGGGAACAGCTCTTCCCTATCCACCCTGTCCGTGCCCCTCATAATCTTGCCTTGCCCAATTAAAATCAAAATGCTGCTGTTGGGATTATTAAAAAAAAAAGGTCCTCCAATTGTACAGCAATAGTAGGTTGAAGTGAGTTATCTTACCAATTGTACTACTGTGTGAAATGGAGTGAATTTAAACAAGGTCCAGTCACAGGCAATGAATTTGAGAGGCAGTGATTGCTGGTAGATGGATGAAAGGGGCAACCATTCTGCATACAGCAAGAGTCCCTCCATTTATAAAGGTGATGCTTCATTCAGTCCTACAGGTGACAGTAAACCTCCTCCTCCTCCACACCACCCCCCCCACCCCCCGCACCTCCCATCACCTCCTACAAGTGGCTATTTTCCCAGCGTGAGCTCTGACAATGGTCTAATCCTGTGCTCACCCGACACTTATACAACTCTCACTTTCCAGTAGCAGACCACCAGATCAAGATTGAGGGAACCCAAAACAATCCACCCCTTCTATAGCCCAAGATAGATACATCTCCCTGTCAACTTTCCTCCTTATTGTACCCTAACACTGGTCCAACTGGGACTAAAAGCTGTACTGTACAAGAAAAAAGGAGCCAGTGAGTGAGCACTGCACTGACCTAAATCCTGGCCACTAAGAAACAAGCATCAAATCAACACTCAAACAGAACACATGAGAGTTAACATCTCTCCCTCTGACACAAGCAGACAAACCTGCTGCTCCATGACAACTGCAGCTGCCATTTTAAACACAGTGTCTAAGTAAGCACCCTCACCTGTAACAAGCCTTTGGGGAGGGCGTCAGAGCAGGACACAAAATTGCCAGTTTTCCGCAACAAATCTTCATCATCACTTTCTAACGTAACAGATAAAATAATACAATTCATTAGACAAACACACCAAATATACAAAGTAATGCACTTAACATTTAAGACACCTGTTTAAGAGATCTGCATTATAATCAATAACTCAGTCCCCTAATCAAGTTTCATTCTCGTGTTTAGAATGTTATACAGAACCCCTCGATTAAATTCCAGTCTGTAACTCACTCCCAGGTATCTGTTATTCTATATATAAACCCCCGGAACCCCTCGATTAGATTCCAGTCTGTAACTCACTCCCGGGTATCTGTTATTCTATATATAAACCACCCCAAACCCCTCAATTAGATTCCAGTCTGTAACTCACTCCCGAGTATCTGTTATTTTACATATAAACCCCCCCGAACCCCTCGATTAGATTCTAGTCTGTAACTCACCCTGTTACTCTATATAACTCCACCCCAACTACATTCCCTCTTCTCCCACCAAACCATTGATCACTCTGGGGTGTCTGGTATTCTGTATATAAAGCCCCCAAAACCCTCGGTTGGATTCCAGTCTGTAACTCATTCCCAGATATCGAGAATTCTCCAAATAAAGTTTGTTGCTTTTGTATAACTGCTATCTAACCCATTTGCAATAATGTTTGTTCAGATTATAATGACTTACCATCATCTGAGTCTTTCTTGTTCTTTCTTTTTTTATCATTGTTCTCTGCCCAGGATGGTACCCCACCCATTGCAGTCTGGAATCTGTAAATTAATGTATATTGGAATTAAACCCTTTTAAGGTATATGAAAGTGTCCCTCTTTGACAATGGTCCCATTCACTGTGTAAGTTAATAGGCAGGGGGATCAGATACTGCATTCAACACAGGCATGATAGTTAATCATTTGTGCATGGTGCCTCTCACACCATCAACGCTGCCAAAATGCCAAATTATGCCCACGGTTTAGCAATTTACCACTATGAGCTTTACATTTTCACCTCTGCAATTAACAGGGAATGCTTTCTCTCTTTGTATTGAATTTGCAAACACATTCCTAATGATTTCATACCAGGTGGCGAACAGGAAATCTGTTCTCTAGTTTTTCCAACCCATTCCAACATATCCTGCAGCCCAAAGCCAGTCTATGGCTGCCAATCTAGCTGCAAGATAATATCTGGGAAGCACACAATGACACAGGGAACACACTCGTCCCTTTCCCCCATGTCCCAGTTTTCCTTTCCCAGTTAGGGAATTCCCCACCCCCCTGCACCAGAGCACGCACACACGCACGCGCACACACACACACACACACACACACACACACACACTAGCAACGGTCACCGGGGATGATCAGGAGCAGCAAACACTGCTTTCCTTCCGCTTCCTCAGGTAAGACCAGCTAGCAAAATATGGACCAGGGAATCGAATATTCCACGGATACATTATTCACTGTCAACCAGCTGAGATACCACAAGAGAGAACACATTCTCTTTCACAATATGACAGGACTTGTAGATCTGCTCTACTCTACAGAAACACTCCATACAGAAGTATAAAAGGAGGCCATTCAGACCATCATGACTGTACTGACTTTTTGAAAGAGTTATCCAAATAGTCCCACTCTCTCCCTGCACATCCTCTGTGCAGCCCCTCCACCCCACAAGTTCACTATTCACACTGACTGAAGTGAAATGCCCTGGAACTAGGAGGCAAAAAGTCACCCAAGGAGAAAGAAGAGTGCATTTTGATAGTAAAGCGTGTAATTGGACTTTCTGTACGTACTGCTCCTTCAATCTCTGCTGCAGCTGCCCCACGCTAAGGGTCTTCTCTGTGGTGCTTTTCTGTAAATTTTTCCGGAATCGATGAGTCATATCCACACTGTAAAGCAAAAAAAGAACAGAAGTCAGCTCACAATAAACTGAATTCCATTCATTGTGAAACACCAGTGGAGTCTGGAAGGGGAGCAGCAAATGCTGTCTTCCGCTCCAACTCTGTCCCTACAGCCAGCACCCTCCTACTGTAGTCTGGTTTTTTACTCCCAATATTCACTGCCCTTCACACAAGGTAATATCTCCAGGATTTTGCTCTGAATTTCCTTTGCGTTTGCTCTGATTCTGTTCTGCTGCCCGACTCAAAAATAACTATTCAGGATTCATGTAATATTTCATAAAGAATCCCTCCGTGAACCTTATCTCCAGGCTCTGAAACTTGTATATTTGAACTTTTCCTCACAGCCCTTGGCGTGTGCAACTTGCAGTTAGTTTCAGAAATGCAAAACACCTCTTGAATTAAATAGGATTCAAAGGTAAAAAGCACTTTGATTTCCTTCAAACCCTTAAGGTCTTTAATTTCTGTTTAAAAATGTTCTCTTTCTCAGGGGCTCAGTGTTCCTCACAATAACATTCAGGTTTGTAATCTGCCCATAAACAAGATGTCAAACGCTTCACGAGCAAGTGAGGATCTCCTCTGGAATTCACATAGGCAATACCTTCAGCTGGGCTCAAGGCAGAAGCTCACCAAAAGTGTGAGGTACACAGGCAAGAGGGAAAGGAGACATCTCACCTTTGAGGTAGAAGGTTGTGGGCTCGGACCCCACTCCAGAGATTGGAGTCCATTATCCAGGCTGACACTGAAGTACATTAAGGGAGTGCTGCAATGTTGGAGATGCCACCTTTCGGCTCATATGTTAAACTGGGGCCCCATCTGCCCTCTCAGATGGACATAGAAGATCCTATGGTGCTATTTTAAAGAACAGCAGGAGAATTCTCTCCAATGTCCTGGTCAATATTTATCACTCAACTAATATCATTAAAACAGGTTACAGATTATCAGGTCATTGCTGCTTGTGGAAGCTTACTGTCTGCAAGTTCACTACCGCGTTTCCCACATTTTAACAGTGATTAACTACACTGTTGGGTAAATACTTAGAGCTCATTCAGCTAAACACATATGGTGTAGTAACATGGTAAAGGGATGATCAGAGGGGGACAAAAAGACCTGGGGAAAAACACAACCACAAGATCTAAAGGTTCTGCAATCAGAATTTCAACAGTTCAACTGTCAGAGCAGAAGTGAGGACAATAATCGAGGCAAGCAGGCTGAAACAGAGGTTAATATTTTGAATGATTACGCAATAAAGTGGGATATGGGAGAAGAAAATTGTTGTATCCCAAACAGAGATATCTGAGCTCAGTCAGGCGCCTCTTACACACAATGGAACAAATCTCACTTACGGTCTTTCTACTTCATCCTCTTCATCCACCCACGCTGCTTTCTTGGGTGGAGGAAAACTGGACTTGGCTTCATTTTCCACTTCAGAGTCACTGGAGTCATCGTCCAGCAAGGTTCTGCCCACTCGCTCCTGTCCAGGCTGTAGGGACACAGTGGAAAAAGTTACAAAGACCCGTCACAGATCAGTAAATGCCAATAATGTCAGCCATGGCATGTGATGCCTAACGGTTTGGCAATGATGTTTAATGGAATTCATTAACTTGAGCACATCCAAAACTCTGCTGTCCATATCCTGACTCTCACCAAGTTTTGTTCACTGATCATTCTGGTACTCACTGATCTACACTGGCTCCTAGCAATACCTCAATTTTCAAAGCCCTCTATGGTCTAGCACCCTCCCTATTTCTGTATTCTCCTCCATCTCCTGCATTCCTCTAATTCTGGTCTCTTGAGCATTCCTGATTTCAATCACTCCATCATTAGTGGTTGTGCCTTCAACTGTCTGGGTCCTAAGCTCTGGAATTCCTTCCCTTAAACGCTTTTTCCTTAAGACACTGCTTAAAACTTACCTCTTTGATCAAGCACATAATCTCCCTATGTGCCTTGGTGCTAAAATTTGTTTGATAATGCTTCTGTGAAGTGTTCTGGGACAGTTTACTAAATTAATGTTATGATATAAATGTAAGTTTTTGTTAAAAATACATTAACATGAATAGTGACATTGGCACGCAGGAAAACTCCAGGCACAAGCCTTTTCCCTCCCTCTTGGCCATGCAACTAAGGAAGAGATAGATAATAATATACATCCAGAGAGTCAGAAAAACTGTCTGAAAGACAGGAGAGAGAATTGTAATGATCGACAGAGCTGGCCTCTTGGAGAGGAGGCCCCATTGTTAGAAAACAAAGAGGGAAAGAAAGAGAGCCCCCCCCCAATAGGCCATCACAAGCTGATATTTTCCCCCAAAAGAGGGGAAATCCAAGAGAGTACCCCGCACAGAAAGATAGACCGAGACCCCCAGAGAGATAAATAAATGGAGCGAAAGCCAGAGAGAGGAACAATCCCCAGAGACAGCAAGCGAGAAGGCAGGGTGCTGATGAGGACTACAAGAATAATTTAAAAGTTAAGAACACAAGAATTAAAAGAAGTAAGCCATTCAGCCCCTCGAGCCTGCTCCACCATTATAGAGAATATAGCTGATCAGGTTGTGGTCTCAACTCCACTTTGCTGTCTGCCACCCATAACCCTTGGTTCCCTTGTCTATCAAAAATCTGTCTAACTCAGCCTTGAATAAATTCAAAGACCCTGCCTCCACTGCTCTCTGGGAAGAGAATTCCACATACTAATGAGCCTCAGAGAAAAAAAACCTTCTCCTAATCTCAGTCTTAAATGGGACAGCCCTAATTTTTAAACTGTGTCCCCTAGTTCTAGATTCCCCCACAAAGGGGAACATCCTTTCAGCATCCACCCTGTCAAGACCCCTCAGGATCATTATATGTTTCAATAAGATCACCTCTCACTCTTCTAAACACAACCTGCTCAACCTTTCCTCATAAGACAGCTCTTTCATTCAAGGAATCAGTTGCATGACCCTTCTCTGAACTGCCTCTAACGTAATTATATCCTTTAAGTTAGGAGACTAAAACTGTACACCATATTCCAGATGTGGTCTCACCAATGTCATGTACAGCTTCAGGAAAACTTCCCTACTTTTATATTCCATTCCCCTTACAATAAACACCAACATTCCATTTGCCTCCCTAATCACAGGCTGTACCTGTGCACTAACTTTTTGTGATTCATGCACCAGGACACCCAGATCCCTCTGTACTGCAAAGTTCTGCTATCTCTCTCCATTTAAACACTGCTTTTCCATTCTTCCTGCCAACATGGACAAGTTCACATTTTCCCACGTAATACCCCATCTGCCAATTTTTGTGCCCACTTGGTTAACCAAATACCTTTGTAGACTCAATGTCCTCTAAACAACTTACTTTCCTACCTATCTTTGTATAATCAGCAAATTTAGCAACCATACATTCAGTCCCTTTATTCAAGTTATTTATATAAATTGTAAATAGTTGAGACCCCAGCACTGATCCCTGTGGCACTATACTAGTTACAGCCTGCCAAACCAAATATGACCCATTTATCCTGATTCTCTGCTTTCTGTCAGCCAACCAATCCTTTATCCATGCTAATATGTGTGGGCCAAATCGTCCACATGCCTGACGCAAGACTCCTGAAACAAGCTCTCAACTCCGAGCTTTGTCACTGCAAATGGTTACCAAGAAGGCAGAGGAAATGTCTCAGGGACTTCTTCAAAGCCTCCCTGCAAAGATACAACATCCCCACCGATTTGTGGGAATCACTTGCTCGAGACCATCCAAACTGGTGGAGAAGCATTCGTGAAGGTGCCAACAATTTTGAAGGTGCCAAGCATTTTGAATATCTCCAACTGGCCCAGGTGGAGGCCAAGCACAAGCAGCGGAAGAAGCGTCCCAAAATCCGAGCATCCCACCCACCCACCTCATCAAACACTACCTGCCCCACCTGTAGTAGCATGGGACTCTTTAGTCACCTCAGAACCCTCAACCCAGGAGTGGAAGAACTTCATCCTCGGTCCTGAGGGGCAGCCGAAGATGATGTTGTTACCCCCTACACATTGAGCTCTTTATGTTGTGAAGTAACGTTTGATTTGGCATCTTGTCAAATGCCTTTTGGAAAGGAGATGATGAAAAGCAAAGAAAAATGGTTAAGAGCGGAATATGGAAAGCACAAGGGAAAATGTTCGAAATATATCAAAAAAGAGTGAAGTATTTCATCAGACTATCATTGAAGATTTGTTCATTGAGAGTTGGTGTCTCTGAAAGGAAAAGGGATGGGTTGTAGGTAATCCAAGGATTGAAGAATCTGTGTTGGATTTTACTGAAGGATGTGACAAAGCAGCGATAATGAAGGAAATCCAGGTTAAATCCCAAATCTTTATAAAACATTGATTGATGTGGGTGAGAAGTTAAGGTCAGAGTCCAAACACCCGAATCTGTTGTCCCCCCACCAACCCCCCTTCTCTCCCCTCCCCCCGCCAACACCCTTCTCTACCCTACCCCCTTACCCCTTCCCTCCCCCTCTCTCTCTCCCTCCCCCTTCTCTCTCCCTTCCTCACCACCACCCCCCCCCCCGGACCCCTCCCCTCCTGACCCTCTTCCCCCCTCCCCCGACCCTCTTCCCCCCTCCCCCGACCTTCTCCCCTCTCTCTTCCCCGACCCTCTTCCCCCCTCCCCCGACCTTCTCCCCTCTCTCTTCCCCGACCCTCTTCCCCCCTCCCCCGACCTTCTCCCCTCTCTCTTCCCCGACCCTCTCCCCCTCCCCCGACCCTCTTCCCCCCTCCCCCGACCTTCTCCCCTCTCTCTTCCCCGACCCTCTCCCCCTCCCCCGACCCTCTACCCCCCTCCCCCGACCTTCTCCCCTCCGACCCCCTCCCCCGACCCTCTCCTCCCTCCCTCCCCCGACCCTCTCCTCCCCCCGTCTCCCCTCTCCCCCTCTCCTCCCCCCTCCCCCCTCTCCCCGACCCTCCCCCCTCTCCCCCGACCCTCCCCTCTCCCCTGACCCTCCCCCCCTCTCCCCTCTCCCCCGACCCTCCCCCCTTTCCCCCGACCCTCCCCCCTCCCCCCTCTCCTCCCCGACCCTCCCCCCTTTCCCCCGACCCTCCCCCCTCCCCCCTCTCCCCCGACCCTCCCCCCTCCCCCCCGACCCTCCCCCCTCTCCCCCCGACCCTCTCCCCTCCCCCCCCTCCCCCCTCTCCCCTCTCCCCCCTCCCCCGACCCTCCCCCCTCTCCCCTCTCCCCCGACCCTCCCCCCTCCCCCCCGACCCTCCCCCCTCTCCCCTCTCCCCCGACCCTCCCCCTCTCCCCTCCCCCCCTCCCCCCTCTCCCCTCTCCCCCGACCCTCCCCCTCCCCCCTCTCCCCCGACCCTCTCCCCCGACCCTCCCCCCTCTCCCCCGACCCTCCCCCCGACCCTCCCCCCTCTCCCCCGACCCTCCCCCCTCCCCCCTCCCCCTCTCCCCCGACCCTCTCCCCCGACCCTCCCCCCTCTCCCCCGACCCTCCCCCCGACCCTCCCCCCCTCTCCCCCGACCCTCCCCCCTCCCCCCTCCCCCCTCTCCCCCGACCCTCCCCCCTCCCCCCTCTCCCCCGACCCTCCCCCCGACCCTCCCCCCTCTCCCCCGACCCTCCCCCCGACCCTCCCCCCTCTCCCCCGACCCTCCCCCCTCCCCCCTCTCCCCTCTCCCCCGACCCTCCCCCCGACCCTCCCCCCTCCCCCCTCTCCCCTCTCCCCCGACCCTCCCCCCCTCTCCCCCGACCCCGGGCCGCTCTCCCCGGACCTGCAGCCGCTCCAGCAGCGCCTCTTCGCCTCCAAACAGCAGCTCCTCCAGCCTCCGCTCCACCACCTCCTCCTCCTCCTCCTCCTCCCCGCTCTGCAGCTTGTGCTTCCTCGGCCTGGCGGCCATCCTGCAGCAGCTGCCGGGCGAACCCTCCTCAAGGCCGCAGCCGAATCTCCGGAAACTCCGCCACTCAGGCCAAGGGCGGGCCCATAGCAACCGCATGGAAATGACGGGAACTTCCGGGTCGGGGGGCAATGGGCGGGGCCAGGGGGCGGGAGCGACTACAACACGGCGGAGGGAGGGGGAGGTGGTGCGGGTCTCCAACAATAATCTCAGTCGCAGACGCGGTCTGAGAGGTCAGATCAGGCAATAAACATTTGGATTTAATAGATTTGTTGATGAGGAGCAGAGATATGTTGTGGTTGCGTCTCCGGGTTGGTTCTCTTGGGTTTGAATTTCCCATTCCCCCCCCCCCCTCGCCCTGGCCCGGCAATGGGAGGGGCCGGTTTCCGCTATATAAGGAGGGGCGGCGGGGCCGGCGTCCTCTTAGCGGCTGGAGACCGACCTGAGGTGTGATTGGGGGGGGGGGGGGAGGGAGGCTGGAGACGGGGCCTTGGGGTGGGCCGCGGGAGGGAGTAGGGAGCCTATTTTATTTCGTTGGGAGCCGGCTCTCTCTTTCTTCTTTTTCCCCCACCCCCCCCTCCCTACCCCCGGGCGCCGCCGGGGCCTGCGGGATGGAGGCTGGTTCTTCCCCCGCTCTGGGGCTGTAGCTTGGCTGGCGGGGGAGAGGGGTAGAGGCTGGCTCCCTGCCCTCTGGGCTGGTGCTGGTGCTCTGCCCTGGTCTGAGGTGGCGGAGGTTTCACTGGGCTGAGCCCTGACCCCCCCCGCCCCGGGGCCAAGAGCCCATCACTGGCCTCACCTTTGAGGACAAGGGTCTGGTAGTGGCCCAGATAGGTCCTTTTGCACAGCAAGATCCCACCAGCCTCAGCTTGGACAGTGACTCCCTCCTCTGTGTTTGAGGAGCTGACGGGTGTTCACCAGGAGACTGGACCTGTGTGTGTGGGCGGATCGTTTGCCAACTCCCCTCCTGAATGACCTATGCAAAGTGCTGCCCCTTTGTATTCCGGTGCAATTGTGGGTCTAATCCTCCCTGACCCTGTACTGGCAAATGATGCCCATACCTTCCTGGTAACCCCCATATTCCAGATGGTCGGCACCTGCTGATGGTTTCTGTAGGATGTTTATTAAATAACACGGGTGATGCAGTTTTCAGAGCTTAGTGAAATAGGGTGGCTGTGAATGTTTAATCCTGCCCATTGGCCTAAATTCTCAGCAACTATAATAGATGATGAATTTTGTCTCTGCTGTTTGTTTATATCGATGTTGATATGGTAGACCCAGTTAAAATGTACCCCAGTATGTCTTACCAAATTGAATGGCCTCCTATTAATACTGTGTGGAACTTTCTAGAAACATGCCTGGGAACAAAGAACAAACCTTCATTGCTGTGAAGCCAGATGGAGTCCAGCGAGGCATCGTGGGCGAAGTCATCAAACGTTTTGAACAGAAAGGGTTTAAACTGGTTGCCATGAAATTCCTTCAGGTATGAGGGCAAGTTTAAGTATTAATGTGAGTCAAACTGGTTGACATTCAAGTGGTTCTAGTTTTTGGGTAACAACTACTATATGATCTCAGCCTCTGGCAGTCACACTGTACTGGCAATAAAATTACCTGAGGGACTTTGTAGGTGATTAAGACATCAGTGAGGGACTGGACTGTGTGGCTTCTTTGGAATCTATTGATGGATTTGTTAGTGCAACAGTTAGACAGGTACATGATTTTGCAATCATGCTGTAGAATTCAACTTAACCTGACATCGCTTCAGTCTAGGTTAATTATCCCCTACACCACCCCATCAAAAGCTCCCAGGACAGGTACAGCATGGGGTTAGATACAGAGTAAAGCTCCCTCTGCACTGTCCCCATCAAACACTCCCAGGACAGGTACAGCACGGGGTTAGATACAGAGTAAATCTCCCTCTACACTGTCCCCATCAAACACTCCCAGGACAGGTGCAACACAATGTTAGTTACAGAATAAAGCTCTATCTCTGCTGTTTTATATATAATTTTTATTTCACAATGTGACTTGAGTTTTCCCTGTCTCCCTACAGGCTCCTGTGGCTCTGCTTGAAAAGCATTACTGTGACCTTTCGGACAAACCTTTCTATCCCAACCTGATTAAGTACATGAGTTCGGGCCCAGTTGTTGCCATGGTGAGTGTGCAGAGCAGGTTTCCTTCATCGATTCACTGCTTCCCCTTAACCATGGGTCTGAGTATCTGGTGCAAAGTTTATTTTACTTGACTTGTACCCAGCAAAGCTTGGGTACTGTACTCTGCCTTTTGTAGAACACAGGCACTTTGGGGTAAGTTAAACACTGGGCTGGGAGCAGAAGTTGGGCAGTGGTAACTGGTGATGTGGATTTCCTTGTAGGGGGAGCAGTAAAGTCAAGCAAGTGATGAGCTGAATGTGGGGTTTGAAGCTGATTGGACAGGATAGTGAGCTTTGTAGGCAGTCTGAGGAGGGGGAATTAGCAGCTTTTTCATCAGGGAACTTGGCTAAATGTGGTGATTTTTTGATCTTACTGAAGTGATCTGCCAGTTGGGAACTTGAGACTGGATTTTTATGGCTGGATTATGGAAGATGGGCCAGAGGGAAAAGAATGTTTCAAGTGTTGAAGGGGTTGGTGGACACATCAGTGAGGGAGGTGAAAAGTTTGTCGTGTGCTTCAGGAGATTGATGGCTGGGGGGAGGTGGGGTTGAGGTCAGGGTCATGGGGACATGACAGGAGGGCAAGCATTATTGTAGGGGGGTGTTTTTTTATTCATAGCATGTGGTGTTGGCTGGGCCAGCATTTCCCTTGAGAAGATACTGGCGAGCTGCCTCCTTGAACTGCTGCAGTCTGACTGGTCCAGATACACCCACAGTGCTGTGAGAGAGGGAGTTCCAGGATTTTGACCCAGTGACAGTGAAGGCATGGTGATATTTCCATGTATATTCAACAGTGGAGTGTGTGATCCTTGGGTAGAGAATTTCAAAGATTCATACCCTTTGAAGAAATTTCTCCTCAGTCTTAAATGATTGTGATCCTGAGACTGTGCGTCTATGTTCTGGATTCCCCAGCTGGGAGAAAACAATCTATCAGTCTTTGAGTGAACTCAGCGATAGAGCTGGTGGAAGGTGGGTGATACACTGCCCTGTTTTGGTATGTCCTGGTGGAAGTCCACTATTGCAACCCTCAGAATTGTGCTTTTGGGGTGGGGCGATGAGAGGTGGTGGTCTGGATTATATAACCTCATGTCTGACCCTCTGTTACAGGTGTGGGAAGGTTTAAATGTGGTGAAGACTGGTAGAGTGATGCTTGGTGAGACCAATCCAGCTGACTCCAAACCTGGCACAATTCGTGGTGATTTCTGTATTCAGGTTGGCAGGTGAGTGTGATAGAAGGCAGGGGAAGCCGGCAGTGTTATGTACAAATTCCATTTGGAGCTGTTGAAGGGAAACTGTTGCTGTGGTTCTGGTGGGTGCTGAAGATCCCAAAGCATGATTTGAACAGGAACTTGCCTCCAGACCAACATTCCTCCCAACAGCCATTTAACTGGTCCCACCTCTTGCTAGAATCTTGCTGTACCCTAGCTGTATTTGAGTAAAACTCCCTCTCCTGTGCCCCACACAATAGCTTGTGTGGAAAATAGGAAATGGCATGTTGGTGCAGCAAGGAGCAGAGTTTGAAAGACCGCAGAGGTAGTCTTTCTCCACACATATCAGTGCTGTGAAACACGAGGTTGTTTGTATGAAAAGTGGGTCCAGGAGAATTGTCAGTCCAAACTTGTTTAAGTATTCTTGCTGAAATCTGAGATTGATGCTCCTTTCTCCTGGGCTTGATAGTAACCTAGTGCAACTTTCCTGGCTCTTAAAAACTGTTAAAACCTTGCTCTTGTGTAAAGGTGGTGTGCTCTGTAATAACTCAACTGTTCTTGCAGGAACATCATCCATGGCAGTGACTCAGTTGCAAGTGCACAGAAGGAGGTTAACCTTTGGTTCAAACCTGAGGAGGTGGTGGAATACCAGAACTGTGCCCAGGACTGGATCTATGAGTAACTCATTCCACAGATGCATGGCTCCAGTCTCTGAATCATTCTAAATTGTCATCAAAGTTTTATTTTTTACTGACTTCACACATGTCTTAGTCCTGAATGTTGAAGCAAATAATCATGTAATAAATGAACTGAAAAATACCTGTTTTCTGTAGGCATTTTTTGGCTGGAGTTTAAACCTATTCACTACTCCAAGTTGCTCCCTTACAAATGGAACTTAGTGGTACTTCAGGTGAATGAAGATCCCATGACAGTATTTGTGGCAGAGAATTCCTTGTATCCTAGCCAACATTGTTGAGAAGTCTGAGGTGCTTTTCATCCAGTATTTTCAGCTACTTGTACTTAGTGCCTTTAATAAAGTGAAATATCTGCAGCAGCATCCAGCATAAATACTGAGCTTAATCACAGGTAGGTTTGAAGGAAAGTCTTAATGGAGAGATTTTGGAGGGGGGGTATTATTCCAGCTTGGAGCCTGGTATCCGAAAGTATTGCTGCAAGTAGTGGGATGAAGTAAGTCGTGCACTGCTGTCTCAGTCAGAAGTGGGGTAACATGTCTGTTGCCAAGAAGCCAGAACTAGATGCAGAAATGAGGGGGGGTAGGGCTGGAGGAGTCCTGTAATGTCTTAATCTTGTGGGGTAAAGAACACAAGTTGTGGGTGAACAGGGCTTGGGGTGATCTGTATCTTACCCACCTAAAGACTGCTTCTTGTTTCTTAACTGCTACTACTGCCATTATTACTTGATTTGACTGCTGAGATGGATCCAGCCCTTTCCCAAAATCTCCATGATTGCAACAGAAAGAAGCCACTGCTTGCAAGAATCTGTTCCTGACACCCATCAGAAACTTACAAGCTCTGGCTGCTCTAAGCTGCAACAAACACTTGGCAACCTATCCCCTCTGC
Organism: Carcharodon carcharias; assembly: GCF_017639515.1. NCBI lineage: Eukaryota > Metazoa > Chordata > Chondrichthyes > Lamniformes > Lamnidae > Carcharodon > Carcharodon carcharias. Next base: position 61,946,116 of record NC_054488.1, read on the forward strand.
TCATATCATTAGGTTCTAGTTATCACTTCAGGGTCTAATTTTAACCATCTTGATATTTATTCATTAAGCACTTTTTCCTGCCTGGTCTTGTCATACTCTCTGCTGCTCCCCTTTCATGCTCCAGCCTCCTCATCTACCATCCTTCTCCTTTGAAGCTCTTTAATGTTAACTATGCTTTCCCTAATCTTCCCTTGCTCATTTCCCAGATTTAAGGGTATGGTCACATGGTGGTTATGTTAGTGTTTTGGAGTTCAAATCCCACCATGGTAGCTTGGGTATTTGAATTCAATTAAAAATAAACTTGGACTAAAAAACTATAGTCTCAGTAATAGTGGCCACGAAACTACTAAATTGTTGTTTTAAAAACCCACCTGGTTCAAATGTGCCCCCCCTTATCTGGTCTATGTGACTCCAGGTCCACAGCATACTTTGTATTTGGATGGGCAACAAATGCTGAGCTTGCCATTGACACTTGCATCCTGTCAACAAATTTTTAAAAACCTTGCCTACCATCTTATTTTGCACCTGAGGGTAAAAGCTGCCCTTTACATTGTAACTCCTGGACTGCCACCCACACCAGTCAGTCACAATCAGCTCCAAATATTCCCCTAGCTTCACCTCATTATTTACCTCCAGCTGGATTATTTCAATGACTTGCTGCTCAGTCTGCACCATTTCTACTTATTTATTTACATAACTGGCCCATTCCTAATTGCCCTATAAAGTTGCTGAGTCATTTGAACTATGACAATCTGCATTGATAATATAACTAAGCAGCTTACCAGGCCATTTCAGAGGGCAGTTAAGTCAACCACATTGTTTTGGGTCTGGAGTCACATGTAGGCCAGTTTGAAGGGCATTTGGGAACAAGGAGGATTTTTACAATTATCCAGTAGTTACATAGTCACTATTACTGATACTAATTTTTTTATTCAAGATTTATTAAATTTCCCCAGCTTCTGTGGATGAGGGAAGTGAATGGACTATCGCCAAGTTTGCAGATGACACAAAAATAAGTGGGAAGGCAAGTGGTGAGGATGATGGGTTAAGTGAGGGGGCAAAAACTTAGCAGATGGAATATGTGGGAAAATGTGAGGTTATGCACTTTGACAGGAAGAATAGAGGAGCTGAATATCTAAACGCAAAGCTGCAGCACAGAGGTAATTTGGGGGTCCTCATGCATGAATCCCAAAAATCTTAACATACAAGTTCAGGCAGTAGGGAAGGCAGATGGAATGTTGGCCTTTATTTCAAAGGGAATGGAGTATAAAAATAGGGAAGTCTTGCTAAAACTATGCAAAGTACTAGTTAGACCACACCTAGAATACGGAACAGTTTTGGTGTCCTTATCCAGAGAAGGTTCACTAGGTTGATCCCAGGTATGGAAGGACTTTATGAGTAGGTTGAACCTGTACTCATTGATTCTTAGGGGTTTTGACAGGGTAGATGCTGAGAGGTTGTTTCCCCTTGTGGGAGAGCCTAGGACCAGAGGGTAGAATCTCAGAGTAAGGGCAGGAAGGATGGTGTGTTATGAAACAAAGGAGACCAGTGGGGGTGGAGATGAAATGGTTTACACTGTCAGCTAGTATGGAGCCAGGAAAAGTTCAGTGGTCAGTATTTTAGTGGGAATGGGATCGAGGCAGCAAGAAGTGGAAGTCTTGTGGGGAAGATAAGCTCAAGGGAGAAAGTGGGGAGAGATACATTAGTTACACAACAGTGAAAACCCTAATTAAAGCACCATCTACAAACATAACAAGATACCATATGCAATTGGATGTCTCACACTAACTAACAAATTCCAATAACTAAGGAAAAAAGGTATGGGGGATAAAATACTTCCATCTTTAAGCAACATCAACCGCATAATAAGCTGCTGAGATTGAGGTTTTTGGGAAGGAAAAAACAGTGTTGGAGATGCTGTAACCATTCTATGATTCTGCAACTAAGACAAATTTCAGGATCAGCAAGAGATGTAGTAATTTTGCCCATCTGCAATACAAATAATTGATGATGCAAATTTGCTGCAATTTCCATCACTTTTCACACATCTCTCAAGTTCAACCAAAGCAGGATTACAGGTCCCAACGGCCTGTCTGACAAACATATCCAAAAATTGTAGCCATAGGCAAACTAAAGAACAGGTTTCAATCCATTTAAAAGGTTTTATTAAGTGTAAAAAAATGACCATTTAGTGAACAATTTTCATTTCTTTTTACACAAAGCTGTGACTAATGCATCTAATGTTTAGTGAAAAGTATTTCTCTGAAAAAAAAAAGTTCTCTGTTTGACGTACAGATGCTGAGAGGTCGGCAGCTTCTTGCCAATAGCCACTGTACTAAGTAAAAAGGAAAGATTACATTTGTACAATTTATCGAATCGGATTATCAAAATACATAGCGAAAACAATATATAAATCCCACCGTTAGCTACAACATTGCTGCCCTGCTCAATGTGTCAGGGAGCAGGAAAAGAATTTTTAGGAACTATGTATATCTTTTTTCCCTTTTTGCAATTTTATCAAAATTCGTGCGACTCTAGAACAGGAAGAGAATAGAAGAAGTTTCCTGAATCAAATCACAGTTTCTCAAAATCCCTCCGATAAGAAATGATGATCCATATTAAAGATTCATGTAGCACCATATTACAAAGATCAGGGCTGAACTCACATTGTGTAAAAAACCACTGACACTCGTATTAGTCCTCAGCACGCATGGGGTCACCAGGAGTTGTGCGCAAGCCTGGAATATTTGCACTCTGAATGAAGAACCAATGTTTCTGAGGGAGGCACAAGGCCACAAAGGAAATAGCTGGTTTTGGGTTGGGGGTGGGGGGGGAAAGAAGATGGAAAGAGCACATTCAACAGGGATCTGCAATTCCATCCAGTCCTCATTCTCCCTGTAACTTGCATTATACACTGACAATTCTCAAGTACAAAGAGTGGTGAGGCCAATGACGTTAGGTTACAGTCACAATGTCAGAAACAGCAGCTGATGGGAGGTGTGGAAGATGGCTGCAGTACCTCAATATTTGTGTGAACAATATACTGAGATGACAACAGTTTGATAGTCAGTTAGATTCAAGCCTGTCAAATAAGGTCCAGAGAAGCTTTCATTATAAATGGTGCTCGACAGGAGATAATGTTGCTGAATTTAACCCAGAACCTCCAGGAATGAGCAACCACTTTTTTTTTTTAAAATCACACCTCATGGACAACCTTGACCAACTGACTGGAAAGCCAGCTTTTCTGCATTGGATTCCCAGAGGAGTTCAACGTGTGCCCAAACCCTTCCCTTTCTACTGCAGACACCAAGAACAGGGCCCGAGCTGCTGTATTGTCATGAGGCAGTTCCCAACTTTCCTACATAGGCCCCAAGTTCAACTACTCAAAAAGAAAGAATGGAAAGCATCTTGGTGGAACCCTGCATGAAGCAGACTCCTAGACATTGGCCAATGCACAGCACTAAGCTCAGGGCTTGTGTGGACCAGAACATCAGCATCTCCCTGTTAAAATCAGTGTCATCGGGTTCTTCACAGAAAATCACAGCAGAGCAGAAAAAAAGCTGAGCAGTGCAGTGGAGGTTAGGGAAACATGAGTTACACACCTTTCTCTACTCCTTCCAACTATATCTCAAATCTAGCCCTGCATGAGCTCAATGACATCTATACACATGGGATCAGGAGATGGACTGACTGTCAGTGTTTGAAAGATCTAGTGTTCCTATTGATAAGAGTGACAGAATCAGAAGGGGAGTGTCTCCTGTTTACTTAATGTAGTTAAAACAGTGAGTGGGATCCTTCTTCTCACGGTATTATTTTCAAAGCCAGTGAAACAGGACCCAGTTTATAGTCCAGTATCTTGAAGCAGTGAATGGCAGAACATAGATGCTTGCCCACCACTCCCTGGATGCTCTGCACAGGGAGGGAGAGGTGGTAGTGAGCAAACAAGACAATTCCTCCTCACCCAAGCTCACCAAGTTAGCGGTTAGAGTGGGCACTGGTGCAGCTCAAAGCAGCAAGCTCCCTGCCTGCATCCTTGGCCCAGGGCAAAATAAAATCATACTATGTCAATCATGTCCCTTGCAAATGCTACCGTTTTGAACGCTGCCCTCTAGGTGAGGCAGGAGTTGTGTTAGGAGGAAACTTGACAGATTTCAAACTCCAACGAAGTGCAAAAAGAAACATCAAAGTTGCAGCACAGAAGGAGGTCACTTGGTCAATATGATCCACCCAGGATTTGCTGGTTTCAGATGCTCTCTTTAGCACCAGACCTCCATCCACTTCAAATATTGCAACATTAGCGTTAAATAAAAGGAAAATTAAATATCAGTCAAAATCCAGGTTGAGCACAAGAAGCCCATATGGTGAAAGAGACAGTACCAACACAGTCACTCGGGAGGCTCCAGAAGCGACATGAGAATCAACTTAAGTTAACAAATGCTGTCACGTATAGAGACTTCAGTCCTTGTGGGGTCCACACCGCACTCGACAATACATCACTATTGGCTCAGAGGATGAGAATTGGCTGCACCCTAGATCACATGCATACACACAGAGTCAGCGAGACCAGGCATCAACTTCCTGAGAGGGGTTTTTCTTCTGGTTTTAAAGTTTATACTAAAAATAAAACAACCAAGTTCAACCTCGATTGATGAAATGAGGTGGAACAGTCTGGTGTGTGATGCCTATGGAGGATGCAGAAGCACTGGAAGTTAACATAACTTCACCTGAATATGTAGTCACAGAACACTCGTGTGAGCATTTCACCAAAAGAAAAAAAGTTAAAACACCAAAAACAGACATTCTCCCCTCCCATCCCACCAGCAAAATAACTTCAAGTACAATATACAAGAATGTCCAACATGGGAACTGAAAACGAGTCTTTTTTCACCCACCCTGAACCAGAAAAAAACTGTCCAAATGTACAGTAAAAAATAATCACTGAACTGCCTCGCCATCGCAGCCTGGAGGTCCTGCGGTGAACTGCTCCCATGTTGGGGATCCAACCGATTAAAAGGAGCAGATGCTTCGATCAAGGATCCCTGCTTGATACAAGCTTGGAGGCCGTGTCGAGGTTGCTGGGTTAGCTGCCGCGTCACCTTGCTTTCCTGTTTAGGAGGCACCATGAAGGAGTCAGAACTCGGCGACATCCATAAAATTCACCTCGTGCTCCAGTGAGATCACTGGAGAGACAAAAAGGACAACAGGTTACAATAGTTCAAACAAAAATGACAGAGTTAAAATACAAATGATTTCAAGGGCAATTCTCTCCCTTACCTCTGCTCCTGGCTGCGAGACCTGGAATTTAGACATGGCTGAGACAACCCATTTCTCAGTCAGGGCTCATAACCTGGGGTTTACAAGCTTGGCTGAAGCACTGAACAAGGCAATGGGACAGATTTCTAATTCTGCAAGGAGCAGAGATATTGGAAGGAGATGAAAGAGTCCAAATGAGGGTGAGCTGAAGAGTGTCACCTCGCACCTACTGTGATCACAAAGAGCCAGCGGTGAGATGCGTGAGTGAATTGGATAATACAATATGCGTGAAATAAACATTGAAGGAGATACAGGAGGGAGGGAGGCAGGCTAGGCTTGTATTTGCTGGAGTTTAGAAGAGTAAAGGCGACTTGATTGAAACATATAAGATCCTACGGGGCCTTGACAGGGTGGATGTGGAAAGAATGTTTCCTCTTGTACAAGAAACTAGAACTAGGAGTCACTAGTTAAAAATAAGGGGTCATCCTTACCCAGGAGTAGGTGCGAATGTGGAGTCGACGTTACAATCAGATCAGCCATGATCTTATTGAATGGCAGAGAAGGTGCGAAGGGCTGAATGGCCTACTCCTGCTCCTAAGTTGTATATTTGTATGTTCATATGAGACAATGAGGGTTCGGCTTGTAAATCAGTGTCAACGCTAGGAAATCATTTTACAGGAGCAGCAGAAAATAAAGACTACATTTTATGCTCAAGAACTAACTTCCTCCTATTCAATAAATTGCAAGAGCTGCTTAGACAGTCAACCTGAAGGTGGCACTGCAGGACTAACTAGCACCTCCATATCCAGCAGACTGCAAGATTCTGCTCCACTTTTTAAAGAATCCTAATTTTAAAGGGCAGCAGAATGAAATTTAAAAATACATTATATCTGCCAGCATAAGATCAGGTTACCCTCTTCAAATAGCCTAAAGAATTGATGAGACAGAACCCAACAGACAGAGGTGTTGCAGAAAGGACAAATTTATAAGCATCATATCTGTAGCCACTTAATAAAAAACAAGGGTGTACATCTTAAAGCAGATCATCTTAAAGATTTATATCCTCAACTTCTTCCCAGTTCTCCACCTCTGCAGCACCCATCAGACCCTCCACTCTCCCTGCTCCCCACCCTCTTTTGTGGGAAGGATGAAGGACTGAGCTAGCACCATAAGCTGAAACAACTCATGCCACATGAACAGTTTACTCATGCCTGGGCACAGCTCAGACTCCAGGTTTGCTAGCCCCACCTCATCTGTAGCCACAGTTTCCATAAAAAATTCTATTCCATTCCTTTACACCCCCTCAATCCATCATCAATTAAACACCTGCCCCCACCACATTACACAGTTCCTCTGCCTTGTTACCAGCTCCAAGACCCCTCTCAGTCCCTGCTCTGCTCTCAGGTCCATGAGCAGAGCCTGAAGAGATCACCCATCCAATGCCCTTCCCCCATCACATTGCTAATTATAGACACAGCATTGCAAAGTTCGTAGAATGAGGCTAGCAGCTGCCTGTGGAAATGCTTGTACAGTAAGGGGAAGAGATACTGGTTTTCCGCTCACCTGGTAGCTGCCAGTAAACGCTGTGGAGAGATGGCCGGCAGCCTTAGGTCACCAGATGATGATATCTCGGTGCTTGCTGCTGCTGGCTGAAATACACAGGGAAACGAGACAGGTCAGTACACCAGGCTCCTCACAAAGATCACCCATCAGCTAGTGACTACCAAACACAAGAGTAATCCACTTAGACAATCTGCAAAAGGAGATCATAATTATATATTAAAGCAGTTCCTGACCTCAGGTTGCACTAGAGACAGGGTGTGAAGAAAAGAGACCAGCACAAGGCAGTAAAAGGTATCCACAGTACCATAACAGTTACTGATGTGAGGTGAGGGGTGGTGGGGGAAGAAGAGGTGTGTGTGTGCAGTAGTCACGAGCACAGGCTCTGCAAGAAGGCACAGTACTGGGCAGGATTGAGCATTGGGAATTTTGTTAAGTGGCAATGATAGAAAATTGGAAGCGCTGACACTACAAGGTTTACCCTGGATCATCAGGTCAGCCTCTGGCCTGTGTATTCCACAACACCAACCCCCATCACCTGAGGGCCAAATGGTAGAAAATGATACAAGGACTGGACAAATAAAAAGATGCAAAACAGTAATGCTACAGACCATTGCTGAATAATGCTTATCCATTGCTGAACTGGACTGTGTACCTCAGTCAGGATATGATTTTAGAACCATGAAATCAAAACCACAACACATCCTGCTTTCCTTTCATGGAGGGAGTTTCAAAGTTAGTCAGCGAGCGGATATTACAGGTGAATCAGGGAGCACAGGGGCTGAGGAACATTTGACAATCAGTAATCTCCCTGTACATAACCAGCCATTGGCTGATACTGAAAGAGCGACTGAAACCCAGGTGCCAATTGACTGCATCAAAACTGGAGTTTTAAAAATATACAGGAACATTGCATGCTGAAAGAAAACAGCTTGCACCCCACAGGGTAGATGTGTGTGTGTGTGTGTGGGGGGTGGGGGGGAGATTCACTGTACAGAGTCAGCTAAATACAGCCAAGGTGGCTTGATGCTGTGCTTGATTTCAAGACCGTTTGGTCACTGTGCAGCGGATAGTTAAGGTTTACAAACAATACGGCAGGGAACTCCTCTCCTCATTGTTGTGCAGACGCTGGGTGAGCACAAAAATATGCCGGCGCTGATGAAACCACAGTCAAATAAGCATTACAGGATCACAAACGATGAACAGAATCTCACCAAGGCTCCTGGCAAATTGGTTCCTTCAGGATCAAAGTTAACATGGTTTTACAAAAGGGAAATCATAGCAACGTAAGAAATAAGAGCAGGCAAAGGCCATTCAGCCCCTTGAACCTGCTCTGCTTTTCAATAAGATTGTGGCTGGTCTGATTGTGGCCTCAACTCCACTTTCCTGCCTGTCTCCCATAACCCTTGACTCTCTTGTACATCAAAGGTCACGTCTAATAAATTTAGAGTTTTTTGAGGAAGTAACTAATAGGGTAGATGTAGTATGCTTGGATTTCCTAAGGCATTCAATAAAGGTGCCACACAAGTGATGATGACTCAAAATAGGGCTTCATGGAGTTGGGGTAATTTATTATTATGGATTTGTTAACAGACAGGAAAGACAGGAATAAATGGGGCCTTTTCCAAGTTGACAGACTGTGACTAGCGGAGTGCCACAAGGATCGGTGCTGGGGGTCTCAGCTATTCACAATCTATATTAGTGACTTAGGCTAAAGACAGAGAGTAACATATCCAAGTTTGCTGACAACACAAAGCAAGGTGGAAGTGTAAGCCATGAGGAGGACACAGAGGCTGAAGAGATATAGACAGATTAAGTGAGCGGGCAACAAGATGGCAGGTGGTATATACAAGGGGGAGTGTGAAATTATTCATTTGGTACTAAGAATAGAAAAGCAGTAGTTTTTTTTTTAAATCATGAACCTTGTAAATGTTGATGTTAAAGTCTTGGGTGTCCTCATACAAGAGTGTGTATGTGTACTCACACAATGTTAGCACGGAGGTGCAGCAAGCAATTAGAAGGTAAATGGCATGTTGGCCTTTATTGCAAGGAGATTGTAGTCCCAAAATAAAGAAGCCTTGCAACAACTACATGGGGAATTGGGCGGACCACACCTGGAATACCACGAGCAGTTTTATTCTCCATATTTAAGGAAGGATATACTTACAATGGAGGTGGTAGAGCGAAGGTTCGCTAAACCTCAGGGGGAGGTGATAGCATAGTGGTATCGTAGCTGGACTAGTGATACAGAGACCCAGGGTAATGCTCTGGGGACATGGGTTCGAATCCCACCATGGCAGATGGTGGAATTTGAATTCAATAAAAATGTGGAATTAAAATCTAATGATGACCATGAAACCATTGTCAATTGTTGTAAAAACCCATCTGGTTCACTATGTCCTTTAGGGAAGGAAATCTGCTGTCCTTACCCGGTCTGGTTTACATGTGACCACAGCAATGTGATTGACTCTTAAATGCCCTCTGAACTAGGGGGCAACCAGGGATGGGTAATAACTGCTGGCCCACATCCCATGAACGAATAAAAAAAAAAATTAAATTGGTCCTTGAGATGAGAGGCTGAGTAAATCAGCCCTATATTCTCTCGAGTTTAGAAAAATAAGAGGTGATTTCACTGACAGACACAAGATTCTGAAGGGGTTTGACAGAGTAGACCACAGGTGTTGTTTCCCCTGGCTGAGGAATCTAGAACATGGGGGGGGGCGGTGGGCACCATCTCAAGATAAGGGGCCGATTTTTTAACACCGAGATGAAGATAAATTTCTTCCCTTAAAGGGTTGTGAATCTTTGGAATTCTCAATCCCTGTTTCTTATGTTCGTATATAGGAGAGAAGGGTCAGGAAACAACCCTGTACTTTGACCTTGAACCAGGGACATTCTGAATGGGTTTAACTACATGAAACACAACTCCTTTCATATTACAGCTGTCGGATTACCTGTTCTGAGCCTGGCATTGACCTGTCTGCTAGTGCTGGGAGGCGTAAGGGCCTCTGGGATTGCCTGGGCTGGGAGAGTTCGGTATGGAGGAGTCAACTCATCATCCGCAGAGAAACTGCTGCGCGTCCTGCCACTCATGGGCAGGATCAGCAGACTGACCGGCTTCTTCCCAACTGGATTCTTCCTTTCTAAACATCAGGTCAAACTTTGTTAAGCTCTCATTATAGTGTTCTAAACTACTGCACTAAATTCACTATCAATCTTATTAAACACATGGCAGCAGGGCTAGATTGTGTACCTAACCTATTACTGGGCCTTGCTGGGGTCCAATTGCTCCTGGTGGAAACTGTACACCATTGTTTTGTTGGTGGCTTCTTGGAAACGTCTTCGACATTAGATAGCAAAAACCACAGACTGCCACTAAACGTTGCTACCCAAACTCCCTTGACACTCTAGTATGCAAATACATGGCCAGAACTGTCGAAGGGCCATGAGGACTAGAAACGTCAACTCTTTGCTTCTCTGCCGATGCTGCCAGACCTGCTGAGTTTTTCCAGGTAATTCTGTTTTTGTGCTGAACAATCTCTCTATGCACAGTGTACCAGGACAAGCAAAGAGGGGAAAAACAAGGGTCCCCACTCATATTTGCTATTCAGTGGCCTCTGCTTGAAAGTGCATGTGAAGCCAGGTGAGGGCAGCAGCAGCAGGGTGTCATTGGACTTCCATCATCTCTCTCAGGCTCACGCAGGATAAATACTCACCACTGAGGCAGCTGAAGGCTGCCAGAACCTGTGGATCCACAGCTGTAAACCACTGCCTGGGGGGGTTGCAATCAACAGCAACTAGCTACAATATGCTGGGAAAGAGAAGCAACTAGACCATTGCAACTAGGTGGCAAGGTGATGCCTACAGGGGTTGAAGTCATCAAAAGGATTACAAATACATTGACACCACCCACCGGAGAATCCAGAAAATGCTTTTAATATTCAAGATGCTGAACACATGTCCTGAGAACTGGAGAGCTTTCACTCAAGGTTTCCTGCACAATGGTCATTTGGGAAAGGGTGGAACACTTCATTCAGTGCTTGATATAGCCATATGCAGAACGAAACATCAACCCACTGTTCAACAGGAGCAAATGATCAGAAAGAAAGTAAATGTCCCCATCAAACAGGACAGGTATAGCACAGGGTTAGATACAGAGTAAAGCTCCCTCTACACTGTCCCCATCAAACACTCTCAGGACAGGTACAGCATGGGGTTAGATACAGAGTAAAGCTCCCTCTACACTGTCCCCATCAAATACTCCCAAGACAGGTACAGCACGGGGTTAGATACAGAGTAAAGCTCTCTCGACATTACCGCAATGATGGTTGCTTTCTGCAAAGCCTTGGAGTGAGATTTCCCAATTAACTTTAAATTAAAGAATTCCATACTGTGGCCTGTCCTTTGTAATGAATTTGTAACTGCCCATTGGGGGCTTCATACAGCTGTGAATGAAAACACGAGATTGAGAAGGGGAGTGTAAGGAAGAACACCTCCTCCAGTTTGTAGGGACTTGATATAAATACAAGGTTTGGAAGACAGTTTTCACTAACCACTCCATCTAGTGGCTGACCATACTCCAAGACCTAAGCATTAAGAACAGGGAAGAATATACAGGAAAAACAATTACTGCTCACTCCAGCTCTGGTTTTCATTGAAACTTTACTTTTTAAAGAGAAATAAAAAATGTGGAATATTTTACTCAGACTTTCCTCCAACCACAGGAATACTCCTCACAATTCTACCCTATTTTCCCACTAGTCCTTGTGCATTATTCTCAGCCACAGAAAGATCCCAGGGAGAATCTCACTCAGACTCCATGTCCCTGCCCTTGACTGAACATCACATCCTTAAGCCAGAGCTCTCTTGTCAGAATGAGCATTGCTACCAACACAGTTTCACTTACACTGCAACACCACTTGGTTCACAACAACTTGCTGTCTTTTCCCTATCACCTGCTGCACATGAGGCTGACCACATTTTCCTTTTAAGAACAAGGTTTATGGTAAAAGGCCATTCGGCCCATCTAGCCCAATCTTTTCACAGTTCTTGCATGACTCCCGGATGGATCCCACTACGCTACCACCAAGGCTTCTGCTCAATCCCTAACCCTCCTGGATATGTGGAAACCAGATGAGGACAGGATCAGGATGGATTGTGATGTTATTCTAATCAACAGTCTGCAAACCATCAAGGCTCAGGAGCAGGAACCTCTTCAAATGAGGTACCTCAGGGGAACTCCAACCCATGCAATTAATTTTTTCCTCCAACACTCAGTTTTACTGAAACCAAACTGTTCACCAACAGTGACTGAGAAAGCAACTAGGAACTAGCTCAGGGAGCTTACTGAACTCAGCCATATGAAGGAGCTAAATCTGTGTACACAACAGAACCAGGGACAGAGAGGCAGACAGAAACCCCAGGCATCCCCATTCACAACCAGCCCTTTACTCACGTTGGCTTGCTCTTTGGAAGTGACCCAGGTATCAAGCTTCCCACTCCATTTCACAAAACAGCCTCAACTAACATTATTGCAAAGCAGGAATAACATCTCAACTCCAAATCTGAAGCAACATTGAGTGATAGGCATTCCCAGCCACATTTCACTTTCTCCTGCACAGTGCAACATTTCTCTTCCAAGCTATAGGGCCGCTTGTACTGCGAGTAGTTCTAGTAAGGCTGACAAGAAGCAGACTGGAAATTTGTCCAATTTTTCTGAAATCACAAACATGGCTTTAAAGGAATAGTGCAAGTGCAGAGTTCGTGCATGCAGGTAGTGTAAAGCTACCAACAGGAAGGAGCAGACAGTACAGGAATGGCAAAATTCACAATGCCAGTTTGCAACAGGGAATCTCAGCTCAAGAACTAACAGTGAGTCAGGTCAAAGGTCACCAATATCTGAGCATTAGCTGCTGCTCATGCCCACTGACCCAAACACCCACAACAAATCCCTCTCAGACTGTCAAGGTCAATGGTGCCTGCATGATTGCAAGGCAATACGGTAGCATAAATGGGTTTTAAAAACCCACCATTGTAAAAGCAGACTGCAATGCTCATGTATGATTTCCCCAAGATAATAACTGGGTTATCACAGGAGCACAGACAGGTGTCTCTCTCTTCCTGTTAGTTTACCAGGTGATGGCTTATGTGAAGGTGCAGAATTTCACAGCACGAGAAACTTCAAAAGATGATGATTGTTGCATTCCTCCTCACCCTGTAGCAGATAGGATTTTAGACAAACTTTTAAACAAACAGCTCCACAGAGAATCTCCACATAGTTGTTACTGACCAGTCGCTTTACTGGGAGTGTAGCTCCTCATCCTCTGAGACTTATCAGATAGTTCCAGTTCTTTTAACAGCACAAGAATCACGTACTCATTCAGAAACAGGCCACTCAATCCCTAAATCTGCACTGGTATGCTTCTCCATATAAGCAATCCAATCTACTCTTACTCTCTTTCAATCCCCACACCCTTCGATGACATCCTGAAAAGGAAAACGATCAAGTTCTTCTAGCTATTCAGTTTACAGTGGGATTGGTCCTGGGAGGTGGGAACTAAACTAAATTCCTTTTCAGCGACAGGGCATCAACATGTTCAAGGTGATGAACACTACACTATCACTGGTAGACAGCGGTTTATAGGGCTGCAGACAGGATTCCTGGAAATAAATTCACCGGCTAATCTGAAACCAGGATTGAAGAGCACACTTTTGAAAGGTTGCGCTCCCAATTGCATAAAGGTCAACAGTTCAAACTGGCTAAACCAGGGACATCCACCATCACCCTCATTCCCAAACCAGGGACATCCACCATCACCCTCATTCCCAAACCAGGGACATCCACCATCACCCTCATTCCCAAACCAGGGACATCCACCATCACCCTCATTCCCAAACCAGGGACATCCACCATCACCCTCATTCCCAAACCAGGGACATCCACCAACAACCTCATTCCCAAACAGAGAAAAACTAACACAACAAAACAACACAATGAATACCCCAGGTTTGTCCATAAACTTCATTCAGAATTAAAATCATCCCCCTCCCTCGCCAATTTACATGTAAACTGAATCTCAGTAGTTCATTCAACGCCTGAGCATCTTGTTCCCAAATTTCAGCTGAAACTGGGTAGTATTCAGTACACTGAACGGTTACATTTGAACATTTCACAGCCCATAGACAGTTAAACAACGTGAAACAGATCATAATAGAAAAATCCAACAAAGACAAGCTTCTGTGCACATCCTCAGAAACATAAAAAATAGGAGCTGGAGTAGGTCACCCAGCCCTTCGAGCCTGTTCCGCCATGCAGTGTGATCGTGGCTGACCCTCTATCTCAATGCCGTACTCCTGCTCTTTCCCCATACCTCTTGACGCCTTTGGTGTCTGGAAATCTATTTCCTTCCTAAATATATTCAGTGACTTGGCCTCCACAGCCTCTGTGATAGCAAATTCCACAGGTTCACCACCCTCTGAGAGAAGAAGTTTCTCCTCATCTCATTCTTAAATAGTCTACCCTGTATTCTGAGACTGTGGCCCTTTGTTCTAGCCCCCCCACCACCACCCTGCCAGAGGAAATATCATCCCTGCATCCAGTATGTCAGAATTTGAGATGTTTCCATGAGATCACCTCTCCTTCTTCTAAACTCAAGTGAATTCAGGACCAAAACAAAAATAAAAATAACTGAGAACACTCAGCAGGTCTGGGAGCATCTGCAGAGAGGAACACAGTTAACGTATCGAGGTACTGAGTTCCTCTTCGCAGATGCTGCCAGACCTGCTGAGTTTTTCCAGGTATTTTCATTTTTGTTTTGGATTTCCAGCACCCGCAGTTTTTTGCCTTTTTCTGAATACAGGACCAGTTGGCCCAATCTCTCCTCATAGGACAATCAATCATTCTGGTGAACCTTTGCTGCACTCCCTCTATGGCAAGTACATCCTTTCTTATTTAAGGAGACCAAAACTGCACACAACACTGCAGGTGTGGTCTCACAAAGGCTCTGTCCAGCTGCAGTTAAGGCATCCTTGCTCCTATACCCAAGTCCTCTCACAATGAAGGTCAACATACATTTGTTTTCTTAACTGCTTGCTGCACCTGCATGTTTGCTTTCAGTGATTGGTGTACAAGGACACCCAGGTCCCTTTGTACGTCAGCATTCCCCAATCTATCACCATTTAAATAATACTCTGCCATTCAGTTTTCCTACTAAAGTGGATAACTTCACACTTATACTGCATCTGCCATGTAGTTGCCCACTCACTCAACTTATCTAAATCACTTAAAGCCTCTTAACACCCTCATCGCTCACATTCCCACCAAGTTTCATGTCATCAGCAAACTTGGAAATATTACATTTGGTTCCCTCATAGAAATCATTGATATATGTTGTGAATAGCTGGGGCCCAAGCATTGATCCCTGCAGTACCCCACTAGTCAACTGCCTGCCACTCCAAAAAAGACCCATTTATTCCTATTCTGTTTCCTGTCTGCTAACCAATTCTAAAACTCAAATGCACACTAACCTCTTATGTGGGACTTTATCAATAACTTTCTGAAAATATGTTTCAAAGCCAGTAATGATTGCATTTTTGGTGTTGTTGGTCAAGGGATATGATTAAAAGACTGCGATGAATGACAGCAGCTGTTCAAAGGCCATTTCTGGTCATGGAAAGTGATGTTTGAAAGCAACAAGCCTCCCCTGTTCCCAGGCCAGAATGTGATTTACACCCAACATTATGCCCACTTCATCCCCATGAACAGTCCTGCCAAGATGATGCCAAGGACTGATCTCCACACAAGTTTGGGAAAAATGTTATCTTTTCACATTCAGGTGTTTATAAGTAGTTAAATTCTCCCAGTTTGGGTTCTGCCAGGGACACTCTGCTCTTGACCTCATTACAGCCTTGGTTCAAACAAGGACAAAAGGGCTGAACTCCTGAGGGGAGGTGAGAGTGACTGCCCTAGACATCAAGGCAGCAATTGATCAAATGTGGCATAAAGCAGCCCTAGCAAAACTCAAGTCAATGGGATTCAGGGGAGAAACTCTAATGGTTGGAGTCATATCTAGCACAAAAGGAAGATGGTTGTGGTTGTTGGATGTCAGTCATCTAAGCTCCAGGACACCACTGCAAGAGTTCCTGAGGGTAGTGTCCTAGACCCAGCCATCTTCAGCAGTTTCATCAATGATCTTCCTTCCATCATAAGGTCAAGAGTGGGGATGTTCGCTGATGGTTGCACAATGTTCAGCAACATTCATTACTCAGGCACTGAAGCAGTCCATGTCCAAATGCAACAAGACCTGGACAATAGCCAGGCTTGGGCTGACAACTGGCAAGTAACATTCTTGCTGTATAAGTGCCAGGCAATGACCATCTCCAACAAGAGATAATCTAAGCGTCGTTCCTTGGCGTTTAATGTCATTACCATCACTGAATCCCCTATCAACATCCTGGGGTTACCATTGACCAGAAACTGAACTGGACTTGTCATATAAATACTGTGGCTACAAGAGCAGGCCAGAGGCTAGGAATCCTGCGACAAGTAACTCATCTCCTGACTCCCCAAAGCCTGCCCACCATCTACAAGGCACAAGTCAGGAGTGTGATGGAATACTCCCCACTTGCCTGGATAAGTGCAGCTCCCACAACACTCAAGAAGCTTGACATCGTCCAGGACAAAGCAGCCCGCTTGATTGGCACCATATCCACAAACATTCACTCCCTCTGCCACCGATGTACAGTGGCAGCAATGTGTACCATTTACAAGATACAGTGCAGGAATTCACCAAGGCTTCTTCGACAGCACCTTCCAAACCCACGACCACCACCATCTAGAAGGGCAGCAGATACCTGGGAACACCACCACCTGGAAGTTACCCTCCAAGCCACGCACCATCCTGACTTGGAAATATATCCCCGTTCCTTCACTGTCGCTGGGTCAAAATTCTGGAACTCCCTTCCTAACAACACTGTGGGTGTACCTACACCACATGGGCTGCAGCGGTTCAAGAAGGCAGCTCACCACCACCCTCTCAAGGGCTACGAGGGATGGGCAATAAATGCTGGCCCGGCCAGCGAAGCCCGCATCCCCTGAATTAATTTTAAAAAATTTAAAATAAATAAATTCCTGACAAACAAGGTGCCATTGAGGTGTTCAGGATATCCCTAATAACATTAACACCAGTTAAACAATAATAACCAGAGGACAGAAAAATCAGTTAAAGTAGACTACCTACTTTTTTTGTGCCCCTTGTACTGGCTGGACTTTGCTTTCTTCTTCTTCATCACATTAGTTTGATTCTCCCTTGAGGCTGGAGATTAAATAGAAAAGCAACTTGAGAGGCAAGCCAGGCAGGAGTACCCCACAGCTCACTAACCCTGATTTAGACATCCCCACTACCAAACCATATATCGCAAAACACAGCACTCAAACCACTTGGTGAACTACAAAGCAGCAAAACAGTTGAGGTGTTCAAGAGCAATACCCCCAATTTGCAGAAATTCAGATTTAATTGTAAAGAACATAGCTTTTTATTTCTATTGGACTGTGGATTAAAATTACTGGCTGCAGTTTGAAAGACATGTCCACTGGGACAGCGTGAGGGATATATACAATGCTGTTGCCCTGGAACGGAACATGCCATGAAAGGCAGGATGGTGCCGAGGATGGGCACCAGTGTAATGGGGAACTGCCTGACAACATTTGAATTGACTCCTGACAAGGTGACCAGGGTTTGTGCGAGAGCAGTGCTGCAGAACAGCTCCTAGACTGAAAGGAAAAAGACCTAAAACTTTTTGCTCCTGTGTGGAAAATTCCAGTAATTCCACAATAATAGCTAGCTGGCTGTTTCTCTTCATATCCCTTTAACTTACACACTCTCTGAAAACCCCTGTCAAGAGGCAAAGGAGAAAAATCACTGTTAGAGACATTGAAAGGAAAGTGCTCAACCAGTGAACTAAATACTAAAAGTACTAGAAGACCACCTTTTGTCATCAACAAGAACGGAAAGGAATTTGGAAGACTGTGATCAAAATCAACCTATTGATTCCTGTACTCTGGAATTGGTGCTATTGAACTGTTTTGTCCCACCCTTAAAATCCGTGTTTTTTTGTGTGTCTTATATATGTGTGTGTTTAGGGATTTAAGAAGGGATGGGGTTTAGGTTATAGAGTTAGAAATTAGCAGTTCATATTTCTTTCTTTTGCCGCTGGTTAACAACAGTTTGTTTAATAAAACATTTATTTATTAAGTTTACAAACCTGGTGCTCGTATTCTGTTAACCTAAATTAAACAATTAGGTAGAAATAGAGCAATCTGGAGGTTTGTCACGGATCAGGGAACGGTGGGGCTTGATATTACAGCGCATTATCCCCAGTGAGTCGTGACATAATGTATACAGAGCAGTTGTTTCCCAATTCACTGTTCCCACTGATGTGTTTTGAATATTCTATGTTGGACACAGAAAAACTTTCCAAGTATCTCCACTGACGTCTAATCAGGTACAATGGATGTCAAGCAAAATGAGGAGTTATTAAGAGGGGTGGACAAAAGCTTGGTCAAAAGGCGGGGGGGCGGTTTAAAGGGTCTCAAAAGGAACAGGAGGTGAAGAGATGCTTAGGGGGGGACATGGAGCCCAGTTGACTACTTAAAAACATCAGTAGCAAACGACACAGTAGCATGGTGGTTAAACGACTGGACGAGTACTGGACTAATTATCTGAGACCTGAGTTCAAAACCCCACCATGGCAATTTGGAATTTAAATTCAATTGATTAATTAAATCGGGAATAAAAAAAGCTAATCTCAGAAACAGTGTCCTTGAAACTACCAGACTATTGCAAAAACCCATTTAGAGAAATAAATCTGCCATCCTTACTGGGTCTGGCCTGTTTGTGACTTCTGACCCATAGCACCGTGGTTACTCTAAACTGCCCTCATATGGCCTGGCAAGACACTCAGTTTTATTAAAAGTAGCAGCTCACTGCAGAAAATAAAATCTCTCAGTGCAGAGGAGTAACATATTAGCCTGGATTGAAGATTGGCTGGCTGGCAGAAAACAGTATGCATAAACGGGTCTGTCTACTTGGCAGGATGTGACCAATGGAGTCCCGCTGGGGTCTGTGCTGGGGCCTCAACTTTTTACATCAATGACTTAGATGAGGGGAGCGAAGGATTGGTAGCTAAATTTGCAGATGACAAAGATAGGAAAGTAGGCTGTGAAGAGGACAGAAGGAGGTTGCAAGTAGATATAGAGAAGTTGAATGAGTGGGCAAAAAATCTGGCGGACAGAATGTGGGGAAAAATGTGAACTTCTCCAGGAAGCATAAAAAACAGCAGAGTACTACTTAAATGGAGAATGGCTGCATAATTCCAAGGTGCAGAGGGATCTAGGTGTTCCGATGCACGAGTCACAAGTTAATTTGCAGGTACAACAAGTAAATAAGGCAACTAATGGAATGCTATCCTTTATTAAGAGAGGAAATGAACATAAGAGAAAGAATGCTTTGCTTCAGTTATACAGGACATTGGTGAGACCACATCTCCAATACTGTGTGCAGTTTTAGTCTCATTTAAGGAAGGATGCAAATGCACTGGAATCAGTTCAGAGGTGGTTTACTACATTGATACCTGGAATGAAGGGCTGTTTTATGGAGAAAGGTTGGACAGACTGGGCTTTTTCCACCAGAGTTTAGAAGAATGAGGGGTGACTTGATTGAATTATATAAGATCCTGAACTGCCTTGACAAAGTGGCCATTGAAAGGATGTTTCCTCTGGTGGGTGAGTCCAGAACTAGGGAGCACTGTTTTAAAATTAGGGGTCGCCTTTATAGGACAGGAATGAGGAGAATTTTTTTTTTTCTGAGGGTTGTGCAACTTTGGAACATTTTGCCTCAAAAGGTGGAGGAGATAGGGTCATTGAATATTTTTAAAGCAGAGGTAAATTGATTCCCTTGCCTAACAAGAATCTACTGTTATTGGGCATAGACGGGAATCAAAGGTGATCAGGGGTAGATGGGAATGTGGAACTCGAAACAAACAGATCAGCCATGGTCTTATTGAATGGCGGAGCAGGCTCAAGGATCCCATGTCCATCCCAGAAGCAGAGCTGGGTTGAGCTGTCACTTGCATCTCAGGGACAGTTAGGGATAGGCAGCAAATGCTTGTCAGCAACACCTGCACCCTGTGAACAAATAAAAATATACACCCCAAGCTGCTGGCAGGAATACCCTGGTCACTTACACTGCGATGCTGGAGGTTGAAGCTGGTAGCCTGTCAGTTCACACCAGCCGACAGGATAGAGATCAGGAGATTCACAGTCCACCCATTGGTCATATTCATCCTCCCAACCGTCAAAGTGGATCCTGAGGAGCCGATGGACAATGCGGGTCACAGTCGCTACGCACACCAGGCGCGGCTCCATTAGATCCACGGCTTCCAGTTTCATTCCCACTCGGAAACCATGGTTTGGGACTTCCTATTTTTGGAGGAAGTTGAAGATCAGTCAATTGGAAAACTTTTCAAAAATAATACTCCTGTAGGCTATGCCTAATGCTGGGTCAGTTCTGGGTGTGGGCTGCCCTCTGGTAGCACACCACAGGGGCCATATCATATTCGAGTTTCAGTGAGTACAAGTAGATTATTCTACCGTGGGGCAATCACAGTGGAGTCTCACTCAACAAATGCACACAAATCCCTTTCCAGCAGGAATTACTGGACAGCCATCAGGATCCAGTAACCCTGCTGATCTGCCTCTTGCTTAGCCCTGCAGCATGGAGGCCAGTTGCAGCATCTCAGGAACCCCGGTTGGGATTAACAAGCTCTGCGAATGTCAGGAGATTAAACCTAGGTCCCACCTAGTCTATGCGAAGTCAATACTTCAAAGCAAGTCTGATTCAAGAACTCAGAATGTGACGTTTACTATCCAAGTGCTAAAAGCAGCTACTTTGTGCACGAACCAGTATCTAATGGATGCAGACAGAATCTATTCTCATTAGTACGATTGGCTAAAAACTCGACAGCAATCTCAGCTTAGTACCAAAGGTCACATCGTAGAAGTGAGTGACCCAAATGGAACAATCTGTATCAGCTTAAAATAGGTCCGAGTGTCAGCAATGACCAAGAGTTCTCGAGGCTCTAAGCTGTTTTTTCAAGGGGGATCCCCTATTCTCATTTTTAAAGAGACAGAGTATGAAAGAATAGAAGCAGAAGAACTTGCATCTCTGACAGCTTGTGCTCTCACCTTGTTGAACAGTTTGACAGGTGCTGCAACAGATCCCATCTCCCTAAGGTAATCGAACCATTTGAAAGGAATTTTGGAGTAACCTGTAAAATAGCCAGATCACCTTAGTAGTGATTTACTAAACTTAACATTTATCCTCCTGACATCAAGAATTGTGACCCAGGCATCTGCCTATCACTGAAATTCAACTGGTGGAACAGTATAACAGCACAAAATGGCAGGATACTGGCTTACATTCCCACTTCAAATAAGAAACCAACAGGAGGGAAAAAAAAACATACAGCCAGTATGCATTTTTGTTTATTTTTTTCCCCTTATAATTCTCCCCTCCTGCCTGCAGGCAACGACTCTGCGTTTTGCCTGGCTTCAGAGGTGTATCTGATCCATATGGCCAGGAGCTGGCTATTCATTCATTGCAGCATTACCACTGAACCCAATCCCACTGCGCGCACACACTTTCTAGCAGGAGTGAGTGGATGGTGACTTGGAACAGGAAACCTGATTAGATTTTCCTCTCCTTAGTCTAGGGACACTAAAGCGAACTGTACCAGCCCCACTTCTTCCTGGCCAAGATCCAGGTAACTCAGTTCAGACCAGGAATCTGTTCTGATGTCTTCCTGATCCTTGGGATTTTATACTGCATGAGATATGTGGTAAGTGTCCTCAATTTTTAAGGGACACTGCCAGTCTAGAGCCATGATCAGAATTTTTTTTTAAAAAGTGATGCTGTTTGAGGGAGAGATATTGGCTAGGTCACAAGGGAGAACCCTACTTTTCTTCTTCGAAACAGTCTCCTGGGATCTTTTACATCCGTCACAGGGCAGACAGGGCCTCGCTTTGACATCTCATGTGAAAGATGGCATCTTCAACTACACTGAGGGGTGAGGCAAGACATTGCGTTTTACAGCAGAATGAATAAAAGTGAGCCCTCAGCAAGGATGGCACCAGTGATCTGAACAGAGTGCACTGAAAGGCACGGTAACAGTGCAGGTCCATTAAGTTGCTGCAGAGTTCTTCTAGTTTAGTGTAGATTACACTGTCAACCTGCAGCTACATAAATTCTCCTTTTCCATTTCACCCATCACAAAACCATGATGGGGAGACAGGCACACTGTTACTTATGCTTAAAGCAGGGATAAAAGCATCATCCCAGGTGTAAAACAATGTCAAATACAAGCTCTCTCTTACAAGGATCAGCTCTGAACTTATTTTTCTGCAACATTTCACGCCGATTCCCAAATCATTTAAACAATGCTCACGTACTAGGCAACTTGGGTTAAGAGAATCTCTGCTTCGACTGACTGAAGGAACCACATTATCAACCAAGTCAATGGCAGTAAGCTTATAGCAAAAGCAAAGCTAAGTTTAATGGAACAAAAAGCAGATTATGGGCATCAAACCCCATCACATGAAATTAATTCAGACTATGTCAACCAAATAAACCTCAACATGATAATGTTTCAAACTCCCTTGAAGATAAACAATGAAGCTGTTACAAACTGTGCAATGAGAACAACATTACCTCTGGGAGGTGTAAGTTCAATCTTGTTGATTTCACAGAACCCCACGGGAAAGATCGACGGGGAAGTGGAGTGGTAGCAAAACCAGTCTGAGCCATCTGCTGCCTCGGAGCCATCGATGCCAATCATTAGGTAGCCCTCAGCCAATACCTGAGAAAAATATGGAAAATTCAGCAAGTCAGGAGATGAGAAAAGCACAGACAATGTCACACAAATTCACATGGATCCCCCATGCAGCTGAGAGCAGATAAATGCATGGTAGTGATGATTTCTCCTTCCTGATTAAATCAGGGAAACCCAGGCTAATAAATTCAACTTGTCAAAACATTTCTGCAAAGCCAATAGTGAGGAGGGGTATCACAGGGATTATGGAAACTTTCACTGCAACATCACTTCAGTGAAAAGATTCACTCCAGTATGCCATCAGTTTGAGACCTTGATGACTTCATTTCTTCTGAGTGATAAAACAGAGACTCGCAACATATTCAGTGTCAACGCTGCTGTTCCCACTAACAAGCACCACAAGCAGCAATGATTTGTAACCATGATCACTCTCACAGCTTGTTGTAAAGCAAAGTACAGGCATTTCCTTACCAAGAGGAAAGATAACATGGCAAAGTGCAGAAACTGAAGTCCCTGTGACTGGTCCCAAAAACTAATGTTCACTCCCACAAATATCCAGCAACTTCTTCCTGATTTTATTCTGCACCAGTTGATCAGCTAATTCTACCTACAAGTTCACACCATTCCAAGAGACATTTGATTTTGACTGTCTGTGCACCTTTCCTCTTCTAGCTTCAAGCCAGTGCTGGATTTTGTCACATTTGCAAACATATTAGGGGAGGGTAATTTATCAGTATCCTCAAGGATCTAAACATTTCCCCAATGCAATCTCTTAACTAGAGAAAACAATTTGCGACCTTTCCTCACTCAGATACTTTAAGCTCAGGGTGAAGGGAAAGTTGGGAGTTTCCAGCAGTCATTTCAGGAGCACAAGTCATTAGTAGCATGCCTCCAGCGTACACACAACTTGGAAATGCGTCTGGACACTGGAAAGGGAAAGGTCCCAGCGAAGAAAGATAAAAAGGAGGGAAAAAAATATTTTTACAAAAAATATACTAATGGAATAATTGTGATTCATAACTGCAATCAATAAGAAAGAATGTTTGCTTGCTTAATCTCTGGTATAAATTTATTAACAGTAGGTGGCGCTGGTCATACCCAACCTTCGTGAACCAAGTCGATCCAAGTGACCCAGAAATAGCTTAACAGCCGAGTGTGGTGGCTTTCAACCTCGAATATATTTGAAGACTTTCCATGCTAAAAAAACAACTTTGCAACTTTAAGTTGATCATTTGCGTTTTCAGCTACGCAAAATAAAGTTGTTTAACAGGGCTCGACAAGATTACTTTCTTATACACACAATATTCTTGGGTTCCACCGCAGCAAGTTTAACAGGTTATGCAAGTATAACTATTGTACTCCACCTTTCATAAATGGATAGTACAAAGGATTAATAATGCAGGTTCAAAAAACAACTTAAGATTGGAAGCAAGACGATGGCGAGTATCTGGGCAAGGCAGAAGCTGACAAGTCTCAGCACAAAATACCTTTCTGACAGTTGCCACACAAATTGCAGAGAGATTCAGCGGGTCGATTGCTTCCAGCTTCATCCCTTCCTGGAACCACTCTCCACTCTGGTCCACATCCTTCACCTGAAGGTCAAGAGATTCAGTCTGATCACAAAGACTTGCAAACCATTCTTAAAAAAAAATCATTCTCAGGAATGTGAGCATTGCAAGGCCAGCATATATTACCCACCCTTTGTTGCCTTCAGAAAGTGATGATGAGCTGCCATCCTGAACCACTGCATGATACAACTGAGTAGTTTGCTCAGCCACATCAAGGCCAATAAATAACCAAACACATTACTATGGGAACTAGAGATGATGGAATTGGTTACATATGGCTAAATAGTAGGGACCATTATTTGAAACAAATTATTCAAAAGCTATTCTTTGTACAAAAAAATTAAGCATCATAAGATTTGAATGAAAAGGTTTCAGGGAGCTATTAGGTGAATTAAAAGAATACATCAGCATTGATTCTATAGACGAAGATGACGATAACAAGCTATATCCTCCAGAGTTCCTACATAGTCACACTCCAATGGGCTGGCCACTGCACAAATTGACTCAAGGACGGAGTCACTATAATGTTGATACATAATTTGATTCCTAAACAAGAATTTAATCATGGAACAAGATTGGTAGCTAGCAAGCTGTTTTCTTCAACTACAGATGATCAAATGATAAAATTAAAACAGGCAGATTTCAAGGCAATCACGTGTTTATTCGTTGAATAATACTGAGCCCATAAGAAGTAAACCTGCCTTTTCAACTCAAGAGAAAACAGCTCCCAATTAAGCTTTCATATTCCACAAGTCACAAGGCGAGAATCTTGGAAAAATTTGCATTTATATTCCCGGGTCTGTTTGCACACATGGAGAAGATTTAAGTAGCTTTTTTCCCCAGAGTGAGAATTTTTGGTCTTGTTAAAGTCTTTTTTTTATTCATTCACGGGATCTGGGTGTCGCTGGCTGGGCCAGCATTTATTGCCCATCCCTAATTGCCCTTAAGGTGGTGGTGAGCTGCCTTTTTGAACCGCTGCAGTCCATGTGGTGTAGGTACACCCACAGTGCTGTTAGGAAGGGAGTTCCAGGATTTTGACCCAGCGACAGTGAAGGAACGGTGATATATTTCCAAGTCAGGATGGTGAGTGACTTGGAGGGGAACTTCCAGGTGGTGATGTTCCCATGTGTCTGCTGCCCTTGTCCTACTAGCTGGTAGTGGTCGTGTGTTTGGAAGGTGCTGTCTAAGGGGGCTTTGGTGAAAGAATAACTAGAAATTCTGTATTTAATATAGTAATACAGTTTTGCAATAAAGATATTAATTTGACCACAAATGCTTTGCAAGTCTCTGCTAGTAAATCATATTTATCTGATCTAGCCAGTTCCACCCCATTGATTTTGTAATGCTGCGTGATTAAACAGTATTTATTACAGTAATCTGCCACATGAAGCAACATGCACTTAGTTTGACTAACTCTAAGCAGAGGTGTTCTCTGCAGCTTCTAAATCTGAACGGCTAATAAGGCAAACCAAAAAAGCTATATGGAACCAGGAAGCACACAAATAATAGGATATTAGATGACCAAAAACAAAAATTAACAAGATTTTTACCTGGAACACCCCACATTCATCTGTTAAGGGTACAATGCCTCACTTCTGTAAGCTTACCTTTGCAAATAACTGTGGTGCAGCATCACACTGACCTTCCTGCTTCTTTGAACCATCTAAATATAAAAGGAAGGTTGTAAATTTAATTTAATATATAAAAAAGGAGCATAGCCAAACAACGCAGGAGGTAATGATGGAAACTAAACCTAGATGTAAAATCTAACCCAAATGAAACCAGATGAAAGTTCAGCATTGGTCTTCTTAATAATCACACAGGCATGAAGATATCAGCAGTCTGAACAATAATTTCAGATTTCAGTTGTGTCCTCATTTTTAAACATGCCTCAAATTTCATAGCTGTCCCCCAGCTTTTCCGTCTCACATTTCTCTCAACTTTCAAGACTGTGGCTATTTTTCTGCCTTTTGTTTCTCTAGCACCTTCTGTTACTTCAGTGCTTTGGTCTATTACTGGAGAAATCTGTTGCTCCATTCTACTGATGACAGAACATGTGCACATCCACACCACAATCCTGTCCTGCTTTCGCCTGTTCTTATTACTATGCTTTTATGCCTTCTGTGTATCAGCTCTGAAGAAGGTATTCCATTTCTTTTTAAATTCATTCATGGGACGCAAGCATTACTGGCAAGGCCAGTGTTTACTGCCTATCCCCAAGTGCCCTTAACGGAGTGGCTTGCTGAGCCGTTTCAGAGGGTGGTTGAGAGTCAATCACAATGCTGTGGATCTGGAGTCACATACAGGCCAAACGAGGTAAGGACAGCAGTCTTGAACTAGATGAGTTTTATTACATGATGTTATATGGTTACTTGGTCACTATTACTGATACTAGCTTTTTAATTCCAGATTTGTATAATTACAACATTTAAATTCCCCAGCTGTCACAGTGGGATTTGAACTCTCATTTCCAGATCATTAATGCAAGCTTCTGGATTACTGACCCAGTAACATAATCACTCTGCTATGGAAGAGGGGCTGCTCTGTCTACATTTGCTGATTGATGGGTTGTGAGTTTGCAGCGTTTTCTGTTTTTGTTTAAGTTCCTGTTATGCTGTACTGATTCTATCCTCCCGGGGTAGACGCCTCACAAAGAAAACATGAAACAC
Organism: Carcharodon carcharias; assembly: GCF_017639515.1. NCBI lineage: Eukaryota > Metazoa > Chordata > Chondrichthyes > Lamniformes > Lamnidae > Carcharodon > Carcharodon carcharias. The sequence goes on from NC_054488.1 coordinate 61,973,051, forward strand.
ACACACCTGTTCACTTTCTCAATGTGAAACTATTTTCTTCAATCACAGCTATCATTTTCCCCTATGTTTCGTGGATGCAGCTGCCCTTCAGGATGTTAACCAAAAGGGCACAGAACTACCAAACTATTTGACCATGAAAGGGAACCACCGCTGAGCCTGATTCTATTTTGACCAGACGCCCATAAAAAAACACAAAAATCCTAAATTCAACACTTACCTGTTCGTTTGAATCTGTGTCCAATGCTTCGAGACCAACCAATAGGGTGAATGAGGGGGCTCAACATATGACACCAGAAATCATCTGTCCCATCTTCACACTCTTCATAGATGAGCCGTAAACGACCTCCCACTATGCTTTCAACCACTGCTATCCTTGTTCGGCAGAGGTGCGTTTTATCAACAACTTCTACACGCATGGCGGTTTTAAAAGGGTACTGCATGCTTTCAACAACCTGCAAGACACCTTGACATTACTGAAGGGAAGTGGCTGGCATTATCTGCACTGCTGATCCTGAAGCACAATGATAATAGATGATGGCATTGTAGGTGGCGATATCCAAGTAGCAAGCCAGAGTTTATGGCCAGATTCAGATCAAAGGGCAGTGAGGAGAGCTCCTAATGGCTCCGCCACTTTATACAGTAAATAACTGAACCAGAAAATTCAGGAAAGCCCAAGATTCAATCTGCAATGGAGTTGATTGATTGCCAAGGAGCAGGGGGTTCTATAATAGACTTCTTCATCTCCACCCGCTGGTTTGTCCACTCCCCCACCTGTATCAGCCATGGCTTGTACACCTGATTGCTGTGCAGATAGACTGGACATGACTATCAAATGAGAAAGGACAAGACCTAGCAGTGACATCCTTTATGGCTGTGTATCCATGAACAAGAGTTGCTCAATGCTCACACCTGTTGGACGATATCAAAGGACAACTGATGTCCCTAAAATCAGACCCAATCAGCAGTCAACACTTGCTAAGGAAACAAGAGGGAAAATAACAGGCCAATCACATTGGCAGGAGCATGAAATTAAATAAGATTAAAACAGACAGGAAAACAATTGGAATGAGAAAGGAATAAGGTGCAGAGCGTCTTACCTTGGAGCAGAAATCAGGTGGAAGGGTCTTGGCACCAGTTAGTCTTTTCACAAGAAAAGCTTTCCAGTTTGTATATTTGTGTTGGATAGCTGCGAAGGGAATGAGGGGAAAATTACAAATGATAGATATTAATGAGGTAATAGCAGACATTAACCCACAGCACTTGGATCAGAAAAACTGAGAAGATCCTGATCATACTTTGCACCCTGAATGTCCAAGTGAATTTAGTAGAATACATGCACACCTATAGATACAAGATGACTATTATTGTTTAAAGTAAGTCTTGAAACAGTGTTGACATGTGTATGCACCAACAAGGTGGAAACCCAACTTGCACACATCCCAACGAGCATACTTTCATCAACCAAGGCAGCTAGAGAGAAAGCAGCTTAATGTCGGTGAGCCATTCATCAAACAAAAGCAGGAGCTGGTTGAAGTTCCATCCAATCACCTCAATCTGACCCTTGGAATGCAGGGTTTTTCCGCCTCAAACAGGTGAAGTATTCACAAGTCACCTGGATCCAGAAAAATGAAAAAAATAACAAAACTGGCTGGAAAAACTCAGCAGGTCTGACAGCATCTGCGGAGAGGAAGACAGTTAACGTTTCGATGCCATATGACTCTTCATCAGAACTGAAGGGAAATAGAAATGAGGTGAAATATAAGCTGTTTGAGGGGGATGGGACAGGTAGAGCTGGATAGAGGGCAGTGATAGGTGGAGGCAAAGAAGAGATTGCCAAAAATGCCGTAGACAAAAGGACAAAGGGGTGTTGACGGTGGTGATATTAGCTAAGGATGTGCTAAAGATGACATTAAGGGTAGAAAGCAGGATGAGCAAGTGACAGATAGCCCTAGTGGGGGTGGGGGCGGTGAGAGAACAAAATAGTTAAAAGTTGGAGATAAAATAATGGATGGAAATAAATTTTAAAATAATAATAGAAATAGGTGGGAAAAGAAAAATTTTAAAAATATATAAATTATTAGAAAAAAGGGGGATCGGAAAGGGGGTGGGGATGGAGGAGTGTGTTCATGATCTGAAGTTGTTGAACTCAATATTCAGTCCGGAAGGCTGTAAAGTGCCTAGTCGGAAGATGAGGTGCTGTTCCTCCAGTTTGCGTTGAGCATTGCAGCAGGCCAAGGACGGACATGTGGGCGTGAGAGCAGGGTGGAGTGTTGAAATGGCAAGTGACAGGGAGGTCTGGGTCATGCTTGAGGACAGACCAAAGGTGCTCCGCAAAGCGGTCACCCAGTCTGCGTTTGGTCTCTCCAATGTAGAGGAGACCACATTGGGAGCAGCGAATGCAGTAGACTAAATTGAGGGAAGTGCAAGTGAAGCACTGCTTCACTTGAAAGGACTGTTTGAGCCCTTGGACGGTGAGGTGGGGAGGGAGTAAAGGGGCAAGTGTTGTACCTTCTGCAGTTGCATGGGAAGGTGCCGTGAGAGGGGGGTTGAGGTGTAGGAGGTGATCGAGAAAAATCCAGAAAAATGAGGCTGGTTCCAAATGCCTCAGGTGAATCATGGAAGGACTTCCTTTTGCAAGCTTATAGAATAAAACAGCATCAGGCAAGTGCTGTCCCACCCAGCTGAATGCCAATTGAGAGGTGTTGGAGGAGGATGATGTGGTCAACTGTGTCAAAGGCTGCAGACAGGTTGAAAAGGATGAGGAGCAATAGTTTACCTTTATCAGTCATCAACGTTATACATGTCATCCAGTGTAAGAGCCATTTCAGTCCCATGGCAGGGAAGGAACCTGATTGGAGGGATTCAAACATAGTTCTGCGGAAGATGGACACAGGCTTGGGAATTGAGAACCCATTCAAGGGTTCTTGAAGGAAGGGAGTTGGAGGAAAAGGAAGTTGGAGATGGGGCAGTGGTTTGCAAGGACAGTGGAGGTGGGAGGTTTTTTTTGAGGAGACAGCAGATTTAAAAGGAAAGACACATAGTTGAAGAGAGAGAACAGTTAACAATATCAGCAAACATGAGGACCAGGGTGGCCAGCAGTTTTGTGGGTATAGGGTTGAGGGAGCAGGAGGTGGATCTTGCTGGCAAGAGTTCCTTGGAGAGGGCATCAGTGGAAGTAGAAGAAAGAAAAGTGCAAGTTCAGGGCTAGGGAAGGTGGGGGAGAAGCTAAAGAGGAACTTTGGCCCAGTTGGTGAAAGAAAGGGAGGAAAGTGGCAGAGGCAGCTAATTAGTGACAAAGAAATCAATGAGCTTGTTGAACTTATTGTTGGAGGTGGGGCGAAGGAATCAGGGAGAGGGGTTTAAGATTGCTTGCAGTAGAGAAAAGCTGGAAGTGCCCTTTGTAGTCCAATGTGATCCTAGAATCTGTGAATGACAGAGGCAAATAGACATTTAAAAAAAAATTTTAAAAGGGGAATTGCCATAGAATACTTACTGCGAGGAGTAACTAAAGGCTTGCCACTAGTTGCACACCAGCCAACTGGATGGACATCAGAACCACATACATTGCACCAGAAATCAAGACTAGCGTCATTGTCAAAACCTTCATATCGGAGCAAAGCTTTGTAGCCTACAAGAAAAAAATATCTCTTAGTCCAAGAAAGAAATTTTAATCAGTTATTAGGAAAAGTGCACACTGAACCAATGTGCAGTGATGGTGGCAAGGCCTAGATTTAGACTGTCAGCTCACCCAATCCAGCTAAGATGTCAATCATAGCCATATCACGACAAGAAAGCACAGATCCCTTCCCAAAGAGAGTAAAGTCCACTCCTGAGCAACTGCTGCACATCTATCGTCTGTTTCAGAGCTGCTCTGCTCTAGTCCACCACCATATATCAGCCCTGCTACAAGGCATTAGACCAGGGAGAAGATACACGTTGTACATCATCTTTCGCTCATCATGGTGAAAGCATGTGACAGCAGAGGGTTTAACAAATATACAAAAGTTTGGGAAATTTTAAATGTACTCAGAGGAACATGCTGCTGCATTAAAGACCGACTTGCATTTATATAGCGCCTTTCATGACCACCAAAGAACAGCCCAAAATGCTTTATGGCCGATGAAGTACTTTAGAAGTTTAGTCATTGTTGTATTATAGGAAACACAGCAGCAAATTTGCCCATAGCAAGCTCCCTCAAACAGCAATGTGATAATGATCAGATCACCTGTTTTTATGATGTTGATTGAGGGAGAAATATTGGCCAGGACACCAGGTATAACTCCCCTGCTCTTCTTCAAAATAATGCCTTAGGAATTTTTTTTACGCCACCTGAGGAGGCAGACAGGGTGTCAGTTTAGCATTTTATCCAAATTATAGCAGCTCCAGCAGTGCAGCACTCGCTTAGTACTGTACCTGGAGTGTCAGCCTGGATTATTGTGCTCAAGTCCTTGAATGGGATTTGAACTCTGAACATTTGACTCAGAGGCAGAGTGCTACCAACTGAGACATAGCTGACACTAACATTCTGAACTGTTCTAGTCTTTAACCGGAAAGCAGTAAATTTTTGGCCATAATTATAGAGAAAAGAAATTTTAAAATAAAGGACAACTAGATGACTCATTGGTATGACAAGACAGCAAAGACTTCATGCTGTGTGTACATGAGGCCTACAGTTCTGCTGCTGTTGTACAGTCCAGTACACAGCACCATCTTTATACCATTGCTTCCTAACTGGTTAAGGTTGTTTAAGGTGGAGCATGTAAAAGGTTTTTTTTTAAAGTTTCTCATTCAAATTGCAGTTTCATTTCTCAACATTGCTACTTTCAGATCAGAGACAGGACAGACTTCTCTACAGCTGCTCTCAATGGTTTATTCTGCATCAGCTGGAGACAAGCACAGGTGAGTTTCCTCCCCTTTCCCCAGCAGGAATAACCAAAAACCGGCCAAAACTCAATACAGGAAGCATTGAAGTGAGTAAGCTGCAAACCAATTACCACTCAGGCACTGCAATAGCCATCAGGAGTTCTTATACAACAATAATTTATATAGCACCTTTAAATATAATAAGATATTCCAAAGCACTTCATAGAAGAGTTATAAAACAAAGTATAACACCAAGCCACATATGGAGATATTAGGTTAGATGACTAAAAGCTTAGTCAGAGAGGTAAGTTTTAAGAGTGTCTTAGAAAAGGAAAGAGGTAGAAATATATGCAGCAATGCCTGAAAATCGCTCTTGCCAGAACAAGCATTTAGTTGTACCTGCTAACTTTATGATGCCTGCAATCCAGAAGACCTTGGTAGGCAGGTTGCAATCTGTGTTCGGAACTTCCACTCTTACACCCTCTGCAATGTCTCCCCAGTGAGTCCCCATAGGTACCTGTTGATAACAAAAGGAAGCAGTGCAATAGATGCTGCAATCCAAGCTATGTTTGTAGGTGTATATGCTCTAGACTGTACAAGTCTGAACAATTAAACACACTGGGTTTTGATTAACTTTCATTTATTTACAGATGTTGCTGGATTTAATCCTTCAGTATGAATAAAATACAAGTACACAAGGATTCAAAAATCAATGCTATCAGCCTCTTTCAGCATGAAAAAAAACAAATACACATAACTACAAAGAAAATAAGCAGACTATTCTTCCCACCAGGCCCTGGTTATAAGCACAACTGGGCTTTAACAAGGTTGGTCTTAAAAGGTGACGTATCATTAAAGGAATGTTTGCAGGAATCAAAGTGAGTTTAGAGAGGGGTTGAAAAAAAAAGTAATGGTGAAAAAGAGCAATCGATTGCAGGGAGGAGACAGAAGAGGGAGAGTTAGAGAGTAGAAAGCAGAAGAGAAACAGTTACAGAAGGAGACTCATGCCCATGACCAATACCACAGGACACCAAGTTCTTTAAGAAAAAAAAGTAAATTGACAAAGAATGATCACAAGGCAGAGCCATAATTGAAGGGTTCAGATGACATCAGAGTCCACTTGATTATACTGCAACCTTATCAACAGGGTATTTTTAAGATGTTTTTAAATACTCACAATCTGCTTGTGTGAAATTACTGGTCTTATTATAAATGAACTCACTGCCAGCCATTTATTAAGCCACACACTGATTACATCCCTTCAAGATTTCTGTAACTGTATTTTACAATTAAAATTCCAGAGGAAACAATTACATCCAATGGAGTCACAATTGTGTCTTCGCATGAACAACATACCGTAATTAAGCAGCAGACAATCCTGTAATCTTAGCACTATTCTCCAGAGAATTGCAACACAACAATCTGTATTTAAAGAAAAGTGGCCATGAATACCTGATATAGGTGAGAGAGGGGGAAAGAGGGTGGGTGAGAGAATCAGAGCCTAGCTGGTGGCTCAGTGGGTATACATGCCCAATGTAGAAGTCACAGAAACCAGCATAGTACCACATTTGCTGTAAGGTTTGTGCTTGGGTATCTGATCTAGAGAAAGGCCATGGCAGAGGTGTAACTGCTCCATCAAATACTCCAGAAGGAGCAAGCTGGGTTGCTACATCAAAACCTTAGTCAGCTATTCAAGCATGCTCTCCCATTCAGTTAAATCATGACTTATCTACAACTCAAATCCATTTACCCACCTTGGACCCTTTTCACTTATGCAACAAAATCTAGCAATCTTAGTCTTGAAAATTTCAAATCTCTGGAGAGTGTTCCAGATTTTCACTACCATTTGTATGAAGATGTGTTTCTTGATTTTACTCTTAAATAATCCAGCTCCAATTTTAAGATTATGCTGCCTTGTTCTGGATTACCCCACCACAGGAAATAGCTTCCCTGCATCTGCCATATTGAATCCTTTTATGCTTTTAAATATCTCAATTAGATCACCCCTCAACCTTCTAAACTCAGGGAACACAAATCAAGTTTATGTAACCTGCCCTCATAATCCAACTCTCTAACCCCATACGTCATTCTTGTAAATATGCACTATATCACCTTCAAAGACAAGTAGATATAATATCAAGCTCACCCTGCAGTACTCCATCCAAAACCATCAGGACAGGTACAGCACAGGGTTAGACAGAGAGTAAAGCTCCATCTACACTGTCCCCATCAAACGCTTCCAGGGAAGGTACAGCACAAGTTAGCTCCCTCTGGACTGCCATATGGCACACTGCCAGCTCTTACTGTCCTTAGTCCTGTGACCCAAGTGAGATTTTAAATTAATAGTTCATCTTTAAACAACATTTGTGATCTTTGGGAAAACTCTACATTTAGGCAATGATTGACATAATATATAATTCAGTAAAACAAAATTCTACTCACATGTTTGAAGCAGCTGACAGGTGCCCCGGTAAATTTATTGCTCCAAACATACTGACCCCAGTCAAATCCTTCCACTGTGACTGCTGTAAAATGAGTACAAAAGTGGTGAAGAAAAACAAACTACAGCAACAGCCTTTCAGTTAACAACAGCAGGCCAAGGTAACAATATATACATATGAGAGGAAATGGCCAGAAGCAGCACTGTTGGATTACGATTATATTAGTCACCTTAACATAGCATCCAATTTGGCCAGGAACATGCACAAGTGCTGGGGGTATAGAAATCCTCATGTTTGCCTAGACCGCCCCTCCCCTCACCAGTCATGACTTCCACCCCAAGATCATCAGCTGGCAAACAGCAGCAGGTACCTTTGCTAGATTTTTTTCTGCTAACCCAGGTATGCAGAGGCCAATTGTGGCTCCTCTACTGCCATCCTGCTTGAGATTGATCCTCCACCTGTGCTAAGAAGCCAAACTTGGATCATATTTGGCTGCATGGTTCAGGTATTCACAGGCTAAGTTTGCTGACCAATACAGGAATCCTTTAAGAACAGTTCTTATTCAGAGAGGCAGAAGGTGGACAGTTGAATCCCACAAAGAAGAGTGCTGGGGCAACTGTTGTTCACAACTTATGAATGATTTAGGCTTAGGAATCAAAAATACAAATTCTAAATTTGCGCAGGAAATTGGATGGGGGATTATTGGCAATACTGAGGACAACTGTGACAAATTATTAGAAGATATCAATAAACTTTCAAAATGGGTGTATAATGGCAAATGATTTTCAACATAGACAATTGTGACATTTTGTACATTTTACATTTTGGTCCATATTACTTAGAAAATAAGAATCTAAATGGATTAAAGGAGCAACAGGATCCAGGAATCCAAATATACAAATCACTCCAAGTAGAGATGCAAGTTAAGAAACTAAAAGCAAATCAAGCACTAGGCTTTACTTTGTACAGAGATAGGATTGAGAAGTTGCATGAAATTTTTACTGAATCTTGGTTAGATCATATTAAGTACTGCGTACAGTTCCCATCATGATTTTTTAAAAAAGATACAGATACACTGAAGTCTGTGCAAAAGACACTTAGAAGAATGATACCAGAACTCAGGGATTTTACCTATTAGGAGAGGATTAACAGCTGGCTCTCTTTTCTCTTGAAAAGAGAAGGTTGAGAGATAGCCTAACACAGGTATTTATAATTATGAAAAGTTTCAGTACGTAGACACAATGTTTCCACTTGCAGGAAAGGGCAAAGAAAGAGAAAATCCATGCCAGATAGTCACCAAGAAATCAAGCAGGGAATTCAAAAGAAACTTCTTTACCAAGGGAATGGTGAGAATGTAGAACTCATTACCACAAGGAGTTGTTGAGATGAATAATAGATTTAAGGGGAAGTTTGATAAGCATTTGAGGAAAAAGGGAGTATAGGTTAATGCTGACTGAGCTAGATGAGGTTCGAGTGAAGTATAGGCATGGCACTGACTAGTTAGGCCAAATGTCCTGCTTCTGTATTACATATTCCATGTAATTCTACAGAGGTGCCACCCTTCAAAAGGATATGTAAATAAAACTGTGCCTTAACTTTTAAAACCTTCAGTAAAGACCTGTTATGTTGTCACCTTGCCACCAGTTTGTCTTGGTGACAGTGACAGGAAGGAGCGGCACGTTTCTTGGATTCTGTTCACATATTAGAGGGGGAACTGAAAGTTTGAGCCAGCCGTGGAGCTGAACAAGTCCTGGAAGGCATGCTACCTTCCAAACCCACTACCATCTAGAAGGACAAGGGCAACAGACACATGGGAGCACCACCACCTGCTAATTCCTCTACAAGCCACTCACCATCCTGACTTGGAAATGTATCGCCCGCCGCTCCTTCACTGTCACTGGGTCAAAATCCTGGAACACCCTCCCTAACAGCACTGTGGATGTACCGACACCACATGGACTGCAGCAGCTCAAGAAGGCAGCTCACCACCACCTCCTTAAGGGCAATTAGGTATGGGCAATTGATGCTGGCCCAGCCAGCGATGCCCACATCCCAAGAATGAATTTTTTAAATCTTCACACTGAGAGATCACCATTTCTGGCCACTCAGTGTTACAAGACAGACAAGAAAGGTCTCACAGGTTTTATTTTATAAACAATATCACATGCCCAAAACCCCTCAGCACACAAAGTTTCAGCTGAACTGTTAAAACTAAAGATATAAACAAATAGAAAAATGGTCAAAAATTCAGCCAAGTTTTCCCAAAAGTGTTTAACTTTTTCCTCTGACTAGCAGTTTTCAGCATAATGCAAGCTATCAGAGATGATGTGTCACCTGCTTTACTCTTGGGTTGATTCTGTTGTAGGCTTGCCTGGTACTGTGCGTAGGCCGCTAGTTTAGCCACTAAAGGCTGTTTCTGTAAAACTTTTGCCTTCTTTGTTGGAGGTTTTCCCTGTTGAAAGCAAAAAAAAAAGTAAGTGACAGGTGAATTGTCTGCTCCATCACAGGCTAAATTAGATGCACTTAAATTACTGTTAGCTTTTGCAACTGTAATTGTACATATGGATTCCTCTGTATTAACAGGCTTAGGGGTCGAGGTCACACTGTCCAGCACTAGTTAGCAACAATTTGTGAAAGGTTCCTTAGTTTGTTATTTAACAATAAGAGTGACCCAGAAGAATTTTATATAATGTGCTAACAGGTCTGTTGCTAATAATGCTCATCACAATACCAATCCCTCTCACAAAAAGCATTAAGTAACAATTGTGTGAAGAGAAAAAGTATAGTTGTTTGGTTGTACAGAGATTGCTGATTGGTACATGGCCCATGGCATTGCCTCTACCAGAGTCCATTTACCAACTAACTGGCACTCTCTTCTACTGCAGTATAAATTGTTGTTCCCTTTACAATTGGTATTCTTGCAAATCTGTCCTGGTCAGTGCAAGGCAAAAAGCTTCAACAACATGTCTCTTTTTTCAAAGAAAAAAAATTAAAACCAGCAAATCTTCACTTTATTTCAAGAGCCAGTGGAACAATCTTCGGACATTCAGTATTAAGTACTGAACTCTGGACAGTTAGTTAGTTTTTTGTAAAGCAATTTCAGACCAATAAATCCAAATAAACAGCATCTACAACACTTTGCCAGTGACAGTGCTAAGGCACTGAAGAGATGAGGGTTCTAGAAGGAACGAATAGTGCAATCAGCAAAGGAGAAGGCAGTTTTGAAGATTATAGATAGAAAATGAGGCTGCAATGAGCAGTTACAAGAATAAGAAATAGGCAGAGGAATAGGGATTGTAGTGTTGATTTAAATGAATTGGTTACCTGCAGGAACTGGACTCCAGGGAAAAGATGTACATGCACTAGAATTTCATCTCACAGACTTCACCATTAGGGAAGAAAGCCAATTGATTAATGTGCATGCACACTCAAACTGCGTTATCACTTGTGGTTTACATATCTCTTTAGTGTGGCTTTCAACCAGAGAATTTGAGTGGGGAGAACTGAGGAGGAACTCTGCTGTAAAAGATATTAAAACACTCATCTAGTGGAAAATCCCTGAAAATTACTAAAATGCTGTTGCGTCTATTATCTGTACCACTGTGTAATCAGATCCACATCTGGAAAGATATGGTTCAAAGCAATGCACAGAAGACAGTCCAGTAAATCTCTGTCAAAAGCATCAATTGTAAGCAATAACTATTAGAAGCTCCACACCATAATTGAAGCACAAATAAAATAGTGCTTTTAGAAGGAGAGGAGAATAGTTGCGTTCCATTTTAAATTATAATTAGTATGCAGCTTTAGTGACAAAAACTGCAATTATAACAGTTTATGAATACCACTGGAAAGTTAAACCAATTATTGAATTGCCTTAATGCCACTTAAAAGGATAAGGAGAGTGTCAGAATATTTCAGGCCAACCTGGGAGCCAATTGAGGCTCATCCAAACTCAGAAACAGGCTCTATTTTCTACATATTTCTGCATAGCCAGAAGTATGGCTCTCACTCACATGGAGAGCTGTTCGAGGAAGAACTTCCATATCACTGCAACCAAGGGAAAGCTAGGAGGGAAAAAGATTTGTGGTGGCAGGTGGGGGCAAGGAGGCAGAAAATGCATCAATGCTGATTTTATCTAGGAGATTGGAACAGTACCTGAAGTCTGGCTAAAATGCTGGCTTTTTTCGAGTTGGATGAGTAGCTTCTGGAGCAGGAAACACTGCAGAATCGCTTGGTCTTGGAATAAAAAGCATCTCTCACTCCGACCATCCCACACATCTCACAGGTGGCTAATGAAAACAGTACAGAACCAGGGAACAATGAGAAACAATGACAAGAAATTCTACGACATGCAATCATTCTGTCACTGCTTCATCACTTAAATGGAGCATATATTATAGATCATGTTTTTACAAATCACAAACAAATTGGACTGAGCTTCAATCTGCATTAGACAATTTCCCTTTTCACTCAGGGACCCAAGTTCGAATCCATCCCAGCCTGACTGAGGAACAACCTTCTCAAGTGCTGGTTGCAAAAGGCCTTACAGTAAGCGAGTTGGAGCAGACTCAGTCCAGCTACAAGTGGCCATATGTTTACAGCAGAGATCTCCCAACAGAGCAATCTTACTCAGATAAGCCATAAGAATGGAAAAAAACATTACTTCACAACTGGCTGTACTTCCCAAGCTGGAAATGGGAACCTGAGGGTGCTTTTATATTGGTTTAGTGCTAGATCTCGATTTGTGGTCTTGTATATTTTCTAGGCCAGGTAGCTGCTAAAGATCAAGACCTTCTGGCTGCTAGCCTTGGAAAATTGGTAGCACCAATACCTTACTACACAAGGCCCATATATTGGACCTAGGAGCATTGCCAAGGCACTAAACCACTGTAACAGCAACTGCTCATACAATTAGGTGCACAGTTAGAAGGACCCCATTCTCTTGCCTTGATAAGCACAAAGTAAATTATTTCCTCCCTCCCTACAAAAACAAAAAGGAGCGCAGTGTTTATTTTAAAATTAAACCTTGGCATTTCTAACTCTTATTTATTATGCTATAATGAGAGATTTAAAAATTCACATCAAGTTTAACTTTTCTTTTTACAGTAAAATCCTGAGTCGCATATACAGCAACAGCTGATCAAAGTACTGTCGAGTAAGGTAGCCTTTACTGTGTACAGAAAGTTGTGGTTTGGGGATGGGGGTCTGTATTCCTGGGCCTGTACACTAGCACAAGCCTGCAGAAAAAGTTACCAGCTGTATAATCACATTTAGTTGCCTGATTACAGGATCCAATCCCATTGAATACTGCACAAGAACAGTGACAATAGAGCAAATGTTGAATTTCGCCTCAAAATATTTATCAGCCTTCAAATGACTGGCCTTTAGAGATTTAATAAATTAATGTAAACAAAATAAGGTGCATCAATGTTCTGGAATCAAATACAATCTTTTTTTCCCAATTGGTAATGGCTCCAAATATCCTCAGGAATTTGGCATCAGTAGCCTAGACACAGCTCAAACACAGATAGGACACAGCATAAAACCCCTTCAAAACCAACCAATGTTTTTCAATCATCAACCTCCACTGTGCCAACCATTTTTGCCAATTAACCCGCCTATGGCCTCTAAGCAAGGAAAGCAAGTAATGTCAAGAGTTACGTGCTGTGGACCTGCATCCAAGAAGCAATCGGTTGAGACAACAGGAAAGCAATTTCAGCTTGGATCCTTGTAGCCAGTTGGAAGTGATTTTCACTCTATTCATGAGATTGGTTTTGAATTCAGGTGAAAAATACTGAAGTCATCAACTCAGCAATGCTGCTCTGCTTTTCCCCTGATGGAAACATAGTTCTCTCAGCCAGCCGCACCAGCACCACACCTCATCCCCACAAAGTCTGATCCCCATGAAATCAGCCCTCAATGCTCATTAATAAACAAGCTCATTCATATGTTGGTGAAAGGACAATGGGTTAGAAACTTTACTTTCACCTTGAGGAACAGAGTTCAAGTCTCCTCATTCAAGACTTTGTACCCATGGGATTCCAAGAGGGCCAATGGGGACACTCTCAAAACTTTGGGCTTGTCTGCTTTTATTTTTACAGAGTTAGTTGTGAGAGACCACTAGGGCATGCTGATCAAACAGCTGAATTGCCCAGAGATTTAATGTTCTCGAGGAATGTTGAATACTGAATTTTTTTTTAAAAAGGCAGCTTGCAAATCTTGCCTAATTCATTCATTCATTCTGACTAGACAAGACACACATCATAGATTTCACACAAAGGAAATGACCTACTGACATCGATCAGTAACTTTGGGTGGTACTTGGAAACCTGATTATATGTAATAAGCAGAAAGCTCAAAGCTGGAAAACTGGGGACTACTCTGTGTTTAGACTAAGCATCCCATATAATCGGGTGAATGGAAGCAGCTAGGCCCAATCATATTCTATAAAGTCCAATACACTTTATGGTACATCTTGCAATAGGTTATGAGAAAGACTAACTGTAAACACAAGACTGACCCATTCCAGATTTGCCATCTGGATATGTGTAGACTTGTCCATTGGTTTTGATAAGTGGGAGGCTGGCTGGTATTGAGGTAACTTCCTCTTCGCTCTCATCAGAGCTCGAGCTGCTGCTGCTATCCTCACTGCAGCTGTCATAGCCGTCAAACATTCCAAATGAGTCCCTCCTCTTCCTCTCTGACCGCGGGGAGTGCTCAGTCTGCAAACAAATTACAAAACATTTTAATGTGCACCAGAGTAGGCATCACATACTCTAAAAGCAAGAATGGTTTTTGCACTCCGTGCTTAGGTATGCATATTTAAGACTGAATGACTTGCTCCCAACTCCTGTTAATCTCACGTAAACCAACTACATGGAAGCTGCTGAGTGCACCTCGAGTATTACAACGTTCCATTTTCCCCTCTCTCCATCAGCACATCCCGAGTAGTGCACAGTAGGATGGTGGCAGCTCAGCTGGTATCAGCACGTACCTCGCCCCTTGATGCGAATGAGGGCTGCAGAAGGTAGTGAATCTATCAGATTGAAGAGTACCTACCTCTTTTTTTAACTATAGTAAAGGAACAGCAAGTCACCATAACAAGTGCACTTCTTAACATGGATTCCCCAAGTATTATTCATACAAAACTCTAGGAAAACAGTCTAACAAGAAGCACAGCTGATGAAACATTACCTATACACATAGACCCAGTTTAAAAATGTATAATCACCACTAACATTTCATAGTTCATTGCTCCGCAAAGTAGTGAGATCACAATCCATAAATTTTGTCCATTTTGTTCCTAAATGGGATTCACTGCTCAGGTGCTTCTCAAAAAGTGTACACAAACCTGTTTATTATGCAACCCAACAGTACTACCAGGCACTGAGACAGTGCAATTTCCAAGACAATCATGACTTGGTAAAAGACAGAATCTGTGGGGATTTGCTGATGACAAGAGCTTCCCAGCAAGTGTTTCATTCCTGAGCAGGAATTACATTAGGAGCTCACATTAAGAGTACTCAGAGCACTTTTAATTCACATTTTAAAAGCCACCCAGCAGTTATGAGAAACTGAAGTGCATATTTTCGACCTTAGCTTTAAACAAAATCTCACAGTACAATCAGTGCATCAAGCTCAGCCTGTCAGGGAAAGCTCCAGTCACCCCCATCACAGCATCCAACTTTTAAAGAGCATCTCCTTCCCTAGCCTACCCAAAGAGTATTCAGATATTAAATCACTAATGGTCTGAAGAAGCACTTGTCTTTTACCAATTTGTAACTATGCCCTCTTGTCATCCAGTTGAAGTTCAATTTAAAATTGTCCTTATCTACCTCCATCAGATCACTTCAAATAGCTTTTAAGGCAAAGGAATCCAAGTTTTTCTAGTTTAACTTCATGATTCCATCAACCAGTCCTTGAGGTTCTTCTCTGCAGCTTCATGGGTGAGCAGTTATCTGTGTATTGGCAACCTGAATTAGATGCAGGGCCCTGAACAGAGAAGTTTCACTTTGTTTCCGGAAAAGAATCTGAACTTCTGCTGGAGTGAGTGTCATTTCACCATCTCAAATATCAACCAAGTGCCCGTGCTTCATGAGAAAAATACAGCAAAACCCCGCAGGCTACTCAATCACAAAGGAGCTGCACCCTCTTGAAATTCAAATATGCATGCTTGCAGCTGGACCGCAATTACATCCTGGATCAAATTGGTAGCAGCTACACCCAAGTTCAGCTAACGCAGCATGAACTTGGTACCTCATTGGTTTTATGGCTCAATATCAAGCCGCCCTATGCCTGAGCCAAAGCGAGTCAAGGGCTTCAAAAGTCACAGCCTTTGGACCTGCTCAAGAAAACAAATCCCAAATATTACACTGGGCTGCAATGTCTCAGTGTGCTTACTTAGTTCCCACAAGATCTGCTCAAAGCCTAATATAGCAGTTTCCAAATAACAAAACAGCCAAGTATCTACTGCCCATCGCAATACAAATACAATCAACCTGCATACACAATTAAACAGACTAAATCCAAATAAAGTGGTGAGATAGTCTGGTTATGACACTGGACTAACAACTCAGAGATTGAGAATTCAGGTGCCACCATAGCACAATTTGCAATAATCTGGTCATTTGTAGACTTGCACTAAGGAAAGCAGAATAAGCATTAAAGCTGCTCCTTATAAAAAGCCACCTGTGTTTCAGGACAAGGAGCCTGGTCACCCTAACTTATATCTCAATCCCACAGTACCTCAGGGTATCCATCAATGGTCAATAAATGGAGCATGCCTACATACAAGAACAAATTAAGGCTTCATATAAAAAGCTACCAGACTACCTTCATCTGGCATCATCTGCAAATCTGTGCTTTTGAATCCAATTCAGAAGCCGGAGTCCCAGTAGATTTCAAAATCGCACCACTCACGCATCGGCCTGGCCCACATTATTCCTGCTATTAATACCTGCTGCTGATTCTTCTCCTTCAGTCAATTTCTTATCCACCTTCAAATTTTACCCAAGATGCCCACTGCATACAGCATTAAGAGCAACAAGAATGATCCTCATAATAAATGAGGTGGGCTGTGGGGAAAGAATACGGTTGGGGTTTACTGTCTAGGAAGGATAGGTTAAGGGGGCTTTGAAGTATGTAAAGCATCAGACAGCACAGATAACGTGAACCTGGAACACTACCCTAAGGTTAATCAGGCTGATAGAAACAATAGGTTATGAACTGAGATGGTGAAAATTGTTTGAAATGATCCATCAGATAAGACATTGGAAACTGATGTTTGGAAAGTTGATGCAGTTGGACCGCTTGTGTTAAAACATTACAGTGTGAGCTCTGTTACCTTTCTTCATTCTGTATTTTCTCCTGCTCTCTCAAACTGAGCATTTCTGAATTTATATGAACAAGCTGCACACAGTGCTGTCAGGCAGGTTTGCAACACAAATGATTGATTCGGCAGCTTTTGAGCCAAGCGAGAAGGGAGCTCAAATCCACCTCATTCAGAAAAAGAAAGCTTTTAGCTGAGCTGACCATTCACTGCACTTGCTTTCACACCTCAAAATGATTCCAAGGCCGAGGGCACAAAAACAGCTTGAAGCCAATTCCAGAGTCGACACAGGTACCTGAACACACTGAAGCTTTAGGGAAGATGGATGAAAAGACTGACAGCAGTGAAAGCCACACATTTCTGCAGAGAGAGGGGAACCTCAAGTTATTTCAGCTGTTTTGTTTACCTCCCAACTGCCAGGCACCTGCAGAGGCACAAGAGCAAAATACCTGCCCTGCCAGTAGGTGCACTGTGGGATAGACACGACAAAGCATTTGTTTCCCCCAAAAGTATCAGCACATCAAACTTCAAACAGGCATCAAAAACTTCAGAGTCATTAGCAAGTAAAGTTAGTGAGCATTTAATCAAGAAAATGTGCTTTCATTCAGGCCTAGAATTAATTACAAAGACTTCAGCTAGAAAACCCAAACCCTTCATTACTGAACATAAAGAAAAGTTAAGTGGTTAGCGCTAAACAGTGCAACAAATTTACAAAGAGGAATACTCTGCTCCACAGCACAAAAGCAACTGAACAATATCAATACAACTGCTGCCAAGAACCAGGCTATCCACTAAATGCTCAGTAAGACACTCACTCCCTCTCTAGAGCCTGTGCACTGTGTAACTCTTTTGAGTACAAACACGTTTCCATCTGTTCCTATTCAGATGAAGTTACATTGTTTCATAGTTTGCCATTGTGAGATTTGAACTCTTGATCTTGGGGTTACAAACCCAATACCATAACCACTTGGCTATTTAAACCAAGCTCCTGTGCACTGTGTAACTCTTTCGAGTGTTTCCATCTGTTTCAGATGAAGTTACATTGTTTCATAGTTTGCCATTATGAGATTTGAACTCTTGATCTCGGGGTTACAAACCCAGTACCATAACCACTTGGCTATTTAGGCCAAGCAAAGGTTCCAAAAATTGCACCATAGCCTAAACAAAGATGCCTAGGTGATGCGCAAGTGTTGTAATGGTGTTAGCAGTGCTGTTCTCATCACACGTTCATTGAACAGCCACGCAACCCCAAGATAAGGATGTGTAACTCTTTCGAGTACAAAACCGTTTCCATGTGTTTCAGATGAAATTACATTGTTTCATAGTTTGCCATTGTGAGATTCGAACTCTTGATCTTGGGGTTACAAACCCAGTACCATAACCACTTGGCTATTTAGGCCAAGCTCTAAGGATGTGTACATGCAGTAAGAATTTACAATTTAAGAGGATAATTACAATTCAAGTGACACAGCATGTGCTGATAAAATTACTTTCAGAAGTCACTTGACCAACAAGCTGTTAATCAGAAGATGCAAAGATACAATAGATGATACAACTCCATTACAACTGGTCTGCCTTGATCATGAACATTTATTTTAATATTTAACCAACTCTAAATTCATAGTGGAAAACGACAAATCATACAAACAAACAAACAAGGATCAGAAGGCCATTCAGCCAGCCCCTCAAGCCTGCTCCACCATTTAATAAGATCGTGGCTGATCTGATAGTAACCCGAAATCAGCATTCCACCTACCCCCAATAACCTATCACCCCCTTGCTTACCAAAAATCTATCCACCTCTGCCTTAAAAATATTCAAAGGCTCTCCTTCCACCACCTTTTCAGGGAGCGATTTCCAAAGACTCACAACCCTCATAAAAAATTTCTCATCTCAGTGTTAAATTGGCAACCCCTAGTAATAGATTCCCCCACAAGAGGAAACATCGTCTCCACATCCACCCTGTCAAGTTCTCTCAGGGTCTTAAAGGTTTCAATTAAGTCACCTCACTCTTCTAAATTCCAGTTTGTCCAACCTTTCTTCATAGGACAACCTGCCTATTCCAGGTATTAGTCTAGTAAACCTTCTCTGAACTGCTTCCAACACATTTACACCAATTATTCGACTTATACAAAAAAGACAAGTTTTTTTTTAAATGGTGTTAGATTGTGGGTGATTTCATTTCTTCCCCTTTTATCAGGGCCATCTATTACCAGCTCTGATATTTTGAAGAACTACATAAGACACAGAATAATGTGTGAAGATGGAATGAGGTCACGATTCTCTCAGTGACCATAATGGCAATACACCTGATCCTAAGATTCCACAAATGCTGATCTGCAGCAAATTCACTAAAGGGCACAACTGCAGCCCTCAACAGCTTCAGCAGGTCTGACACCAACTTATACTTTTATGGTGCTTGGTCATAATAAATTATCCCAAGCATTATAAAACAAAGAATGACACTGAGCCACATAAGGAAATATTAGGTCAGATGACCAAACACTTGGTCAAAGAGTTAGGCTTTGAAGGGTGTCAAAGAGGGAAAGTGAGGTATAAATGGAAGAAATTCCAGAGTTTAGAGCCAAGACAAACAAAAGCACATGTGCCAATGGTGCAGTGATTAAAATTGGGAATGCTCAAGAATCCCAAATTAAGTAAGGACAGAAATCTCAAAAGGCTGTGGGGCTGGAGGGGATGAGAGATGAGGAGGAGCAGGGCCATGGGGGATTTAAAAACAATGATCAAAATTTTAAAATCAAGACGCTGCTTGACCAGGAACCAATGTAGGTCAGTGAGCAAAGGTGGTAGGGGAGCGGGACAGCAAAGTTTTGGATGATCTTAACTTTACAGAGGGTACAATGTGGAAGACCAACCAAAAGTCCATTGGAATATACAAGTCTATAGGAAACAAAGGCATGAGTGAGGGTTTCAGCAGCAGATGAGCCGAGGTGGGCAAAGATGGACAATGTTATGGAGATGAGAATAATCAGTCTCAATGATGGCGCAAATGTGCTTGGAAGCTCATCTCAGACTCAAATACAACACCAAAGTTGCAAAGAGTCTGATTGAATCTCAAAGCTGCCAGAGGGTTGGAGTCAGTTGCTAACAAACAGAGCTTACAGCAGGGACTGAATACAATGGTTTCAGTCTTCTTGATATTTATTTAGAGGAAATTTCTTCTCACCCAGTATGGGGTGTTGAATAAGAAGCCTGAAATAGAGCTGGGTGTCATCAGTGTACATGTGCAAACCAACATTATGCTTTTGTTGATGTCGCGTGGGGCAGCATGTAGATGAAAACAGGAGGGGGCCCATGGATAGACTCTTGGATGTCAACAGAAGTAATGTTACAATGGCTTCAGTTCCTGCTCCTGCAAGTGATTCTCTGGCTATGATTTGATAGAGAAGAATTGAACCAGGTGAGGGCAGTCCCGCCAAGCTAGACGACAGTGGAAAGGCATTGGAGGAGGATGGTGTGGTCAACCTGCAGACAGATCAAGAAGGATGGGGGAAATTTTACCTTTGTCAAATCACATAAGATGTCATTTGTGACTTTGAGAAGAGTCGTTTTGGTACAGTGGTAGGGGCAGAAACCCAATTGTAGGGATTCAAGCATGGCATCCGGGAAAGATGGGTGTGGATTTGGAAGCGACAATATGTTTAAAGACTTGAGAGGAAAGAGAGATTGGAGATGGGACGTCTGTTTGCAAGGACAGGTGGAGTCAAGGGTTGGATTTTTTGAGAGGGGTGATGACGACAGATTTAAAGGAAGGAGGGACAACATCTGAAGAGAGAGAACTGTTTACAGTGTCAGCTAACAAGGGAGCAGGAGGGTAAATTGAGTGCTCAGAAGTTTAGACGACAAAGGTCATCGACTCAAAACGTTAACACTCTCTCTCGCCACAGGCACTGCCTAACCTGTTGAGTGTTTCCAGCATTTACATTTATTATTCTTCAACAGCTTTCCTGAGGGAAAGGCCAGATCACATGGTAGAGGTGATATAAAGATACACACCGATAGCACTGCCAAAGTGCATCCTATAGCTCAGCGATACGATATAACTATAGTTTCTTTTTAAATTGAGAAAAACAAGAAGGACTAGTGCCCATAGTGCAGGGCACCATTAAGCTTTCATAAGCAGTGTAAGGTAAACCTACATGAAACTTGAGTTATTAAAAGGCCGTATTTTCAGAAGGGAGGGAAGGAGCTCTACCTAACCATCTCACTTCCAAATGCTTTTAACTGTTCTATGGATGGGAAGAACACTGACAAAACTATACGTATTGCACATCCCTAAAGTAGTAGTTAGCCTTGTGTGTTCAATCCTTGTACTGTTGCTGCTCCCACAACAATTCCAGGATCTTAATCTCAGGGACAAATAAGGAATGGCCTGATATGTCCCAAGTCAGGATGGTGCGTGAGTTAGAAATGATAGCATTCCCATGATTTTGCTGCTTTTTTCCTTGTTAATGTTTGAGCTCACAAGCTGGGGTGTGCACTATTAATCTCACTGCAGTGCATCCTGTAGATAAGTGGGAATAGTGGCCTGTAGTCTGTGCTGTAAATTCTGTGGAATCCAAACTGTAGCCACCCTGCACCTGTGCTCGACATGTTGGACATTCAGTCCACTGTTTAGGACACCAATCAAGCAAACTGCTCTGTCCCGAATGGTGTAGTAGAGCTTCCAGGCGAGGGGTGAGTATTCCTGACCAGAGCCTTGCACATAATGGAGAGGCTCTGAGGATCTAGGAAGTGAGTCGCTCACATCTGCCCTGACCCTGCAGCAATGTTGTTGCTATGGTTGAACTAGTTTAGCTTCTGGTCAATAGCGTTCCCCAGAACTTATCCCAAAATTCAGGTAACACCAAATTATAAACAATTTTTAAACCACATTTGAAAATAGACCAAACATTTGTCGGAAATTTCATCTCTAACAGAAATCTATACGGGAACACAGGAGCAGAGTATGTCATTCAACCTCTCGAGCCTGCTCCTCCATTCAACTGAAACATTAACCTGTTTTCTCCCTTTTCAGATACTGGCTACCCGACTGCTTCTGACATTACAGTTTTAATTTTATACTGGTCAGCTGCAAGTGTGTTTTACACAGGAATTAAGATTCAATATCATCCTCAGAGGCAACAGTGCTGCCCACAGCTGACACATCAATGTACCTTTGACATGTTGTCACTGCTGCAGTGTAGGAATAGGCTCAAACTTCTAATGGAACTGATATAAGGAAATTCCCCCTTGCATTTATATAGCACCTTTCATGCCCTCAGGGTGTAATTACAAGCATGACAAGTTTACATATGCAGCTTTTACAACAAGTGTAAACAAAGGGATTTAGAATGGATCAAACAATGTGGCAGGAAGGCTTAAAAAATGTAAATATGTTCATAGAATTATGCAGTACAGGAGGTCATTCAGCTATCATGTCTGTGCCAGCACTTTGAAAGGGCTAATTAATGCCACTCTTACTCTTTCCAATACCCCTGCAAATGTTTCCCCTTCAAATATTTATTCAATTTTCTTTTGAAAGTTACAATTAAATCTACCTCTTACGCAGCAAATGGGTTAGGAACTGAATGCATCGTCTGAGGGTATGGTGGAGCAAAAGTCAACATAGGCTTTCAAAAGAGTATTGGACAATTATCTGAAGCGAAAAATATGCAGGGCTAAGGGGGGGTAAAGGTAAGTAAGTGGGACTAATTAAGTTGCTCCTCCAGAGAGCCAGCACAGGCACGATAGGCTGAGTGCTCTTTCGGTGCTATCATCATTCCCCGACTGTTCCTTTGCCAATCAGCTAAAGTCTGCTTCCTCCTGCCGGTGGAAAGTTCTCTCTTATTTACTCCATGAAAATCATATCTCATTTCCAACACTTGTATCAATTCTTCCCTGAATCTTCTCTCCTCCAATTCCCTTTTGTCCCTTTGAATATGAGTGTCTGAATGACCTGGAGCAGCTGAAATAACATAACAGACAAGGGAACAAAGGGAGAGGGGCAGAGGCTGTGGGGAGGGGGAGGGGGAGGGGGAGGGGGGTAGCCAAGGGGAGAAGTTGGGGAGGGGGGGGGGTGGGGTCCGGAGCGGCCGCTGACCCCCCTCCCCGGAGTTGGTAGCCGGCCTCCCCGTTGCTAGAGAGGCGGCGCAGCGCCCAGGGTTAATCTGGGCCTAGGCCGCGCGGGGGGGGGGGGGGGGGGGGGGGAGGTGAAGAGAGAGAGAGAGAGAGAGAGGAACCCGAAGCCGCAACACAACCAGGGGTCGCCTCCCCTGCTGGAGAGAGGGAGTCGGGGGGTGGGGAAGATTCAGGCCGCGGCCCCCAGCCTGGGCCTCACCCTCCGCACTCACTTGAATGCCTGGAAAGCCTGAGGCCTGGGCAACCATCACAACAAAGAAGCCTCGGCCCTCCCCCACCCCCGCACTCAGGCCCCGAGGCGCCCATACCCGCACCGCACTCACCAGGTCGCGAGTGTTTTCCATCAGGCCCCGCTCGCCTACCCCCGGCCCCGGCCCCGGCTCCGGCTCCCCGCCGCCCGCTCGCGCTCTCTCCGGTTTTTTTTCAAAACTCCGCTGCGGAATATCAACAAAATTAGCATATCGGCCTGCTGAGTGCGCCTGCGCGCATCCAGGCCACGCCCCCCCCCTCCGCTCCGGGTCATGTGATCCAGGGGCTTTAAATGGGTGGGGGGGGGGGGGGTCACACGCATGCGCAGCCAGCACTCTCACTTTCAGCCAGAGTAGACGTGAATCCTAGGATTTAGAGAAGGGAAGAGGGCCATTCGGCCCATCCCACTTTCTGGCTCTTATATTTCTTATATATTCATGAACCTAATTTTTGCACCCGCAAGTGGGAACTTCTCTATCTATTCTTATCATGTTATTATACTTATAGTTTCTTAGTCTTACAGCAATCTGAGTTGTATGAAGTATGGAGTTCAGAGAGCTTGGAGATACAGCACCATCACTGATAGTGGGGTGCAGTTACCATGTGATAAATGTCTATATAGAGGTCTTGTGGTGATGTTCTGCCTCTGAGCAGAAGCTCTGGGTTCATGTCCCACTCCAGGACTTGATGGTCAAGGAAGGTGCATTTGTAACGCAGCCAGACACATTGACTGACAACTTGTAAATCCTTCCAACATATGCCAATGGCAGTCAGTAACAGTGGGAAAGATTTATGGTCAGCCATGTGATGGAAAAAAACATTGGAGTCGCTGCCACCACTGTCCATAGCTCCAGGCTTCTATACACATGCAAACGTACATGTTGCCACATAACTCCGACTCCTTGGGAGCCTCAACTGGCTTGACAGCCAGCTTGGATAAGATTGGTGCTAATAGCACCGAGTTTGATCACTATTCCAGCTGGGATGGATTTGGGTCTGCCTCCTAGCCCTACCCATGGTGGAGGTCATGGTGCCTTGGGTGGAACCTGCCTTCAGGCAGAGAACTCAACAGCAAAGAAATGTCTATATGTAATTTCCATTATAATGTGCACATTGGAATTCATAATGATTGAGCTTGATAGGAAATGCAGAGACCTAACATGTTTATTGCATTGATGGATTACATTAATGCAACTAGATTTATTTATCATCATCACAAAGGGTTGATTCTGTGTGCCCCCCCCCCCCCCTCCCCGACAGTTAACTTTGTAAATTCACTGTATAACTCACCAGAAAATCTTAGATTTGATTCAGAGTCCAGGATGATTTTGCTTATCTCAGTCAGGTTAGTAGAATGCATTTTACAATGGGCTTGGGAGATGATAATCAGGCAGGGTCGATGTTCCTGATTAGTATCCAGTGACATTGGCCACTGGAAAGTAAGTGGGTGCACATTAAATGTGGAGAGGATCAGCACAGAGTTAAGCAGGGAAAGAACCTAACAACACTTCCTGCCTTAAATCATACAGTAAGAGCGGTCACTTACGTGAAGAACCAAAATCTGACCTAATCTCTGTAAACAGCTAATATAATATAAAATAAATACAGAAAATGCTGGAAAAACTCAGCAGGTCTGGCAGCATCAGTGGATAGTGAAACAGATTTAACATTTCAAGACCATATGATTCTTCTCCAGAGCTGAAGAGAGGTAGAAATGTGATGGATTTTATAAAGTTTAAGAGGAGGTGGAACAGGTGGAGCAAAATAGCAGGTCAGGGATAGATGGGAGCTCAGATTTCCAGCATCCACATTATTTTGCTTTTTCTCTGCAAACAGCTGATTTCTTCAGTAGAAGAGGAGAGAATATTCAATTAAAATAAAGTACCAAGCACTCCCTGAAAGTGAGACTGCTCAACACATGTACTCAAACATGCAGGTCTGAGTTTATTTGAGCACACTGGCTGGTAGAAAGTTAATCATTGATCTCCAGCTAACACTGGTACAGTAAGACATGCAGTAGAGCAGAAATAGCTCCCCCGGGGCTAATTCAGTACAAAAAACATTGACCAAAATGAATTTGTGGTAGTAACATTTGACAGGTGCTTGACTGAGTGTCAATACTCAGATATGCAAAAAAGCGAACAGTTCCACACACCCATGGGTAAGATACAAAAGAATTCACCAATACCTGTTCTAATGCATTTATATTTTTACATTTATAAATGGATTTTGTGCTCAGTAGAAAGATGTTAGCACAATTTTCATATTTTTGGGCACACTCAAGCACTCCCATGCTAAGCATAGATAGGGTTAAATAGAGGAATACTCTGTTATACACAGTCCCATACTACAAGAGGATGAGCTGTAGTTTATTATATGAAAGGTTAAGGGATGGGTTGATTGAGGATTTTAGGATTTTGATAAGGAAGGTAGGGAAAACTTTATTTCACTGCATGGAGAGATTAAAACAAGTGGACATAACCTTTACATCAGAGGCAAACCATTTAGGAGATAAGTTAGGAAAAATTTCTTCATGAAAAGTTTGGTAAAAGTATCTGATATCAATATATTTTTGCTAGCCAAGGGCAAAATAAAGATTAGGAGCCAAGGCAGGTGGATGGAGTTAAGATACAAATAAGCTATAATCATACAGAATGGCGAAGCAGGCTGAAAGGGCTGAAATGTCTCTTCATGTTTTGATGTCCCAATTCCAAAATATATTCCAAATGGTTATAACATTTCTTTTATGAGAGCTTAAGGGAGAACTCAAAAGCAAAGCAGAACGTGAACAAATACAGGCATTGAGTCTAATACAAACTGTCCCATTGTTTGTTTGCAGACAGGTTCTGAATAAAAACCCTGAATTTAATATATCTGTTTCAACAGAACCATCCAAAACACCATGTAGTACTACCAGTGTCAAATATTTAGTTCAGAAGTGAAGGTGTAAATCAGTTTATGTTTTTCTTAAATTTTATGTTTCTTAGTCATCACTGTAAAATCTGCAAGAGATTGGACAGCACAACTGTTCAATATGTATGAGGAAGAGCTACTTCCTCATGATCCATACATGGATTTACTTTTTATTTATTCATTCAATGTATGTGGGCATCACTGGCTTGGCCAGCATTTATTTGCTATTCCTAATTGCCCTTGAAAAGGTGGTGGTGAGCTGCCTTCATGAACCATTACAACCCATGTGGTGTAGGTACACCGACAGTGCTAGTAGGAAGGGAATTCCAGGATTTTGACCCAGTGGCAGTGAAGGAACAGTGATATATTTCCAAGTCAGGATGGTGTGTGACTTAGAGGGGTGCTTGTAGGTAGTGGTGTTCCCCTGTCTACTGTCCTTCTAGGTGGTAGAAGTTGTTGTGAGTTTGGAAGGTGTTGTTGAGGGATCCTTCGTGAGTTGCTGAAGTGCATCTTGCAGGCAGTACACACTGCTGTCACTTTGCGTCTGTGGTGGAGCGAGTGAATGTTTAAGTGATGGATAGGGTGCCAATCAATTGGGTGCTTTGTCTTGGATGGTGTTGAACTTCTTGAGTGTTGTTGGGAGCTGCATTCATCCAAGCAAGTGGAGAGCATTCCATGACTCTCCTGACTTGTGCCTTGTAGATGGTGGACAGTCTTTGGGAAGTCAGGAAATGAGTTATTCACTGTAGAATTTCCAGTCTCTGACCTGCTCCTTGTAGTCACAGTAATTATATGGCTGGACCAGTTCAGTTTCTGGTCAATTTATTTGCTGCTGTGGTATATGAGAGAAAAAACTGAATTATTTAAGGTGGGCACTGAAAACACATTTCGCATCTTTTCCCAGAATGAAAAGCATTTATTTCATTGTAATTGAACTTACCTTTTGAAACATGTCCTTTCAGTAAAGACTGGACTCTCTCCCCAGCTCCCATACCTCAGCACACCCTCTTCCAACATCAATTCACCAAGATTAATATCACAGCAGATTTGTATTTCTGAACTGAAAGAATACAAACAACAACAACAACTTGTACTTATATAGTGCCTTTAGGATATAAATTTGCCGTAAGTCACTTCACAGAAGCAAAACCAAACAAATATAGATACCGAAGCAAAGAAGAATATATTGAGAGGAGCTTGGTCACAGAAGTGGTTTTTAAAGATGGTTTTAAGGGAAGAGGAAAGGCAAAGAGGTTAAGAGAGGGTATCCCAAAGTGTCAGACCTCAGTAGTTGAAATCATCTTTGCCAATGGCGGGTTAAAGGGTTGGGGAATGAATGCACAAGAGGCCAGAGATGTAAGTTCATAAGATATATGGTCAGCAACAGTGAAGTTTTTTTCATAAATTCCTGGGAAACAAGTAAATATTATTTATTTAACCTATTTCAAGTAAACCTATTTTACATTCCAACAATATTTACCTATAACTCTAGAATATATTAAAAGTCTTTCATATCACACTTTCTTGATCACACCTCCAAGTCACCGTGAGAAATTGTTGGTAGAATATAAAAATTACACATCAATGTGAGTCATGTCACACTTCCCTGTCACACTTTGTTATCACTTTCAGCTATCTGAACTTCTTGCTGTTAATTGTATAATATGCGAATGTGTTGGTTGTGCTTCACTCATACGAAATTTCTTATGAAGAAGGCAAACCTGAGCCAAGCTCACTGAGAGAAAATTACACAATGACACCGGTGCTTTCTTCTCTTCATAATTCAATTTTTTTTAATATAAAAATGTAATTATTCACCTGTCTCATCTGCATCTGCTGCCAAACCCCATGCTCTTCCCCTTTCCATAGCCACCAAACTACAACTCCCTCTTCATTGGGCTTCCAAAGCTGATTATCTTCTCCTGCCTCATTGTTATCAAACCCCCAAGATCTCCCTTTCCCTGTGCCATTGCAGCCTCTCACAATAAACAACCCTATAAGGGACCCTATTATACATAAAAAAGGTCTGGACTCTTATACATGTCCATCACTGTACAGTGTGAAAAGTATTAGAAAAGATGAAGAGTGATTTTACATTGGTTTCTTCAGACTTAGAGCTGGAAATTTCCATGCACTTGGCAAGTTGAAAACTTCCCACAGCAATGGCAGTTATCTTCTAACTGACCTCAAGAAACTTCCCTTAACAATGGCAATTAACCTCTGACTGACCTCAAGAAATTTCCCTCAGCAACAGCAGTCAAACTCTAACTGACCTCAAGAAACTTCCCTCAGCAATAGCAAGTAACCTCTAACAGACGTCAAGAAACTTCCTTCAGTGACAGGAATCCACCTCTATTTGATCTCAGGAAACTTCCCTTGCAACAGCAATTATCCTCAAATTGTGAATAGTTCTGGTCTCCATATTGTAAAAAAAGACAAAGAGGCTCTGAAAAAGGTGCAAAAATGATTTATTAGTAGGATACCAGGTGCTCTTTTCTCTCGAAAAGAGAAGGCTTAGGAGTGACCTTTAAAACTATTTCATTGGGTGTAAGGCAGTTTGGGACATCCTGTGGTTGTGAAAGATGATATAGAAATGGAAGTCTTTCTTTTATGTCCTTGCAATCTTCTCTCCCTTGTACATTTACCTAGCTTCCCCTTAAATGCATCTGTACTGTTCACAGTATCACAGTATCTTTACAGTGCAGCAGGAGACCATTCAGGCCATCGAGTCTGCACTGGCTCTCTGAAAGAGCATTCCACCTAGTACCACTCCCCTGCCTTATCCCCGTAACCTTGCACATTCTCTCTTTCCAAGTAGCAATCCAATTTCCTTTTGAATACCTCGATCGAACCTGCCTCCAACACCCTTTCAGGAAATTTGTTCCAGACTCCAACCAGCCTCTGGGTGAAAAGTTTTTTCCTCACATCACACTTACTCCTTTTGCCAATTATTTTGAATTTGTGCTCTCTAGTTCTTGATGTTCTCTTGAGTGGGAACAGTTTCTCACTATTTACCCTGTCCATACCCCTTGAAAATCTCTATCAAGTTTCCTCTTAGCCTTTTTCTCTCCATTGAGAACAGTCCCAACCTCTCCAATCTATTTTCGTAACTGAAATTTCTCAACCCTGGAACTATTCTTGTAAACCTCTTCACTCTCTGTAATGTGTTCACATTCTTCCTTTAAAGTGGTGCCCAGTACTGTACACAATATTCCAGCTGAGGTCGAATGAGTGCCTTATATAAATTCTGCTCTTGTACTCTATGCCCTTATTAATAAAGCCCAGGATACTATTTGCTTTAACTGCTCTCTCCACCTGTCCTGCCACCTTCAATGATCTATGCACAGTTACACCCAGGTCTTTCTGCTCCTGCACCCCTTCAAAATTTCACCCATTATTTTATATTCTTTGACCAAAATCACCTCACTTCACACTTCTCTATAATGATTTTCAATTTAAAAGGCAAATTTCACTTTAATAGTCAATACAACAAAGATGCATCTTACGCAACCATAGCATTTTCATTACTCCCCACACAAATGTGGCGTTAAATAGCTGCACAGTTCCACAATATGCTGTTCTTTGTTCACATAATTTAGATTGGGAGCCCTATCCAACAACAGCATTCGCCTTCGAGTTTCATGGGTATGATTATTATCAGCAAGACCTCGGGTCATGACAGTTCTGATGGTGTCGCTTTCCAGAGTTCCTTTTTGACTAAACAGTAACACCTTGGTTCAGGGTTTGGCCATTTCTGGGAAAACACCCTGCTCTTTAGCAGCTCCAAGTTATTCACGCAGCTTTCCAGGTTTTCGACCTCATTAGCCAGCTTACACAGTACCTCCAAGAGCTCTTGGCTCCCTTTCTGGCAAAAAATAGCTGACCCCTTCCTTAGAGTGATTTGCTTCTTCTCCTCACAAAAATTCTCTGTGTTCCTCATTCTGTCTTTGCCTGCTTACTCTTTGTGTCTACATCTGTGTGCTGATCGCCTTTACCCTTCAGCTCCTCTGCTTGTAACTCTCCTTTGTATTTGCAGCTCTCCTTTGTGTCTGCCAACCATGCTGCTTCTTTCTTAACTTTCTTCCTGTTGGTACTGCTTCTAGGTCAAGGGTTGTCTGGTCAAATGGAATAGCATTTCTTATTATCCAAGGAAGGTACAATTGATCCTTTTATCATTGATACAAATTCTTAAAAATCCTTTTTAAACATTCTTTAAAACAATTACAGATCCAACAGACATTTTTTAAAAATTACAAATTTTCCTTACTGAACTGCTTCTGGGTCAAAAATCATCACACTGTGGTGAGTGAAACAGAGTTAACATTCAAGGTCCTGGCCTTTCATCAGAACAACCTGAAACTTCAACCCTGTTTCTCTCTCCACAGATGCTGCTAGATGTGGGAGTATTTCCAGAGTCTTCTGCTTTTGTTACAAATTTCCAGCATCTTCAGTATTTTGTTTATGGGTTAGTGTTTTATATATGAAGGTTGAGCATAACTTCCTGGCTTTTGTAATCTATACTTGTATTTCTACAAAACAGGACCACTTAAATACTTATGATCATATATGTTTCTGTATATATAACATATATTGCACATCTCCCAGGGAGTTACAGGAGTTAGTTCTGGGCTGATGGGAATGATATTTAAGCAGGGAAGAGATTAAGCATTGGATAAAAGACTGAACGGGAAGAGTTGAAGTGAGTGGGCAGGACTGAGTTGCAGCATGTGCCAGTGTCCATCGGTTCTGTAAAATATCAGGAAATGTTATAGTAAATTACATTCTTTATATTTTTCAACATATGGTGGGAGGATGCATGGGGTTTAGGGTCGAATGGAAAAAGTCGCTAAACAGCTCAAAAATTGTTTCCGATGTGTTAACTGTTTATTGTGAGATTGGGAATGGTTTTTTTCCCGCGATATATATGTAAGTGCTTAATTGTTGGTGCTATGAAAAATAATCACAATTGAATAGGTTGTATAGGTTGTATATACCAGGCAGCAGACAAAAGCATCAAATGTACATGGAGAAGATGTTTTCACTCACAGGAGAAAACTGGGGGGCTATGAATATACAGTAGTCACTAATAAACCAATAGAGAATTCAGGAGAAACCTCTTTACACAGAGAGTGGGGGAATGTGGAACTTGTTATCAATCCCTTGAAGGGAAAGCTAGATAAAACATGAGGGAGAAAGAAGTTAGAAGGATATGTCGATGGGGTGAGGTGAAGAAGGTTGGAAGAGGTTGCGTGTAGGAGCATAAACACTGTCATGGACCAGTTGGGCTGAATGGTCTGTTTCTGTGCTGTAAAATTCTTTATAATTCTGCTTCTAAAAATATTTCTCCCTCCTCTCCTGATTTCTGCTGCAATTTGGTTCCCCAGGTCTCAACCAACACCTCCCACAAATGACAATCCTTTACGATAGGCTATTTGGCTGCAGAGGACATTACAGTAGGAGGCATGTCAACTATGGACTGCATCACATACATGTCAATTCTCTCTCCTTAAACAAGGTCATCATATGCACAGTGACACTGGGATAACAAATAGAAGAGTGGACAGGAATCTTGGCTGATCTTTCTCTCTCTAGTTCAACAGGGTTTTGGTGGACTGTACTAACACATCTGCTGCTCAGTACAGACTGAGAGTGAAACTTGAGCTCGGACCACAATTACATGAAAGCAGAAATTCTAGAGTTTCAATAGACATATCAGGTATGCAACTTCTTGTGAACAGATTTTCAATGTGTAATAATTTCACTAATATAGTTTTGTCCAATAGAATTAGCTGACTAGCTACAGGCGTTGCTGTGGTAACATTGGCACTGTTTTCATCACATGTACTAATTTTAGTAGCAAATGCTGAACACTCAGTACAGATAAATGCACTTTACACATATATCTTTGCTTAATTAATATCTACCACAATTCAGTAGCCAAGGAAGTAAGGCGCTCACAGCGATCTAAAAAGCACTCATACTCTGCTTTCTATCTCATCATTTCACTAACAGACACATAAAATACATGAGATTGGCCATGATCTTATTGAATAGTGCAGCAGGCTCAAGGAGCTGTATAGCCTACTCCTGCTCCTATTTCTTATGTTCTTATGCCTTGAGAATGAGTATTGAGATCACATGGTCATCAACAGTGTCAATTACTCATTGTTTATTTCATAGATTCATACAGCACAGGAGGAGGCCACTTGGCCCATTGAGCCTCTATTGGCTTTGAAAGAGATATCCATTTAGTCTCATTTCCCTGCCCTTTCCCCATAGCTTGAAAGTTTTTCCTTTTCACATATTTATCCAATTCCCTTTAAAACATGACTATTGAATATGCTTCCAAACCCTTTCAGGCAGCACAATGCGAATCATCATAATTATAGCATTAAAAAACATACTTCTCATTTCCCCTCTGGTTCTTTTGCCAATTATCTTAAATTTGTGCTCGACACACCCTGTTCAACCAAGGCCTTTCTGAAATATGATGTCCAGAATTAGACACAAAATGCCAGCTGAGGTTTAGCATTTACTAATCGGAAATCTAAGTGATTACGTCTGGGTTGGCACGTGACTAGTAGATAACGTATTGGACAATGCTGCTCTAATGTAATATATGCTGTAAGCATCTGCTATTGACTTCATATGTAACGCATAATTTTTGTAACTGGAGTAAAGCACAGATTTGAGGAGGGTGGTGTTGGGGCTGTGGTGGGTGTGTCTCTGCAGCTGTTGGTGATAATATTATACAGGTTTTGGTGGCATTGCAAGGAAAGTTTCTTTAAGATAATGTATATGAAATCAGATCAGAAAATAACAAAATACAGCTCAGACCAATGTATTTGACAATGATTTCACATACTGTTTCTACTTCTGTAATCTAAGCTATCTTCGGAAAATGTTCAACACTTTTACTTTACAACACAAAAACAACGATAGCTGGAAAAACTCAGCAGGTCTGACAGCATCTGCAGAGAGGAACACAGTTAATGTTTCGAGTATCCCTCCAGCAGCACCGACTCACCCTATCTCTAAGCTGTCCTTGCCCTCAGTTTCATTTTGTTCTTTGTCTCATCCGATGCCTCAACAAGAAACTTTGTCTCCTTCTTTCAGGTGCAAAGGAACGCAAGCTCCAACAACTCATCAACACCAACGCCCATCCAGGACCCTCCACCCCTGCCCTTCCCTCTGTCCCCATCGCGTCTTCCAATCCCAGACCCGGCTGTGTATTCACCATGCCCCCTGACCTTCCCTCTCTGATGCTGAACGTTCAGTGCTCAGCAAAGGATTCAGTTTCATACCCTTGCACCCTCATCTCAATGAATTTTGGGATCAGCACGATGCTGAACTCCTCTTCCGCCGCCTTCGTCTCTGGGCTCACTTCTTTGGGCAGGAGTCCTCTCACCGCTCAAAAGATCCTTTTACCCACCTCCAATATTCTCCCTCCACCTGGACCCCTCCCTCTGGATTCTTACCTTCTCTTGATCTTTTCATTGAGACCTGTCGTTGTGACATCAGTCGTCTCAATTTCTCTGCTCCTCTCACCCACTCTAACCTGTCTCTTTCTGAACTTGTCACACTCCATTCTCTCAGGTCCAACCCTGACTTTGTCATCAAACCTGCTGACAAGGTTGGTGCTGCTGTCTGGCGCACTGACCTCTACCTCGCGGAGGCTGAGCGCCAACTCGCAGACACCTCCTCCTACCTCCCCCTGGACCATGACCCCACCACTGAACATCAAGCCATTGTTTCCAGGACTGTCACTGACCTCATCTCCTCTGGAGCTCTTCCTTCCACAGCTTCCAATCTCAGAGTCTCCCAACCTCGGACGGCCCGCTTCTACCTCCTACCCAAAATCCACAAACAGGACTGTCCCGGCAGACCGATCCTGTCAGCCTGTTCCTGCCCCACGGAACTCATTTCTTGCTATCTTGACTCCATTCTCTCTCCCCTTGTCCAGTCTCTTCCCACCTACATCCGCAATTCCTCTGACAGCCTACATCATATCAATAATTTCCAGTCCCTGGCCCTAATCGCCTCCTCTTCATCATGGACGTCCAATCCCTCTACGCCTCCATCCCCCACCGGGATGGTCTGAGGACTCTCTGCTTCTTCCTCGAACAGAGGCCCGAACAATCCCCATCCACCACTACTCTCCTCCGTCTGGCTGAACTTATTTTTTCACTGAACAATTTCTCCTTAAACTCATCTCACTTCCTCCAAATAAAAGGTGTGGCTATGGGTACCTGCATGGGCCCCAGTTATGCCTGTCTCTTTATGAGGTATGTGGAACATTCCTTGTTCCAGTCCTACTCCGGCCCCCTCCCACAACTCTTTCTCCGGTACATCGATGATTACTTCGGTGCCGCTTCATGCTCTCGTCTGGACCTGGAAAAATTTATTAATTTTGCTTCCAATTTCCACCCCTCCATCATTTTCACATGGTCCATCTCTGACACTTCCCTTCCCTTGCTTGACCTCTCTGTCTCAATTTCTGGTGATAGACTATCCACCAATATCCATTACAAACCTACCGACTCCCACAGCTACCTCGACTACAGCTCCTCACACCCCGCTTCCTGTAAGGACTCCATCCCATTCTCTCAGTTCCTTCGCCTCCGTCGCATCTGTTCTGATGATGTCACTTTCAAAAACAGTTCCTCTGACATGTCCTCCTTCTTCCTTAACCGAGGTTTTCCACCCACGGTAGTTGACAGGGCCCTCAACCGTGTCCGGCCCATCTCCCGCGCAACCACCCTCATACCTTCCTCTCCCTCCCAGAACCATGATAGGATCCCCCTTGTCCTCACTTATCACCCCACCAGCCTCCGCATTCAAAGGATCATCCTCCGCCATTTCCGCCAACTCCAGCATTATGCCACCACCAAACACTTCTTCCCTTCATCCCTCTAGTGGCATTCCGCAGGGATCGTTCCCTCCGGGACACCCTGGTCCACTCCTCCATCACCCCCTACACCTCAAACCCCTCCCATGGCACCTTCCCATGCAACTGCAGGAGGTGCAACACCTGCCCCTTTACTTACCCTCTCCTCACCGTCCAAGGGCCTAAACACTCCTTTCAAGTGAGGCAGCATTTCACTTGCACTTCCCTCAATTTAGTCTACTGCATTCGCTGCTCCCAATGCGGTTTCCTCTACATTGGAGACTAAACACAGACTGGGTGACTGCTTTGCAGAACACCTTCGGTCTGTCTGCAAGCATGACCCAGACCTCCCTGTCGATTGCCATTTCAACACTCCGCCCTGCTCTCATGCCCACATGTCTGTCCTTGGGCCTGCTGCATTGTTCCAGTGAAGCTCAACGCAAACTGGAGGAACAGCACCTCATCTTCCAACTAGGCACTTTACAGCCTTCCAGACTGAATATTGAGTTCAACAATTTCAGATCATGAACTCTCTCCTCCATCCCCACCCCTTTCCGATTCCCCTTTTCCAATTATTTATCATTTTTTAAAATATATTTTTCTTTTCCCACCTATTTACATTATTTTTAAATATATTTCCATCCATTGTTTTATCTCTACCTTTTAGCCTATTTCGATCCTTTCCCCCCACCCCACCCCCCTAGGACTATCTGTCACTTGCTCATCCTGCTTTCTACCCTTAATGTCACCATTAGCACATTTCTCAGCTAATATCACCACCGTCAACACCTCTTTGTCCTTTTGTCTATGACATCTTTGGCAATCTCTTCTTTGCCTCCACCTATCACTGGCCCTCTATCCAGCTCGACCTCTCCCACCTCCCTCAAACAGCTTATATTTCACCTCATTTCTATATTTCTTTAGTTCTGATGAAGAGTC
This sequence comes from Carcharodon carcharias, assembly GCF_017639515.1. Taxonomy (NCBI): domain Eukaryota; kingdom Metazoa; phylum Chordata; class Chondrichthyes; order Lamniformes; family Lamnidae; genus Carcharodon; species Carcharodon carcharias. Next base: position 62,008,812 of record NC_054488.1, read on the forward strand.
ATACGAACTCGAAACGTTAACTGTCTTCCTCTCCGCTGATGCTGTCGATCTGCTGAGCTTTTCCAGCTATTTTTGTTCTTGTTTCAGATTTCCAGCATCCGCAGTATTTTACTTTTACTTTATGGTTCATCCTGGTGTACACATTTTCTATGAGCTCAGCTTGCTCCATTGGTGTCTTGTGCAGGAACAACACTCCATGCCATATATAATTAGTCTGTGATCTAACTTGCCCCTGCATTGCTGAGGGAGGCTAGCGTGTTAATCACAAGATGGGTGAGAAAATCTGCTATTAGGCTGTTCTCTCTCTGTTCTAAAGAAGCATCCCACATAAAAAGTGAACCCTATTTGCTCTTTTGGATGTTTTTTGAGCTGCTGTCCATACTTCAAAGCAGGAAAATCCTCTGCAGTATCCCTGCTAAGTTCACTGATCCCAGCTGTGCAGTAGGATGGGCAAGGCTGGGGAAGTCGGCAGGGGTCTCTGGTCCAGATTGCTGTCTGGTGGTCTCAGAATTAAAGTGTGTCCATGTCATGCAGGATAGCAACTGAATCTGCTTCAGCTGGCCTGCACTCTCTGGATGAACCAGTTTTAACTTATAGCTGCTTCTCTTGGTTTTGTTTTCTGAGCCACCCAAACCTCATGAAAGTCTGGTGATTGTAAAGTAAAATATTCACATTTGTATACCTTACAGTGACAAAATACTTCATACCATCCCTGACAACAACAGCTTGAATTTAACAACTTTAGGGAACAGCCTCCTGACGAGTGAGAAGTTGAGTTTGAAGCTGAAGATAACTGTGCACGTGTCTAAGGTCAAAGTGACAAAAAGGATGGATTAACTTGACTCAGTTGATAATGCTATCACCAGCAAGTTAGAAATATGTAGGTTCAAGGTATAAGAGCTTGAGTGTGACACTTTAACTGACAACCTGCTTTCCTTCAGTGCAGTGAATGTTAAGCAATAATACATGAGAACAATTCTATGTCATAAGCATGGTTGACTGGTTAACCTGTTTGCTTTATTCCAAAGGGAACAATCCCAGCTTCTCCAATCTGATCTTGTAACTAAAATTCCTCACCCCAGGACCCATTCTGGTAAATCCCCTCTGCACCCTGTCAAGGATCCTCAAAACCTTCCTAAAGTCTATTGGCCAGAACTGAACGCAATACTCTAGTTGTGGCCTAACTAGGGCTTTATACAGGTTTGGCATAACTTCAGAGATAAAAACAAAAAAACTGCAGATGCTGGAAATCCAAAACAAAAACAGAATTACCTGGAAAAACTCAGCAGGTCTGGCAGCATCGGCGGAGAAGAAAAGAGTTGACGTTTCGAGTCCTCATGACCCTTTGACAGAACTTGAGTTCGAGTCCAAGAAAGAGTTGAAATATAAGCTGGTTTAAGGTGTGTGCGTGGGGGCCGGAGAGAGAGAGAGAGAGACCCCACCCCCTTTCTGTTTCCCCCTTCCTTTTTTTTTCCAATAAATTATAAAGATTTTCCCTTTCCCACCTGTTTCCATTATTTTTTAAAAAAAACACCCCCACTAGAGCTATACCTTGAGTGCCCTACCATCCATTCTTAATTAGCACATTCGTTTAGATAATATCACCAACTTTAACTTTAACACCTATGTGTTCTTTTGTACCATTGTTGTTGACATCTTTTGATGATCTGCTTCTATCACTGCTTGTTTGTCCCTACAACCACACACCACCCCCCCCACCTCTCGCTCTCTCTATCTCTCCGCCCCCCACACACACACCTTAAACCAGTTTATATTTCAACTCTTTCTTGGACTCGAACTCAAGTTCTGTCGAAGGGTCATGAGGACTCGAAACATCAACTCTTTTCTTCTCCGTCGATGCTGCCAGACCTGCTGAGTTTTTCCAGGTAATTCTGTTTTTGTTTTGGCATAACTTCCTTGCTTTCATACTCAATGTCTCTATTTGTGTAGTTCAAGATCCCATAAGCTTTGATAATTACCCTGTCAATACCTCCTGTCAACTTCAAAGGTTTATGCACATATCCCCAGGTAAATATGTCCTCATGCACTCTTTAGAACTATGCAATTGAGTGTATATTGGTTTAACATTCAACATCTTCAAATTTCTCAGCACTGCCCAAGAGTGTTAACATTGACTATCCACTTACACTCTTGTATGTGAGTGGTCAGTGTTGTCAACTGAGCTTAGTTAGCCCCTCTTTACCTACCCCACCATCACCGCTCCCCCCCCCCCCCCCCATAGCTTCAAACTCCAATCTGCTGGTCGAGGTCCTGCTCTTCAGCACTCCTTGGTTGAAGGCCCCAAACTCCCCTACTGTCAAGCTGAAAGCCTCAAGCCCTATGGGTTGCTGTTGCTTTTCAGATGTTATTATAGGGCTGGTTTTTATTGGATCCTTCATTACCCACTGCCTCCCTCGCCAACCCACACAATATAAAGTTTCTGTTTATATGCTTATAACGGGGGTTAGGTAGCCTAGTGGTTATGCTACTGGACTAATAATCCAGAAACCTGAATTAATGATCTGGTGACACAAGTTCAAAACCAAGCACAGCAGCTGGAAGGGTAAACTTAGTTAATTAAATAAATCTGGAATAAAAAGCTAGTATCAGAAAGGGTGACCAAAAAACTACCAGATTGTCATAAAAACCCATCTGATTCATTAATGTTCTTTAGGGAAGAAAATCTGCAATCCTTAACTGATCTTGTCTACATGTGACACCAGACCCACAGCATTGTGCTTGAATCTTAACTGGCCTAGGAACCACTCAGTTATATTCAAGAAGGTGGGTCACCACCACCTTCTCAAGGGGCTGAATTTTACACTGATCTGGCAGGTGCATGCCTGACCCGATTGTGCGTGAAATCTCATGCGATGACATCAGGTGAGCATCCCGACATCATCCTGCGCTCATGTGATATCTTGGTTGGCAGGCGTGCTTCTGACTTTTGCGCAATTTAATGGGCAATTCAGCCCACTAATGGTGCAACTTTCTGTCATTTTACGTAGCCTGTCCAACCTTACGGTTGGCAGATGGGCAAATCGGCCATGTGGCCTTTGCACTTTTCAAAAAACCTCGTCCACAAGCAGGATGAAATAAAATATAAATAAATTCCTGTGGACAGCATTTTCATAAGCTAAATTTTCAGGTGACTGATTATGATAGATGGACACTTTTTTTTCAGCTTTTGAAACCTTTATTTTTGCTGTTTCAGATCTTCAGCTCCCTGAGGCAGCTCTCTGTGTTCAGGGAGCTGTCAGCACTGACCCGGACCCATGTTCACGTGATCGCCTGCCCTCTTCCCACTCCCACCCTGGTAGTGTTGAGCTTTCCAGCATGCATTTCACGTTGGCTGGCCATTAGCTGAGCTGAAAATTCAGGCCAAGGTGAATTGGAGATAGGCAACAAAGGCTGGACTTGCATTCCCTGTGGAGACCGATAACTTTTCAAAAAAGGTATGAATTTCCCACTGACCAATTCAAAGGATCACACAACAAAATTTCATGTTTCAAGGCATATTACTGTAACAAACAAACTAAAATCAACATTGACTATACATTACTTAGTTGGCAACTAATAAACTGAACTACAGAAAATGTATCCCCCATCTAACTTCTTAACACAAAGGAAAACTCCACACCCCATTTATACATTATACTGCACTCTACATAGACTTGTAATCCTAAGTTTAAAGTCCAACTCCTCTGATTAACAGGGTCCCTTTTCCCTGCTTCGCCAAGGTGAATCTTCCAGTGTCCTTCTAAACCAAGTCCTCTTCACTCAACCCTCTGAGCATAATCAAATGGACTCCTTGTTGTGAGGTTCCCTCTGGGGATTCCATGGTCTCTAATTTCTCACAATCCATGTTTCGTTGAACACGAGTTCCATTCTCACCAGCCCTTTGCTGGAGGGTTAACACAAATGCAATCCTTCTTGGCATAGCAACACATGTTGTATGTTCTTTTTTCCCAACTCCTTCAGTCCGACTGCCTTTGAAGATCTGCAGCAGTAAGGCTAGCTACCTTTTTATCTTTGAGAGCAGGTGTTGAAGCTCACACCTGACTTTGAGTAGATTTTGACCCAAGCCCCTGCCCCCATAGCAACCAGGTCACATGGACTTTTTCTGTCCAGAGTTCATTATAATTTCACACCGTCACACCATTCCAGGTCATTCTGTTTTACTTTAGCTTAAAATAGATATTTTAAAACATAACTGTCTTATAATGTCCAGCAGTCATAACTCCAATGATGCCCACATCCTTTGATTGAATTTTAAAAATTAAACAATTGTGGATTTTTTAAAGGTGATCAAAAATGGTAAATAAATGTAATTACTTCAAGACAGCTTATCTGTAAAAATTTCATGATTCCTACACTGTGGAGATTGAGAATATTGCATCAGTGTGCGAATAAAGTTACAGTTAATTCACTAAGAATGTTCACCTGGACAACATCCCAGAAGAACAGCAGACACCATGGAATTTGACACCAACATATGAAAGAGTAGGTGAGAAAAACACAATAGGCAAAGTTGTTTAAAAAAAGTATACAATTTACTTTATAATTCCATAGACATTATTTAGGGACACTCTTATATACATATTTATCATATTATTTACGTAAAGTGCATAGAACAGAAGCAATAAAAACTGTTGGAAATTTTAAGTAAAAAAGAATCAATCAGAACCTGAAAGAGAAAACATGGGTTAATGTTTCAGATAAGAAAGAACTGAATTTTCTATAGTTCTTGTCACATCCCCAACAGTTGTTATCTTAGCAAATGTGGTAACCATTCTGTACAGAGTAAGACCCTGCAAGTATCCATGAGGTGAATAACCAGCTCATCTGTGATTTTTTTTTTTGTAATGCAAGGTGAGGGAATAATATGGACAGAATTCTGAGCAAGTTCCATGCTCTTCTTTGTGAAAATGACACTCCTCAATATATATTCCTGTGCTTGCAGTTAGCTGCTTGGCTAAGACCATTGGGATCAGTAGAGAGGTACCCCAGCATGAGTCAGCCTCTTCAGGAAAAGGAGAAGACTTGGGAAAATGAGAGAATGTTGGCTATGATGAGATATTTCATTTTGCCCAGAACAGTAAAATCAGAGCTCATGGCCTACACTAGAGCTGGGATTAAATTCAAAGTTTACCCATGGAAACATCATTTCAGCGAGTGAGTGGTCAATCCATGTATTATGATCCCAGCTGATGTTACCCCTGGACAAGCCAGTTCTCAGGGTGGAACCCAGCTTGATAGATCCTAACTTTTATTTTTTGTTTAGATATGTGGAGAGGGGCGACTGAACAGAGGCACAGGAGCCAGCTGATGAACTTTTAACAAAATAATAAAACATTTATTAAACAAGAAAAGATGAACTATATTACAATACTCCTTCACCCATAACTATGCCTTCACAGATATTTATAGATTTGTATGGATAATGCAAGTTACAAAAGGTATCTTATACTCTAATGTTCGCAGTAGGTACACAGTCCATGTAAACCAATAGGCAACCTGTGGTCAGGCACACAATACTCTGAAACCAAGTGACAGATGCTAGGGATCTTTCCTCAACTCCCCCAGATGCTTGTCACACCCTGAGCCAACCAGTCTCGCTGATATCCATCTTTTACACTGGGGTTTCCAATCTCCAGCTTCCAAGGACTCACTTTGGAGTCTTCTCCCAAACCGACACTTTCTCTCAGATGCCTTCTGCAAGGGTCCACCTTCAGGGTTTCAAACTCTCTTTCTGATCACCACGTGCACTCAATTTCCTTCCATGCACACTCTGTCTCACAAATGCTCAGCTATGCCCCAGAACACCATTGCTTTACATGCCCATAGCAAAGAGTTACAGATCTCTGGCTATCCCCTTTGAATCTTCTGGCTTCTTGCATGCCTGAATCACTTTCAATCTGCATCCTGCAGCTTTATCCCTTCAAGCTTGGGGCCTTCCTCTCTGCTCCTTGTTTTCGCTTCCACAGAACCAGATCTTTTCCAGATTCCTGTCCTTCCTTTGACATGGTTGTCTGCTTGGGACATTTCCTGTTCCACTCCCCTGGATTTGGGGACTTTTTTTTTTAGTTTTTGGAACCTGCTTCTGCAGTTTTCTCTCCTGTCCAGCCTCCTTTGGCCGCTGACTTCAGCTTTAGTTTGGGACTTGCTAACTGTCCCTCTGCTGTCCAGCCTCTCTGGAGTCCTAGCTTCAACTGAACTTTGGTTTGGGACTGGCTATCTGTCCCTTCTAGGCTGCTTCTGCTAGCAACTGCTTCCAGCTGAACTGAAACTGCTTTTCTTTAGTTTTGTGTGTGTGTGTGTGTGTGTGTGTGTGTGTGCGTGTCAGTGTGTGTGTGTGTGTGTGTGTGTGCGTGTGTGTCTGTGTGTGTGTGTGTGTGTGTGTCTGTGTCTGTGTCAGTGAGTGTGTGTGTGCGTGTGTGTCAGTGTATGTGTGCATGTGAGTGTGTGTGTGCGCGCGTGTGTCAGTGTGTGCATGTGTGTGCGTTTGTGTGTCAGTGTGTGCGCGTGTGTGTGTGTGCGTGTGTGTCAGTGTGTGTGCGCGTGTGTGTGCGTGTGTGTCAGTGTGTGTGTCAGTGTGTGCGTGTGTGTGTCAGTGTGTGTGTGTCAGTATGTGTGTGTCAGTGTGTGTGTGTGTGCGTGTCAGTGTATGTGTGTCAGTGTGTGTGTGTCAGTGTGTGTGTGCGTGTGTGTGTGTCAGTGTGTGTGTATGTGTGCGCGTGTGTGTGTCAGTGTGTGTGTGTGTGTGCGTGAGAGTGTGTGTGTGTGTGTGCGTGTATGTGTGTGTGTGAGCGTGTGTGTGAGTGTGTGTGTGTGAGTGTGTGTGTGTGTGTGAGTGTGTGAGTGTGTGAGTGTGTGAGTGTGTGTGTGAATGTGCGAGTGTGTGTGTGTGAGTGTGTGTGTGCGTGTGCGTGTGCGTGTATGTGCGTATCCTCCCTCTTCGGACCCCTGTTCCCCGGCAATAGCAGTTTTTCTTCTACTCTTGTTTTAACTTTCCTAAACAACTACCCCCCCCCCCACCCCTTGATAACACAGACCTCCACTTCAAGGGTCATAAAACTCATTAGAAATGCGGGTATACAAACAGAGCTTTCGACCTGCTGTCTGCACTCTAAAATGAAACTAGATCCCAGGTTTCACCCTTTAACCCACAAATAGAGAAAAACATAAAGGAATAAAGTATTAAAATGGTGGAGTGTTGTTGCAACTGTACAAGGCATTGGTGAGACCGCACCTGGAGTACTGGGCACAGTTTTGGTCTCCTTACTTGAGGAAGGATGTAGCTGCATTGGAGGCGGTTCAGAGAAGGTTCACTAGATTGATTCCAAAAATGCGGGGCTAGTCTTATGAGGAGAGAGTGAGCAGTTTAGGCCTATGCTCGCTTGAGTTTAGAAGGGTAGGAGGAGATCTAATTGTATATAAGATGCTAAAGGGGATAGACAAAGTAGGCGTGGAGCAGATGTTTCCCCTTGTGGGACATTCTAGAATGAGAGGCCATAGTTTTAGGCTAAGGGGAGGTAGATTTAAATCAGAGATGAGGAGGAATTAATTTTCTCAAAGAGTCGTGAATCTGTGGAATTCACTGCCTCAGACTGCAGTGGATGCCAGGACACTGAATAAATTTAAGGAGGAGTTAGACAGATTTTTAATTAGTAACGGGTTGAAAGGTTATGGGGAGAGGGCGGGAAATTGGAGTTGAGGTCAAAATGAGATCAGCCATGATTGTATTGAATGGCGGGGCAGGCTCGAGGGGCTGAATTGCCTACTCCTGCTCCTAGTTCTTAAGAACTTAAACTCAAAGGTATACCTTATTCCTAACACCCCAAAATACAAATATAACTTACTTAAACAATTTCCTACCACATGGAACAGGCTACCTAGGGGAACAGTGGAAACAATATTCATGAACACAAATGCAAATCAGCTAGATTTATTTCAGAGAATAACATTGTGGGACACAATATACGAGTAATCTGAGTCATGACATGTGGTGAGTGTGTGGTACTTGTGAGCAACAGGTGACTTTGGGCCAACATAGATCAGCAAGCACTTACTAGATGGGATTTAGAGCATATTAAAAAAAAAGATCTAATGCCTTTCATGGCCACAGAACTTCCCCCAAAGCACTTTACAGCCAATAAAGGACTTTTGAAATGTAGGCACTGTTGTAGTGTAGTGAACACAGTAGCCAATCTGCGCATAGTGATCTCCCACAAACAACAATGTGAAAATGCCCAGATAGGTTTTTTTTGAGATGTTGCTTTGGGATAAATATTGTCTAGGGCACCAGGGCTCTAATAAGAGAGCTAGATGTCGCAGAGGCTGGAAATCTGAAATAAAAACATGAAATGCTGGAAACACTCAGCAAGTCAGACAGCATCTGTGGAGAGATAACAGGATTAAAGTGGATGCACTCTCATCAGAACAAGTTCCAGCATTTTCTGTTTATGCACCACGCAAAACCTTTGAAATAGTGAGATCTTTTACAAACAGCTGAGATGGAGCAGGCAGAGCCTCCATTGAATACCTCTTTCAAAAAATGGCACTTTCAACAGTCCAGCACTGGAGAGTCAACTTCGATTTTTGAGCTCAAAGTCCCGAAGGACTTAAACCCATAACCTTCGAACTCGGAGGAGAGAATGCTTCCAATTGATCCATGGCTGACTGGATACGTACGTGCGGTTTTGAAGGAGCTCACGTTGCGATTGATATTATGATTAGTTTCTCCGTATTGTATCATGTGACTGGTAGAAGGTTAAATAGGCAAAACCATGGCAAAAACAAAAACAGAAATACCTGGAAAAACTCAGCAGGTCTGGCAGCCTCGGCAGAGAAGAGCACAGTTGACGTTCCGAGTCCTCATGACCCTCGTGTGCTCTTCCCCGCCGAGGCTGCCAGACCTGCTGAGTTTTTCCAGGTATTTTGGATTTCCAGCGTCCGCAGTTCTTTGCTTTTATCTCAAGGTAAAACCATGGTCTGTTTTCCACAGGCAATTCTTATGTTGCTAACACTGCTGGGGGAGGGAGTTTAAAGGCAGGATCTCCTCTGTTTGTCCTTTAACCATGTGCCAGGATTTAAAAAAAGATATAACCAACTTGTAAACACACGCCACATACTCTCTCTCATTCTACAAGTGCTTGGGGGGAGTAAGGAATTACCCAGCCGGGCCCAGCCCCATCACGTGACCAAAAAAATCACGTGACCCGTGGGAGCGCTCTATCTTTAGTCGCGAAAGGGGCGCGCCGGCGCGCGGCGGGCCTGCACGGCTGGGCGGGGCCGCGCACCCGGCGCGCGCAGGGGGCGGGGCCGGCGCCAGTGGCCTCGAGCCGAGCGGCGGCGTCAACAGGGAGAGAGCTGAAGACGGCCGAGCGGGTGCGGGGGAAGAAAGCACCTGAAGCTGAGGAGAAATATAGATTATTTTACTCCTTCATAGTTCCCTCTGGTGTGAATTTACTGGTTTATTTATATGTTTTGCTCCCGTCCAAATAAATAATTTACAGAAGATGGAACTGGACGATGGGGTGGTTTACCAGGATGACTCCAACACTAATGCTATGTCGGAGCGGGTGTCGGGCCTGGCGGCCAGTATTTACCGGGAGTTCGAGCGGATGATCCGCAAGTACGATGAGGACGTGGTGAAGGACCTGATGCCGCTGGTGGTCGGTGTGCTGGAGAACCTGGACGCGGTGTTCGCCGAGAACCAGGAGCACGTGGTGGAGCTGGAGCTGCTGAAGGAGGACAACGAGCAGCTCATCACCCAGTACGAGCGGGAGAAAGCCCTGCGGAAGCACGCCGAGGAGGTGAGTGAGTGTCCCGGGCCGAGCTGCCGCCGTCAGGACGGCTCCCGCTCAGCCCTCTCAACCGAACCCTCATGAGAGCCCGCCCCCTCATTGGACAATTGCGTCAGCTTGGAGCGCAGCCCTCTTCGCCTTCCGCACGGCGATTGGCCGACTGTCCTGTCACTCAGCTCGCCAGCACGTTAGATTGCACTGGATGACAACCTAACGGGCCCCAGTTTTCAAAACAGCCCAACTTGTGTTTTCTTTCTTTGAAAAAAAGTGGGGGGGTTATTTATCCAGGGAGGTTGTTTAGACATTGACTTGTTTTGATACTGTATTTGCCTCTCAGTACCGTCTGGCATGTACTGGCAAAGTGTTTTCCTGCATGTCATCTGCATGAATAAGCCCAACATGGGATGTGGGTTGAAAGCAAGATCTTAAAGTGATGAAGTCTTTCTTACTCAGCCAGAATGAACAATAAAATAAACTTTTAACTCATCTGTTGTAGAATTTTCTTCTCCCTGCCCCATCCTCAAAAAACTAAGGCAAACATAGTTCACCATGCATTAGTTAAGAGCTTAAAATGGGAACTCCCCATCTCTCTTAGTTAAGATGTTGAGTCTAATGGCCTCAATTTAGTTTTATTCCAAAAAAAAAGGTTTGGGGACTTCTTCTTAAAACTAATATCCTGTCTAAAACAGGATATTGAGAGCACAGGGAAATAAAATAAAAAAGTACAATTATTTTTGTTTTATAGGTATTGCACAACATGAAATGTATAAAGGATCATGGAGTTACTTGTGAGGAGACTTGGCAGGGTTTGGAAGTGCAGCATTTATTTTCCTGTGAACAAAGTTATATAACTAAACATGTTGACAATTTCTGTAGTTTTATAACAATTTGCTTACTGTGATTTTCCTGGTACATTTGCAAATTAGGAGTTGTTTAGGACATCAAATTAAGTTTGGCATTCAGAATCTTCCAGTGGTGATGTATGGTAGGCTTTGATGTTGAGTAAACAGTATTATGGCAGAAGTGTGTACAAATTGGTGAATGAAAGTCCAGACTGTTGTATGATGTCACCTGCAACTTCAATGCTTATTAAATCCTCTTCTTTTCGAGTAGTGTGTTATCACCAAATTGCATGTTGGCCTGTCCCTTCCTCTATTGGCACGTACTCTGCTTTTGAGCAGCCTTGTTTGTTCCACCCCTTTTGTGTCTCATTTAAAATTGTCATTCTTGATCGTCCACCCAATACCATAAAAATTTTCTCACCAATATATTGTCACTGAAAACGCGATGCTAGTTTCCACATGCACAATGACGATGGCTAGCACTGTCTCACCATCAGCTTTCTCAACCCTTTCACTGTCTCTAAATTGTCAGATTGCTTTAGTATCTAATATCAGATGAGCAGAAATTTCCTCCAACTGAGTGTTAGGAAGACTGAAGCCATTGTCTTTGGTCCCCAACAGAAACTCTGCTCCCTAGCCACAACTATTGTACTCCCTGATAATATATGGGGCTGACCCAGACTGTTTGCAGCCTTGATGTCATATTTAATCTCAAGATGAACTTCTGACCATATTCATGCCATCTGTAAGACCAACTATTTCCACCTCTGTAACAGTGCCCAGGGATTTGTTACTTCTGGACTTGACTGTTTCAGTGCACTGCTGGCCAGACTCAAGTTCTACCCTTTGCAAACTGGAGGTCATCCAAAACTCTGCCTGTATCTTAACTTGTACCAAGTCAGTTTCCCTATAGCCCCTGACTGCAGAGTACTGAAACAGCAATGTGATATATAGGTTGAGGGATAAATTTTGACCAGGAGATTTGGGAGAAATCCCCTGCTGTACTTAAATAGTGCTGTGGTATCTTTACATCCATCTGAGGGGGTAGGCGGTACCTCTGTTGAACATCATCCCTGAAGGACAGCACCTCCGGCAGTATAGTGATCCCTAGGAGTGTCAGCATAGATTTTGTGCTCAAGACTCTGGAGTGGGACTTGGACCCATGACCTTAATTGAGCTGGGTGCTACCCACTGAGACACAGCTGATGCATGTATCATTGAGTGTTTTGAGGATGTTTGTGGAGGTGGTTGGTCATTGCAGACGGGGCTAACTCTGTCACCCTTTCACTTCCAGTTGCAGTAATGCTGCAACAACTTGTGGGAAGCCTTTGAGGTCAATTGTTAAACTTATTCTGCTTTGGCTGAGTGCTAATTCAGAATGAGCTGGAGATCTAACTTGACACCTTGTTGGCCTTTATGGTTCAGCCACTCCTTAGATAATCAGGGAGCTCTGGCCCACTGGATAATGTTTTGTGCTATTGTCAACCCTGAGTACTGTATGAGATGTGGCTTACCTGTTAATTTAATGCAAGGTGATAATCAGATTAACAGATCTAGCACTTTATCATGCAAAAAGACAATTTGAACTACAGCAGTGACTTTTCATACAGTACTTCATAGCATTTCCCATACATCATCTGGAACTCTAATTCTGATGTGCAGATTTATTTGTTGATCTTTGGATTGCTTATCTTGGAGAGAGTTCAACGAAGGTTTACATGATTATACCTGGGATGAGAGGGCTGTTGTGTGAGGAGAGATTGATGAGAAGGGGCCTATATTCACTGGAGTTTAAAAGAATCAGGTGATATAATTGAGACATAGAATAGTCTTAAAGGACTTGTTGGGGTAGATGCTGAGGTCTTTTCTCTGGACAGTCTGGAGCTACAGAGTACTTAAGCCATAGGCTATGGGTGAACTGACCCATGGCCCTACAACACAATTTTTCCCAGAATAAAAATAGAAAATGCTCAGCAAGTCAAGCAGCATCTTCCCATTTTCCCAGGTTGTCTTTGTTTCAACAATTGGTTCAAATTCTTTAGGTTTTCTAACCATGCCTTCAGCAGGATGAGCACTGCACTCGGGGATATTCCTCTCCAAACCATCCATCTCTCTGCCACCCTTCTTTAAAGCCCTCCTTAAAACCTAACTCCTTGAAGAATTTTCTGTTTACCGCTCCTAATTTCTCCTCCTTTGTCTAATTATGCATTTATTTGAAGTACCTTTGGATGTTATTGTACGTTTTATGTTGGATAAATGAATGTTATTTTCCTTCGCTTATTAATGTAAAAGAAAGTCGGTTTGAATAGAATAAATTCAGAGCACATTGGGATGCCAATTAGTTCATGTCCTAATCTTCTGAATAGGAAGAAGACTTTTTGGTTGTCTGAAAGACTCGAAGGTTAACATGCAGGTACAGCAAGCAATTAGGAAAGTAAATATATATGAGCCTTTATTGCAAGGAACTTGGGAGTATGAGTAAAAAAATCTTGCTGCTATTTACATAAGGCTTTGGTGGGACCATACCTGGAGTACTGTGAACCATTTTGGTGGTTTTACCCAAAGAATGATTTACTTGCCTTAGACGGGATACAACAAAAGTCCTCAAGATTGATACTTGGGGTGAGAGGGCTTTCCTATGAGGAGAGATTGAGTAGAATGGCGTTCTGGAGTTTAGAAGAATAAGAGGTGATCTCATTGAAACATGTATGGTTCTGAAAGGGCTTGACTGGATTGATGCTGAGAGACTTTTAACCCTGGTTGCAGTCTGGAACTTTGGGGTACCAGTTTTGGGGTAATGGGTCGACCATTTAGGACCAAGATGAGGAGAAATTTCTTCACTTAGTCGGTTGTGAATCTTTGGAATTCTCTACATGAGAGAGTTGCGGATGCTCAGACAATGAATGTAATCAAGACTGAGATCATGAATCAAGGGATCTGGAGGTAGAATGGGAAGGAGTTCAACCATGATCTTAGTGAATGGCAGAGCAGACTTAATGGGCCTTGCTTTACTCCTCCTATTTTTTATATTCTAACAAAGAGTAAATGGAACCAATTTGAATGTGTAAATTGTCACTCAGTAACTTATTAAATCAGCACCATGAATGACTATTAGTTATATCACTGAAAGTGCAAGATTGTGATTAGATTTTATTTATCTGGTGCTCGTTGTTGAAGTAAAATGTAGTTTACACATCGTGGAATAGAGATACAATTGGTACAACTAAAGGATATCAAGTTATTGGTGATGGAAATCCTTGTCCCTAAATGACAGTACCTTTTTTGTCCCTCCTCTGTGTCTGTGCTTCCATAAAACAGCTTTTCTCTGCCTCCTAACATGTGCACCCTAGAGGCTAGATCTCTGTGTATTTCTTTCCTTTCTTAGGCAGTCTGACCTAGTTAATTTTAAAGTCAAGTGACTGGCTCCTTTAGACAACAAGCTCAGTTTCACATTGATCTACAATGCCTTAATCTTGTCATGAATCACATCTGCAGGGCTGATTACAACTTAATTTGAACTCCTCTTGTGGATATGTAAAATAGAAAATGGTTAACTGCTTTGTTAAATTTAAACTTATGCTGGAAATTTGTGTAATCAAAAGACTGTACTAATAATATGCCTTGTATTCAGGTTAAGTTCAGATACATAAAAAGATTGTTAATCTGCTGCACCTTTTAAGGCAGAAGTGCAGATCTTAATGACGTTTAAGCTAAACATGTCCCTGGAAGATCATTACAGATCTAAGGGATGAGTTCATTCTGACATTGTATGATTTATGTTGTAAATGACAATATAAAATCACGTTTCAGCTAATGTATGTAATTTTGTTGGTGACTGAAGATAGTATTTAATAACGTAGCTATTTAGTGTGAAGTCATAACCTACTTTTTGTTTTTAGATCATTACATTTTTTTCTGTAACTAGTTTTAAAACTTGGATTAAGTTGAACCTACATTTTAGTAATTTCACAAATTACAGTATATGCATTCTGAATAGATTTGAGAAAATGTTATATCCATAATCAACCTCAAGCAGTACTTGAAACCACATCTTAAATCATTTCTTTATGTGGAAAGAGTGTTGGGCTATCTATGGGAAAACATGCCTTTGATAATTCTAGTTTTCACTCTGCCTTCAAACAAAAAAAAAGCAACCATTTATTGTGTCTTAGCCTTAATACCTTGCCAAGTGTTCAAGGAAATCAAATGTTTTCATTAGTCAGAACAGAATTCTAACCTGTAATGTGGCTGATAAATAGATTTCACTAGACTATAATTTTGATGTCTGGTAAATTATACAGTATGGTATTAAGTGCTTCCATCATTTCCTGTGTATTTAAATCTGCCTATTTCCAGTGTTTTTAACTCTTATTTAGTTAACAGCTTTTAAGTATCTGAAACATTTTAAAAAAAATAATCTGTTTCTGAGTTGGTAGTCCCTGTTGTTGATGTTTCTTTTTCATTTGTCCCATTTAGATTTGTCCACCCGTCTTGGCAGATGCTGGATAATAACAATGTAGTTAAAATTCTTTAATGGGATGTGAGTGTCACTGGCAAGGTTAGCATTTGTTGCCCATCCCCAATTGCCCTTGCAAAGATGGTAGTGAGCTTCCTTCTTGAACTGCTGTGTTCCATGTGGTGTAAGGGAGGGAGTTCCAAATTTTGACCCAGTGACAGTGAAGGAACGGCGAAGTAGTTTGAAGTCAGAATGATGTGTGGCTTGAAGGGGAACTTGCAGGTGGTGGTGCTCTATACATCTGTTGCCTTTGCCCTTCTAGATGGTAGAGGTCGTGGGTTTGGAAGGTGCTGTCGAAGGAGCCTTGGTGAGTTGCTTCTGTGCATCTTGAATATAGTACACACTGTTACCACTGTGCATCAGTGGTGTAGGAAGTGAATATTTATTGTGGTGGGCGGGGTGTCAATCAAGCGGGCTGCTTTGTCCTGGATGGTGTTAAGTGGTGGATAGGCTTTGGGGAGTCGGGAGGTGAGTTACTTGCCTCAGAATTTCCAGTCTCTGACTTGCTCTTGTTGCCAGAGAATTTATATGGCTAGTCCAGTTCAGTTTCTGGCCGACGCTAACCCCCAGGGTGTTCATAGCGGGGGATTCATTGAAGGTCAAGTGAAGGTGGTTGGATATTCTCTTGTTGGAGATGGTTATTGCCTGGCACCTGTGTGGTATGAATATTACTTGCCACTTATCAGCCCAAACCTGAATGCTGTCCAGGTCTTGCTGGATATGGACATGAACTAGTTCAATCTCTGAGGAGTTGCAAATGGTACTGAACATTGTGGAATCAGCACAAACATCCCCGCTTCTGACCTGTGGGGTTAATCAACGCTCTTCAAACAAAAAGTACAAAACCTTAAACGTTATACAAGATTTGGTGAAAGTATGAAATTGCACCGTGGTCTGTGTTTGTACTCACCTGGACCTAGACACTGAATTGTGAAACTAAGAAATTTCCATACTGCAGTGTGTCTCCTTATTTTCCCTCCTGTACTTCAAGCTTTAAGTAAGATGCATTCCTGTGTATGATTTATCATGGTGGTGCACCATTCTTTTTGTACTATTCTCATGCTGGTGTTTGTAAAGACTGCTGAATAAAAGCGGACATGTGGTTTAGTTCTGGAGGACACCACACTTTGGAAAAGGTGTGATGGCATTGGAGAGAGTGTAGAAATGATTTACAAGAATGGTTCCAGGGATGAGGAAATTCAGCTATGAAGATGTTGGAGAAGCTGGGAATTTTTCTTGGAGAAGAGAACGCTGAGAAACGATTTGGTAAAGGTATTCAAAACCATGAGGGGTCTGGTCAGAGTAGATAGGGAGAAACTGTTCCCGCTCTTGAAAGGATGGAGAACGAGAGGGCAGAGACTTAAAGTAATTGGCAAAAGAAGCAGAAGTGACATGAGGAAAATCTTTTCACACAGCGAGTGGATAAGATCTGAAATGCACTGCCTGAGAGTGTGGTGGAGGCAGATTCAATTGAGGTATGCAAAAGGGAATTAGACTGTTATGTGAAAAGGAATAATGTGCAGCAGGTGGGAGAGTGGCACTAGTTAAGTTGATCATTTGGACAGCCAGTGCAGACAGAATAGGCCAAATAGCCTCCTGTGCTGTACAATTCTGTTATTCTGCCAGCTTGCACGAGCCAAAAAAATGGGGACTTACAAGTTTGAGTTTGAACTTGAACAACCCTTCCCCTCTTTGAACTTTATCTCATTTACCGTCTTTTCTTAAAGATGTTTTTTTGCTCTGGGTCTGGTTCCATGAGTGATCGCAGCCCTCAAGTACAATCTCCATGTCATCATTCTTCAAAGGTGAAGTTAGCCATTGAGTATTGTTGGGCTATTTGACTTTCTTTTGTGAGAGGAGATCAGAGTTGGGCTGAATTCTGACCTTGCCTGAAGTTCATATGCAGATTTTCCAGCAAGGATACTGAAGCCAGTGACTTATTCCTGTTTCTGTAAGCTTCTCCAACAGTACACCCCTCTGATATCTGCGCTCCCTCAATTTTGTGAATCCCTGATTGCAATTGTTCCACCATTGGCAGCTGTGTATTTGGTTGCCCAGACCATAAATACCTTAAAACTCTCCTCCGTGCCCACGCTTTCGGACATCTGTCCTAATACCTCCTTATGTGGCTCGATCAGTGTTCCTGGGAAGCTACTTGGGATGTTCTCTATTGAAGGTGCTATACAAGTGAAAATAAGTGAAATTAGCTAATAATGTCATATCCTAAGAAAGTTGCAGTACCAAATGTTATTCATTTCATTAGGTCTGCATTGATGTTTTATTTTATGGGATATCCATATCCAATTGAAATAAATTTATTATTCTCATCTTTGGTTTCAAATCTGCCTACAGTCTTTTTTCTCCACTCATATCCATGACTGTTTGGTGCCCTGTGCCACTTCAACAGCTTTGCGTTTCATGGTTCTAACCACCTCCTTTTACTACAGGCAGGCAGCCCTTTCAGATGCCGATACCTCCATCCTCAACCAGGATGGCCTGTGCTTCATTTCAGACGGAGGAGAAAGGGCAGAGTATGAAGGTTTATACAGTTGATTTTATTTGTATCAGTTAGTTGGTTGATAAATTATTGATATTTACCTAGGTATCTGAAAGGCAGAAGGAGCCTTTGTAATATTTTCTGTAATTGTGTGTCTGTCAAATTGAAAAATATTTCCGTTAACTGAAGTAGCTGTCAGCCTGTTTAACTGTCAGCCTTGGCTCAGTGGTAGGTAGCACTTTTGCTTCTTATACAGAAGGCATGGATTAAAGCCCCTCTCCAAAAGGCTTGAACAGAAAATATTGGCTGCCATTGCCATGCAGTGCTGAGTAATATTTCAAATGACATGTTAAATATCAGCCCTCACTATCATATGATGCTCTTTGAAGAAGAGCAGGTGACTTTCCCACACTTGAGCATGTTGTTTGAATTTGGTCACAGTTTTCTCGATTGAGATGATTTGCCCAACTGAAAGGTAAGTAAACTACCCCATTAGTTTTAGAAATTCTTAGAGTATGATGCAGGTCTGCTCTTGAAACACTTGTTTAAAAAGTTGCAGGTGACTGCAAATGCTTGATACTTTTTCCTTTGGCTGGAGTTTGTGTTATAAACATACAGATTTGTCTTGTTTGGTGGCAATGTTTCCCGTTTCCTCATCTGTCTGCAGTAGGTGGGAGTTACAGTGGGGAAGGGCAGTGTTTTTAGTATAACTCTCCTAAAATCATTTCTGAAATGTAAAAGCACCCAGTGATTAAAAATACATGGTGCTCTGGGACAAATGGTAGAAGAAAAAAGACTAACCAAGGAACACTTTACATTTCAAACAGGATTGAATAAGAATTCTTGATGGTATTTATTCTTTTCAAGTAGATTCATTTCCATTGACCTGTTTGTTCAGGGAACCATAGACAAACAATATTTATAAAAGGGCAGTTTCCTCTAAGCTATGCATTTTTGCTTGCGTTTTAAAGTTGGTGGTTTTGATGTGTAATTGTTAGTGGCAGATTAACTGAAAATAACTACAGCTAGTTACTTTTTTTCCTGGAATTGTGTGTCAGGTTTCAGAATGGGCACTAATTGCCTCAGTAGTTCCAGTGCTTCACCCAAGTCTTCAAGCTTGAGTTGGGCAGTGGGTTTTCATGAACTGTTTGCCAGATGGCAGCCTAACACTTGCTGATTCTGATTCGACAGGCTTGTTTTTCCAGCAGGGTTGGTGGATAGTAATGGAGAGCTGGAACTCTAGTTGCTTTTGTTTCCTGTTCCCTACCCAGAGACAGAATGTATTGATTATTGTTGTAGTTTTTAATTGTTTAGAAATAGAATCAGAATTCTCATTTATCTTCCTTGATTGAGAAAATCTTATTTTACACTGATAGGAAATTGTAGATCAGTTAAAAAAACTCTAAAGAGAATCTGAAATACCACAGAGATATTTCTGTGATGTAGCTAAGCCATTGCAGTTTCTTACCGTTGCCTTTCTCTTGTGTGTATAGGATCAAATTAAATATGCAGTACCTGGCAAAGAATCAGTATTGTAAAGTTTTTAAAAATGTATACCAAGATGTTAAAATTCATGAACTTATTTAATTCTGAAATCCTATCACTTCTATGCTCTAATTATAATCTGCAATCCTTCCAATATGTTAAAATTATAAAAGATATTGGTTCAGTGGGTATTGAGTTTTTGTGCCTAGCCAGAACGAGAAAAATCTGTCTTTCTTATCTCCTTTATGACGTGCCTTAATCCTACTCTTTTTGTCATCAGTCCTAATATTTCCATATGCATCTCAGTCAAATTTTGCTTCATAACGTTCCTGTGAAGTGCCTTGGGATGTTTGATTATGTTAAAGGTGCTTTAAACTACAAGTTGTGGTTAAGGATAATAGCGATGAAATCTGAGTGAAATAAATCTTTAAGTTGTTAGACCGTTCAGAAGAGAATATACAACATTGGGCCAGAATATCTGAAATGAATGCCAGATTGATAGATTAAATGTTAGCTAATATCACTTTGGTTAATTTAATAAATTTTGATGTAATAAAGTATTAGTACCACTGAGCTTGGTGAACCATGAAATTTTCCCTCTTCTCCTGTGGCTTTCAGATTGTAGAATATTTTACAAGATCATGTTAAATTAGGATTTGGATTACAGGAAATTAACATCTATGGTTTAAACAAAAAGGAACCCCCAACACAGAAAAACAGTACTTGGAGTCAGACTTGGTGAAGAACAAAAACACATCAAGTAGAGAAGTCTACTAGGCAAAACTTTAAACTGTGTGTTACTAAATTTCCTCTCCCACCCAGTTGTTCTCTTGCCCCCTTATTTTTTGATGGGCTAACAGTTTCTTGTGGTAGAAGTTAGTGCTCACAGCCTACTGCTAATCCATTACTTTTGCAATGTTTGGTGATCTGGGAATGACTAGGTGACTGCTTTATTTCTAAATTTCTTTTCCATATACAGAGGTTCCTGGCCTCTGCTCAGTCTTTGATTCAATGTAATGAACATGGCAAAAATGTGAGCTGAGAAATGTATTCAAACTTGGTTTAGTGATGGCACTTTAGCCTCAGAATCAGGTGCTCATGTTTTCAAGCCCCACTCCAGAACTTGAGCACATAATCTAGACCGGCACTTAAAAGTGTAGTACCGAGGGAATGCTGTAATTTCTGAGGTGCTATCTTTCGTTTGTCACGGTAAATAATCTGCATGCTCAAATGGACATAAAAGATCCCAAAGCAAAGTACCTTTCCAATCTATCCAAAAACGCAATCTGGCTATTTAATGTCATTGCTGTTTGTGGGACATTGCTATGGTCAACTTGGCTAACATTATTTACCTAAATAATGGTGAATATTTTAAAAGTAATTTATTGACTGTGAAGCACTTTAAGCTGTCCTGAGGTACTATATAATGCAATTTTTCGCCTCTTTATCATTTCTCTGTTTTTCTCTCCTCTGGATTTTAGCAGGTCCTGTATGCAGGCATGAATGGAATAGGTTAGACAGTTTCCTTTGATTTATGTACGATATGCTTCAAACGGCATTTGACAAATCAACAAGACTTTGCTGTGAAATTGTTTGCCCTGGCTTGAGGGCTGGGAAGTAGGGACTATAGTTTCAGGAATAGGGTTGGCCATTTAGGATTGAGCTGAGGAGAAATTTCTTCACTCGTAAAGTTGTGAATTTTGGGAATTTTCTACTCCAGAGAACTGTGGATGCTTAGTCATTGAGTGTATTCTGAGAGTGATGGAGTATTCGTGCACTGAGGCAGTTATGGGGATAGGGTGGAAAATTGGAGTTGTAATAGATGATCAACTATATTCTAATACTTGATTCCTGGGCAGTTTTTATGCAACATTAGTACTAAACAAGTGCTATCAGAAAAGTGACATTATAAGGAATATAGCTTGTGTGTTTTGCCACAATTTTCTGATAAGTGTACATTGCAAAATTTGTTGGGACTGTCAGTTCTCCAGAATCTGCTCTTTCACACAAAATGGCAATAGTGGTCTGCGGGTCCTGTAGGCTGTGCAGAGATCAGGTTGTTTATATCAGTAAGTGCTCAGAAGCATTGGAGTATTTGCAGTCGCATAAGGCATGAGTTCTACGAGGGGGTTCCAACTCTAGCATTGCAGATGCATAGAAGTACTGTTTATAATCCAGATGTTTCCCTATGGCTGTGTGGGGGGAATGGGAAAGATCTTTAGGTTCTGTGCAGTCCCAAGTTGCTTTTCTTCAGAGTGCCAATGACCTCAGAGAAAGTTGCAGATCAAACCCCTCTCCCTGGTGTTTTGTGTACAAGGCAGGGTAAAAGGGGAAGGTGACTTCATGCGCTGGTTTGGTTCTTGGTGTTTCAAGAAACACAGAACTGGTTATCCTAATTGTACAGATTTTTACTACCTTATTGAAAATACAAAGGGAGCTGAGACTTTGATATCTGGAAGAGAACCTGGTGGGCCTCAAATACTGAGAATGCCAAACCATTGCCAGCATAATCGTTTGATTATAAATTCTTTCATATTTCTAAAAGCTGGTTGTATATCAGCATTTCACTGTCACTTGCCAGTGATCAGTTTTTGCTGAGCCATAACAGCACAATTTGCTTAAATAAAAGCAGAAAACTGCGGATGCTGGAAATACAAAACAAAAATAAAAATACCTGGAAAAACTCAGCAGGTCTGTCTGGCAGCATCTGCAGAGAGGAACACAGTTAACGTTTCGAGTCCGTATGACTCTTCGTATGACACTTAGTTCTGTTGAGGAGTCATACGAACTCGAAACATTAACTGTGTTCCTCTCTGCAGATGCTGTCAGACCTGCTGAGTTTTTCCAGCACAATTTGCTTGCTGAGGTGCAGGGTGTTCCCTTATTGTGCTGCTACGTGTGCTTGATGTCCAATTTTAGTATTGCAAATTACTGGAACTGTTGATTAATGATGTATCGTTGACTTTTACACTGGTTTCCTTTTGATAAGTTTAGTACGTGAATTTTCCTTCCCCATTCTATATCCCCCCACCCCCGGCCAAATCTAGGTCGGGAGTGAAGTAAGAGGTGGTATGGTTTCTACTCTATTTCTAGAACTGAAATGAATCATTGCAGATTTTGACTGCATTTATAGGTGGAGCTCTGAAGATAATTTGTTCATTGCTTCAGACACGGTAGAAATAATTGTGAGTAGGTGTCAACTTTTCGGCTCCGACAACTTGATATCCAAATAGACAACTTTGTTGCATTACTGTCGGCTTTCCTTCGTGAGCAAGAGAAGACAGCGTTGTCATTGGTGTTTCTGATCTGCCTGGGCTCGACTGCATTGCCTGTCTATAGAAAACTCAGTATCCTTGCTGAAACATATGCAGAAAGTAAAGAGTATTTTAATTTTTGTGACATTTTGGGAATGGACAGGAAGTGTGCCTCATTGTTCACTGCCCTCCTCTGGGGAATCATCTGACTTTAATTTGGTGTGTTTGATTCCTGTTGCACAAAAAAAAACTTGCTGTGAGTTGAATTGTTATGAACTGTGACTGTTGCGTTCAGTGATAATGGCTTAAATAAAACATTACACCAAAACAATATTAGTTCAATGGTTGGAAAGTGTTTACATTTTAATTTGTTCAGTACATTATTATATAAACACAGAAATGGATGAGAAGCTGTTCACTTAATTACAATGTAATCAATGTCAAATGTTCTTGTAAAGTTATGGTCATGATTTGTAAGTATTTGCCTCTTCTCTATTTAAATGTGTGCATAGCCACAAAGAACCTAATGTGCAAATATTCCCTCCTTATAAGTACCATGCAGACACATTTAATTTGCAAAAATGCGTGTGTATATAACGTCCTGGAAACTTAATTTTTAAACTCAATATAAATCCTTTTTAAAAAAAAATCGATATTGCTTTGCCTACTGTAAATGTACTGTTCAGTTATTGATGAGATTTTTAAATAATAAACATAGCTATATATGGCAGAATGATTCCTACAAACAAGGAGTGTCAGCATATTGGAGGTACATAGTTGGTATTATACTGCTATTCACCTTACAGCACTTACTGTACAGTATTAGCACAGTAGAGAGGGATGACCTAAGTTCAGGAAACCAGGATGTAGAAGTGGTTTGGGTTGAGATGAGGAAGGATAAAGGCAAGAAGTCACTTGTGGGAGTGGCATACAGCCTCCTAATTGTAACTACACAGTAGGACAGAGTATAAAAGAAGAGATAATGAGAGCTTGCCAGAAAGGTACAACAATAATCATGGGGGATTTTAATCTACATATAGACTGGAAAAATCAAATGGGCAAAGATGACATAGATGAGGTATTCATAGAATGTTTTCGGGATAGTTTCTTAGAACAGCTAGTTCTGGAGCCAGCCAGCAGGCTATACTAGACCTGGTATTGTGCAATGAGTTGGATTAATTGGTAGCCTCCTAGCGCAGGCACCTCTAGGTAGCAGCGATCATAACATGATTGAATTTTACATCATTTTGAGGGAGAAACGAGTGCGCCTAAGACTAGCATTTTAAACTTAAATAAGGGCAATTATGAGAGCATGAAAGAGCTAGAAAAAGTGAATTGGCAAATGAGGTTAAGGGATATGTTACTAGAAGTTCAGTGGCAGACATTTAAAAGGATATTACAGATTACACAGAATATATACATTCCAATGAGAGAGAAAAATTCCAAAGGGAGGCCCACCATCCGAGGTTAACTAAAAAAGTTAAAGACTGTATCAGACTTAAAGAAAAAGCATATAATTACGCAAAGACGGGTGGCAGGTCAGAAGATTGGAAAAAATGACAAAAATATTAATAGGAGGGAAAAATTATAGTATGAGAAAAAGCTAGTTGGTGACATAAAGGCGGATAGTAAGAATTTATTTAAATAAGAAAAGAGTTAACAAATTGAGCATTGGTCCTATAGACAGAGTGTCTGGAGAACTGATAATAGAAAGTAGGGAGATAGCGGATGAATTAAACAGGTACTTTCCTTTGGGCCTTACCACAGAGCACACAAGTAACATCCCAGAAATTGCTGTAAATCAGGAAATGGAAGGAACTTGGGAAAATTACAGTCGCCAGGGAAGTGGTATTGAGCAAATTGTTGGGGCTGCTGGCTGACAAAATCTCCAGGTCTGGGTAGACTTCAGACCTAAGGTCTTAAAAGAAATGGCTAGTGAGACAGTTAATGCTCTGGTTCAAATTTTCCAAAATTCTCTAGATTTAGGGAAGGGGTTCTATTAGATTGGAAAATAACTCCTTTATTCAAAAAGGGAGGGAGACAGGAAGCTATAGGCCAGTCAGCCTATATGACATCTGTCATAAAGAAAATGTTAGCTCTTATTAAAGATGATATAGTAGGGCATTTAGAAAAATTCAAGGTAATCAGGCAGAGTCAACATGGTTTTGTAAAAGGGGAATCATGCTTATCCAATTTTTAAAAATTCACTGATGGGATGTAGGCATAGCTGGCCATGCTAGCATTTATTACCCATCCCTAGTTGCTCCCAGTTAAAAGGGCATTTAAGAGTCAACCATATTCCTGAGTCTTGAGTCACATGTAGTAGGCCAGACAAGATAAGGACAACAAATTTCTTTCACTAAAGGACATTAGTGAACCATTTGGGTTTTTACAACAATCGACAATGGTTTCATGGTCACCATTAGATTTTTAATTCCAGATTTGAACCCATGTTCTCAGAGCATTACCATGGGGCTCTGGATTACTAGTCCAGTGACAATACCACTATATTGGAGTTCTTCTGAAGGAGTCACATGTGCTGTGGATAAAGGGGAACCGGTGGATGTACTGTATTTAGATTTCCAGAAGGCATTAGATAAAGTGTCACATCAAAGGTTATTGCAGAAAATAGAAGCTCATGGTTTAGGGGTAACATATTGGCATGGATTAAAGATTGACTAGCTAACAGGAAACAGTTGGCATAAATGGGTCTTTTTCTGGTTGGCAGGATGTGACAAGTGGTGTGCCACAGGGATCGGTGCTGGGGCCTCAACTTTTTACAGTTTTTATAAATGACTTGGATGAAGAGACCAAAGGAATGGCTGTTAAATTTGCTGACGACACAAAAATAGGTCGGAGAGTAAATTGTGAAGAGGACTTAAGGAGGCCACAAAATGACATAGTTTAAATGAGTGGGCAAAGACCTGGCAAATGGAGTATAATGTGGGTAAATGTGAAATCATTCATTTTGGCAGGAAGAATAAAAAAACATATTATCTAAATGGTGAGAGATTGCTGAGCCCTGAGATTCAGAGGGATGTGTGTGCCTTAGTGCATGAATCACAAAAGGCTAAAATGCAGGTACAGCTGATAATTAGGAAAGCTTATAAAATGTTATCATATATTGTGAGGGGAATTGATGAAATTGGGAGGTTATGCTTCACTTGTACAGTGCATTGGTGAGATCACATCTGGAGTTTTGTGTACAGTACTTGTCTTCCTTTAAATGAGATGTAAATGTGTTGGAAGCAGTTCAGAGGAAGTTTACTAGACAGGTTGTCCTATGTGAAAGGCTGGACAGGTTAGGCTTTTATCCACTGGAATTTAGAAGAGTAAGAGGGGACTTAATTGAAATCTTTAAGAGCCTGAGGGGTCTTGACAGGGTGGATGTGGAGAGGATGTTTTGTCTTGTGGGAGAATCTAGAGCTAGTCACTATTTAAAATAAGGGGTTGCCCAGTTAAGATGGAGATGAGAAATTTTTTCTCTTGAGTGTTGAGAGTCTTTGGAGCTCTTTTCCTCAAAAGGTGGTGGAAGCAGAGCCTTTGAATATTTTTAAGGCAGAGCTAGATAGATTCTTGATTAGCAAGGGGGTGAAAGATTATCGGGGGTAGGCAGGAATGTGGGGTTGAGGTTACTTTCAGATTCAGCCATGATCTTATTGAATGTCAGTGCAGGCTCGAGGGGCTGAGTGGTCTACTCCTCCTAATTTGTATGTTTGTAGTGTATCTGCTGAAAAGTGCTGGCTCCACTCTGCCCCTCTCTTAATCCTCGTGTACACACAAGGATAGGGGTCAGTTTCCGTATGTGCTAACAATATTTAGCTTCAGCCTGCTGTCCCTACTCAACCCCATGACTTTTGCTGTGCAATCTGACATTGAGTTGTGGGTGGCCGTGAACACTTCAGCCTCCAATTCCATCCCCCTTCAATGGAACTGATTTTACATTGCATGCTCTATTACATGGAGGAGTGAGACGCAGAATGACTGAGTACAGGCTTGCAGCAGTTTGATGTCGAACTGTGGAGCTGTGATAAGCACTCCTGTCCATTCATTCACCACAGAAAGGGAACACTTTTTATTTATTTCCCCATCATTTCTGAGTTTAGATCGGTGCCACAAAGGCAAAACCAGCTGGAGCTTGCATGACACTTCTTGCATCTAGTTTTTAGCACATTTTGCAAATGTTTCCTGAAACAGACCCAAGACCTATGTTTATATATTTATATTGATCCAACACTGATTTCAGGCAGCCACCTAATAAAACTAAAAACAATCTGGACCAATATGTTTTTGTACAAATGGGACTTAATCTGCTGCTGGGCAGACCAGAAATTAGTGTACATTGTGCTCGTTTTGCACTTAATGAACAGACAAAATATATCCTAAATTTTAACTCTGCACGTGCAGTAGTATTTGTTAAATGTGGCCCACACCAAGGGCCAGAATGTCAGATCAGGTCCATTGAGTTGACGTTAATCTAGTTTTTAAAAATATACATTCTTTAGCTATAATATCTAGAAAAGTTGCTTCTGGTAGTGCAGCAATTTTTAATGTTATAATAATTAGTTGCTCTCCGTGCAACAGCAAAATTGGGTGTTGCCTCTTACTGTTAATATTAAGAGTAAACAAGTCAAGGAGGAACAGTGCAGGAACTCGGCAGCTGACTTATATTTGAATGACTAATAACTTGAGTCATTGTTGGATATAAATCTGATGACTAGAAAAGCAAGCATGTCAGGGCAAGCACTAGATCATTTAACTTAAATTCTGCCAAAGAATATAGAATCATCTTGGATAGACTTTGGCACCTAAAGATTAAACTGTATTGCCAAATTGACAGTACTTCAACTGATTCAATGCTTTTAAAAAAAATTACAGCCATGTCACAATTTTGGTTTTAATCAACATTTGATTACAATTTTCCCACTGGCAAACTTTATTTCTCTCTTTTTAATGACACAGTTTTCTGCAAACCTCGGAAGTATTTAAAAACATCAAATCATAGCCAACTAATTTTCCTAACGAGTTCTAAAAATGTTTAATGATATCAGGAAGTTTTCTTTGTGCTGTGTAAAGGTGATGCTAAGGAATGGAAATATAGAGTGGGAGGAAAAATCTCTAGGCCAAAACATCCCCTAAGTTACCCAAAGATAGAATCATAGAATTTGGCAGCACATAAGGAAGCAGTTCGTCCAATTGTGCAAGGCCAATCCTCAACCATTTCTCAGTGACTCTCTTTGTCGAATGAGCATTATCTCAAGGAGAGTGGTTATCCACAAAGCATTCGATGGGCAAACTTTTCTCAGAATTCTCCTTGGAGAGGATTTCCTTCAGAATATTAGGCAATTACAATCCTATATCTGTCCCTTCCACTAGTGCCAGTGTTTCTGCAGCTAGGGTACTTCTAACCACCCTTTTTATTATTTTGGCTTCCAAGGGACATTTTCCATTTTCACTTGCCAAAAATGCGATAAACCTAGTTGTGCTTGAATATCCGTTCGGATGATTGGCAAGGGAAGCATCACTAAAAAGGAAGAATTTTGTGTCCTTTGGGTCACCCAGGGTTGGAAACTTGAATATGTATTTTTGCAAATTTAATTTCTTTTATGTTATATTTGCCCTCATAACATCATCATAGTACTAAGTTCCAATATGTCATAATTGGCATGGGGTCTTGTCTGAGGGCAGAGCCAATTTAACTGCCCAATCAAGCTTCTGAACTGCTCTGTTTTTTCTTTAGGTGCAAGATAATCTTTCTGTGAGAACCTAGCCCAATTTATCAGGATACAGTTGACACTTTAGAAGTATGATTGTTGATTCAAAGTTACTTCCGACCTATTCTGCTTCATGTTTTACCTTATATTTTTAAAGGCCCCTGCAGCCTGACTTCCAATCTTTAATCTTATCTATAATAAATTGCTTAAATTCCACAGAACCTCCCTATAGAAAATCATTGGCGTGCATCATAAAGGTGCTTGTGAACTTCTGTGATACCAGTGGAATGTTGCTGGGTCTGAATACAACCTACTTTCAGCAAGATAGACCTAACCCAGAAATACCATACACTTGACACATCATTTAATCCATAAACACATTTGTTTAACATCCACAGTTTCCCTTCTACATCACTTTGTTCTTCAGGTAGTTTCAAAAACATTTATCTTTGAAATTTTTCACGTTGCAAAAATGCCGCTTTTATATTGATCAACCTACATTCCTACTAATGTGTGGTTAAGAGAGCTAAGAAAATTCTCCTTGCAAATGCCACTTTCTGCCTGTACTTTCAGCTGTTCTCCTTAAGGGCTGGCAATTCAACCTGTGGATTGCTATACATCTGCATGTCAAGCTTTAGAGAACCTGTGGGTTTAATCTCTCCATTCTCCCCTGTCACGGAAGTCAGTCTGGCAAAACTTTCCTGGGACTTGAATTTTGATTTGTGTTCAGGAGCATTGTTCTACTTTGGGTGTTTTTGGGCTAGTTTTATTTACAGACCTTTAATTTCCATAGATTTTAAAAACTACAGTATTTGGAGAAATTGAAATATCAAGGGGACCAGTTGGGTTGTGTATTCTGCAATGAGGTAATATTCAATTTCAGTACCTAATAAAGTAGAACATGCATTTTTTATGGGAATTATGCAGTTAGTCAGATGAACATTTTATTTTATATAAAATAAAAACAGAAAATGCTGGGGAAAAACTCAGCAGGTCTGACAGCATCTCTGGAGAGAGAAACAGAGTTAAAGTTTCGAATTTGTATGAGCCTTCTTCAGAGCTTTTTATTTTGTTGCTGCCTGTTTCTTCTGAAGGTGTTTATGCTGGATGTCAGTTGTCCTGGGTATGACCCCAAGCAACCTTTCTTAATTTGTGAACTCAGACAGTGAATGTTAGCAGGTTATTCGAATTTGAGAGCATTACAGCAGAACCCAATCTAGTTTTTGCTTGGTGTCTTTTAATGTGCACTTAGCAGCATGAGGTAATCATACTTAATGAAGAGCAGGCAGCTAGGTGACTATCACATCCCTGTTTATTGTAACTGCTGCCCTGGGGTAACCTGGCATTGCAAAGTTTGTTTACAGTTGCCTAAAACTGTGGAAGATCTCATTGTCTAAAACAATTGAAGTGATATTTGGCAAGTTGATAGGGCAAAAAGTATCTCCAGCATTTAAGAATACTCTGGGAGCTGCCCTTGAGTTTTTCTTCTAAATATCTAATGTCCAATTGGAAAATCTTCAAGAATATTCTTAAACTTGGCAGTATCTGATGAGAAACGAATAGAGTATATGGAACACTTTTTACCTGTTCAGAGGAAGTTCGGATGGCAAAATTGAACATTATTCCACATTACTGTACTATATGTAGCAAATGCAGTTACCCAGTAAACACCAAGTTAAGTAACGTGTTTGATCATGGAGTCTGCTGCATGCAATAACATTTGGTGTCAGCGATCAGTTACCAGAAATTTGTTTTAAAAATATTCATCTATCTACAGGTACCCTTATACGGCATCCCAAAATCTGGAAGGACCCAAAAACCGGCTACATTTGAAGCTGCCGTGCTAGGTAGCAATTTGAATGAAACCCTTTTATTCTTTATTTTTCATACATAAAACAAAGTATCACAAGTACATGCTAGACCTAGGACCCAAAATCCGTAAAATCCCCAAATTTGGCACACATCTGGTCCCGAGCTTCCCGGATATGGGGTCCGGTGCCTGTACATTGAGTGTGATTAAAATACTTAGACCATAAGACATAGGAGCAGAAATTAGGCCATTTGGCCCATCGAGTCTGCTCCGCCATTCAATCATGGCTGATAAGTTTCTCAACTCCATTCTCCTGCCTTCTCCCTGTAACCTTTGATCCCTTACCAATCAAGAACCTATCTATCTCGGTCTTAAATACACTCAATGACCTGGCCTCCACAGCCTTCTGTGACAATGAATTCCATAGATTCATTCAGACCAGCTGAGTTTTTCCAGGTAATTCTGTTTTTGTTTTGGATTTCCAGCATCCGCAGTTTTTTGTTTTTATCTTTTTGTTTAATTGACTGCCACTCCTCTTC
This sequence comes from Carcharodon carcharias, assembly GCF_017639515.1. NCBI lineage: Eukaryota > Metazoa > Chordata > Chondrichthyes > Lamniformes > Lamnidae > Carcharodon > Carcharodon carcharias. The sequence continues at coordinate 62,039,278 of NC_054488.1, forward strand.
AAGGAATGCCTACCTTGAAGAAGTTTTGTTCCTCTCTGTGATTATCTGCTCCTATCACTGCTTGCTTGTCCCTACAACCACACCACCACCCCCCACTTCTCTCCCCCTACCCAACGCCACCCCCCCGCCAAAAAAAACCTTAAACCAGCTTATATTTCACCCCTCTCTTTAGATTCACTCAGTTCTGTTGAAGGGTCATGAGGACTCGAAACGTCAACTCTTTTCTTCTCCGCCGATGCTGCCAGACCTGCTGAGTTTTTCCAGGTAATTCTGTTTTTGTTTTGGATTTCCAGCATCTGCAGTTTTTTGTTTTTATCTTTTTGTTTAATTGACTGCCACTCCTCTTCAAGGAATGCCTACCTTGAAGAAGTTTGTTCCTGTCTGTGATTATCTGCTCCTATCACTGCTTGCTTGTCCCTACAACCACACCACCACCCCCCACTTCTCTCCCCCCACCCAACGCCGCCCCCCCCCTCCCAAAAAAAAAACCTTAAACCAGCTTATATTTCACCCCTCTCTTTAGATTCACTCAGTTCTGTTGAAGGGTCATGAGGACTCGAAACGTCAACTCTTTTCTTCTCCGCCGATGCTGCCAGACCTGAGTTTTTCCAGGTAATTCTGTTTTTGTTTTGGATTTCCAGCAAACACAGTTTTTTGTTTTTATCATTTTGTTTTTATCCATAGATTCACCACTCTCTGGCTAAAGAAGTTTTCTCCTCATCTCTGTTCTGAAAGGTCTTCCCTTTACTCTGAGGCTGTGCCCTCGGGTCCTAGTCTCTCCTACTAATGGAAACAAATTCCCCACGTCCACTCTATCCAGGCCTTTCAGTATTCTGTAAGTTTCAATCAGATCCCCCCTCATCCTTCTAAACTCCATCGAGTATAGACCCAGAGTCTTCAAATGTTCCTCATATGTTTAGCCTTTCATTCCTGGGATTGTTCTCATGAACCTCCTCTGGACCCTCTCCAGGGCCAGCACATCCTTCCTGAGATACGGGGCCCAAAATTGCTCACAACATTCTAAATGTGGTCTGACCAGTGCCTTATAAAGCCTCAGCAGCACATCCCTGCTTTTATATTAGTCCTCTCGAAATAAGTGCCAACATTGCACTTGCCTTCCTGACTACCGACTTAACCTGCAAGTTAACCTTAAGAGAATCCTGGACTAGGACTCCCAAGTCACTTTGCACTCCAGATTTCTGAATTCTCCTCCCATTTAGAAAATAGTCTATGCCTCTATTCCTACCAAAGTGCATGACCTCACACTTGCCCACGTTGTATTCCATCTGCCACTTCTTTGTCCATTCTCCTAACCTGTCCAAATCCTTCTGCAGCCTCCCCGCCTCCTCAATATTACCTGCCCCTCCACCTATCTTTGTATCATCTGCAAACTTAGCCAGGATGCCCTCAGTTCCTTCACCTAGATCATTAATGTATAAAGTGAAAAGTTGTGGTCCCAACACTGACCCCTGCAGAACTCCACCAGTCACCGGCCGCCATCCTGAGAAGGACCCCCTTATCCCCACTCTCTGCCTCCTGCCAGACAGCCAATCTTCTATCCATGCTAGTACCTTGCCTCTAACACCATGGGTTCTTATCTTACTGAGCAGCCTCCTGTGCAACACATTGTCAAAGGCCTTCTGGAAGTCTGAGTAGATAACATCCATAGGCTCTCTTTTGTCTAACCTACTCGTTACTCCTCAAAGAATTGTAACAGATTTGTCAGGCATGACCTCCCCTTGATGAAACCATGCTGACTTTGCCCGATTTTACCATGCACTTCCAAGTATTCTGAAATCTCATCCTTAATAATGGACTCTAAAATCTTAACAACGGCTGAGGTCAGGCTAATCGGCCTGTAATTTCCCGTCTTTTGCCTCACTCCCTTCTTAAACAGGGGGGTTACATTAGCGATTTTCCAGTCCTCTGGGACCCTCCCTGACTCGAGTGATTCCTGAAAGATCACTACTAATGCCTCCACTATCTCTTCAGCTATCTCCTTCAGAACTCTGGGGTGTAATCCATCTGGTCCAGGTGATTTATCCACCTTCAGACCTTTCAGTTTTCCTAGCACCTTCTCCTTGGTAATGGCCACCATTCTCACCTCTGCCCCCCGATTCTCTTGAACTTTGGGGATGTCACTCGTGTCTTCCATTGTGAAGACTGACACAAAGTACCTATTCAGTTCCTCCGCCATTTCTTTGTTCCCCACTACCACTTCTCCAGTGTCATTTTCCAGCGGCTCAATGTCCATTTTTGCCTCTCTTACCCTTTATATATCTAAAAAAAAAACTCTTGCAATCTTCTTTTATATTACTGGCTAGTTTACCCTCATAGTTAATCTTCTCCCTCCTTATTTCTTTTTTAGTTGTCCTCTGTTAGTCTTTGTAGGCTTCCCAATCCCCAGGTTTCCCACTGCTCTTCGCCACATTGTATGCTTTCTCTTTAGCTTTTATGCTGTCCCTGACTTCCCTTGTCAGCCATAGTTGCCTCGTTCTCCCTTTTAGTATGCTTCTTCCTAGGGATGAATTTTTGCTGTGTCTCCCAAATTACTCCCAGAAACTCCTGCCATTACTGTTCCACTGTCTTTCCTGCTAGGCTCATCTCTCAGTCAATTCTGGCCAGCTCCTCCCTCATGCCTCTGCAGTTGCCTTTATTCAACTGTAATACTGTTACATCTGATTCCAGCTTTTTCCTCTCAAATTACAGGGTAAATTCTATCATATTATGGTCACTTCCTCCTAAGGGTTCCTTCACCTTAAGCTCCTTATCAAATCTGCCTCATTACACATCACTAAATCTAGAATTGCCTGTTCCCTAGTGGGTTCCACCACAAGCTGCTCCAAAAAGCCATCTTGTAGACATTCCACAAATTCCTTTTCTTGGGATCCACTACCAACCTGATTTTCCCAATCTACTTGCATATTGAAATTCCCCATGATCACTGTAACCTTGCCTTTATTATACACCTTTTCTATCTCCTGGTGTATCTTATGCCCCACATCCTGACTACTGTTTGGAGGCCTGTACATAACTTCCATTATGGTTTTTTTTTACCTTTGCGGTTCCTCAACTCTACCCACACAGATTCTACATCATCTGACCCTACTTCATTTCCTGATATTGATTTAATTTCATTTCTTACTAACAAAGCAACCCCACCCCCTCTGCCAACCTGCCAATCTTTTCGATAGGATGTATATCCTTGGATATTTAGCTCCCAGTCCTGATCCCCTTGCAGCCATGTCTCCGTGATGCCCACCACATCATACCTGCCAATTTCAGTCTGTCACAAGCTCATTTACCTTATTTCATATACTGCATGCATTTAGATACAATACCTTCAGTCCTGTATTTCCCGTCCCCTTTCTCATTGTCGTCCCTTTATCTGATGTGCTTGAAGTTAGATTTCTAGCCCTTTCCAAACACTCTGTCCTATTTTGTGTTCTGGAGACTTTAATAGCCTCTCCTGGGCTCTCCTTTCTTTTCAGTTTTTTCATAATTTTCCATGAAGTTGAATCCACCCCCCCACATGCTAACCTGCTGCTTTGTTTCCCATTAGTCATATTTCTTGGCGTTTTACCCTTCCCTCCCCCACCCCCCTTTCTAGTTTGAAGTCCTATTGACCACCCTATTTATCCTTTTCGCTAGAACATTGGTCCCAGATCGGTTCAGGTGGAGACCATCCCAACGGTACAGATCCCTCCTGTTCCAATACTGATGCCAGTGCCCCACGAAATGGAACCCCTCTTTCCCGCATCACTCCTTTAGCCACATGTTTACTTCCCTTATTCTCGCGTCCCTATGCCCATTTGCACGTGGCTCGGGTAGTAATCCGGAGATTATAACCCTTGAGGACCTGTTCTTTAATTTAGTTCCTAGTTCCTGATAATCCCCAAACAGGTCCTCTTTCCTAGTCTTACCTATGTTATTTGTCACGACGTAGACCACAACAACTGGATCCTCCCCCTCCCTCTCCAATATCCTTTCAAGCCGGTCAGAGATGTCGCTCACCCTGGCACCGGGCAGGCAACATACTATGCGGCACTCTCGATCCTGTTTGCAAAGGAAGCTATCAATTCCCCTTATTAGTATCCCCTACAACTACCACTTGTCTTTTTGCTCCCCCCTCTTGAATGGCCTCCTGTGCCACAGTGCCATGGTCAGCTGGCTCATCCTCCCTACAGCCCTCTTCCTCATCCACACAGGGAACAAGTGCCTCGTACCTGTTGGACAAGGTCAAGAGCTGAGGCTGCTCTGTTCCTGAACTCAGGATCCCTCTACCTGCCTCACTTGCAGTCACACCCTGCTGACCCTGACCACTGACCGGACTTGAGGTACTTAATCTACCGGGTGTGACCATTCCCGATACAAAGCCCCCTCCCAGATGTGCCGCAGTGTCCGGAGCTTGGACTCCTGCTCATCAATTTTGAGCCGGAATTCCTCCAGCAACCAACATTTGCTGCAGATGTGGTCACTGCGGCTTGCAATGGGATCTGCCAGCTCCCACATCATACAGCTTCAGCGCATCACCTGCCCAGTCATCTCTACTTAGATAATTAATTTATTAATTAGCTTTGCAGTGTTTTTTCAAATTTGGTGCAGATTTCCTACCAACCAATCAGGTCATAGCTTTCCTGTGACATCACTTTTTCAGTTTTGGCTTCAGTTACTCTGTGCTCTGAGGTCACCGCTCCGGTGGTCCTCCCTCCAAGTCTGCTCTCTCGAGACAAGGCTGCGAATCCCCAAGGTAAGCTAGATTTATACTCAGTGCTCCTCTCTCCGAGGAATGTATTCAAGAATACATCTTGAACATCGCGTTTGTGCTTGTCAACTGATTAACCCATGATAGTGGTCGAGAGCAGTAAACTTATTGGATAGGAGAAAATTTACATTGTGGCTTTACTGATCAAAGAATGTTTCATTTGAACGATATATGGGCAGGTGTGGCGTTTTAATGCAGTTGAATTCCAAAAATACTAGATTTTTTTTACTCTTGTTAGTCTTATCGTTCAACCATAACTAATGTATCATACTCCAATTTTATTGGATTTCCATACCTTAGAAATTGTGTTATTTTATTGATCAGCTGCCCAACAGTAAAAGTTGAAATTTCCAATTTTGCACACCCAATTAACTTGGATTTTTCATGTTTCACTTTCCGTTTTTATACTGAAGGCGAGAGGTTGAAGCAGACTTGACTACTGTTTTCAATGAACGTGAATGGTGTGAATTGAAATCATGCTCATTTAACATAAACCCCACCTCTAAGTAGAAATTATATGGGGAACTGAACTATTTAAATTAATATTAACCCATATATTGGCCGGCTGGTAGAATTCATAGTCAACCAATCGCTTGCTTACCAGGTTGAGCATAATTTCCTCCTTTCAGGTGATGAGCTAATAAATTGAGTTAAACCTGTTGGAAGCAGAGCTCACTAATCCACTAGACTCTGTTTAAAATTCTTATGCTTGTATATAAATCCCTCTGTGGATTTTTCCTTCCCTCTTCTGCACTACAACTCTTCATCCTTTTGCTCTTCCCATTGCTCCAATTCAGTCTTTTGAATGCTGCCCATTGGAATTCCATCCCAAACCCCTCTGCCTCCGCTCCTGTTTTGAAACCCAACCTATTGACCAAGCTTCTAATGACTGTTAACATCTCCTCCTTCAGCTTGACGTCTGCTTTTTCACCCAAATACCTCACTTTCTTTTACTGTTATGTTATTTTATCATTAAAAGTTGCCCTACAAAATTTCCTTTTTTAGGTTCTGCCGTTTGATATTCTACTTTGTTTTGTATGGTGGTGGCTTTACCATCTGACAATTTAAGTGTAATTTCCAGCTTATAGCACCATAGCCCAAGTAAAGTTTGAGCTTGGATGTAATGTACTTTTTAACTCCTCCTTTAACCCAACATTTCAGTAGCCCTCGTTTTAAATTGACATATGAAGATGGCTGATGACTCTGAATACAGAGATCGGGAAAATGTGCAGCAGTGTTATACTAATGATTTTTATATTTGCAGAGGTGCAGAACAGATCAAGTAATAAAGGCAATGAATTTCTAGAATGTACTCATAGTTTTCTAGAACTATATGTTTTAGAATTGAGAAGGGATTAGATCATAATAGATTTGGTGATGAGTGATGAACCAGAATAAGGAAGCCTGTTTTCACTAAGGGCAGTGGAAATCTGGAATACTTCCTAGTTATGTTCCTGTGCTGCAACTGATAACAAATGCACACTTTTCCATCCATTGGTTGCATTTGGGATTATAAAATGGCCTCTAGCCTTGTTCTGGTGACAACAGAGACTGTCGCTGTTCCTACATAGATCATCTCTGCTTCTTGGCAGCTACATTTACAGGACTGATTTTGGGCATTTGACCCCATGTCACTGCTTGGATTGTTTTGCCAGTTTGTTTAGGAATAAATAAATGTTACCAACAATCACACTCCCATTCAAACAGGATGAGAAGCCTGCGCAGATCAAAGACAGCATCCCAGGCATTCTGAATACACTCTTGCTTTTCAGATCTTACACGTAATGTAATTCCTTATCATGAACTTGTTGGTTAACAATATGTTAAGGTAAACATACTGGAAAACTTTATTTTGTATGGAATTTGTTATAAAATTTATTTACGATTTCAGATAAGAAAACTGGTGCATCTTTAAAAATCCACAAGAATAAGGCTCTGATGTATTCGGGAGAAATGTCTTTAAAAAGTGTATCAATAAAGAGGGACAGGTTTAAATAAAAACTGTAATTATATTGTATTTTCTGCATGGAAAATTGATCCCCATATCTTTTGAGAGTGATATTGAGTGGCGAAGTAAATTGGAAGAGAGCTGGGAGGCTGATACAGCACTGCTGCCAAAAACTAGAGCAAAATAAAAGTGGCAGTACACAACAGTTGACTTCAGAGTTAAGTAAAGATTGATACTATGGACATAACTAATTTAGCAGCAGTTAAAATGAACCAAATAAAAGCTTATTTTAATTTGAGCCATAAGCATCCCATTGTGCTTTGTTAGAATAGAGGGCCTTCTGTTGGTTAAAGCACTCCGCTAGACTTCTTGCCTTAGCTTCAGGTCCCTGTTAGTAATTGTATTAATGCATGCAAATCTACTTCTTTAAGTGAGCTATCTATGGCACTTCCTGGAGCAAAGTGGCTGAAGTCAGAAATTCAGTAAAGAGACAAAATTTCAAGAAAATGCAATTTCTAATGTAAACTCTGGGCTCTAACCCAATATTGGAAGAAGTTTAAAAGCTGCCTAATGATATCTGTACTGTATTAGAGAGAAATTGGAGAGGCATATAAGAGAGAAAGTAGATGATTCTAATTATTTGCACATTCTTTAGACTATAGGTTTGTACAGTACATGACATTTTAATTTTAGTGAGAAAGTGAAGAAGTGTGTTGTACGACCCTGTTGTGTTAATCTTTGATTAAGCAGTATTATAGAAGTGATTTGACTTAAGATACAACAATGTGGTCTTATGGGGATCGGCTGTTTTCAGTTATTTGAAGAGAATCACAGCATTTATTTGGATTTTGTAGGGTGTCAGAACTTCATTTCAATGTAATCTATTCTTCAGTTGATTTATAGGGTAGTTAAAGTATATAATGATTAAAAACAAAAATAGAAATACCTGGAAAAACTCAACAGGTCTGGCAGCATCGGCGGAGAAGAGCAAAGTTGACGTTTCGAGTCCTCATGAGCCTTTAACAGAACTAAGTAGAAATGGGCAAGGGGTGAAATATAAGCTGGTTTAAGGGAGGGGGGAGCGGGAAGGGAAGATGTGTTTGATGGTGGCATCATACTGAAGTTGGCGGAAATGACGGAGGATGATCCTTTGAATACAGAGGCTGGTGGAGTGATAAGTGAGGACAAGAGGGACCCTACCATGTTTCTGGGAGGGAGGAGAAGGCGTGAGGGTGGATGCGCGGGAGGTGGGCTGGACACGGCTGAGGGCCCTGTCAACTACCGTGGGTGGAAAACCTCAGTTAAGGAAGAAGGAGGACATGTCAGAGGAACTGTTTTTGAAGGTAGCATCATCAGAACAGATGCGATGGAGGCGAAGGAACTGAGAGAATGGGATGGAGTCCTTACAGGAAGCAGGGCGTGTGGAGCTGTAGTCGAGGTAGCTGTGGGAGTCGGTAGGCTTGTAATGGATATAGGTGGACAGTCTATCACCAGAAATTGAGACAGAGAGGTCAAGGAAGGGAAGTGTCAGAGATGGACCATGCAAAAATGATGGAGGGGTGGAGATTGGAAGCAAAATTAATAAACTTTTCCAAGTCCCGACGAGAGCATGAAGCAGCACCGAAGTAATCATCGATGTACCGGAGAAAGAGTTGTGGGGGGGGTGCTGGAGTAGGACTGGAACAAGGAATGTTCCACATACCTCATAGAGAGACAGGTATAACTGGGGCCCATGCGGGTACCCATAGCCACACCTTTTATTTGGAGGAAGTGAGAGGAGTTAAAGGAGAAATTGTTCAGTGTGAGAACAAGTTCAGCCAGACTGAGGAGAATAGTGGTGGATGGGGATTGTTCGGGCCTCTGTTCAAGAAAGAAGCTGAGAGCCCTCAGACCATCCCGGTGGGGGATGAGGTGTAGAGGGATTGGACATCCATGGTGAAGAGGGGGCGGATGGGGCCAGGGACTGGAAATTGTTGATATGACGTAAGGTGTCAGAGGAATCACGGATGTAGGTGGGAAGAGACTGGACAAGGGGAGAGAGAAGGGAGTCAAGATAGCGAGAAATAAGTTCCGTGCGCCAGGAACAGGCTGACACGATCGGTCTGCCGGGACAGTCCTGTTTGTGGATTTTGGGTAGGAGGTAGAAGCGGGCCATCTGAGGTTGGGCGACTCTCAGGTTAGAAGCTGTGGAAGGAAGATCTCCAGAGGAGATGAGGTCAGTGACAGTCCTGGAAACAATGGCTTGATGTTCAGTGGTGGGGTCATGGTCCAGGGGGAGATAGGAGGAAGTGTCTGCAAGTTGATGCTCAGCCTCCGCAAGGTAGAGGTCAGTGCGCCAGTCAACAACAGCACCACCCTTGTCAGCGGGTTTGATGACAATGTTAGGGTTGGACCTGAGGGAACGGAGTGCAGTAAGTTCGAGAGACAGGTTAGAATGGGTGAGAGGAGCAGAGAAATTGAGACGACTAATGTCATGCTTACAGTTCTCAATGAAAAGATCAAGAGACGGTAAGAATCCAGAGGGAGTGGTCCAGGTGGAGGGAGAATATTGGATGTGGGTAAAGGAAACCGTTGAATGGGGAGAGGACTCCTGCCCAAAGAAGTGAGCATGGAGACGAAGGCGGTGGAAGAAGAGTTCAGCATTGTGCCGAACCTGAAATTCATCGAGATGAGGGCGTAAGGTTATGAAACTAAGTCCTTTGCTGAGCACTGAACGTTCAGCGTCGGAGAGGGGCAGGTCGGGGGTATAGTGAATACACGGCTGGGGCTGGGACGAACAATCCCCATCCACCAGTGCTCTCTTCCGTCTGGCTGAACTTGTTCTCACACTAAAAAATTTCTCCTTTAACTCCTCTCACTTCCTCCAAATAAAAGGTGTGGCTATGGGTACGCGCATGGGTCCCAGATATGCTTGTCTCTTTATGGGGTATGTGGAACATTCCTTGTTCCAGTCCTACTCCGGCCCCCTCCCACAACTCTTTCTCCGGTACATGGACGAATACTTCGGTGCTGCTTCATGCTCTCATTGGGACCTGGAAAAATTTATAAATTTTGCTTCCAATCTCCACCCCTCCATCATTTTTGCATGGTCCATCTCTGCCACTTCCCTTCCTTGACCTCTCTGTCTCAATTTCTGGTGATAGACTGTCCACCAATATCCATTACAAACCTACCGACTCCCACAGCTACCTCGACGACAGCTCCTCGCACCCCGCTTCCTGTAAGGACTCCATCCCATTCTCTCAGTTCCTTCGCCTCCGTCGCATCTGTTCTGATAATGCTACCTTCAAAAACAGTTCCTCTGACATGTCCTCCTTCTTCCTTAACTGAGGTTTTCCACCCACGGTAGTTAACAGGGCCCTCAACCATGTCCGACCCATCTCCTGTGCATCCGCCCTCACACCTTCTCCTCCCTCCCAGAAACATGGTAGGGTCCCTCTTATCCTCACTATCACTCCACCAGCCTCCGCATTCAAAGGATCATCCTCCGCCATTTCCGCCAACTCCAGCATGATGCCACCACCAAACACATTTTCTCTTCACCCCCCCCCCAGCGGCATTCCGTAGGGATCGCTCCCTCCGTGACACCCTGGTCCACTCCTCCATCAGCCCCTACTCTTCAACCCCCACCTACGGCAACTCCCCATGCAAACGCAAAATATGCAACGCCTGCCCCTTCACATCCTCTCTCCTCACTGTCCAAGGGCCCAAACACTCCTTTCAAGTGAAGCAGCATTTCACTTGCATTTCCCCCAACTTAGTCTACTGCATTCGTTGCTCCCAATGTGGTTTCCTCTACATTGGAGAGACCAAACGCAGACTGGGTGACCACTTTGCAGAACACTTTCGGTCTGTCCGCAAGCATTACCCAGACCTCCCTGTCGCTTGCCATTTTAACACTCCACCCTGCTCTCTTGCCCACATGTCTGTCTTTGGCTTGCTGCATTGTTCCAGCGAAGCTCAACGCAAACTGGAGGAACAGCACCTCATCTTCCGACTAGGCACTTTACAGCCTTCCGGACTGAATATTGAGTTCAACAAACTTCAGTTCTTAAACTTCCTCCTCCATCCCTATCCCCTTTCTGTTTCTTCCCCCTTCCTTTTGTTTTTTCCAATAATTTATATAGATTTTTCTTTTCCCACCTATTTCCATTATTTTTAAATGTATTCCACCCATTGGTTATTTCACCCCACCCCCACTCGAGCTCCCTTGCTTGTCCTGCTCTCCACTCTTAATTAGCATTCTTTTAGATAATATCACCACCTTCAACACCTCTTTGTTCCTTTGTCTGTGACATCTTTTGGTTATCTCCTCCTATCACTGCTTGCTTGTCCTAACAACCCAATCCCCCTTCTACCTCCTCTTCCCCCCCCTCCCCCCAAACTTAAACCAGTTTATATTTCACCCCTTTCCCATTTCTACTTAGTTTTGTTGAAGGGTCATGAGGACTCGAAACGTCAACTTTGCTCTTCTCTGCCGATGCTGCCAGATGTGCTGAGTTTTTCCAGGTATTTCTATTTTTGTTTTGGATTTCCAGCATCCGCAGTTTTTTTGTTTTTATATAATGATTAAACTCTGCTGCCCTGGCATGGTTTAAGTGATCAGTGAAGAGACATTTTATGAATTGCATCCACTTCATCATATGATGCATACTTGCAATCTGAGGTGGTTTTGTTACTAAAAATTATTATGACTTGGAATGGAAAATTGGTTCCAAATTTCCAGAAGCAAAATTTGCAACATGATCATAAGACTTCAAATTGAAGGCTTCATTTAGAAATATTTCACTTTGACCTGATTATGAATGGAAGTGCATGCACTTTGTGATAAAAGTTTATGGCATTGTTGAAGATTCGCTCGGAGCAGTTACTGCCATTTCTACGTGGTCAACTGTGGTCTTGTGACTTGGCATTTTGATCTTTTTTAATTGCTAGTAGTGTCTCCACTGGGGTGTTATTTTAAGTTCCGGAATATTCGATCCACACTCCTCTGTTCTCTACAACTGGTCTCTGACTGGATGATGTTTCGAGCACTTTTGATTTTGTTTTTTTACTGTTGTCTTTACCAACTGAGCTACGTGGGAGCTTATTTGTGCCTGAGAAACCAAGGTGAAGAGGCAAGTCCCAGAGTGTAGAACATATGCAAAGTTGATGGTCCAGCTTGTCGATAACTGCTTGTGTTCCTCGCACAACAATAGATGGTATAGCAGTAGAAACTGAGAAAAGAAGGAAGGGGTGGGTCTTAGGACTTTTGAAGATGGAAAGGGAGATAACAGAACAGAAAAGCTGAGAACATGAGTTCCAGAAGGCAGCTGCATAATAGCTGCTATGGCGGAGTGGGGAAAGAGGAATGGCTCCATAGAGTGTAGAGTGCACACAGGGACAGTATAGCTTGAGGAGAATACATGGATGAGATAAAGCATTGGATCTGAAGGTGAGGGGAGTTAATTGAGGGCCCAGGAAACAATGGGGTTTGGTAGGAAATGATGAAAGTGCAAATTATAATGCCAATGAGAATGATAATTGGGAGACTTTTCGCTTATGGATATAGAATATTTCTCAATTGGCTTCCCAGCCTTTACTTTCTAAAATTACAACTTGTTTAGTATGCTGTTGCTTATACCGTCACATACACAGCCTTGTACTCTCACCATCCTCATCCTTGAAAAGTATCACGGGGTTCCCATTGAATTGACATGGGTTGTTGCCAACCTTCCGTAAAGGGTCTCCACAGTCATAATTTGCATTCAAGCCTGGCTTCCCTGATACCAAGTTACCTCTTGGTCTCTGCCCTATCATTAAAGCTAGTATATCCTGCCCTCTATTTTGCCACCTTTCTCTTGGTTTCAGAACCCTCCTTAAAAAACACTGCAATTTAAACGTTCCTTTGGGGTGTCCTCTCTCAACTCTATTGATCAACTATTTCTCTTGCTAAGCATCCACTGTTTTTCCTCTTCCACCCCCCACCTGCATCCCTCCTCCTTGGGCACTTCCCCTCCATTCCTGGAAAAGTATTCTTGAGCCATCTCTTTGTACAAGTCCTAGTGGAAATATATGCTGGTGATTTTGATGCTATTTTCTGTTAAGGGAACACAAATAAAATTTTACAGAGCATCAGTTTTTAATATAAAAACAAAATACTGCAGATGCTGGAAATCTGAAATAAAAACAAAATGCTGGAAAAACTCAGCAGGTCTGGCAGCATCTGTGGAGCGAGAAACAGAGTTCACGTTTCAAGTCCATCTGACTTCAGCTCTGAATTTTACTAGTTTTTAATAGTTTTTTCCAGAATTACTAACTTAAAAATATGAATGCATGAACTGTACCAGTTTTTTGAATGAGACTGTTCATTGTTGGTAAAAACAAAAAAACTGCGGATGCTGGAAATCCAAAACAAAAACAAAAACAGAATTACCTGGAAAAACTCAGCAGGTCTGGCAGCATCGGCGGAGAAGAAAAGAGTTGACGTTTCGAGTCCTCATGACCCTTCGACAGAACTTGAGTTCGAGTCCAAGAAAGAGTTGAAATATAAGCTGGTTTAAGGTGTGTGTGTGGGGGGCAGAGAGAGAGAGGTGGAGTGGGGGTGTGGTTGTAGGGACAAACAAGCAGTGATAGAAGCAGATCATCAAAAGATGTCAACAACAATAATACAAAAGAACACATAGGTGTTAAAGTTAAAGTTGGTGATATTATCTAAACAAATGTGCTAATTAAGAATGGATGGTAGGGCACTCAAGGTATAGCTCTAGTGGGGGTGGGGAGAGCATAAAAGATGAAAAAAAAATTAAAATAAATAAATAATTCCACCCCCCCCCCACCCCCCTCTTTTTATAATGGAAATAGGTGGGAAAAGGAAAATCTATATAATTTATTGGAAAAAAAAAGAAAAGGAAGGGGGAAACAGAAAGGGGGTGGGGATGGGGGAGGGAGCTCACGACCTAAAGTTGTTGAATTCAATATTCAGTCCGGATGGCTGTAAAGTGCCTAGTCGGAAGATGAGGTGTTGTTCCTCCAGTTTGCGTTGGGCTTCACTGGAACAATGCAGCAAGCCAAGGACAGACATGTGGGCAAGAGAGCAGGGTGGAGTGTTAAAATGGCAAGCGACAGGGAGGTTTGGGTCATTCTTGCAGACAGACCGCAGGTGTTCTGCAAAGCGGTTGCCCAGTTTACGTTTGGTCTCTCCAATGTAGAGGAGACCACATTGGGAGCAATGAATGCAGTAGACTAAGTTGGGGGAAATGCAAGTGAAATGCTGCTTCACTTGAAAGGAGTGTTTGGGTCCTTGGACGGTGAGGAGAGAGGAAGTGAAGGGGCAGGTGTTGCATCTTTTGCGTGGGCATGGGGTGGTGCCATAGGAGGGGGTTGAGGAGTAGGGGGTGATGGAGGAGTGGACCAGGGTGTCCCGGAGGGAGCAATCCCTACGGAATGCCGATGGGGGGGTGAAGGGAAGATGTGTTTGGTGGTGGCATCATGCTGGAGTTGGAGTTCATTGTTGGCTGCCTTTTATTTACAATGTTCTTGTAATGTACTGAAATAAAAACATTTTTTTCAAGTAATCAGCATTATTGTCGTGTTGTGATAAAGTGGCCACTTCAATTTTGCAGTTTTTTCCTTCTCCCTCCCCCAAAGACAGTAAATTCTGCTGTGGTTCATTGGGCACTGACAGCTATCTGTGCATATTTACCTGCAAAAACTTGAGCTCATCCAAACAAAGCTCTTGCCCTTGTCCTAACTTGCGGCTACTCTCATTCGCCCATCATCACTGTCTTTGTTGACCTACCTTGGTTCTCAGTTTGGCAACATCTCCGTTTTAAAATTCTTACCCTTGTGTTCAAATTCCTCCATGGCCACACTTCTCCTATCTTTGAAACCTGCTCCAGCCTTGCAACCCTCCAAAATCACTGTGCTCTTCCAATTCTTATCTTTTGTTCATGCACCATTTACTTTGCACAACGACCAATAATGGCGCATTGAGCCATCTAGCTTCTAAGCTATGGAATTCCCTCCCTAATCAGCCCACCGCTCTACTTCTCTTTCCCCCAAATGCTTAAAACCTACCTCTCATCAAGTTGAGCTAACACAGAGGGTTAATGAGGGTAATATCATTGTTATGATCTTTATGGACTTCCAAAAAGCATTTGAAAAAATGCCATATAATAGAGTTTGGCAGCAAAGTTGAACGCATGGGACAGTAGCAGCATGCATTACAGTTGGCTGAGTGACAGGAAACAGGGAGTAATGGTGAATGATTGTTTTTGAACTGGAGGAATGTATACAGTGGTGTTCTCCACGGCTCAGTACTAGGATTACTGCTTTTCTTAAATTATATTAATTACTTAGACTTGGGTGTGCAGGGCACAATTTCAATATTTGTAGCTGACAAATTTGGAAGAATTGAGGTGGTTGGTGCTAGACTTCAAAAGGATGTAGACAGGCCAGTGAAATTGAAGGTTAAGTGGCAGATGAAATTTCATGTAAGGAAATGTGAAGTGATACATTTTGGTAGGATGAGCAAAGGGAAAATGAAGGGTGCAGTTCTGAAGGGGATGCAAGAACAGAGAGACCTGGAGTATACATGTACAAATTATTGAAGGTGGCAGGGAGGTTGAGAAAGTGGTTAAAAAGGCATACAGGAACCTGGGCCTTATGAATAGAGGCATAGAGTAGAAAAGCAAGTAAGTTATGAAGTTTATGAAACACTGGTATGGCCTCAGTTGGAATATTGTGCCCACTGCTGGGCACTACACTTTAGGAAGGACGTGAAGGCATTTGAGAATGTGCAGAAAAGATTCCTGAGAATGATTCTGGGGATCAGGGGCTTCAGTCACATGGATAGATTGGAGGATAAAAACAGTATAAATTTCATTGCATTTCTACTTCTCTATAGCTCTGAAGAAGGGTCATACGGACTCGAAATGACAACTCTTTCCCTCTTCATAGATGCTGCCAGACTTGCTGAGTTTTTCCAGCATTTCTATGTTTGTTTGTGATAGATTGGAAGAGAAGTTTGAGAGGAGATTTGATAGAGGTGTTCAAGATCATTAAGGGTATAGGTAGAGTAGATAGAGAGAAAATTCCCTTCGGTGGAAGGGTGAGAGTAAGATTTACGGAGATTGGCAAAAGAACCAAAGGCGACATGAGGGAAAAATATTTTATGGCCTGAGTTGTTAGGATCTGGAGTATGTTGCCTGAAAGTGAGGTGGAGGCAGGGTCAGTGGTGACTTTCAACAGGCAATTGAATAAGCACCTAAAGCTAAAAGAATTTGCAGAACTATTGGGAAAAGTTTGGGGAGTAGGACTAGCTGCATTCCTCTTGCAGAGTGCAGACATGGGCTTAATGGGCTAAATGGCCTCCCTCTACACTGGAATAATTTTATAAACTTTGTTATCTGTTTTGGTATCTCTCAAGTGGTAGGCATCAAATTTTTGTCAGATGACGCTCCTATGAAGCTCCTTATGAATGAGTTTCTTTGATGAAAACACTATACGAATGCAAGTTGTTGAATTTGTGGTGAGTTAGCAAACTATTCACCTGTAGATATCCTGACGCCAACAGTTATGCACATTCGAGCAGACTCCCTGAACAGTAACTGTAGGGAATAGGTTTGTCTAGGCTCAAACCTCTAAGGGTTGTTGGCATTAAGTCCATGTTGAATACCCTTCCTGTATCCACATTTCTACCCTCAGCATTTTCATGATTCCCCCATTAGTCTCCAAATATGTTATGTACTCCATTCTAGGAATACACATGATTTTTGTTCTGCACCCGATATTTCTCACAATCACAGAATCTTAACAGTACAGAAGGAGGCCATTCGGCCCATCGAGAGAGTTTTTTCTCATCACATTTGCTTCTTTTGCAAATCACTTTAAATCTGTGCCCTCTTGTTCTTGATCCTTTTATAAGTGGGAACAGCTTCTCCCTGTCTATTCTGTCCAGCCCCCTCAAGATTTTGAAAACATCTGTTAAGTCTCCTCTCAGCCTTCTCCTCTCCAAGGAAAAGATCCCAACTTCTCCAATCTATCCTCATAGATGAAATTTCTCATCCCTTGAACCATTCTTATAAACCTCTTCACTCTCTCCAATGTATTCACATCCTTCCTATAATATGGTACTCTAGTGCCAAATGTTAAGATGCGCTCCTGTAAGGGAGCCTTTGTTCACTACAAATTGAAAGGTTACCATATGCACACACTACCTGGTTGAGTTGTCTAGGTGTTGAACAATACCCCCTCCCTATTATCATTTGTTCATTGGTAATGACTCAAGGTTTCTCTTGTTTCCTCACTGTTTGGATAATAAAATAATAATTATTGTGGCATACTATAATTTATATAATATATACATCAAATTTATTAATAAAAATAAGCTGGAACTGCAAATTTCATTAACTTGTAACATAAAACTAACAGTTCCTGATTTCAAACACCAAGGATACAAACTTCTGGTAACTCTTCTAATAACACTCAATCTGGACTTGCACCTGAAACACAGGTATTAAAATAGGCAATGCTACCTTAATTGATCAGGTAACCAGCTGAAATGGTTTGTGGAGTCGTGGAGATATCCCCCCCACCAAGCCCACCCCACCTGAGCTGCATGCTGTCTCAGGCTTCTGGATTAGCAAACAATTTACGTCGGATGCATTGACCCTTGGTCAGCTAAAATGCCTGCTAGTTGCATATATTCTTCTGCTGGCTGGTAAGCAGTTAGCTCTGTCTCTATTTCAGAACTAAGATTAAAATGACAATTTTCTTGCCCAAATAAGCACCCAAGGTTATTGATATTGGCATATTTCAACACTTAACCTTTCAGAGCTGTCTGTTTATTTGGGACTAGCCATGTTTCACAGCAGGCAACTAAGGCAGACAGTGGGAAGTGTTTTTAAACTGCAGCGAAGCATGAATAAGAGCCAAATCTGTAATAACATGATGTGTGTTTTATAATTTAAGAAATTCCTATGACATTAATTGGAGCACATTTTCCATTTGTCATACTCGTCACTGCAGTCCCTCCCCACTAATTTCAGCAATGGTGATGGGGCATTTAGTCTCTCACTCTTCTCTTCCTAAAGCTGTTTCTCCAAGCATTCCTTCGAACTCTTACTGATTGTTTCATTGTTCTGAAGTAACCTGGGCCACTTACTATGTCAATAAGTAAGCCAGCTAGAAAGAATTTGCAGTCACACACCGTCCTTCATAACTTCAGGACAGCTCAGAGCACTTCACAGCCAATTAAGTCACTGGTGTAGATAAGAAATGTGGCAGTGGATTTTGTATATGAGAAGGTCCAACAAAATGTATTGAAATAGATGATCAAGTCATCTATTTTTAGTGTTGGTTGAGAGATAAATATTGGTCAGGAAAGTAGTAGAGCTCTTTCATTCCAAGTATTACTACGGGATTGTTTATATTCAGCTGAGAGAGCAGATAGAGCCTCAGTTTAATGTTTAATTTGTTAGACGGCTGCTCTGACAGTATAGGTGGTGTGCTCAAAGCTTGAACCCGCAACCTTCTGACTCAGTTGAGTGAGCTACCACTGAGCCAAGGCTGACATCATGTCACTACATAAAGGGACTGTATAAACGCAAATCATTATAGTTCACTCTTCGAAAGGTTAAAGGTACCACCACATATGACAACCGTTTGTACTAATGTGATTTAACTGAAATAGGCGGTGCATTCTAGATGGATCACAGTACCTAATAACCCTGTGTCATAAGAGCAAATATCACTGAGCATGTGCTTACCCCAATTTTCTTGCAAAACAATTTATTCCAACAGTGATGAGAGGGCCTTGTACCAACAGACAGTGCATCGATGAATGTGCATCGATGAATCTGTTGCATTTGCTGAAGTTAAAACCATAGAACTGAGCAGTGGGACTGTGACTGGAGTGAATGAAAGGTGAATGTGGAGAAAACTGTAATACAACTTCCCTCATTCCCAATAACCACCTACTTTGTAAGATCCCTTGCATGTTTATAGGGCAGGGAAACTGCTTCTTAATGCTCTTATTAACATCACTTGTTCATCCTCGCATAGGAATTTAGAACCTGATGATAGGTAATTTCACAGCAAACAGCTCCTTGAGTTACCCGAAATATCCGGCATGCTTAATCTGGTTTAAGAGGCACCTTTGTAATTGATGCCCGCGGTAATGACAAATGGTTCGTACTGTTTCCCAGTGTGGTTGGCTGAATGAGAAGGGCGTGCAAGTGGTCAGGTCTGAGAGGAGGGAACATGAAAATTGTACAACATAAAATTAAACCTCAACTTTCAGCACAGCAAATCACTGTTTTTGGATTTATAGGCTGCTTTTGCAACTAATGTTATCAGTTAAGCTGAAACAAAAGCATCTTTGTATTTTGAGCTGCATCTCAAGTTTCAATAATTTAATATCATCTCAGAAAGAAGTTCTTCTGATAGCTGATTGGCAAATGCAATGTTTGATGCCATAATAATCCACTCTGCACTCATTTTGAAGTATGATTGGTGCATAGATGCAAATTAGACTTTTTCAGTACCTCTGAAATCAGAAAAGTCCAGCAGTGGGTACAATATTTTTGGCATTTTCAGATTGACATTGAACTGTTTGACATCCAAACATTTCTGGCCTGCTCTGATTTCCATTGGCTGGTGCATATACACTGTGGATCTGAAAATTCAAAGCAATATCTTTTTGCAAAGTGGTTTATAGCAGATCTATTGTAACATTAAAGAGATATATGTATACATGATTATGCTACTAGTTTGAGATTTAGGAACTGTACTGCAGCTGTCTTCTAAATCTGATTTAATGATTCTGTGAAAAAGCCTTGTTGGTAAACAGCCGTAAATGAGTTAAAAGAATAAAAAAATCTCAACTTCCTTAGCATTTTTAAAATGAGGGGAGAAGATTGTCATTTTAATGGGGAAGAGAGCAGAACAAATGCTTTCCTTTAGGGGAATGTTATGCAGCTCTGCATCCTGCAGAAACATGGTGTGGTTTCCGTGACACGTGTTGAAGTGCTACAATCAGCCTGTGCTGGTGTATAGCTTATGTGCAGCCCACCATCAGGATTTGAATCACTATTTTGGGGGAATAAAAATGCTTATTTTACCCATTGCTCACCAGTTCAGTTTTACATTTGCTTGAAACAAGATGCGATGTCAACATGAAAATTATACAACATAAAATTAAACCTCAACTTTCAGCACAGCAGATCACTGTTTTTGGATTTATAGGCTGCCTTTGCAACAAATGCTGCCAGTTAAGCTGAAACAAAAACAACTTTGTGTTTGAGCTGCATCTCAAGTTCCAATAATTTAAAAACAAAAAAACTGCGGATGCTGGAAATCCAAAACAAAAACAATTACCTGGAAAAACTCAGCAGGTCTGGCAGCATCGGCGGAGAAGAAAAGAGTTGACGTTTCGAGTCCTCATGACCCTTCGACAGAACTTGAGTTTGAGTCCAAGAAAGAGTTGAAATATAAGCTGGTTTAAGGTGTGTGTGTGGGGGGCGGAGAGAGAGAGAGAGAGAGGTGGAGGGGGGGTGGGTGTGGTTGTAGGGACAAACAAGCAGTGATAGAAGCAGATCATCAAAAGATGTCAACGACAATAGTACAATAGAACACATAGGTGTTAAAGTTAAAGTTGGTGATATTATCTAAACGAATGTGCTAATTAAGAATGGATGGTAGGGCACTCAAGGTATAGCTCTAGTGGGGTTTTTTTTTAAAATAATGGAAATAGGTGGGAAAAGGAAAATCTTTATAATTTATTGGAAAAAAAAGGAAGGGGGAAACAGAAAGGGGGTGGGGATGGGGGAGGGAGCTCACGACCTAAAGTTGTTGAATTCAATATTCAGTCTGGAAGGCTGTAAAGTGCCTAGTCGGAAGATGAGGTGTTGTTCCTCCAGTTTGCGTTGGGCTTCACTGGAACAATGCAGCAAGCCAAGGACAGACATGTGGGCAAGAGAGCAGGGTGGAGTGTTAAAATGGCAAGCGACAGGGAGGTTTGGGTCATTCTTGCGGACAGACCGCAGGTGTTCGTTTACGTTTGGTCTCTCCAATGTAGAGGAGACCACATTGGGAGCAACGAATGCAGTAGACTAAGTTGAGGGAAATGCAAGTGAAATGCTGCTTCACTTGAAAGGAGTGTTTGGGTCCTTGGACAGTGAGGAGAGAGGAAGTGAAGGGGCAGGTGTTGCATCTTTTGCATGGGCATGGGGTGGTGCCATAGGAGGGGGTTGAGGAGTAGGGGGTGATGGAGGAGTGGACCAGGGTGTCCCGGAGGGAGTGATCCCTACGGAATGCCGATAAGGGGGGTGAAGGGAAGATGTGTTTGGTGGTGGCATCATGCTGGAGTTGGCGGAACTGGCGGAGGATGAACCTATGAATACGAGGCTGGTGGGGTGATAAGTGAGGACAAGGGGGACCCTATCATGTTTCTGGGAGGGAGGAGAAGGTGTGAGGGCGGATGCGCGGGAGATGGGCCGGACATGGTTGAGGACCCTGTCAACGACTGTGGGTGGAAAACCTCAGTTAAGGAAGAAGGAGGACATGTCAGAGGAACTGTTTTTGAAGGTAGCATCTTCGGAACAGATGCGACGGAAGCGAAGGAACTGAGAGAATGGGATGGAGTCCTTACAGGAAGCGGGGTGTGAGGTGCTGTAGTCGAGGTAGCTGTGGGAGTTGGTAGGTTTGTAATGGATATTGGTGGACAGTCTAACACCAGAGATTGAGACAGAGAGGTCAAGGAAGGGAAGTGTCAGAGATGGACCACGTGAAAATGATGCAAGGGTGGAGATTGGAAGCAAAATTATTAAATTTTTCCAGGTCCCGACGAGAGTACGAAGCAGCACCGAAGTAATCATCGATGTACCGGAGAAAGAGTTGTGGAAGGGGGCCTGAGTAGGACTGGAACAAGGAATGTTCCACATAACCCCATAAAGAGACAGGCATAGTTGGGGCCCATGCGGGTACCCATAGCCACACCTTTTATTTGGAGGAAGTGAGAGGAGTTGAAGGAGAAATTGTTCAGTGTGAGAACAAGTTCAGCCAGACGGAGGAGAGTAATGGTGGTTGGGGATTGTTCGGGCCTCTGTTGGAGGAAGAAGCTAAGGGCCCTCAGACCATCCTGGTGGGGGATGGAGGTGTAGAGGGATTGGACATCCATGGTGAAGAGGAAGCGGTTGGGGCCAGGGAACTGGAAATTGTTGAAGTGACGTAAGGTGTCAGAGGAATCACGGATGTAGGTGGGAAGGGACTGGACAAGGGGAGAGAGAAGGGAGTCAAGATAACGAGAAATGAGCTCTGTGGGGCAGGAGCAAGCTGAGATGATCGGTCTACCAGGACAGTTCTGTTTGTGGATTTTGGGTAGGAGGTAGAAGTGGGCCGTCCGAGGTTGGGTGACTATCAGGTTGGAAGCTGCGGGAGGAAGATCCCCAGAGGAGATGAGGTCAGTGACAGTCCTGGAAGCAATATTGGTCTTGCCAGCAATGCCCAGATCCCACGAAAGAATAAAAAAAACTCAGCTGGGCCAGGAAGAGAGGGTTACAGAGTTGATTTTTGTGTCCTTAAGCCCAGGAGGCAAAAATCAATATGATTCGAGCTACCATTTTTAGCATTTTGGGCAAATGACCTAGGAATTAAAGCATAAACTCAAGGTAGAGATGTTTAAGGATGTACTGGTATATTATTTTGGTTTTTATTTGTGTTGTTAACAAAACAGCATTTTTTTAATAATTAGGGTCATCAATCCAAGAGCAGGGAGGTAAGTTTTATAAGGAAATAGTGAGAAATGGTCTACCCTGCTGTTTTGGGTGTTTCAATAGCAAAGTAATTGAATGTATACAATGTAAATTCACCTGGATGATGCCAAGGCTGAGGGACTTTGGTTACTTGGAGAGATTTGAGATACTGTTACTATTACCACTAGCAGGGGAGAAGGCCAAGAGGTGATTTAATGGTTTTTAAAGAGTTATGAAGGGTTTTGATATTTTGAATGGGGAGAAGAGATCCTCTGTTTGTGGTGAATGATTGAGTTTTTAAACTAAAATTGCTACTGAGGAGAGAAGGTAGGGGAACTTTTTTAAAATATATGTGTAAGATTGTTGGAGCTTGGAATGTTTTGCCATAGAGTGGCTGAGGGCAAGAATGTTGCATCTTTCAAAGGAATCAACCACAGGGACTGCAGCAAATTGGAATAGACAATAAATGCTTTGTCAGTGATGTCCAAGTGAATGAATAAAAAAAGGTAGAGAAATGCTGGAAGCTGAAGATGATATAGGGCTGTGAGGAGGGCCAGTGAACTTAGTTAACATGATGAGCTGAATGGTTTTCTTCATGTTTTTTGCAGTTTGGGGTAACAAGCGTTATTAGGGCAAAGTAGAGGGAGACCTGAGTTCTTAATGTGTTACCTAGAAGTGCTTTGCTTTACCAGATTTTAAAAGGAGTTACATTAGGATGTTCTGAAAGTCAGCAACTTGTGCTTGAGAAGCAAAAAAATGTATTCTTCCCCCATTGAATTTTTGCACCGAAGTGTGGATGCATTTATTTTCAAGACCTGATGTTTGGATGTTCTCTGATAAATACAGAAGTCAGAGTGTGTGTGTGTTTGTCTTTTTGCTTATAGTAGTAAAGATCCCAGTTTTCACTTACTGAAAACTTGAATTTCTGTGTTTCTGCAGAGGTGTTTCCAAAAGCACTACCCTCCATCCCCCAGCACTAGGTGCAGTTCTGAACATGATTTTATGATGAAATGTTCCCATTTGATTGCAGATTGCACTCAGTATGTACACATAAGTTGCATAAACCTGGAGGTGGATAAATTGTTTGCATTTCTTTCCACTTTGAATGTCTTAAGCCCAAGGCAAGGAATGAATAAAACTGTGACATGGGAGCAATTTCTACCCAATTTATTGTCCTTAAGTGGGGAATAATTGAAAGGGTTTGTGTATCATTGACTACAGAGGTATGCAACACATGAGTAAACCATTTAATAATGTTGTGAAGAACTGCGATATGTATGTACTCAAATGGAATACAGCGTTGTTCCTTCAGGAGGGAAATAGAAATGCACGCTGCTACAATGAGAATTACTACCTTCTGCCTTGAGTATCTACTGTGGGTTACTGCACCTAAATGGTGTTTCCCTGGGGGATTTGTCTGATCAAGAGCAATTTCTAAAAGCCAATTAATTGAATTAGTCAACACTGTTTATGTTGGTTGGAAAATATATTTATTTTCCTTGCATGCTCTTTTTCCTATCTTTGGATAACTATTCAACTATGCAGAAGGAGACACATTTTTTGCTGGTGATCTTACGACTTAATTTATTGGCTGTTTTAATTTTTCAATTTATCAAACTGTTCAGTTGGCGATGGATTAACAGCAAGTAATACTTTGTAAGGTTAAAAGCATCCAGACATCACTGTGTGTTTCACAATACATTCCCGGGTCATTGATGTGCCCTGCAGTACATCCAGTTTTATTGGGGAAGTACCTCCCCTTTCCTGATGACTGACCAGCAATACTAACTTGTTTGGCACAGGATCAAATCTACATACTGCTAGGGCACAAAGAAGATTAAACAAGGTACCCACCTGCATAAATTACTGTAAAAATCTGAGATTTATGTAGTTTCACTTCTGTTATAGGACTGATATCCAGAGGCCTGGATGAATGATTTGGAGACACGTGTTCAAATCTCACCATGGCATCTGGGGAATTTAAATTCATAAAGTTAAATAATAGCTTTTTATTCCAGATTTATTAGTAATGGTGACAGTGAAACTACCAGACTATCATTAAAAAAACTCTTGAGATAAAAACAAAAAAACTGCGGATGCTGGAAACCCAAAACAAAAACAAAAACAGAATTACCTGGAAAAACTCAGCAGGTCTGGCGGCATCGGCGGAGAAGAAAAGAGTTGACGTTTCAAGTCCTCATGACCCTTCGACAGAACTTGAGTTCGAGTCCAAGAAAGAGTTGAAATATAAGCTGGTTTAAGGTGTGTGTGTGGGGGGTGGAGAGAGAGAGAGAGACCCCACCCCCTTTCTGTTTCCCCCTTCCTTTTTTTTCCAATAAATTATAAAGATTTTCCTTTTCCCACCTATTTCCATTTTTTAAAAAAAAACACCCCCACTAGAGCTATACCTTGAGTGCCCTACCATCCATTCTTAATTAGCACATTCGTTTAGATAATATCACCAACTTTAACTTTAACACCTATGTGTTCTTTTGTACCATTGTTGTTGACATCTTTTGATGATCTGCTTCTATCACTGCTTGTTTGTCCCTACAACCACACCCACCCCCCCTCCACCTCTCTCTCTCTCTCTCTCTCTCTCTCTCTGCCCCCTACACACACACCTTAAACCAGCTTATATTTCAACTCTTTCTTGGACTCGAACTCAAGTTCTGTCGAAGGGTCATGAGGACTCGAAACGTCAACTCTTTTCTTCTCCGCCGATGCTGCCAGACCTGCTGAGTTTTTCCAGGTAATTCTGTTTTTGTTTTTGATTAAAAAAACTCTGTTTCACTAATGTCCTTTAGGGAAGGAAATCTGCTGTCTTTACTCAGTCTGGCCTACATGTGACTCCAAGCCCAAAGCAGTATGGTTGACTCTTAACTGTCCTCGGAAGTAGTTTAGAAAGCCACTATGTTATGTAAAGCTGGGCAATAAGTGCTGGTCTTGCCAGTGACGTTCACATCTTGGGTATGAAGAATTTTTATAAAAAAATGTTTGGCACCCCAAATTTGTCTTGCATTATCTAATTTATTGGAAATATAATATCTACTTAGAATTTAAAAATATAAACCGTGCATTTCCTTTGTTATCCTAGAAATTCATCGAGTTTGAGGATTCACAAGAGCAGGAGAAGAAGGACTTACAGATTCGTGTGGAGGTGTTGGAATCACAGACACGGCAGCTTGAACTCAAAGCAAAAAATTATGCAGATCAGAGTAAGTACACTGGAGGGTATTGTACAATAAAGATTATCTCAGTAGGCTAATAATCCAGACACCTGGGCCAATAGTTCAGCATAGAAACTTACAGGCATTTTTTTTTTTGGATTTTCAAGTTGGGGTGGGTTCAAAACAAGGACAGAATTTGTGGGAAGTAAAAATTCCCAACATTACCATTTGTTGTGTAGAAAAGATTATGCTGAAATAAAAACATAAAATGCTGGAAATACTCAGCAGGTCAGGCAGCAACTGTGGGGAGAGAAACAAAGTTAATGTTTCAGTTCTGTGACCATTCAGTCTGATTCTGGTGAAAGGTCACAGACCTGACACATTAACCCTGTTTCTATCTTCACAGATGCCTCCTGAATGTTCCTAGTGTTTTCTATCTTTATTTCAGATATCACACTTATTTCAGCATTCACACTATTTTACTTCTGAAATGATAATGCTGCACTTTCTGTGAAAGCTTCCTACAAAGATAAAATCAGTCAGAGGTCTGAGGGCTTATTAAAAATTGTGCCCCTTTTAATGGGGTCAATTAAATTGTTCTTGAAGTAAACATTACAGGTGAGCTTTGTGCTCTGCCATTCTCCTCCCACTGGTATAGTTAAACAAATCTTTGTTCCTCATTAATTTCTTCAGTAGTCTTTCTCTTCTGTTTGTACCTTGTCCTATTCTGTCCTGTTCCCCGTGTGCAGTGTGAGGAGAGTTGATTCCTTAGTATGGTATGTTTTCAAGTATCCTGCAGTATCTAGCTCAAGTGGACATTGCATTGGCATTGACAGTGAATGTTGGCTGTGGGAGGTGTGATAATGGAATTTAATCTTGGTCTTGTCGATGCCCACACTGTATTTCCAGTAGTAGTCATTGAATAGTGATGAGGAAGAAGAAACTTTTGTTGACTTCTTCTCCATCTTCCTCTAACCCACTACCATTTGCTTGCCTCTGTTTAAGGTGGTGGATTGTTGGAATTTCCCCTCTGTTAGTGAAATTGACAGTGTAGGAAGAGGTAAAGAAATCAGTTAGTTGCGATGGGTGCTTACATGTTGAAGGAAATGTGGATATTTTGGTGATCTTTTAAGTGCTGCATTCCCAAATAATTTAGTGACATTGTTACCGTTTCTCTCCCTTTTCTGCCTTCCCCCCTGCACCCCCCCCCCAACAAAATAAATTCTAATTTATGGCTAAAAAAAATGTTGAAGCTTTTCATCTTGTACTCATCAGGACACTTTGCAAGAATACCAACGTCAGGGGAAATCAACAATTTATACTGTATGAGAAGAAAGCGCTGATTGGTTGGCAAGTGGACTCCGGTGGAGGCATTGCCATGGATAGTGCACTAATTGGTGGTGACTGACAATTAACTGCCAAGCATTCTTTGAAATTTAAACCAGGCAGCTTGACCCTGATTGGTCAAGGCAATGCCCCGAGGAATGAATCAGCTAATAGCTGTCACATATTTTGTTTCGATGAAACAGGCGCAATGTGTGTACATGTTCTTTCTGTCTGGCCCTGTGTATTCATATGTGTAGCTCCCAACACACACACATGCCACACTTCGAGCCCGATTGGTGACCTTAAATTGGCACATAGGATTATTTAGCATATGTTCTATAATCGCAGAATCACATCTAATGTTAGACACTTTATAGAGTTTTGCAAGCATGGGCTGGTTGGGTATGGTCCATACCTTGCCTGTTGCGAACAGTGGAAGGGACATGCTGTTTGATATGATCCGCCAGTCTTTGGGTCATACAGCCTACGTACCTAGCATAACACTGGCACTGAAATTCATATACCACATTACTCATTTGTGATAGGCAGAACATCTTTTTGGCTTGTTATGGCAGGTGGATGGTAAATGTCAAATTTCTCAAATCCCAGAGGGAAACTTGAAGCAGCTGTCATAACTATTTGCAATTTGTACTTATTTTGAGATGCGGGCTTTGAATTCAGTAAAAGGAAGGCTACCAAGTCTTATAGGTTTCTTACAAAACTAAATTAAACATTTATTAATAGAAGAAATGACTAAGCACATACATGGATGTACAAATTACTACTATGATAACTTAATCTAACCCCCAGTTACACTTCCATTAAGGCAACAGTAAGATGCACAGATTTTAGGAGACCCAGGCAAAGTAACACATGATATCCTGAACAGTCGAATTCAAAGTGAGTTTTTCTCAGCTTCAGTTCCTTGTAGACAGCAGCTTGAGGCTTAGATGCTGGAGGCTTTCCACATTTGTGTTAGATCTTAGGATTCCTGCCCTTAAACACAGCCTTCTCTCCTTTATACATATTTTCCCCTTTGAATGCAAATATGCCATTGTTTCATTATATCTTTGGACTTTACCTCTCTAGTAATAAAAATCTATCATAGTACCAATTTTACCAGTAATCTTTGGGAAAAATAAATTACACTGTTTCTTAACTTCTCCTGGCTAGGTGAAACATTTCATCCCCTCTCTTGAATTCAGGCTAATCTGATTTATATAAAAATGTAAATGTTCCCTTGACACCTCACATTCTGAAACTTTCCCCATGTTTACCTACTTAACATTTCAAACCTAGCTTATCTTCTGATACATCAAAGCCTTTAGGTCATTTGCCTTTAATTCATAAGTCAGTCTCTCTCTCTCTCTCTCTCTCTCTCTCTCTCTCTCACACACACACCCCACTATTACTCTACTTTACAACAAATTTCAATAACATTATGAAAATTATATCTTCCTGACAGGCTTGACGGCAGCATCTTGGTAGTGTTGCTACTGCATAGTAGCAGTATAAAACAGCTAGCTCCACCTGTTGCTCAAATTTTTGGTTACCTTGTCTTTCCATAGCAATCTGAGGAAGACTGGGCACTTTTCCAGGGCTGAAAGTGATGGCCTTAGACCAGTCCATGAGTTTGCGTGATGTACAGCGCAAAATGATCTGATCAGGGTAGCCATTATCCTGCAGGATGCCTTTGATTTACCCTGTTTCAGCATCAAGCTTGTATGGTGAGCAAATGGCTCGAGCCCTATTTATGAGGTTGCCAATAAGGCCAATCTTGTAGCATGTGGAACTGTAAGAATCCCACCTCGTGTATTGATCAATGAAGGTTGGCTTGTGGTAGCCAGTGGTAGAGAACCCCCTGACAGATTTCCCAACCAGTACACCAGACAAAGGGAGTTCATTTGACTGCTCCATTTCAAAGGTAAATTTGAGCGCCGCATGGAGCCCATTAAGACGTGTAAGGAAATTATTACATGCAATTGCAGATTTAAATATAATGAACGTCTCATCCACATATCGGAAATATGCGAGGGGCAGGAGGTTATGTGTCACTCCATCAAAGGTACATTTCCAATGGTACTCAACAAAGATGTTTGCAAGAGCTGGGAGAGAGGGGATCCCATGGCAACACCATCTATTTTGGCATACGATGGTGCCATTAAACCGAAGTCAACTGCGTGAGTTGCCAAGTTCATAAGTTCAACGGATATTGATTTACGCAATGGTGCTGGGCCTAGATCATCATGATACAGTGCTGCAGCGCAAAAATCTATGGCTTCTTTAAGTGGAATATTGGCGAATAGGCTAGCAATGTCAAATGAGCACATGGACACAGCATTGCTGTCGATATTTAAGTCCTGTATGGCCTTCCAAATCCTTCACTGTGTATATGGAAAACTTGTTCAAAAGTGGTTGTAACAATTCGCTCAACTGTTTGGCCACTTCATGTTGTGCAGAAGCGGTCATAGATAAATCTGTTCAAACTGATTGACTTTATAAAAGAAAGGCCACCCAGTAGCAATAACCCGTTGTGGGTGGCCAAAACAATCAGATCTTCGGCCCCTCAGATAGAGGAAGTACTGCCCGTGAGAGCTGCCAGCTAACCAGATTGGTCAGCAGCTCCGGCAGCCCCAACAGTGCCAGAACTCAGCAGTGGTTGGTGCAAACAGACCCTAGGAAGAAGAGCAATGGATTCCAGACTAAGGCAAATCTTTGCTTTTAAGGCGGGAAAGGATCAGGATCAGGCACCTAGGTAAGGGGAAAGGGGGATGTGTTTTGGAGCCCAGGCGGGGTGGCACAAAGGGAGGATATAATCTTTTGCAGGGTATTGTCCCCTATGTATGCAGGAACCCACCCCCCCACCCTCTGAACTTCATACTCCCTCTTCCTTCTTGCCTTTTAACCAGCAGTTGTGTTCAAAAAGTGGAGTTCTAACACTCAACGGTGTGTGAACACCAAATGTATTATGGCATGGGCAGCATGATATTCAGGTCAATTAGCTTGTTAACAAGCTCAATGGCCCATTAATTATTTTTCCAAAATGGCGGACAGGCTGCTGATTTCAGTGCTCACCTGCCTACTGTATTATGGGGACTGGGTAGGGGTGGGTGGGTGGGAAGACGGTGGGCTAGCTGCCCATCATGCTTTATGTCTCCCTCCCCCTCACTGAAAATATGTCCGGTGGGGGGACCATATAATTGAGCCTATGAGCCAAATATTATGAGTTCTGTACCAGGGGACCTTGTCTTTATTCTCTATCCTTGATATTCAATTTTAGCTGATTAAACTGTAGCAGTACATGCACGTTTCAGGGTCCCTAAGCCTTAGCTCTTTCATCTTGTTCTTAAGATACCTGGGTGCAATAATCAGGATAGTATATCGGACAAACAGGAGCTCTATAGGTGAATATAGATTTCTTATCATAATTTTGGAGACTTTAGGTATGATGATGGTCTTGGATGTGTGACAAGCCAGTCAGCTGTTCAAAAGAAATCATTGGAATTTTACAGAATTAATTTTTGATCATAGCAGTGCGTTTATTCCTGACTTTTAAAACACTAACATCCTGTTTGACGTTGAACTGCATTTTTAGTTTAATAAGTTGTGGTTTAATGAGGAAAGATAGATGTTATATGTATGATTCATTTGTTAATCAGATATTTTATGGTTTTTTATTATGGATTTTTATTATGCATGTATAAATCAATTAATATTTATACTTACATCTATACAGCACCTTTCACAACCTCAGGATGTCCCAAAGTGCTTCATATCCATTGAAGTACTTTCAAAGAGCAGTCGCTGTTGTGAGGAATTTAGGGGGTTGGATGGCGCTAAGCAGTGGTATGCTACTAATACCTAACTTCTCCATCACCATCCTTAATTCCACAAGCATCTGATCTAAACAACAACCACTTGTGTAGTGCCTTTTTATTATAATAAAACACCTCAAAGTACTTCAGAGGTGAAAATGATCAGACACAGCCAGGGTAGGATTGGGAGTAGAGGTTGAAGGTAGGGTTGATGAGGCAGGTTTTGAGGAGAGAGAGTTAGCAAGGTCATGGGGTTTAGTGTGTTTAGAGTGTGACACAAAATAGAATTAAGACCTGTTTGAAATGTGGAAAAAAATAGAAATCTGGCCTGGATTATCACAAAACCAGAGCAAACAAGAATACTACATGGCCATGAACTACATATGTTTATACATATACACATTTTCTGACTCTAGTGTCGGGGATGGAATATCAAATTCTGCAGACAATACAAAAATAGGGAGAGTGATTAATTGTAAAGTAGGCTATCACGTTATTTTAGGAAGGCATAGGCAAGCTCAGATTGGAGAGATGGATGTTGAAAGAAATGTAATGCAGGGAAATGTGAGGTTGTGTATTATAGGAAGAATAGGAAAGGAAATATGCACTAAATGGTCAAACCTTAGAAGAACAAGACTTCTCCACAGCGTTAGCTTTGCCTTAAGTGATAGCATTCTTGCTTCTGAGGCAGAGACTTTCAGCACATGATCTAGGTTGTGGAGCACTGAGTGAAGTGCGGTGCTTCAGATGAGATGTTGAACCGAGGCTATGAACTGGCTGTAATAAACATCACATTATCTGGTTATTTATTGCTGTTTGTAGGAGCTTGCTATGCTCATATTGGCTGTTGCATTTCCTACATTACAACAGTGACAACACTTCAAAACAACAGATAAATAGGGAAAACCAATAGATAAATATGGGAAATCCCATTTTCTCTCAATGGCTTGTTGGCGACTTGAGGTGCAAATTTCAAGTCACCAAGAGGAGGATCCAGAGATTAGATGGTGGAATGCCGTTTCAGAAACCATGTGGAAGCTTAATTCATCACAATTTTTGAAAGGAAATTGAAAAATATTTGGTAAAAAGAAGAAATGGGATTAAATGGAAAGCTCTTTCAGAGAACAGGTGCAATGGGCTGATTGCTTCCTGTGCTGTAACACTCAGTGATTCTACATTTCTGTATTACATGCGCATGAGATTTTTACCATCTGAAGCTATTTTCTTCAAGCCGGTAACAGTGGATAATTTAAGCAGCTGTATTCTGACACTCCAACTGTAAGTGTGAACTGTAACCATAACAACTCATTAAATAGATGCAGAAAAGCTTCTGATTTTGCTTTGGCAGAAGAATCACAAACAAAGCTGAATCATAGACTCACTGTTAGCCATGGTTCAGTTGGTAGCACTCTTGCCCCTGAGTCACAAGGTTCCAGGTTCAAGTCCCAATCTAGGGCTTGAGCACAAAAGTCAAGGCTGATGTTCCAGTGCAGTCATAAGGGAGTGCTGCACTGTCAGAGGTGCTGGCTTTTGGATGAGATGTTAAACCAAGGTAGCATCTGACTCCCTGGGTGGCTGTTCAGAGATCCGCTGGCACTATTTTGAAGAAGAGCAGGGGGTTTTTCCCTGGCATCCTGGCCAAAATTTATCCCTCAATCAGCGTCACAATGGAACAGATTTTTGGTCATTATCCCATTCCCGTGTGTGGGAGCTTGCAGTGTGCAAATTGGCTGCTGTGTTTTCCTATATTGTAAAAGAAACTACACTTCAATGGCTGTAAACCACTTGGAGGCATTAGGTAGTCATGACAAGTGTTATATAAATGCAAGGCTGTGTTTCTTCATACAGCACATAAGGAGTCAATTTGGCTCAAGCGCCTGTGCTGGCATAGTCCCACTCCTCTTTTTCTTTCTAGATATATATTAATTCCTTTCTGAAAATTACTATTGAATGTGCTTCCAGCACTTTTCAGGAAGAAGCTCGTTGGGCTGCACTGAAATTTCTCCCCTCTGGTTTCTTTACCAATTACCTTAAATCTGTGTCCCCCTGGTTACCAAGTCTCCTGTTAGTGGAAAGAGTTTCTTTTATTTACTCTTGTCAAAACTCTCCATAATTTTCAACCCCTCTATTAAATCTCCACTAACCATCTCTGCTAAAGATGTTAAGAGATTGGGGCAAAGGCAGATATATGGAGTTAGGTCGAGAACAACAACAATCTCATTGAATGGCAGAACAGGCTCAAGGGGCTAAATGGCTGACTTCTGTTTCTATGTCCCTGCTGTAGGGAGAACAACCTTGACTTCTTCAGTCTCTTCACATAACTAAAGGCCCTCATCCTTGGTATCAGTCCAGTCAATCTCTGCACCCTCTCCAAGGGCTTGACATCCTTCCTAAAGTACAACACCCATAATTGGACACATGCCAACTGATGCCTCACTAATAATTCATAGGAGTTTAGCGCAACTTTCCATGTTTTTGTATTCTATGCCTCTATTTATAAAAGCAAGAATCCCGAAAGCTTTTTAAACAATTGGCACAATATAACAATTTTCCTCAGGTTTATACTTAATATTTGTAAGCATCCTACCTAATGCCCTGGAAAGCATGTTGCCACTTTTTTAGCCTTCTGCTACTTTTATACTACTCTGCCATATTTGTTAAAACTATCGCTTTGGAAGTCAGGTTCATTTTAAATTGAACAAATGTGAGAAGTACTCCTGGGTTTTTAGTTTCCCCTCTGGTACTTTACTACTCAGCTATGCTTTGAGCATTTTCTCCCTCTTCTTCCCATAACCAGCCTTCAGTCACCAAGCCCCAATATCCTGGAACTCTTCCACACATCTAAGCTTTCCAGCAGGGATCACTGTACACTAGTCCGCTGCTGAGCCCAGCCCAACTTTTCTAATCTCAGCACACAGAAGTCAGTTGTAGTATCCCAAAAAATTTGCCAGCTGAGATAAGAATATTTGGCACAACCAGGGAATGAACCTGGGATCTTCCTGATCTGTATACAATTCAGGATGCCGCCATGTAGTGGATTTACTGGCTGACCTGTTAGACAGTCTTTGTGTATAAAATGTGAATTATTCCCAGCTGTATTACCCCCTTTTCAGTAAAATTACTACATAAAAGATCAAGTTTTCAAATGTAACAATTAGTTTCTGTACTAGCCTATGTTTTGCATGGTAGTATAATCTTGCCATTTCCTCGGGAAAACTTGGTA
Source organism: Carcharodon carcharias (assembly GCF_017639515.1). NCBI lineage: Eukaryota > Metazoa > Chordata > Chondrichthyes > Lamniformes > Lamnidae > Carcharodon > Carcharodon carcharias. The sequence continues at coordinate 62,073,259 of NC_054488.1, forward strand.
AAATTTGAGCAAAATCTGTTTTGCAAGGTTTATCATGAGAGAAAATGGAGAATATATTTTGACATCTTTCTGTATGCAAAGGATTAAACTATTTCCTCTCTTGTGTGTTGAGCTGTCATGTGTTTCTTCCTGGAGACAAGATATTGTGTTGCTCTTGTGTCTTGGAGACATCTAATAGTGAACTGTGACTACACTTTCTCAAGAATTAAAAATAAAGACAGAAAATGCTGGAAATATTTAACAAGTCTGGCAGCATCTGTTGAGAGAGGAACAGGCCATCGACCTGAAATGTTAACTCTGTTTCACCCTCCACGGATGCTATCAGACCTGCTCAGTATTTCCAGCATTTTCCATCTCTATTTCAGATTTGTAGCATTTGCAGTATTTTTCTCTCAAGAATTAGGTTGTGCTGTTACTGTCCCTAATAGTTTTGTTACAATGCTTCTCAGGAATTACTTTGCTCAAGACTCAAGCTTGTGCCAGCTGGTCGCAGTAATCAACAACCCCAAAGGAAACTTGCAGCATTTGTTTTGGTTGGGGTTAGGAAGGTCCAATTTTTAAATAAGTTTCTCTTTGTTAGCAGATCCAGTGATTCTGGATTGGGGTTACTTTTTTTTCACGTAATGATTGCAATATTCTACCCTTCTTTCCCTCAACCCAACTTTAATTCATTTTTTAGTTAAGCTCCGGAAGACAAAATTAAGTTTTTTTTCCTAACAGCTGTTTAAGTGAAATGATTCCAAGGCTATATAAAAAGAAATAATTCAGTGATTGATACAAAAACTGATCGTTATTTACATGCTAACAAATGTGATCATACCAATGGTGTATGCATGTCAGCTCCAGTTTAGGTAGGCATAAGTTGTTGAGGAACTTTGGGCTCACTTAAAAAGCAGAATTTTAACCCCAAATTGTTTAGCATAAAGGAACCATGAATGAATGAATGTAATGTGATGCTGTGCTGAACTAATACAAAATGTTGACTTAGTGGAGGATATCTAGTAGCACAGACAGTCCACCCAAACTGGCTTCCCTATTACTAACTGGACAAGACAAATTTTCTCTGATCAGCTGCATATTGGGAGCCCACTGGTACACGTTTGGCTCTTTAACAATGTAAAAGCATGTTGGGGACACCTAATCGAAGTCACTTCAAATATTGCTGAACCTAAACTAAGCTGATTTATACTTAAAAACTATAAAGTTTGCACCCTGATCTGTCTGGTTTAACTACTTTTGATTTTTTGTAATCATAGGTAACCATTGTGATCATAGGTTAAAAAAAAAGTTTGTCAAATTCAATAATAATGATCAAATGAATTGGAAAGGTTTTAATTAAATGCAAATTAAATATTAGTGTTAAAATAGTAAAAAAACAGCCTGGAAATATCAAGTTGTTATAGTTTAGCATGCTGGTTTCTAAATATCTCAACATGTGATTTACATTTGTAATTGGAAGTAGAAATTCACTTCTGCATTCTTATATAAGCAGCTGAGAATGGAACTTCTTGTTCCTGTTCATTTACAACTTGGAAAAATGGGGTTAGGCGTCACATAATGTAATACTGCAATGGTGAGCCTATTGCTTTTTTCAAAGAATGTTTTGGCACAGCTCCACCACGCTATGTGGAATAGCAAGCCCTGTTGATGCCTGTTATCATCCACGTGTTACTGCATAGTCGAGGGTAAACACTTCTTTATAGGGCGGAAATGTTGCTGGACTGGTTTTGTGCACTTCGGTTTGATCTTGAAAGATCTTTGATATTAAAATTTGCCTGGAATTAAGCTGCCATCTGTTCCCTAGCTGTGCGGTGAGACTACGCAAAGTAGAATCATAAAATAGTTACAGCACAGAAGGAGTTCATTCGGGCTGTTTTTGTGACAGCTTTCTGCGAGATCAATTCAGCTATCCTCACTCCCCCATTCTTTACCCATAGCCCTGCAATTTTTTTTCTTGTTTTTTTTTGAAAAATATAACTTATTCATAAAATATCTGGAAGAATATTCCAAACCATTTCAAAATCACCATCACAAAAGTACAATCAGGTTCAACTTTCACAACATGTATCATGAGGTGCATCAATACAATCAATGAATATTACAATCATTTGCAGACATTCATTTTGAGCTGTACAGCCCGAGGGGCTCTCAACAGTTCCCAGCCCCTCGGTGCCCTATGGCAGAAAGGTCTTAGACAGTGACCCTTCCCCATAGCGCCTATGCGGCGGCTGCCCCAAGCTTTAGTGCGTTGCTCAGCGTAGTCCTGGACTTTGGAAAGTGCCAGTCTGCAACACTCGGTCGGGGACAACTCTTTGCGCTGGAAGACCAACAAGTTTCAGGTAGACCAAAGAGCGTCTTTCACCGAGTTGATGATCCTCCAGCTGTAGTTTTACGTGCCAACCACGTACAGCATCAGCGAGAGTGCCTCACACCTGATGACCAGGTTCTTACCCTCAATGGAGAGGGAGCGTCGCTCCCACATGCCCAATTTTCTTTTCACCTTGTACGTGGCGCAGGTCTGGCCCATTCCAGACTCCTGCGCGATGGCGATCACCTGAGCCATCTTTTACTTTATCTGGGGGTCGAAAATGGATCGTGTCCGCAGGGACGCGATGTACAAGCCTCTAGATAAAGGGGGAAAAAACGTGCCCAACATCGCCCTCGTACTGATGGCCACCTTTGTGTGCGGCTGCATCAAGCTGTCCGTAGACCCTCGATACACAAGCACCAAGTATCACTACGTGCTGAGGTTCAACCTGTCCCCGGTGTTGCGAAGGATGGGTCTGGCCACACTGCCGCAGAATGCTCCAAGTAGTTGGACCGTGCTGAACCACCTGTCCCTTGTGGAAAAATTTACGCAGAGAAACATCTTTGGCCACAAGTCCATCAGGCAGTGGTCGGCACATAATATCTTAGCGACCCTGCGGGGAAAGGAGAGGGTGGATCCTGTGGGATGGTTCCCCGAGCAGACTCTCAAAGTCATTTGGCAGAATGCCTCATCATCAGAACTTTCCAACAAACACCAAGACTTAGCTTAGCTGGTGGTGAGAAAGGCCCTCCCTGTCTCGCTCCTTCCAGTTTCTAATGCATGCCCCGGTCCCTCCGAACCACATCCCCAGCACCTTCAGGCCGTCAGCCCTGACGGTGAAGGGGACAAAGGATCAGTCAATCCAGTTCCCGAAGAACATGGCCTCGCTCTTCCCACAATTTACCTTGGTTCCCGAGGCCAGTTCGAACTCGTCACAAAGGTGTATCAGTCTGCGCACCGACAGTGGATCCAAGCAGAAGACGGTGACATTGTCCATGTACAGGGAGGCTTTGACCTGAGTGTCTCCACTGCCTGGGATCGTTATTCCTCTTGTGCCAGGATCCTTCCTGATGGACTCAGCAAAGGATTCTATGCAACACACAAACAGGACAGGGGAGAGAGGGCAGCCCTCCCTGACTCCAGATTTAATCGGAAAGCTATCTGATTCCCACCCTTTGATTGAGACTGTGCTACTGATGTTAGTGTAGAGCAGTTGGATCCAATTGCGAATTCCCTCCCCAAACCCCTTTTTGGAGAGCACATCCACCATGTAGGTGTGCGATATTCTGTCAAAGGCCTTCTCCTGATCCAGGCTGATGAGGCAGGTGTTCACACCCCTGTCCTGCACATACGCAATCTTATCCCTGAGCAGCACGAGGCTGTCAGAGATCTTCCTGCCCGGCACAGTGCAGGTCTGGTCAGGGTGGATCACCAATTCCATAGTGGACTTGACCTGATTAGCGATAACCTTGGACAGAATCTTTATAGTCCACGTTCAACAGTGAAATGGGTCGCCAATTTCTAATTTCCTCCCTTTCCCTCTTGTGCTTGTAGATGAGGGTGACGATGCCTTTCCTCATGGATTCTGACATGCTGCCGGCCAGAAGCATGCTCTCGTACACTTCTAGCAGGTCTAGGCCAATCCAGTCCCACAGAGCTGAATAGAACTCTGCTGGCAAGCTGTCGCTTCCGGGAGTTTTACTCTTCTCGAAGGACTCAGGGCCTTAGTCAGTTCGTCAGGAGTTAATGGTTTGTCCAGGCTCTCCCATGTACTGTTGTTTAAGACCTCTGTGATATCCAGTTCCCTTTTGAAAGCCATGATGGAATCTGCCTCCTCTGCACTGTCAGGCAGTGCATTCCAGACCCTAAACAACACATTGTGTAAAAAAAGTTTTTCCATATGTCGCCATTGGTTCTTTAGCCAATCACCTGAAATCAGTATACACTCATTCTTGACTCTTCCACCAATGGGAGCAGCTTCTCTACCTACTATGTTTGGACCCATCATGATTTTGAAAACTTCTATATAAAATAGCCTTCAGCAATCTCTTCTCTAAGGAGAACAATCCCTGCTTCTCCAATCTATCCATGTAATTGAAGGCTGTCATTCATGGAACCATTCTCATAACTTTAACAAAAGCAAAACACTGTAGATGCTGAAAATCTGAAATAAAAACAGAAAATGTTTGAAATACTCAGCAATCTGGCAACATCTGTGGAGGGAGAAACAGAGTTGATGTTTCAGGTCGAGGACCTTTCTTCAGAACACCATAATTTCCTTGTTTTGTATTCTATGTCTCGATTTATAAAGCTCTGGATCTCATATGCCTTTTGAACCACTTTGTCAACCTGCTCTGCCATCTTCATGATTTGTGCATGTTTACCCCCAGGTCCCCCTGTTCTTGCACCCCATTTAGAACTGTATCCTTTATATTTTCTCTCCTTGTTCTTCCTATCCTAATGTATTACTTCACTCTTTGCTGCATGAAATTTCATTTGCCACTCCAGTCTATGTTGTCCTTTTGAAGTCAAATCACATAGTTCATAACACTTCCAAGTTTTATGGTCATCAGCAAATTTTAAAATTGTGCCCTGTGCATCCTAGTCTAAGTCATAAATATACATATCAAGAAAAGTTGTGGTCCTAGTACTCACTTCTGGGGAATCTTGCTGTATACCTTCCTCCAGTCCAAAAAAACAGCTGTTCACCACTACTTTCTGTTTCCTGTCACTGAGCCAATTTCACACCCAGGCTCCCACTTTCCCTTTGATTCCATGGAGTTCAACTTTGACAAGTCAGTTGTGGCACTTGTGGCACTTTAGTCGGAAGCCCATATGCACCACATCAACTACATTACCCTCATCAACTCTCTCTCTTACCTAAGTAAAAACATTTTGTTCAGGTTAGCGAAACATGATTTGTCTTCAGCAAATCAGTGCTGGATTTCCTTTATTAACACACATTTGTTCAAGTGACTGCTAATTTTATTCCAGATTATTATTTCAAAACACTTTCCCACCACCGAGGTTAAACTGACTTCCTATATTCTTGCATCCCTTTCTGGCACTACCTCTGTAACTAACGAGGGTTTAAGGATAATGGCCATTTCCTTTGCAATTTTCCCCTCCATAACTTGCCTTTGCATCTTCTGATGAATCTGACTCTAGTGACATCATTTTTCATTTACAATCAACCTTTCTCATACCTCCCCTTTATCAATGTTTAGACCACCCGGTATCTCAAAAGGAGAAAATTATTTCAAAGAGAGCTTATGCCTCCAAAAGAAAAGTGATGTCACAGAGGAATGGGAATAGAACTGTTCAACTATTGCTCTGCTCCCTCGCCCAGATAGCTGAATAAGTAGCTAAACCATACATACTAGATAGGAACAAAGTTTGATATTGCTAGGTTTACTGCTTTCAACTAAGTCCATGCTAGACATGATACAATTCACTTTCCCTTTGGTTACGAAGGAATTAGTAGCCCACATTCCTGCTTGTTGCTAACCAGTGGCCCATTCTATAAGTGCAACTATGTGGACAACAGGCAAGGAAACGATTGCATTTGACAGTAAATACTGTCCATCCCACCACCCTACCCTGAGTCAAATACGAATGCAAACAGGATAGGATCTCAGCCCCTTAAGGCTGCTCTGCCTTTTAATTGGATCCTGATTGATTTCCATCTCAACAACATTTACCCATCGTTGCTCCACATCTCCTAACACCCAAGCCTAGGAAGAATGCAAGCTCAACTTTCAGAAATTACAGTTAGCCCAGTATCCATGACCTTTTGAGGGAGAATTCCAGATTTCCACTACCTTTGATGTTTTAAGAGTCTGAGATTGAAAACAGCAGAAAAGTAGAGACAGTCAGGAATTTGAAAACAACGCAAGAGAAGCGGCAGTTGGGAGATTGAAAACAGCGCGAGTGGAGAGGCAGTCGAGAGATTGAAAAAACACGAGAGAAGGGGCAGTCGGGAGATTGAAAACAGCGCGAGTGGAGAGGCAGTCGGGAGATTGAAAACAGCGTGGGTGAAGAAGCATTCGGGGAGTCTGAAAGCAGCGCAAGTGGAGATTGAAAGCAGCATGAGAAAACAAATAATAACACCACAGTAAAGAAGCAATTTGGTTGGAGAATAAGCTGGCTGTTTGCTGAGTATCTAATAAGTGGTTAATGTTGATTCTGTTCCTAGGATTTAAAATATTATCGGCACTCTACTTTTGTAAGTTGATAATTTGATTGGCTGGTAGGTGCTCAGTGTTAGGGACAGCGTGTTAATAACCAGCTTTAGGGTACAAGAGTTAAGGTAGATCTATAAACAAAATAGAACTAAAACTTTATTTTATTTCAATTTTACACATCCAAAACGCATGTCTGTGTAGTTAAGAAACGTGTAACTTTCAGTTGTCAGTGGTTCTAGCATTTAATAAGTGCAATTAATTGTAGCATATGTAGGAATTACTTTAAGTTAATTAAGAAAGTAATTAAATTAACTAAATTACATGAGTAACAATGGCAGGACAGGTCTTTTGTTGCAGCTGTGGAATGTGGGAGCTTTTGGACATCATGGCTATCCAGGACAACCACGTCTGCAGAAAGTGTAAGCAGCTAGAGGAATTCAGGATCAGGATTTTTGATATGGAAGCCAAACTGCAGACACTGCGCAACATAAGGCATGGTGAGAAATATTTGGACGCTTTGTCCTAAAGATGGTCACATGTCTTCGAATAGGGTTGTCTGTTTTGGTCAGCAGTGAGGGTCAAGAGGCTGTGACAGTGAGTGAGGCAGGTAGAGGGATGAGCAGACAGTAGTGGAGGAGACTCAGACTTTGCAATTGTCAAACAGGTTTGAAGTGCTCACAACCTGTGTGGATGAAAGAAAGGTCTGCAAGGTGGATGAGCAGGCTAGCCATGACACCATGGTTCAGGAAGCTGTTCAAGTTGGGGGAGCAAACAGGAATGTAGTGGTAGTAGGGGACAGTATAGCGAGGGGGATTGACACTGTTCTCTGCAGAGCGAGAGTCCAGAAGGCTGTGTTGCCTACCTGGTGCCTGGGTTCGGGACATCAGCTCAGGGCTGGAAAGAACTTGCAGTGAGAAGGGGCGGACCTAGTTGTCATGGTCCTTGTAGGTACTAATGCCATAGGACAAAGAAAGAGGTCCTGCAGAGTCAGTGAGAGGAGCTAGGTACCAAATTAAGATGCAGAACCTCAAAGGTAATAATCCCTGGATTATTACCTGAGCCACATGCAAATTGGCATAAGGCGAATAAGATCAGCGAGATGAATGTGTGGCTGAAAGACAGGTGTGGGAGAAGTGGGTTCCAGTTGATTGGGCACTGACATCAGTACTGGGGAAAGTGGAGACTGTACTGTTGGGATGGTCTCCACCTGACCATGCTGGGATGAGTTCTTGTGAATCACATAGCTCGGGAAGCAGAAAGGGTTTTAAACTAAATCATGGGGGCAGGGATCAAATGTGGGAAGATGTGGTAAATTAAAGACTAGAGACAAGGTGAGAGAGGAAGGTATTTAATTTATGAAATGATAGACCATGACAGGAAGGGACAGAGCACAAGTCGAAGAGTAAAGCAATGGATAAGGCTAGAGATAACAAAAATAATAAAAGGACAAAGCTTGAGGCTCCGTATCTGAACACATGTAGCATTCAAAACGAAACAGATGAATTAATAGTGCAAATAGTGATAAATAAGTACAATCTAATAGCCATTACAGAGACATGGCTACAGGATGGGATAGATTGGGACCTGACCATTGAAGGGTCTGTGACTTTTAGGAAGTTAGGAAAAGGTGGAGGGGTGTCTCCGTTAATTAATGATGGTATTAGCACATTAGAGAGGGATGGCCTAAGTGCAGAAAACCAGGATATAAAAGTGGTTTGGGTAGAGATGAGGAATGATAAAGGCAAGAAGTCGCTTGTGGGAGTGGTGTGCAGGCCCCAGAACAGTGATCACACTGGACGGGGTATCAAAGAAGAAATGGTGGGAGCTTGTGAGAAAGGTACGGTGATTATCATGAGGGATTTTAATTAACATAAAGACTGGAACAACCAGATGGGCAAAGGTAACATAGATGACAAATTCATAGTGTTTTAGGGATAATTTCTTAGATCAGCACATTGTGGTGCCAACCATGGAGCAGGTTACACTGGACCTGGTATTATGCAATGAGATAGATTAATGACCTCATAGCGAAGGTGCCCCTAGCTAGCAGTGATCATAATATGATTGAATTTTACATTCAGTTTGAGGGAGAGAAAACTAGGTCTAACAGTAGTATTTTAAACTTAAATAAGGACTGTTATGAGGCCATGAAAGCAGAGCTAGCAAAAGTGAACTGGCTAATTTAGATTAAGGGATAGGTCAATAGAGGTTCAGTGGCAGACATTTAAGGAGATTTTTCAGAATACACAGAATAGATACATTCCAACAAGAAAGAAAAATTCCAAGGGGAGGATCCACCATCCGTGGTTAACTAAAAAAGTTAAAGATAGTATCAAACTTAAAGAAAAAGCATATTATTGTGATAAGATGAGTGGCAGGTCAGAAGATTGAATAAAATATAAAAAATAGCAAAGAATGACTAAAAGATTAATGAGGGGAAAAATTAGAGCACGAGAGAAAGCTATCTAGAAATATAAAGACAGTAAGAGTTTCTATAGATATTTTAAAAAGAGTTAACGAAGTGAACGTTGGTCCTTTAGAAAGTAAGTCTGGGAAATTAATAATGGAAAATAAGGAGATGGCAGATGAATTGAATAATTATTTTGTATCGGTCTTCACGATAGAGGATGCAAGTAACATCCTAGAAATAGCTGTAAATCAGGAATTGGAAGGGAGGAAGGAACTCAAGAAAATTACAATCACTAGGGAAGTGTACTTGTCAATCCGCAGTTCCAACAATTTGCTAAGTCCCTGTGTCCTGGTGGATTTCAACTACGGTCTTAAAAGAAGTGGCTGGTGAGATAGTTGATGCGCTGCTTTTAATTTTCCAAAATTCACTAGGTTCTGGGAAGGTTGCACTAGATTGGAAAATAGCTAATATAACTCCTTTATTCAAAAAGGGAGGGAGACAGAAAGCAGGAAACTATAGGCCAGTTAGCTTAACATCTGTCATAAGGAAGATGTTAGAAGCTATTATTAAAGACGTTATAACAGAGCCCTTAGATAAATTCAAAGTAATCAGGCAGTGTCGACATGGCTTTGAGAAAGGGAAATCATGTTTAACTAATTTATTGGAGCTCCTTGAAGGAGTCACATGTGCTGTGAATAAGGGAAACCGGTGGATATGCTGCACTTAAATTTCCAGAAGGCATTTGGTAAGGTGCCGCATTAAAGGTTATTGCAGAAAATAAAAGCTCATGGTGTGGGGTGTAACTTATTGGCATGGATAGAAGATTGGCTGGCTAACAGGAAATTGAGACTAGACATAATGGGTCATTTTCAGGTTGGCCAGATGTAGCGAGCAGTGTGCCACAGGGATCAGTGCTGGGGCCTCAACTCTTTACAATTTTTCTGAATAATTTGGATGACGGGACCGATGGAATGGTTGCTAAATTCGTTGATGATGCAAAGGTGGGTAGGAAAGTAAGTTGTGAAGAGGACGTAAGGAGGCTATAAAAAGATATAGATAGGTTGGGTCAGTGGGCAAAGATCTGGCAAATGAAGTATAATGTTGGAAAATATGAGATTTCCATTTCATTAGGATGAACTAAAAAGAAACATGTTATCTCAATGGTGAGAGATTGCAGAGCTCTGAGATGCAGAGGGATCTGGATGTCATTGTGCATGAAACACAAAAGGTTAGTATACAAGTGTAGCAAGTAATTAGTATAGCTAAAGGAATGTTATCATTTGTTGCCAGGGAAATTGAATACAAGAGTAAGGAGGTTATGCTTCAGTTATACAGGACATTGGTCAGACCACCTTTGAAGTACTGTGTACAGTATTGGTCTCCTTATTTAAAGAAAGAAGTAAATACATTAGAAGCAGTTCAGAGAAGGTTTACTAGATTAGTGCCTAGAATGGGCGAGTTATCTTGAGAGGAAAGGCTGGACAGGATAGGTTTGTATCCACTGAAGTTTCAAAGAGTAAGAGACGACTTGATTGAAACATATAAGATCCTGAGGGGACTTGATAGCGTTAATGTGAAAAGGATATTTCCTCTGGTGAGAGAATCTAGAACTCGGGGTCATTGTTTCAAAATAAGGGGTCACCCATTTGGAGTAGAGATGAGGAAAACGTTTTTCTCTGAGGGTTGTGAGACTTTGGAATTCTCTTCCTCAAAAGGTGATTGGGGCAGAATCCTTGAATATCTTTAACGCAGAGGTAGATAGATTCTTGAAAAGCAAGGGGGTGAGAGGATATCGGGGATTGGCAGGAATATGAGGTTAAAATCAGATCAGCCGTGATATTGAATTGCGGAGCAGGCTTGAGGGGCTGAGTGGCCTACTCCTCCTAATTTGCATGTTCATATGACTTCACTCCCAATAGGCCTGGTTCTAATTTTAAGATTGTGCCTCCTTGTTCTGGATTCCCCCACCTGAGGAAATAGGTTTTCTGTATAGACTCTGTCAAATCTCTTTATCATTTTGACCATCTCGATCAGATCATTCCTCAATCTCTAAACTCAAGTCGATGCAAGGCAAGTTAATTCAAATTCTCTGCATATTTTAACCTTTAATCCCTGGTTTCATTCTGGTGAATGTGCCCTGCCCTAAGGCTAATATGACTTACTCAATGTTCATTCCCAAGAAAAAATGCTGTGCTCCAATTGGGATATGACTAAGGATCTGTGCCACTGAAGCATTACTTTCTCACTTCTGCGTTCCAATTACCTTGAGGTAAAAGCCACATTCCATTAACCCTTTTGATGATGGTATATACTCGTATAATGGTTAATCTTGTGTAAAAGTCAACTCCTGACCTCTGCCCAAAAGATCCAAAGTCTTTGTACTTACCATTCGCTTGCTGCTGAAGTCAAACTCTCCCCGGTGCAAACTTACTCATTTATAGAATCATAGAATAGCATACCATTGAAGGCGGCTTTTCAGCTCATGCCTGCGCACAGCAACACATGCTGCCAAAGCTACCATCTCACTGGTGCGCACTACATTCCTGCCAATCTTGCTCTCTAACATGGCAACATGGTATCAAGAAGGACCAGCAGAGACACCACCCAGTTCAAACTTAGTCATTGAGATTGCAGAGCAGCCAAATAATTCTGCAGTAGCTAGAGAATTCAGGGTATTGGAGAAGAATATTAGAGATTGGAGAAAGCTCTCTACACAGCTTAGGCAGATGCCTAAGAATAAATGATGCAAACAGAGGAAAGCCTAGCATGTGGCTGCAGTTGGAAAATGATGTTGCAAAATATGTCAATGAAAATTAACTGAAATGGGGACACAGTTTCCTGAAGATCTATCCAAACCTTCACCCTGAAGCAAGCAAGCAAGAAAATTAGACAAAGCAGGTTTCAAAGCCGGTCTGGATGCTGTGCCAGGTTTATGAAGAGAAACAATTTTGCACAGTGATAGAAGGCCAAGATTTCATAGCATCCCCTAGCAGAACTTGATGTCTGGCTTATTGCATTTCAGTGGTTTATAATCAAACATCATCAAAGGAATGGATATAGATTGTCCTGTATTGGAAACATGGATGAGACTCCCATGAATTTTGACACGCCAGCCAGTCAAACAGCAGGCAAAGTTGGAGAGAAAACAATGTTGGTGAAGACAACTGGTCATGCAAAGAGTAGATTCAGTTGTGTTCTGTATCTCTGATGGGACAAAGCTTATGCCAATGATGATATTCAAGAGAAAAACCTTCCTAAAACAGCATTCCCAAAAGACGTAGTTGCCTACGTTCACAGTAAAGGATGGGTGGATGCAAGTAGCTTGAAAAGATGGCTGAGGAAAATTTGGAGTTTATGACCAGGATTGCATAAAGAAAAATGTATTCTCACTTGGGCACATGTTTGGATCACTCCTTGGTGATGATGTTGCTGATATTGCAGTGATTCCTGGTGGTCTAACCAGCTTTGTTCAGCCATTGGATGTCTCTCTAAACAAGCTATTCAAGAAGAGCATGAGAAAAAAGCGCAATGACTAGATGATCAGAGGAGATAAGACATTCACCGAAGGTGGCAGCACACGGGCTCCAACATTAGCAACCCTATGTGAATGGGTGGTAGGGGCCTGAGATGAAATCAGAACTGAGATTGTCATCGAATCATTCAAGAATGTGGGATATCCAATGCACTTGATGGCACAGAAGATGATTATTTGTAAAATTATATAGCCAATGATGGCACGATTACTGATGAAGATGATGCTGATGGTCCACATGATGATGCCATTCAAGAAGCAAGTTGTATTATTTGGTTCAGAAGATTTTTTAATGGATTTTAATACGTATTCTTTTCTCTACTGTGAAAAGAAAACTAAATGAAATTGTATAAATTTGTTTATATGGCTTTTTTTGATGAATTTGATAAATTTAATGTACACAAATTAATATCTGTCTCCATGAAGGTTATTAATTATAAATAAAAATTCAATTATAGAAATAATTTATGGCTCCTTTTGAGTTACATTTTGGTGGTGGGGTTGATTGCAACAGGGTCTAACCTGTCAACTCTGATACTGCGACAGTGGGAGAAGGTGGATTTCACCCCTCGGAACTGTTACTCGTGTAAAAGTCGACTCCCTACTTTTCGGCTAAAAATTTAGTCTTAGAAACTTGACTTCAACATGAGTAAATATGGTATCTTTTGTACCTGTGACCAGGTTTTAGGGGATTTAGGTGCCCACGTGGACAAATCCTCTTCCTTCTTTTGTTTCTAGTCTCTCTCAATTAAGAAAATGTTATGATTTATCTTTCTGCAATCTAAAATGCATGACATTACACTTCCCCATGTTGAATTCCATCTGCCACACTTTTTCTCATTCAGTGTGTCTCTTTCCCTTTGTAACTTCTTGCTCCCAACCTTACTGTGCCTCCTGACTTCCATGTCATCCGAAAATCTTTAATCCTCATCAAGTCAATGATATATATGGTGAAAAGCCTTGAGGAACATTACATGCCAAATACTATCAGCCAGAGAACAGACCTTTTTATCCCTGCCTCCCAACCAAGTACTAATCCATGACAAGGTTTAGCCTCAGCTGTCTGCTCATATTTTGTTAACTTCTTGTTCAGAACCTTATCAAATGCCTTCTGGAAGTCTATGAAGCCAGCATCCAGATATGCTTCCCTATCAACCAGCTCACAGATTTCTTTGCTATGAATAGTGATGGTAGTGGTTCCAATTTTCTTTGCATAACATGGCTGACCAGCAATCTCTCCAGCTCTTACTGCCTGCCATTGCTGTGTGTTGGAAGGATTTACAGATTTGCTCAACCTGTTTGACCACGTTATGAAAGCACTTTCCTTGGTCATCAAGTCCTGATCTGGGACTTGAACCTGGAGCTTCTGACACAGTGGCAGGGACATTTCCCACTGCATTAGAAGATTTCCCTACTTCACAGTTACACTGACTCTTTTCGACCAGCTGATAATTGTTCATGTGCTCACTATCTCTGACAAAGACTGCCGACTTGGGTGAAATTGTGAGCAGCTCTCACTGAAGCATCTATACTTCAGTAACAGCAATTCTTTCAGATATTGAAGGAGGAGTAAAAGAAAAATCATAGCTTTTTTATCTATGTAACCTAGATTCAAATCCAGCTTCGAGTGATGGGGTGACGGTATCCTCTGCCTGCTGTCTTGAAAGGCATTGATGAATTTGGAGAGTGACAGCACAATACTGCCCTAAATTGGCAATCAATTCTGCAACTCGTTGGAAAATTGCCAACTGTCCCTGGCTGAATTAGACTCCTCAAAAATTTGGTGATACATTTAACACCAAGATGAGCTTCTGACCACATATCCACTCCATCACCAAGACCAACTATTTCCACCTCCATAACATTGTTGAACTCTGCTCCAGCTTCAGCTCATCTGCTGCTGAGACTGTCACCTCTGCCTTTATCACCTCCAGTTGTGACGATTCCAATGTTGTCTTGTCCAACCTCTCATCATCTGCCCTACTTGAACTCGTCCAATACTCTGCTTGTATCCTGATTTGCACCAAGTTCTGTTCACCCATCACTTTTGTTCACTGACTTATTTTGGCTCTCAATCTGGCATTGCCTCAGTTTTGAAATTTTCATTCTTGTTTTCAAATCGCTCCATGGCCTTGCCCTTCCTTATCTCTGTAGCCTCCTCCAGCCCTACAAGCTTTTGAAATTGCAGCGGTCTTCCAGTTCTAACCTCTTGTGCAACGTGATTTTAATTGCTCCATCTCTGCAGTTCTGAGTTCATCTGGTCCATTAGACCCACCCCTGTTTTCTCTACCCTATTCCCACTACACTGCTGATCATCCAGCTTCCCTCCTGACCCCATGTTAGCTGATATTGTAAACAGTCCTCTCGTTCCTCTCTCCTTTTAAGTCTGCTGTCATCACCACTCTCCTCAAAAGAAAAAAACAACCCTTGACCCCACCATCCTTGCCAACTACTGTCCCATCTCCAACCTCCCTTTCCTGTCCAGAGTTGTTGAGTTTTTGTCACCTCCCAAATCCCTTCCCATCTTTCATGTACTCCATTTTTGAATCCCTCCAACCCGTTTTCTGTCCTTGCACCAAAATGGCCCATATCAAAGTCACAAATTACATCCTCTATGACCATGATCAAGGTAAACTTTTCTCATCCTTCTTGACCTTTGCAGCAGCACTTGATGTGGTTGATCATCCTATCCTCCTCCAACACCTCTTCATTGGCATCCCAATTTGCTGGGACTGCTCTCACCTGGTTCCGTTCTTATCCAGTTAATAATAGCCAGAGAATCACTTGTCATATGTCTTCTCTCCCTGTTCCCACACCATGACCTCAGGTGTTCCTCAAGGATCTGTCCTTGGCCTCTCCTATTTCTAATCTACATTGCTGCCCCTTGGCATCAACATCTGAAGACAGTGTTAGTTTTCATAGATATGCTGATGACACCCAGCTCTGCCTCACCATTGCCTCTCTCTACTCTTCCACTGCTGCCGAATTATCTGACATCCAATACTGAATGAGCAGAAATTCCCTCCAATTCTATATCGGGAATATTGAAGCCATTTTTTTGGCCCTGCCCCAAGTGCCATTCCCTCGCCACTGAGTTCCTGGTAACAGACTGAGATTAAGCCAGTCTGTTCACAATTTTAATGTCATATTTTATCCCAAGATGAGATTCCGACCTCATCACTAAGACCCCTATTTCTGCTTTTGTAGCATTGCCTAACTTCACCCTTGTCTCGATTCATCTGCTGCTGTGATGTTTATGCCTTTGTTATCAACCCTAGGTTGATCTCCCATCTTCCACCCTCCGTGAATTTGAGGTCTTCCAAAACTCTGCTGCCTGTGTCTTAACTTGCAGCAAGTCCCAATCTCCATCAACCCTGTGTTCACTGACCTACTCTTGACTCCCAGTCAAGTTAGATTTGACTTTAAAATTATCATCCTTGCTTTCAAATCCTTCCATGGCTTCACCGCCCCCCCCCCCAATCTCTATAGTTTCCTCCAAACCCACAACCCTCCAAGATATCCGCACTACTTTAATTCTGGCATCTTGTGCTAAATCTAATCCTTTAAATCTAGGTCGAATTGTTTATTGAGCTATAAACTGATTTTTTTTTTTGTACTGTCATCATGGACCAGCCAGATGGAAACCAGAGTGTTAAGTGGCTTTTTAACCCTTGATTTATGGCTTTAATTTAGGGGTAGTTGTCTGATCATGGTACACTTGATTAAAAAAGGAAACTTTCACATGCAGTGTATATTTCTCTATCATAATCGAGTATTGATTAACAGTCTTCCAGTGTGGGCAATATATTTCATCAACTATGAGGGAGATCTTTTGCTTCTGGCAGTTACCATGGTGGTTTCCACTGAACATCAGGGGGTGGGTTCGAGGTGGGGGAAGAGAAACTGATCAAAAACCAAACTTACTTGCACATAACCTTTAAATAATCATTTAGAGAGCCTATAATAATCTCAAGAGTTTACATAAGCAGAGTTCTGTCTTTGTGGGCTAATGACTTCTGAACCACTTTGGATTGACAGATGGCATAGTCAATCCCAGCATCAGTTGGCTTTATTTCAAGAAAACAGTGACTGTCAGTACATAATTTCTCTGACTGTAGCCTGTTCACATTTTGAAATGATCTATGTCATTTGTTTATTTGAGGAGTAACAGTCTCAATACTCTGTACTTTTTGGAGAAATGCTTTTTGTATTGATAGTAGTCAAAAGAAGTGATCCATTTTTAACTCTGTGTTAATTCAACTTTGTAGTTTACATGGGTTTTACTTTCAGGACCATAACTAACCTTAGCCTGACCAAGATATTCTCTGTGTCTAACAATTTTAAATTTCTTCATTCTGCTTGTCTGGGTTAAACAAAAATGTTTTGGAAGCTGCAGAGTGTAACGAAGCAACAGAATGTCGTTAGATACTCAGACTGTGGGTTTGTTATGGCACAGCCGATGGTAAATGCTGAGCTGCTTAAATCCCAGAGGGGAATTTGAAACAGCTGCCACAACTTTTTTTGCAATTTGTATTTTTATTTCAAGGTCCATGCCTTGAATTCAGTAGTAATAAGTCCACTGAGTCTTAGGGGTTTTTTACAGAACTAAATTAAACATTTATTAATAAAAGAAATGATTTCAAGCACGTACATAGGTCCACAAATTACTACTATGATAACTCCTAACTCCCCTGATTAATCTAACTCCCAGTTACACTTCCGTTAAGGTAACAGTAAAACAAGATAGCTTTCAACAGACCCAAGCAAAGCGCACAATACCTTGGACAGTGATATTTAAAATTAAATCTCTTAGCTTCGGTTCCTGGAGACAGCAGCTTGGTACATAGAGGCTGGAGGCTTTTCACACTTGTTAGATCTTAGAATTCCTTCTTCCTTACACATAACCTCATCT
Organism: Carcharodon carcharias; assembly: GCF_017639515.1. NCBI lineage: Eukaryota > Metazoa > Chordata > Chondrichthyes > Lamniformes > Lamnidae > Carcharodon > Carcharodon carcharias. The sequence continues at coordinate 62,090,605 of NC_054488.1, forward strand.
CCTTTTTATACGTTTCTCCCTTTTTAATGTAAATCCCGTTGTTCCCAAATGGCTTTGCAATTTTACTTTTTCCATAATATTCTTTCATAGTACTTATAGTATCAGTAATCTTTAGGAAAAAATAAATGCACTGTTTGGCTTAGTATCTGTCGGCTAGGTGTAAACCTTGCCATCTCTTTGAAATTCACGACTCTGGTTTATCTAAAAATGCAAATGTTCTTCACACCTCACATTCTAAACCTTCAGCCATGTTTACATATTTAGCATTTTGAACCTAGTTTCCCTTCTGATATATCAAAGTACCCATTCCAGCTTCCTGTAATTAAATTAAAACCCACACACACACACACCTACACACAGAGACACTAATTCAAACCCCACTATTAACTTACCTTTACAATAAATTACAATCATATTAAGAAAATTATTCTATTTTCACGACAGGGTTCCTGAGTGTTCCATGGCAGCAATCGATTTGAGACCCGTGTCTAATGACTCATGCGCAGCCATATGAACACACTCGACCTCTCCCTCCAGCAGCACTGCCACACCCTTTATCAAAGCTGCGCGTGCCCCCGGTTTCATTTTATTCTTTGTCTCATCCAACGCCTCAACAAGAAACTTTTTCTCTTTCTCTCAAGTGCTAAGGAACGCAAGCTCCAATTACTCATCGACACCAACACCCATCTAGGACTCACCACCCCTGCCTGTCCCTCTGTCCCCATCCCATCTTCCAATCCCAGCCCCGGCCGTGTATTCACTATACCCCCTGACATTCCCCTCTCCGACGCTGAATGTTCAGTGCTCAGCAAAGGACTTAGTTTCATACCTTTACGCCCTCATCTCAATGAATTTTGGGCTCGGCACGATGCTGAACTCTTCTTCCGCCGCCTTCGTCTCCATGCTCACTTCTTTGGGGAGGAGTCCTCTCCCCATTCAACGGATCCTTTTACTCACCTCCAATATTCTCCCTCCACCTGGACCCCTCCCTCTGGATTCTTCCCTTCTCTTGATCTTTTCATTGAGAACTGTCGGCGCGACGTTAGTCGTCTCAATTTCTCTGCTCCTCTCACCCATTCTAACCTGTCTCTCTCTGAACTTACTGCACTCCGTTCGCTCAGGTCCAACCCTAACATTGTCATCAAACCCGCTGACAAGGGTGGTGCTGTTGTTGTCTGGTGCACTGACCTCTACCTCGCAGAGGCTGAGCGTCAACTCGCAGACACTTCCTCCTACCTCCCCCTGGACCATGACCCCACCACTGAACATCAAGCCATTGTTTCCAGGACTGTCACTGACCTCATCTCCTCTGGAGATCTTCCTCCCACAGCTTCCAACCTGATAGTCGCCCAACCTCGGACAGCCTGCTTCTACCTCCCACCCAAAATCCACAAACAGGACTGTCCCAGTAGACCGATCGTGTCAGCCTGTTCCTGCCCCACGGAACTCATTTCTCGTTATCTTGACTCCCTTCTCTCTCCCCTTGTCCAGGCCCTTCCCACCTACATCCGTGATTCCTCTGACACCTTACGTCACATCAACAATTTCCAGTTCCCTGGCCCCAACCGCCTCCTCTTCACCAATCCCTCTATACCTCCATCCCCCATCAGGATGGTCTGAGGGCTCTCAGCTTCTTCCTCGAACAGAGGCCCGAACAATCCCCATCCACCACTACTCTCCGTCTGGCTGAACTTGTTCTCACACTGAACAATTTCTCCTTTAATCCTCTTACTTCCTCCAAATAAAATTTGTCGCTATGGGTACCCGCATGGGCCCCAGCTATGCCTGCCTTTTTATGGGGTATGTTGAAAATTCCTTGTTCCAGTTCTACTCTGGCCCCCTCCCACAACTCTTTCTCCGGTACATCGATGATTACTTTGTTGCTGGTTCATGCTCTCGTCGGGACCTGGAAAAATTTATTAATTTTGCTTCCAATTTCCACCCCTCCATCATTTTCACGTGGTCCATCTCTGACACTTCCCTTCCCTTCCTTGACTTCTCTGTCTCAATTTCTGGTGATAGACTGTCCACCTATATCCATTACAAGCCTACCGACTCCCACAGCTACCTCGACTACAGGTCCTCATACCCTGCTTCCTGTAAGGACTCCATCCCATTCTCTCAGTTCCTTCGCCTCCGTTGCATCTGTTCTGATGATGCTACCTTCAAAAACAGTTCCTCTGACATGTCCTCCTTCTTCCTTAACCGAGGTTTTCCACCCAAGGTCGTTGACAGGGCCCTCAACCTTGTCCGGCCCATCTCCCGCGCATCTGCCCTCACGCCTTCTCCTCCCTCCCAGAAACATGATAGGGTCCCCCTTGCCCTCACTTATCACCCCACCAGCCTCCGTATTCATAGGATCGTCCCCCGCCATTTCCGCCAACTCCAGCTTGATGCCACCACCAAACACATCTTCCCTTCACCTCCCCTGTCGGCATTCCGTAGGGATCGTTCCCTCCAGGACACCCGGGTCCACTCCTCCACCACCCCTTACTCCTCAACCCCCACCTACGGCACCTCCCCATGCATATGCAAAAGATGCAACTCCTGCCCCTTCACTTCCTCTCTCCTCACCGTCCAAGGGCCTAAACACTCCTTTCAAGTGAAGCAGCTTTTCACTTGCATTTCCCCCAAATTAGTCTACTGCATTTGTTGCTCCCAATGCGGTCTCCTCTACATTGGAGAGACCAAACACAGACTGGGTGACGGCTTTGCAGAACACCTGCGGTCTGTCCGCAAGAATAACCCAGATCTCCCTGTCGCTTGCCACTTTAACACTCCACCCTGCTCTCTTGCCCACATGTCTGTCCTTGGCTTGCTGCATTGTTCCAGTGAAGCTCAACGCAAACTGGATGAACAGCACCTCATCTTCCGACTAGGCACTTTACAGCCTTCCGGACTGAATATTGAATTCAGTAACTTTAGATCTTGAACTCCCTCCTCCATCCCCATCCCCATTTCCATTTCTTCCCCCTTCCTTTTGTTTTTTCCAATAATTTATATAGATTTTTCTTTTCCCACGTATTTCCATTATTTTTAAATCTATACCTTTTATGCCCTTTTAGTCTTATTTCACCCCACCCCCACTAGAGCTGTACCTTGCATGTCCTGCCATCCATTCTTAATTAGCACATTCTTTTAGATAACATCACCACCTTCAACACCTCTTTGTTCTTTTTTCTGTGACATCTTTTGATTATCTGCTCCTATCACTGTTTGCTTGTCCCTAAAACCACACACCCCCCCCACCAACCTTAAACCAGCTTATATTTCACCCATCTCCTATTTTTACTTAGTTCTGTTGAAGGGTCATGAGAACTCGAAACGTCAACTTTATTCTTCTCCACCGATGCTGCCAGACCTGCTGAGTTTTTCCAGGTAATTCTGTTTTTGTTTCTAATGAAAGCAAGTTGTTTTACTGAACAATTCATTTACACTCTTAAGAATACCCATCCTGTCAACTACCTGGCCCACAGAAAATGCTTCAACTACTTGTACTTTTCACTAAAGCTTCAAAAGGAATATCAGTGCCCCTTCCTTTACCTCATATTCCTTAATACCTTTGGTTATCAAGGATCTATCAATCTCCGATTTAAAATTCACAATTGATCTCGCATCAGTTGCATTTTGCAGAAGAGAGTTCAAAACCTCTACCACCCTTTGTGTATAAAGTTGTTTCCTAAGTTCTCTCCTGAAAAGTCTGACACTAATTTTTAGACTGTGCCTCCTATCCTAGATTCATAGAAACAGTTTCTCTTTATCTACCCTATCTGTTCCCTTTAAAATCTTGAAAACTTTGATAAAATCACCCCTTAATCTTTTAGTTTCTAGGGAATAAAAGCCATTTTTTTTTAATTTAACACTTGGAGTTCAGGTATCATTCTGGTTACTTGAAACTACACTCTTTGCAAGGCCAGTATATCCTCCCCAAGGTATAGGGCTGGATTTTCTCTGAGTCGGGATGACTTGGGAAGCCTTTAAACATGCGGGTGAGTCCTGATTCCAGAATTCCTGATAGCATTCCCGGGGTTTCCGATTTGCAGGAGTGCCTTTAAGGGTGTGCACTGGTTCGGTGCATGAGCTCATACCCGGCGCTTCTGACCTGGCCGTCTCCATTGTGAGAATAGGCATGTCCTGTATCTCCAAAGTTTCCGTGGAGTGGTGCCAGCTTTTTAAAGAGTTGTGGTCCACAGCATCTCAGAAGTGTCGTAAACCATAGTCTGCATGAGGGAACCTTTCAAAAAGTAAATTTAAAAGCTAACCTCCCTATGGCTTCCCCTCCCTCTCCATAGGCCGTTATGTCCCTCCATGCCAAAGTATGCCCCCCAAACAACCCCTATGGCCCCCATGCCAAACTATGGCACTTCCATGTCCATTCACCCACGAGACATGTATAGAACGAATGAACCCTATAGTGACAGTAGGATGTGTTTATAAAAAAATAGCTTTAAAAAGTCATTAATTGCTAGCTTTTCACTTAAAAATGAAATTCTTTTTCCCAACAGGCCAATAAAAATGTCAGTCATCCAGGCCCTTTAAAGTATCAAAAGCAGAAACTACAACCACTTGAAAACTCTTTACCTTGTATAAATGGGGCTCAGGTTTTTCAACAGGTTAACGGACGTCTTTGCTCTCGCCCAAGAATTGCCTGAAAGCACAGAAATCCATTAGCCTGTTGAAACAACTGAGCCTTAGGAAAACATTGGATGATTTAAAGCTCTGGCTCTCTGATCCATGCTGTCAATTGCACAATGTTTATTTACACAAGATGAAGTTTCAAGTGGTTGCTGTTGCTGCTCTTGATACTTTGATACTTGTTACTTTAAAGGATCTGGATCATTGACATTTCTATTGGCCTGTCATATAAAATTTTTTTTAACAAAGTGGACAGTTATCAATGATTTTTATTCAAAACTTTTTTTTAACATATTCTGCCTGCACTATAGGATTCAAATCTATGTATAGTGGGTGAATGGGCACAGAAGTGCCATAACTTGGCATGGGGGTTGGTATGAGGGGCCATAAGGGGTTGTTTTGGAGCCATAACCTGGCATGGGAGGTATGAGTGGCCCTAAGGGTTTTTGTGGGTGGCTGTGGGGATACCTTGGTATTCTGTTAAAGTGGGTTGATACTGGGATTCATTAGCTTCTAACTCTAGAAGAGACCTTGCTGGAGACAGAAATCTTTTGTTCAAATACCTTTTATTTACATGCTAACTATTTACAAAGGTTAAATAAGCTCAAGACATAGCCAAAGTTACTCTGAGATGCTTTACACTCAACTCCTCTTGGTGTGTGACATCACTCTGTGATAGCTCCCTACGCACATGCTCAGTAGCTATTGTTAGAGTTCACACTTTACTCTACAGCAAAGGGAGCCATGAAAGACCATAGGCAGTGTTTGAGGACCATATCAAAAATAAAAATACCTGGAAAAACTCAGCAGGTCTGGCAGCATCTGTGGAGAGGAATACAGTTAACGTTTCGAGTCTGTATGACACTTCAACAGAACTAAGTAAAAATAGAAAAGAGGTGAAATATAAGCTTGTTTAAGGGTAGGGTGGGGTCGGGCAGGTAGAGCTGGATAGAGGGCCAGTGATAGGTGGAGATAGCCAAAAGATGTCATAGACAAAAGGACAAAGAGGTGTTGAAGGTGCTGATATTATCTAAGGAATGTGCTAATTAAGAGTAGAAAGGACAAGCAAGGTACAGATAGCCCTAGTCGGGGTGAGGTGGGGGGAAGGGAAGGGATCAAAATAGGCTAAAAGGTAGAGATAAAACAATGGATGGAAATACATTTAAAAATGATGGAAATAGGTGGGAAAAGAAAAATCTATATAAATTATTGGACAAAAAAGGGGGGATCGGAAAGGGGGTGGGGATGGAGGAGAGAGTTCATGACCTAAAATTGTTGAACTCAATATTCAGTCCGGAAGGCTGTAAAGTGCCTAGTCGGAAGATGAGGTGCTGTTCCTCCAGTTTGTGTTGAGCTTCACTGGAGCAATGCAGCAGGCCAAGAACAGACATGTGGGCATGAGAGCAGGGTGGAGTGTTGAAATGGCAAGCAACAGGGAGGTCTGGGTCATTCTTGCAGACAGTCTGGACCATATTTTGACATGGGGGTGTGAAGGACCAAAGGGAGTGGGTTGGGTGCATGCAGTGGCATGAATAGGGCTGGGGGAGTGTATGTGGGTGAGGAATGGAGGGCCTTTCTGTTTTTATTATAATGGGAATGAAGTCCCATAGCACTGACAAAAATACCTGGAAAAACTCAGCAGGTCTGACAGCATCTACAGAGAGGAATACAGTTAACGTTTCGATTCTGTATGACTCTTCACAGAACTAAGGAAAAATAGAAAAGAGGTGAAATATAAGCTGGTTTAAGGGGGGGCGTGGGACAAGTGTCCAAGCCCCTTAAACCAGCTTATATTTCACCTCTTTTCTGTTGAAGAGTCATACTAACTCGAAACGTTAATTGTATTCTTCTCTGCAGATGCTGTCAGACCTGCTGAGTTTTTCCAGGTATTTTTGTTTTTGTTTTGGATTTCCAGCATCTGCAGTTTTTTGCTTTTATCCCATAGCACCGAGGTAGGCCTTTTAAACAGCCCATCTGAGCACCCAGCAGAACCTGTGTCTATCTCTGAACAACTTCTCTGGTCGGCTGGCTCAACAGGAGCCTACACCCACCGTCCCTCACAATGAAAATACCTACCTTGCAGGCAGTTTTGCCTGAGGCGGGAGGGCTGAGCTGAGAATTTTTCTGACTCCCCCTACCCGTCTCAAGGATGAAAATCCAACTCATGGTCTCACTACTCCAATTGTGGTCTAAGCAGGGCTTTGTGTAGCTGAAACATTAATTCTACTTCCTTTTATTCTAGTTCCTTAGATATAAAGGCCAGCATTCCATTAGTCTTTTTGATTATTCTCTGTACTGAACTAGTTTATGACATTGAATAACCTGTGTAAACGGACCCCATATCTCTATGTACCTCTACTGTTTCTAGTTTTTCACCATTTAGAAAGTACACCATTCTTTCCTTCTTAGGACCAAACTGGATCACCTCATGTTTGCCTACATGGAAATCCATTTGCCACAGTTTTGCCTATTTACATAACCTATCAATATCTCTTTGTAGTTTTAAGCTTCCATCTACATTGTTTAGAATTCCACTTTTGTGCCATCAGAAAATTTGGATAATATAACAATGAAATACTGCAGACGCTGGAGATCTGAAATAAAAACAGAAAGTGCTGGAAAAACCCAGCAAGTCTGGCAGCATCAGTTCTGAAGAAGTCATATTGGACTCAAAACGTTCATTCTGTTTCTTTCTCCACAGATGCTACCAGACCTGCTGAGTTTTTCCAGCACTTCGTGTTTTTATAGCATATTTCAGCATTTGGCTTTCTATTTCATCTCCTAAGTGTTCCTAAGTCATTAATAAATATGGTAAATAGTTGAGGCCCACCACATCCTTGAGGCTAGCACCAGGCACATCCTGCCAATTCGAGTACCTGATTCTTATTCAGCAATTTCCTAACCAGGTCAGTAATTTGCCTTCAATTCCAATTCCTCAACTGGTTCTCTCCGATCAGCTGAAAATTTCAAGGTGTTCATTCAACCTATCCCTAATTATAGACATTCATAACTTCCCAACAACAGATATTTGGCTAAATGGTCTATAGTTCCCTGGTTTTCCTGTGTCAACTTTCTTAAACAGTGGAGTGATGAGCTCAAGCTTCCAATCTAAAGGAACAGTTCCTGAATCAGGAGAACTTTGGAAGATTATAGTTGTGGCATCTGCAATGTTCTTTTCTACTTCGTTTAGTATATGGGAACCAACAGTGACTTCTGGCCCCCTCATTTCAAATCCATTGTCATCTCTTTAACCTTTAACTCCACAACATCAGCTCTCTCTCCTTAACTCTGTTCCTCTGATTGTCCTGTTGTGCGTCTTTCCCTCCCGGTGTTCCACCATTGGCAGCCATGCCTTCGGTCACGTGGCTCAAGGATTCCCTCCCACCACTTCCTAACCTCACCAAAGCCTTTGCTTTCCTTCTTTAGAACCCATCTCTTTGACCAAGGTATCGGTCACCCCTCCTAGTATCATCTTCTTTGGTTCAGTGTACATTTTTTTGATTGCACAATGTTTTTCTGCACTCTTGGAATTCTGTAAAATCAGGTTGTTGTGCCATTATGATGCCATGCATTCCAATATCAAAGTAAGCCTTTTTATTTTTGGTCTGTTTTGATGGTATTGCAGCCTAAGGAGTTGACTCTAAGGATCTTCTGAAATAGTGTCAGGATTGGCCTCTTTTTAATTTTGTTTAGAGAGAAATTGTACAGTGACTGTTCCTTGAAGCTAAAATGCTGTTGCTCTGACCAGTTATTAGCCAATACCAAAAACTAGTGTCTGATAGTATTTTTAACCAATTACATTTGGGATCCCAAGACAAGGGGAGGGTGTATTAATATATACTGACCGCATTTAAGAGCCATTAATGGTATAATGTCATCCTGAGAGTTACAGACATGACTTAATTGTTTCTGATTTAGGACAAGACTTAATGTATTTTGGGACTACTCTGAAACATATTTAGTAGGCAGATGTATTTTAAGGGAAAAAAAGGGTGGAGGGCAGAGTGGAGCAGGAAAATAACAAAGATGGGTGAGGTATCCAGAAATGCTTCCTCCAGTTGTAGTACACATCAGAACCTTAGGAGGAGATGAAGTGATGGTATCTCTGCACCATTACTATTTATAGCCACTTAAAGCAGAAAAACTGAATACAGTAGACACCAGTGGATAGAATCTGAATGACCTTTGAGATTTGTTGAAATCCGCTGCTCAGGAGCTATGTTCCTGTAATAATCCGTGCTTTGCTACACTTCAATTTGAAGGAGCAAACTGGAAAGAATGGGCCATAACTTCCAAATTCTATTGGGAGGGTACCCCAGAGATGCACTGGGGAATCCCCTTTAGAAGTTCCAGGTAAGTTTTGCATGGCAATTGCCTGGAAGTGCAAACCTCTCCTGGGCAATTGCCCTGTTCTGGGAACCATCCGAAAATGCAATTTAAATCGCAAACTTCGGATGGTTCTGACTGGGTTACACCAATAGTTACCCAGAAAAAGAAGAATTAAAACCTCTTCTAACTTCTGGGTAGCTATTGCACAGACCCCCCCCCCCCCCCCCCCCCCCCCCCCCCCAAGACTCGAACCACCTGCCCCAGTGGGACTCCCTCCAACCTCAAGGGACTACACACCCCCAACAGGAACTCCGGAGCCCACGGGATTTTCCCACCCCTTTTTTGGAACTCTACCCACCACCCCCGAGGCCTGACACCACCCCCTCCACCAAGGCCCGACATCCTGACCGAACCTGACACCACCCCCTCCACCAAGGCCCGATATCCTGACCGAACCTGACACCACCCCCTCCACCAAGGCCCGACATCCTGACCGAACCTGACACCACCGCCCCATTGAGGCCCCACCCAACCTGACCCAACATCACCTCCGAGGCCTGACCTGACACACTGCCTCCCCACCAACCCCCGCCAATGCTCAATCCACAAGGCCCCCTCCTTGATCTTCTCCACCAGCACTCACTATCCCCCGAGGCCCAATCTGACCTGACAACCCTCACCCCACGAGACCCAACCCGACCCACCCCCAACACTACCTCTGAGGCCTGACACCCCCTCCATCCCAACCCTCTGAAGCACATCCCCTGCGCCCTGAGGCCTGTTCTCTACCCCCTCCCTAGCACCCTCATTAAATCCACTGCCCCTCCCCCCAGACCCCTCCTCGACACCTGCCCCAAAACCTCCCTGACTGACTCTACCCTCTTACCTTCTCCCTGGCCTGTTGAAGTTTATGGCAGCTACAACCATTTAAAAAAAGGACATGTGGCCTCCTTCCCTTCCAACAGAGCTGCACCTTTACTCTAGGCCCCACGGAAGCACTGCACTACTCAGATCCTGCCCAGCCTGAGTTGGAAGGTCGGGCAAGACAGACTGGGGAAAAAGTTAAGGTAAAAAATTCTGAACGGAGTGGCAATCCAACGCTGATTGCCACTCCTAGCAATTTCAGGCAGGATGATTTGGAGCTCAACTCAGTGTTACCGGATCAGAAGCAACATGGAACACACAGGCAGTTCACATCTTCGGCTAAAAGCAAAAAACTGCAGATGCTGGAAATCCAAAGCAAAAACAAAAATACCTGGAAAAACTCAGCAGGTCTGGCAGCATCTGCAGAGAGGAACACAGTTAACGTTTCGAGTCCTCATGACCCTCAACAGAACTAAGTAAAAATAGAAGAGAGGTGAATATTTCACGCCTTCAGCTATTTGATCCAGGAAGAACCTCAAGTTTCTGTCTAAGTCACAGCACCTAACTTCTTGGGGTATATTTACATTTTGTTGCCTCTTGTATAACAAGATTTTGTTTCAAGAACCAACTTGCTTTTACTTAAAGCATTATACGCTCTCAAAATTTGAGCAGATAGATTGTCTTTGCTGACTCTAGGGGTCTGGGTAAGAGGCAGGCTTCCCACTCAAAAGAGAAGTGAAATAGAGACCCAGTCCATGTCCAAATGCAGCAAGACCTGGACAATATCCAGGCATGGGCTGACAGGCAAGTAACATGTGTGCCATGCAAGTGCCAGGCAATAACTCTCTCCAACAAGAAAGAATCTAACCATCACACCTTGACATTCAATGACATTACCATTGCTGAATCCTCCCACTATTTTCACCCTGGGGGTTACCATTGACCAGAAATTGAACTGGACCAGCCATATAAATACTTTGCCTACAAGAACTGGTCAGGCTGGGAATTCCATGACGAGTAACTCACCCCCTAATTCCCCAAAACCTATCCAGTATCTACAAGGCACAAATCAGGAGTGTGATAGAATGCTCTCCACTTCCCTGGATGAGTGCAGCTCCAATAACATTCAAGAAGTTAGACACCATCCAAGTACAAAGCAGCCCGCTTGATGGGCACTCCATCCACCGACTTAAACATTCACTCCCTCCACCACTGACGTACAATGGCAGCAGTGTGTACCATCTACAAGATGCACAGCAGAAATTCACCAAGTCTTCTTTGATGGCACCTTCCAAACCCTTGACCTCTACCACCTAGAAGGACAAAGGCAGCAGATACATCGGATAACCACCATCTGTAAGTTCCCCTCCAAGCCACAGATCATCCTGACTTTGAACTATATCACCGTCCCTTCACTGTTGCTGGGTCAAAATCCTGGAACTCCTTTCCCAGCAACATAGTGGGTGTACCTGCAGCAGCTCAAGAAGGCAGCTCACCACCACCACCTTGAGGGCAATTAGGCATGGGCAACAAATGCTGGGCATGAAACAATAAAAAAAGCAAAATGTCAGATACTAAATTTTTAATTTTTTTGTTTGAAAGATATACCATTGTAATTATGTTGAATTGCACTCAAGATGAAGTCCCATAGAAGGAATATACCTTGAATATGATGAAGGAATTGCTGTTTACTGCATAATAATACTGAAGGGCTCCGAGAGTGATATTTAAAAACTGCTAGTATCTAGTTATGGTTGAATCTGAACCTATTCTTGCATGGCTGTCCTGTATTCCACTAAAAGCTATTAGGTGGCTTCTGCATAATCAGAGCTGGGAGAATAGAGGTCTTGGAATCTGATAGAATTATGCACTAACATAAAAATTTTCCTGAACACCTAATGCCACAAAGAAGTTGGCCATGTTTGGACTAATCATTCCCTGAACTGAGTGGATGGGCAGGAAACATTTGAGAGCATGAGGATTGCCTAATTTAATCTTCTTTCAGGTTATTTATCTTTTTCATATTTTTACTCTTCCCATCCTCAGTGAGAGGAAGCACCTTGCCTCATGATCAATGAGCAGTCATTGTGTGCCGCCTTCCAGATAACCGATTTCAGGTTACAAATACAGCATTGTGTAGAGTTGATGGCATGAACCCACTTCATTCTGAATCCAGGAGCTGAAGTTAGTGCATTTAACTGTTTGTATAAAACTGTCAACCTTTTTGTTTGAGTTTAATATTTTGGGAAACCCGTGTGTCTATATGAACGTTCCATATTCTGGCATAACCTTCAGCTGTTTGACTGAATACCCTGGAACACTTTGCACTATGCTACCTCTACATTAAAAATCCTGCATAACGAAACCTTTCTTAGCTTTTGTTAAATCATTGTCTTGGCATGCATACTCACCTCTGAGACATTGTAAGATACTATTTTACTGAAGCAGGCTACATTGTTTTATGAAAAATAAATTAGTTGTTTGAGAAAGAGAAGTATTAATGGGCATGGGAAGTGAGCAGGTAAGTGCGATTAGAAGAGTTGGAGAAAAACACAAGCACAGATTTGATTGGTTTAGAAGGTCTGTTTCTCTGTTACAACAGGCTATGCAAGATGCAATAAATGCATGTGGTTATTTTGGCTCATTTTCTCTGATTTGATTCCAAAGGCATAGTAATCTGTTGACCTTTCAGTGCAACATTAAACACTGCTGCAAAGTCTATGTGATGCTTCCTAATGTGAAGGCTTTCAAGGGATAAATTAACAATCACTATGGTATATATGCCAGCTGTGTTGGAACATGTTCAGGTGTAACATAATCTGTATTCATTTAATGTTTATGAGCTGTTTTGTGAACCCACTCTGATTTTGTCATCCTTCCAATACAGTAGGGATTGTTTACATTTTAAACATTAAAACTGCTCTCTTTACAACAGCCTCACTGGAAGCTGAAATGCTTTAATTTTTCTTCTTGGTTTTCGACAACAACAACTTGCATTCATAAGACACTTTTAATGTAATAAAATGACCCAAGATGCTTCACAGGAGCATTATGGAACAGAATTTGACAGTGAATCACTTAAAGAAATATTAGGGCAGATGAGTAAAAGCATGGCCAAAAAGATAGGTTGTAAGATGGAAAGAGAGACAAGAGTTAAAAGGAGGGGCTTTCAAAGTTTAGGGCCTTGGTTGCTGAAGACATGGCTGTCAGTGCTGGAGCGATTAAAATTATGAATGCTCTGTGCAGAGATTAGAGATAAGGAAGGGCAGGATTGTGGACGGATTTGTAAACAGGGATGAAAATATTAAAATGGAGGCATTGGTTGACTGGGAGCCATTGTAGATCAGTGTGTTATTTGTATATCAATTTTGTTTAATTACATGCAGGTGGAGGACATTAATTGAGAAATAAATGTCAAAAAACTAAATCTGGGAGAGTCGCCAAAGTGAGGTGAGTTGGCAGGTGAATGAGAAATTGGGCCAGTGCAGAAATTCACCCACTCGCACCATGCCGCTGGCTTTCCATTACATCACTAGTTTCACTTGAGCAGACATACTAACTGGGATGTAGTTGAATTAGGAGGTGTACGCTTGTAACATTTGGCTGTCTAAATAAATGTTAGGTTGGCTCCAGTATTATCCTTCATCAACTGTCTTTCTGGAATACAACATAGTGAACGAGGGGAGATGGGCGAGTGAGACTTGGTGCGAGTTAAGACATGGGCATCAGATAGGGTTGTGAAGTCTGGTTGAACATATTCCAGGAGACGTCGGCTGAAGTGACGTCACGGAAAGCATGGTGTGAGTGGGTGAATTTCTTCACTGGCCCAATTTCTCATTCACCCCACTTCCTTTGGCCATTCTCCCAGATTCAGTTTTTTGACATTTATTCCTCTTTTCTGTTGGGTTTTTATGGCAATCAGCAATGGTTTTGTTGTCATCATCAGACTTTTAGCGCCAGATTTTTTTTATTGAATTCAAATTTGACTATCTGCCATGGTGGGATTTGAACACCGGTCCCCAAGGCATTACCCTGGGTCTCTGGAATACTAGTCCAGTGACAATACCACTATGCCACTGCCTCCCTTGGAACAATCACCTTGGGGTCTTTTAAATGTTTAATTCTAGTTTCCAAATTGAGTTGTGTTCAGCATCCCAAGGTTAGAAGAAAACAAATAAGACAACACTGTGCTGATGAACCAAGTTAACAATTACATCCACTAGTTCTTTGGGGTTGAAGTAACACGTTCAAACCTTAATGATTGATACAGGCGCAGGAAAGACCCAGGTTTTAAGCAGGGCCTAGGTCATCATTTCCTGCTCAGTCACCACCATTTCATCACGGCCCAAGCACCCAACCAGTTACTGAGTCGAACATTTACACTGTCTTAAGAAAAGTGACCCTCTTAGGCCGTTTTAATGAATGCAGTTTTTCTAGCCTAGCAGCAAAGCAGGCAGCAACGCTTCCTCATATATCGAGTCTTGGGACTTTCAGCTGTGTGTAAAGCTTTCTAGGCTGACTACTGGTGGTATGAGTTTTCCAGGCAAGAGCAGTTGAAAATTCAGACAGTTGCCTTCGCATAATTGTTAACTCATTTACCTCTTAGCCCCTTCTCAGTTCTCTTGGTTTCTCTAAGTGACTCGAGGCTCAGGCAACAGCCGCAGCGACATCTGTGAGCGCAGTACTTGTGCGCAGCTACATTGGTTGCATTGTGTCATTACGCTGCATCTGTGTGGCCGCTACGAATGCAATCATTAACGTTTATAAATGGACTGTAACCGGGGACTATGAATTTTAAAAATGGAACCACAGAATCCCAGATTGCTTTTAATAACCGCTGGGCAATTGATGGCAAATCTGATAGACCCCTGGCCATTCCGGGAGAGTTGGCAACCCTAAGATCTGAGTTTTTAATTGCCGCAAGTTTGTGGAGAGCGGAACGCGGGAGGCTTGCCAGATATGTGTTGGAGTAATTCAGTCTAGAGCTAACAAGAGGTATTAATGAGGGTTTCAACAACAGATAAGCCGAAGCCAGGACAAAGTTAAATGATATTATGGAGGTGGAAATAGTCTTGGTACAGATATGCGGTCGGAAGCTCACGCCAAAATAGTCAAATATAACACCCAAGATTGTGTACGGTTTTGTTCAGCCTCAGATGTTGCCAGGGAGAGGGTTGGAGTTGGTGGCAAGAGAACAGGCTGAATGGCTTCCTTCTGTGCTGTAAATGTCTGAGTCAATAACAGAGTTTGTGAGGGGGACCCAAAGATGATGGCTTCTGTCTTCCCTGTATTTAATTGGGGGAAATTTCTGCTCATCCAATACTGGATGTTAAGGAAGCATCCTGACTAGTTAGTGACAATAGAGAGCGCAAGAAAATTGGAGGAATGGGAGTGCTGGGTGGAGACTGATGTCATGATTTTTGTAGATTTTGCTGAGGGGCAGCATGTAGTTGAGAAAAAGGAAGGGAGGCAAGGGCAATGATCCTTGGGGGACACCAGAGGTAACAGTGCATGAGTGTGAAGAGGAGCCACGGCAGGTGATTCTCTGACTACATTAGGGTGGATAAGAATGAAACCAGGCCAAGTGCAGTTCCACTCCATCACAAGATGGTGGAGAGGCATGGGAGCAGAATTTGGTGGTCAGCTGTGTCAAAGTCTACACACAGGGTGAGGAAGGAAAAGAGGGATAGTTTACCTTTGTCATGGTCAACCAGGATGTCATTTGTAATTTTTGGTGTGAGTTGTTTTGGTACCATGGTAGGGGCAGAGACCAGATTAGAGGAATTCAGGCAGGAAGCTCTGAGAAAGCTGGGCATGCATTGGGAGGCAACAACACATTCTCAGTGACTTTGCAGAGAAAAAGGAGCTTGGAGATGGGATGGTAGTTTTCAATAACTGTTGGGCTAAGCATTGGTATTATGAGGAGAGGGATGATGGCAGATTTGAAGGAAAGGAAGATAGCACCTGAACCAGAGAGAATCATTAATAACATTAATTAACATAGGAGCCAGGAAGGGAAATTTAACGGTTATCAGTAAGGGGTCTCAAGAGCAAGAGCCTCATTGACAAGGTGAGCTCTGGGAGGGCGTGAGAGGAGGAGGAGAGAAACTAAAGAAAGGTGTGAATTCACAATAAAGGCAAGGGGGAACCTTAGAGAATTTTAGGCCCTCTGGGCTAGAGGAAGGGGGAAAGCATCAGAAGCAGCTAAACAAATTCTTCATCTTTGTAAGAAATATATGAAACCAGGAATTATTTTTACCTTCCTGGATGATCTTTGAATATTGGGCAATTTTATTGAAAGGGAGTATTGCCCAATTATTCTTTTTAGTGTCTCTCCAGATCAGACAATGAATGGTAAAACCAGTTGTTCGCCACAGACTTTCCAGTCTGTGTCCCTTGGTCTTAAGGGAATGGATATCAGGAGTATACCAGGGAAATGATTAAAATGGGAAAGAAGAATTGTTCTAATGGGGACAACGCCATCAAAGGTGGTGGCAAGGGTGTGATTGAGCAAATGTAGCTGCCAAGATGTCCTGCTGCATTGAAGGCCAAAGGCTAGATCATTGGGAATTTGAGTGGAGAGGTAAATGACTTGTGGGAAGAATTTTTTCCAGGATTGGACACAAAGAAGTGTGCTTGGGAACAGGGTGAGGAATGTGGGTAGAGAATGATACAAGGAAATGATCATAAATGTCTTGTCAGTAATGGCAGCATTAGGGATAGTGAGGCTATGTGATATATGTGACAGGATTGAGGGGGTGGCCTTGTATGTGGGTAGGAGAACTTATAGGAAGAGAGAGATTTAGGGAGGGAGGTGTAAGCTCAGGCGGAAGAGTACAAAGATCTGATCTAGAGGTTGAAATCACCAAGGAGAGATGGAGAATGGAGGAAGATAACGATCCCAACTGAGACTAGTATTAGACTTTATGAAGCTTTTAGTGGTAGATATGTTGGAGAACTCTTCAATTTTGATCATCAATATGAAACAGTTTTCAGTGTGATTTGTTAAAAGTTTTCAGATTTCAGGTAAAGTTGTTCAGATCTGAGACTAGAGTACTGAAGGATTATATCACTCGATCCAATTTATGTCCGGCATTAAAACACCATAGGTTTATATTGAACAAGTAGAACTGCAAAACATTTCTGGTGAAATCACATCTTTATTGCAGCAGTACTTCTTTGAATCCCCAACCCATGCCATTCCATCCTTCCCATACCGTCCCTCTCATGCCATACTGATCCTATTCCTTTCATCTCTCTCATGTCATCTCCATTCTATCACCCATCAACCTTTCTTTCCATGCCATCCCTCCCATGCTGTTCCCCACTCTCCCAATCTTTCCAGCCACGGTAACTTGGCGAAGAACAAGAACAGTGGAAGGAACCCAACAACAACCACTCCCCGCCTGCCCCACTTCACCCACCCTGCCACCGCCACCAACCATTTCTCCCATGCTATTCATCCACCCCGCCCCTAACATCTCCTCAGCGGGGAAAAAGAACGTGGAAGGTAAGGGGAGCCTAACAACAAATCTCCCACCCCACCGCTGCCATCAGTTGCTGATGTCAGCCTCATGTGCTCCAGTCAACACCGTATCAGAGCAGCTATGACTCGAAGCAGCAACCATTAACTAAACCTCTCAGAAACGTAGGCTGTTATCTCAAGGGGGGATGTTAAAGAGCATGTGGGCAGACGTTGCTTTGAGCCCTACACCTCACCCTTCCTGATCTCAGACTACATTCACCAGCAGAAGTTATAATGCCCCCCATCTTAGTGGTGGGCGGAGGGAGGCATTGGCTGGAGTGGAGTGGAAAGGAAAGGGGTCATGAAGAGGGGAAAATCAGGTGGGAGAGTCACATCAGGTGGGCTGTGATCTTTCTTGGCTATGGAGGCTTTGGTAATGGCTGGGGAGCCAAGTTTCAGGTAATGGCTGGGGAGCCAAGTTTCAGGCCTGCCTGACTTGTCAGCTGCAAGTGTTCAGCCAGCCAGAAAGAGAGAACAGATAATTATTCTAAACAAATTTAAATATATCAGTTGGGTGGTATCACGCTGTCTAAAATTGGCTGCTCCGTGACTCCTGAATTAATACAATACTCTTCTGTGCATCCCCCTGCCTCAGTGTATGCCAGGCTCTGCCCACCAAATCAACCCAATCAAAAAAGTACAGACAGACAAAAACTGATTATTATAGATACTTCCCAGAGGGGATCAATTCCCTGTATTAAAAGGGTTTGTTGTAGATGATCAGAACCACAAGGTTCAACACTTACATCATTGCTGTGAATCATGTGGTTCTCCAAGCCTTGGGCTAACTCACATTCCCATTTCATTAGAAGGTGCTTTTTAGTCTGGATTCTACAGATACCCATTGTCCTCTCAGGATCAACTAATTGTGTTACCCTTTTCAACACTGTTACTGCCTCCTGATTTATTCACATATGAAACAATCTGCGATGCTTTCACAATGCTTGCTTGTCTCTCAAAACTGGAAATTCTGTGGACAGTTTTACAAAGAATTATATAGAGTTTACAGTACAGAACCAGGCCATTTGGTGAGGTGAAAGTGACTGCCCTTGACATCAAGGCCACATTTGACCAAGTGTGGCATCAAGGAGCCCTAGCAAAACTGGAGTGAATGGGAATGAGGGGGAAAACTCTCTACTTGTTGGAGCCATACCTAGCGCAAAGGAAGATGGTTGTGATTGTTGGAGGTCAGTCAGCTCAGCTCCAGGACATCACTGCAGGAGCTCCTCATGGTAGTGTCCTCATCCCAACCATCTTCAACTGCTTCATCAATGACCTTCCTTCCATCATAAGGAAGTTCGCTGATGATTGCACATTGTTCAGCACCATTCACGACTCCTCAGATACTGAAGCAGTTCATGTCCAAATGCAGCAAGACCTGGACAATATCCAGGCTCGTGCTGATAAATGGCAAGAAACATTTGTGCCACACAAGTGTCAGGCATTGACCATCTCCAGGAAGAGAGAATCTAACCATCGCCCTTTGACATTCAATGGCATTACTATCACTGAATCCCTGATTATCAACATCCTGGGGGTTACCATTAACCAGAAACTGAACTCGACTAGCCATATAAATACTGTGGCTACAAGAGCAGGTCAGAGGCTAGGAATCCTGCGACCAGTAACTCATCTCCTGACTCCCCAAAGCCTGTCCACCATCTACAAGGCACAAGTCAGGAGAGTGATGGAATGCTCTCCACTTGGCTGGATGAATGCAGCTCCAACAACACTCAAGAAGCTTGACACTGTCTAGGACAAAGCAGCCCGCTTGATTGGCACCACATCCACAAACCTTCACTCCCTCCACCACCAATGCACAGTAGCAGCAGTGTGTACCACCTACAAGATGGACAGCAGGAATTCACCAAAGCTTCTAAGACAGCACCTTCCAAACCCACGACCACTACCATCTAGAAGGGCAAGAGCAGCAGATAGATGGAACACCACCACCTAGAAGTCCCCACCCCAGCAAGCCACTCACTTGGAAATAGATCGCCGTTCCTTCACTGCTGCTGGGTCAAAATTCTGAAATTCCTTCCTAACAGCACTGTGGGTGTATCTACACCACATGGACTGCAGCATTCGAGAAGGCAGCTCACCATCACCTTCTCAAGGGCAACTAGGGATGGGCAGTAAATGCTGGCCCAGCCAGCGAAGCCCACAGCCCATGAATGAATATGTATATTTTTTTAAAACTGGTCAGTGCTGATGTTTACTGCTCCTTATCTCTCTATCAGCATATCTTTCTATACCTTACTGCCTCATGTACTTATCACGCTTTCCCTTAAAGGCATCTGTGTGATTCACCTCAATTTCTCCTTATTGTAGCAAGTTCCACATTCTTATATTTCATTTTCAGATAGGGCTATCTATACCTTTGTTATCACCAGCTTTAACACCTCTTTGTCCTTTTGTCTATGACATCTTTTGGTTATCTCCTCCTATCACTGGCCCTCTATCCAGCTCTACCAGTCTCTTCCCCCCCCCCCCACCCCACCCACCCTCCTTTAAACCAGCTTATGTTTCACCTCTCTTCTATTTTTCCTTAGTTCTGTTGAAGAGTCATACAGACTCAAAACGTTAACTGTGCTCCTCTCCGCAGATGCTGTCAGACCTGCTGAGTTTTTCCAGGTATTTTTATTTTTGTTCCACATTCTCATCCCTATCTGGGAAAGAAGTTTTTCCTAAATTCCTTATTGAATTTATAATTTTCTAGTTCTGTTAACCGACGATATGGAGTAAAAACATGTCTGTGGAGTTAGATCATCATGATTCCATTCAACGGTGCAACATGCTTGGGGCTAAACGGCCTAATCCTGTTCCAATGTTTATGCCCTCTAGTTTTTGATTTCCCCCCCACATTACAATAGTGATTATACTTCAAAAGTAATTTATTGACTGTGAGGTGCTCTGGGCATTCCGAGGTCTTGAAAGACACTATGTAAAAGACCATAAGTCGTAGAGCAGAAGTAGACCATTCAGCCCATCGAGTCCGCTCTGCCATTCATGATCGTGGCTGATCTGATAATCCTCAACTCCTCTTTCCTGCCTTTTCCCAGTAACCCTTGATCCCCTTACTGATTAAAGATCTGTCTATCTCAGCCTTGAATATACTTAACGACCCAGCCTCTACACCCCTCTGCGGTAAAGAATTTCACAGATTCACTACCCTCTGAGAGAAGAAAGTCGTCCTCATTTCTGTTTTAAATGGGCACCCCCTTACTCTGAGATTATGCCCTATGGCCTTAGGCACTTACACAAGGGGAAGCAGCCTCTCAGCATCTACCCTGTCAATCCCACTAAGAATCTTATGTTTCAACAAGATCACCTCTCATTCTTCTAACTCCAGTAAGTACAGGCCCAACCTACTCAACCTCTCCTCATAAGAAAATCCCTCCATCCCCAGGATCAACCTAGTGAACCTTCTCTGGACTGCTTCCAATGCCAGTAAAACTTTCCTTAGATAAGGGGACTAAAACTTTTCACAGTATTCTAGATGTGGTCTAACTAGTGCCTTGTATAGTTTTAGCAAGACTTTCCTATTTTTATACTCCATTCCCTTTGAAATAAAGGCCAACGTTTCATTTGCCTTCCCTATTACCTGCTGAACTTGTATGCTTGCATTTTGGCATTCATGCACGAGGACCCCCAAATCCTTCTGTGCTGCAGCTTTCTTCAGTCTTTCTCCATTTAAATAATATTCAGCTCCTGTGTTCTTCCTGCCAAAGTGCATAACCTCACATTTTCCCACATTATATTCCATCTGCCACATCTTTGCCCACTCACTTAACCTATCTATACCCCTCTGTAGAACTCTGTCATCCTCACCACTTGCCTTCCTACCTATTTTTGTCATCCGCAATCTTGGCGATAGTACATTCACTTCCCTCATCTAAGTCATTAATGTATATTGTAAATGATTGTAGACCTGGCACTGATCCCTTTGGAACTGCATTAGTTACAGGTTCCCATCCTGAAAATACCACCCCGCGCCCCCCCCCCAGTTTCCCAACTTTGTCTTCTATTAGTTAGTCAATCCTCTATCCATGCTAATGTACTACCCCCAACACCATGGGCTCTTATCTTAAGTAGCCTCATGCACAGTACCTTGTCAAATGCCTTTTGGAAATCCAAATATATTACACCTACTGGTTCCCCTTTATCCTACTTGTTACCTCCTCAAAGAAATCTAATAAATTTGTCAAGCATGATTTCCTCTTCATGAAGCCATGCTGATTCTGCTTGACTATATTATGCATTTCTAAATGCTCTACTATTACATCCTTTGTAATAGACTCCAACATTTTCCCACTGACAGATGTTAAGCTAAATGGCCTATAGCTACCTGTTTTTTGTCTCCTTCCCTTTTTGAATGAGGCAGTTTTCCAATCCTCTGGGACTTTTCCAGAATCTAAGGATTCTTGGAAGATTACTGGCAGCGCATCCACTATCTCTGCAGCTATTTCCTTTAATATCCTAGGATGCAACCCATCAGGCCCAGATGACTTATTGACCTTTAACTCCATTAGTTCCTCTAGTACTTTTTTGGTTTTTTTGGCTAGATAAGTTCTTGTTATTTGCTGTATAATATAGCTCCTCTTCTACAGCAGTTTAAAATTGAGACTGGAGGCTTAACATAGATACTTCTGGAGGATTTATGATTCAGTGCTTGCAAATCACGGTGATCTTTTGAAGTTGAGATTTCCACTGGTTTTTATACCTCTAAAATCACATCACAGATGCCTCCTTTCAACTTTGAAATTACCCAATTTTCTCCTGTATTTGATCTTAACTCAGACTTGAATACTTGAATATTAAGAAGGAAAAAAGGAGTGTGTTTCTAGAAGGTCTTTGATGACCTCATGATGTCCCAAAGTGCTTTGCAGTCAATGAAGTGCTTTTGAAGTGTAGTCACTTTGCACCATAGGAAATGAAATCAGCCTCAGAATTCCTGTTCACCTTTTCAGGCACTAGAATCTACATCGTGCCTGTTACTACAAGTGAACGTGGCACTTGAGGTGTGGTCAACCAAAGCACTGTACAGAATGATCATGAATTCCTCTGACTTGTACTCTACTGTTTCAGCGTCATAGTTCAGCATTCTGTTGAGCTTGTTTTCTGTTTTACATTAAGTGGACATGTTAAGAGCTGGGTTTACTAATATTCTAATTGCCCCCATTTAAGCTTTAACTGTCTCAATAGCCATTCATGGATTGCATGCTGCCAGTATTTCCTTTCAAAGTGCTATAGTTCACATTTGTCTATATGTTGTAGTTGTTCACTTACATACCTTGTCCAACTCATTCTGTAACTTGAGTTTCTTCAGATACTGCAATAACAACTTGCATTCATATAATGTTTTTATTGTAGTTAAATGTCCCTGTTCGTGTCCTTCTCGTTTGGTTGCATTTGCAAACTAGTGTTGAGTTTCTGAATCTATGCCATTGTAAATGAGAGTCAGTAGTGTCCCCCCATTCTGATCCCAGGGGCACTCGCTCATTACCTGACTTCTCCCCTCCCCATCATCCTGACACCACTATAGCAGATACCCATATTGTTTTTGCAGCATGCATGGCTGTCCACTCAACTAAGCAAACAATCTATTGTGGTTGCGGTCTTTGTCTGTCTTACCAAGTTTATCTTTATCCAAACTATCCTCTCTTGATTTCTAGCCACTTTTTTTCTGAGTCTTTGCTTTTGTCTGGTACTACCGTGGACAGTGCCTGGTGTCTAAAGCCAGTTCAGTTACGTTTCTTCATATTGTATTGTTATCCTAACTCCAGTAGTCTTGGAGTTAGCTGTTGGCTCTGTATAGGCTGCTAGCATGTGTATAAACATTACCTCAATTCTGGCTCATTTGGGTTTTTTGCTTTGGGGCCTAGACTTCTTATTTGACTGCTGGGTGGCATTTTTAAAGCAAAGCAAGATAGAATAGCCTTGGCAAATTGCACAGCTGACCCACTTCCTAATTTCATCTGATCTACATAGCAGTTCTTCATTGAAAAGATTATTGCATACTGCATCATTGGGTCTGCCCCAGTATTTAACCTAATTTATGAGTTTTGCATGAAGGGCTTGGTATATCTCGCTGTCCAGTTACGCCATTATGCACTAAAGAATTGAGGTGCAACCTCCTTCGGAGGAGGAAGGCTTATGCTTGTGAGGAAGGGTATGGATTTGGTGCAACTTTTCAGTTATAAATATACTCGGTGCAAAATTTAATCAACACTCAGCAATATGGCACTTCAGTGAAAAGCCAAACTGACTTGAAACATTGTGCATGCAAACATGTGCATAGTACAATGTGTTTGAAGGTTGGAGTGAGGTGGTCATTGCAAGATGCTGAAGTGAGTCCTTGCTCACCTGAGCTGTTGTTGCCTGGACCACAGTGATTGAGGATTTCTGGAAAAAGCATGTCAGTGCATGGCAATTGAGGCAAAAATCTTAGTTCAGTTGCAAGAAGACCAAAAAGGTACATGGGTGAAAGACAATCATTGAAGGCATGCAAAAACAGACAGAAAAAAGAGCTGTTAACAAGAAATTAACCGACAACGAAGAACAGCCATGCCTGCAAACTGATTCTGGTACACAGTATGCCTAGTCAGGAGGAGCTTTGGATGTTGGGTGTGGTGGTGAAGAAAAATTGATCAAATATACATGCAAGCTTAAAATTGCTGGTCTGCAATACTTAGATTCCTGAGGCAAATCTTGGCTGGAGGGTGGAGAAAGAAACAATGCTGAATCCCAAAGCCAAGTCAGCAGAAAAAGGTAAAAACACAACAGTGAAAAAGAACGAAATGGTCAAGCAGCAGAGCGTCACGTGGAGGTGGAAATCCATGTGTTCTGTGAAACAGGAAATAGATTGAATAGCACCAACCCCAATTATGATCTGGCCTAATTCAAAAGTAATTTACAATAGGAATCTCAGTTATTATTGTGACACACACATCTCTTCAAAAGATTGGACACTATTGAAATAGTGTGAAATGTAATGATTTTAATTTGACCAAGTTCCATTTTCCCTGCTTTAACTTGAGATTATTTTTCGTGGTATAAGATTCTTTGTTTGAATTTGGCTGCAAATTTTTTTATTCATGCACAGGATTTGGATGTCGCAGGTAAGATCAGCATTTATTGCCCACCCCTAAATGGCTTTAAGGTGGTGAGCCACCTTCTTGAACAGCTGCAGCCCACATGGATTATAGTTTTTCATAGTGTCTAAGCAGTTTGCTAGGTCATTTCAGAGGGCAGTTAAGAGTCAACCACATTGCTGTGGATCTGGAGTCACATGTATGTCAGATCAGTAAGGATGGCAGATTTCCTTCTCTGAAGGACATTAGTGGATCAGATGGAGTTTTGTGACAGTTTGGTAATTTCTTGGTCACCATTACTAAAACTAGCTTTTTATTACAGATTTAGTTAATTATCTGAATTTAAATTCCCTAGCTGCTGTTCGGGATTTGGATTTGCATCTCCAGCTCATGAATCCAGGTCTCTGGATTACTTTGTTCAGGAAGATAACCACTATGCTACTGAACCTGCAAATGATGTCATGGGACAGGGAAACAACAGGACTAGACTTTGGACATACCTTTAGGTCACATGCCATAAAATTATTTCAAAATTGTTCTATAATCAAGTTACCAAGTGATTGTTTTGTTGCAATCGCTTGGCATACCTTTATTCTTTAGCAAAATTTAAATCGCGTTTGAAATGTTTAACTGATAAACTAATAGTGGGTTTCATTTCAATATTATGCTCTCTTATTATGAGAACAGAACCATCAAAATTGCAATCATCTATCAAAATAAAGATTTGCATTTATATAGCATCTTTCAGAATGTTCTGAGTGCTTTACAGCCAATGAAATACTTTTGAAGTGTAGTATTGTTGTAATGTGAGAAACACAATATGAGTTTGTGCATTGCAATCTCCCTCAAACAGTAATGAGATAGTGATCAGATAATATATTTTATGTCTTGGTTAAAGGATATACATTGGCCAGGACACAGGGGAAAATTCTTCTTCCAAATAGTGCCATGGGATACTTTGTGACCACCTGAGAGGGCAGTCAGTCTCGGGTTAACATATCATCCAAAAGACGGCACCTTTGACCAAGGCACATTCCTTCATTGCTCAAGTCTCTCGGGTGGCAAGAGTGCTACTTCTGAATCACAGCAAACAACGATACAGTCTGATCTATAAACTTAGTAAAATCTAGTATCTCTTGGTGTACTTTTTCCCAGGATATGCAGTGTACTGATGTTCTGAAATAATCCAAGAGTTAGTTTGGTGGGACGAATTTATCTTTAGTGTGGTCAAAGTACACCAACTTTTAGGTGTGGCATTCAGGATAATCATAGAGCAATTTGCAGCAGTAGTCATTACACTTGCCTGCTGAGCACAGCTAACCAGTTTTGCTGATTAACCAGAGTACACAGCTAATGAGATGAAGAAATATTGCCATCAGTTTTCCATATCAATGTCATTACTTAAGTTGACAGCGTACGTGACTGTAGCTTAGACTTGCATAAAATTTGATTATTAAACTCTCTGAACAGTAAATCAATTTTGATGGTTTTCTAGCACCAGACCTAATTATGAAAAACATGGTACTGTGATTGCCAAAGCTAAATTCATTTATGTTGGAGGTACAGCTGTCCACTGCATATACTTAAAATGATTTTGAGTGCCTGAAAAAATTCAAATTACAAGTCCTCATTAATACTTCAATTTGATAATACAGAACTGATAGTAAGTGTAAAAGGTTCAAAGGTTACGGGGAGAAGGCGGGAGAATGGGGTTGAGAAACTTATCAGCCACGATTGAATGGCGGAGCAGACTCAATGGGCCGAATGGCCTTATTTCTGCTCCTATGTCTTATGGTCTTATGGTAAAGTGGCACATTTCACCCATCAGGTGGTGCTGTTCTGTGTGAAAGGCTGTGAACTGTCCATAGGGAGGATATGAGAATGATTTGCTGTGGATAGATTTTTTCATTTTTTTAAAAAAACCTTTGCAGCTTTGAAATGTTAAACATGATGCATAATTTCTGGCATTGTACATTTTCCCTCTTTTTGCTTTCAATTGTTGTCCTCTTCTGAATTCATTGCATTTTGACTGGGATTTGGGATGTTGGCCAGTTTCCAATAACTTGTCCATGTGAATGATGTGAAAGATGAGTTATTGTCCATTGTGATATTTTTAAAGTATAAAATGGTTTATATTTTGACCAAATCACCATTTCACCCAAGAAACTACAAGAAGCATACTCGTGTGATTTAATTTCTTTGATAAGTCAGTGGAGTGGGGCCATTAATGTTGGTTCTGTACTGACTGCTGCTTCTTGACTCAATAGCTGAATGAAGATGCATGGCTTTGTTGCAGGCATTTTTGGAAAGCATTCTAACTTGTTACATTTTTTTCAGTTGGTAGGTTGGAAGAACGTGAGTCGGAACTCAAGAAAGAATACAATGCACTTCATCAAAGACATACAGAGGTAAAGAGTATGTAACATGGTGATACATAATTCAGTGCATTTTAACTTATTGGTTATTGTTGATTGGAAGAAAGAACTTGCATTATAAATCTGCATTCTTATTCAAGGGGCATTTAAAAGCATTTCAACAAGAACAACAACTTATTTCACACTCCATGAATTACTTTTGTAGTCCAGTCACTGTTTTTGTAAGAGCCAATTTGTTGGAGGCCAATCATCTCAGCTTTCTATGCTCTCATGCCTTATTTTGTTTACATTTGGGATGCTTATGTTTCTTGTAGAATCCTCACTCCCCCCCACCTCCAGACATACTTAATAGTTTAAAGCATTTGCCACCTCACTATTTACCCTTTCTGCCAGGACAGTAGTGCCATCCCAGTTCAAAGAAGCTTGAACTATTGCTACTGCTACCACATTTCTTTTTTGCTCTCTGCCTGTCGTGTTCCCCCCACACCCCTTGCAAACCCCCATCCCAGACTGCCCTCTGAGCCATGATGCCTTGGTCAGCATTGTGGCTGTCATCCCTGCAGACTCTCTTCTTGTTCTCACAGGGGCCATGTAAATGCACGTCTGTCTTCTTTACAACACATCAGACTTCCTAACTGAGAAAATGTGTCAACTTTTGAACAAATAGCACCATTACCACCAAGCCGGGGGATCAACCCTGGTTCAATGAAGAGTACAGGAGGGCATGCCAGGAGCAGCATTAGGCTTACCAAAACTGAGCTGTCAACCTGGTGAAGCTACAACACAGGACTACTTGCGTACCAAACAGCATAAGCAGCAAGTGATAGAGCTAAGTGATCGCACAACCAAGTTCTGCAGTCCTGCCACATCCAGTTGTGAATTATAGTGGACAATTAAACAAATCACTGGCGGAGAAGGCTCCACAAATATCCCCATTCTCAATGATGGGGGCGCCCAGCGCATAAGTACAAAAGATGAGGCTAAATTAAGCATTTGCAACAATCTTCAGCCAGAAGTGCCAAGCGGATGATCCATCTCAGCCTCCTCCTCCTCCGGAGGTCCCCAGCATCACAGATTCCCGTCTTCAACCAATTCAATTCACTCCATGTGATATCAAGAAATGGCTGAAGGCACTGGATACTGCTAAGGCTATGGGACCTGACAGCATTCTGGCAATAGTACTGAAGACTTGAGTTCCAGAACTTGCCTTGCCCCTAGCCGATCTGTTCCAGTACAGCTATGACACTGACGTCTACCTGGCAATGTGGAAAATTGCCAGGGTATGTCCTGTACACAAAAAAACAGGAGAAATCCAACCCAGCCAATTACTGAACCAGCAGTCTACTCTCAATCATTAGTAAATTGATGGAAAGGGTCATCAACAGTGTTATCAAGAGGCAGTTGCTTAGCAATAACCTGCTTGCTGACACTCAGCTTGGGTTCCGCCAGGGCCAGTCAGCTCCTGATCTCATTACTGCCTTGGTTCAAACATGGACAAAAGAGCTGAACTCCAGAGGTGAGAGTGAATGCCCTTGACACCAGTTTGGCATTAAGGAGCCCTAGCAAAACAGGTCAGTGGGATTCAGGGGCAAAACTCTCCACTGGTTGGAGTCATATCCAGCACAAAGGAAGATGATTGTGGTTGTTGGAGGTCGATCATGTCAGTTCCAGGACGTCACTGGAGGAGTTCCTCAGGGTAATGTCCTAGACCCAACCATCTTCAGCTGCTCCATCAATGACCTTCCTTCCATCATAAGGTCAGAAGTGGGGATGTTCACTGACGATTGCACAATGTTCAGCACCATTGGCGACTTCTCAGATACTGAAGCAGTCCATGCCCAAATGCAGTAAGTCCTGGACAATATCCAAGCTTGGGCTGACAAGTGGCAAGGAACATTAGCAACCCACAAGTGCCAGGCAATGACCATCTCCAACAGGAGAGGATCTAACCATTACTCTTTGACATTCAGTGGCATTACCATTGCTGAATTCCCCACTATCAGCTTCCTGGGGTTACCATTGACCAGAAACTTAACAGGATTAGCCATATAAATACTGTGGCTACAAGAACAGGTCAGAGGCTAGGAATCCTGTGGTGAGTAACTCACCTCCTGACTCCCCAAAACTAACTGTCCACCATCTACAATGCACAAGTTAGGAGTGTGATGGAATACTCCCCATTTGCCTGGATGAGTGCAGCTCCAACAACTTCAAAAAGCTTGACACCATCCAGGGTAAAGCAGTCTGCTTGAATGGCACCCAATCCACAAGCATTCATTCCCTACACCACCGAAGCACAGTATTAGCAGTGTGTGTAACATCTGCAAGATACACTGCAGGAATTCACCAAACCTCCTTAGGCAGCACCTTCCAAATCCATAACCACTACATCTAGAAGGACAAGGGCACCATCACCTGCAAGTTCCCCTCCAAGTCACTCACCATCCTGACTTGGAAACATATCACTGGTCCTTCACTGCCACTGGGTCAAAATCCTGGATCTCCCTCCCTAAAGGCACAGTGGGTGTACCTACATTACATGGACTGCAGCGGTTCAAGAAGGCAGCTCACCACCACCTTCTCAAGGGCAATTAGGGATGGCAATAAGTACTGACCCAGCCAGCAACGCCCACATCCCATGAACGAATGAAAAAGAAGTTGTACACGGACTCTTGTTTTGTTCCACAATGCTTAGTGTTATGTCTCATTTCTCCAAATGCTGTTCCTGATTTGGAGAAGTAACCTTGCAATTTCTAATGCATGCCACTGTTACAATGCATACAGTCCTCCACACATTACTTGTTATACTCATACCATCTAGTGCCAGAAACAAAGAGCTGCAGCATTTCAATACCAAACAGACTGGCAAACTTTCTTTCCAGTTCTAACCCTGCAGCTAGAGATAATTGAAAAGCATTGTGAATATATTCCAAGATCAATTCAACGACTTCTAAATTTGAGTGTTGAAATTTTGTGAGAAGAATTTTAAGTTCGAGAAAAATTCACAATAAGTTAAAATATTTAAGTATATATGTATACCCCTTCTCCTTCCCCAGCCCACAACTCCAAAATAAAACTAAGAGTTTAGTCAGAGTGTCATGATTGTGGCTCTTGGCCATTTTTTGTGCTCTGATTCTAAGCTGTGCAATATGCAACACTGTTAGCAGAAATGAGACTGCATACTTCAGCACCCTTAAAAGTTCAGTACAAACAGGAAATTGCGAAGAACAAATTCAAGCAGTTTTAAGACCCCGAGTTATTCGAGATGTGGGACACGACAAGTTATTATGTTTCAAAATTAGTTCTCCTTTTAACAATGCTGCCTTTTATAAAAAAAATGAAGTAAAATTAAGTGAACACTGCTTTAGTATCGGAGCATGTAGAAATTTAATGAAGTTTTTTTTTGTAGCTGGAAAAGTTGAGGTGAATAGATCCGCTGTGACTCAGTGGGTAGCTCACTCGCTTCTGAGTCATAAGGTTGTGGATTCAGTCCCAGTTCAGACCCTTGAGCACAAAATCCAGACTAACGCTCCCAGTGTAGTAATGAGGGAGTGCTGCACTGTTGGAGTGGTCATCTTTCAGATGAAATATGAAATCAAGGCCCTATCTGCCCTCAGCTGAACATTAAAGATCCCATAGCACTATTCAGAGAGGAGCAGGGGAGCCCTGGCTAATATTTATCCCTCAGCCAACATCACTAAAAGATTACATGGTCATTATCTCATTGCTGTTTGTGAGAGCCTGCTGTGTGCAAATTGGCTACTGTGTTTCCTACATTCTAACAGCAACTTCACTTCAAAAGCATTTTATTGGCTGTCAAGTCCTTTGGGCCTTGCTGAAGTCATAAAAGAGCTTTATAAATACAAGTCTTTCTTTAATTTTGTTTTGTGAGAATTTTGAACTGGCCTATTGGAATCTTGCGGTTGTCCTAGAAAATGTTAAAAGCTTCTTACGATCAGCAATTCATTTATATAAAGCTGCCAGCACTGGTATGATAATAGGTCATTCACAAAGCAGTGTATTCATGTGTTGCACTGCTGCACATAACTCTCCTCCTACCCAATCTGCAATTTGGAGTTAAAAAGCTTAAAATATGGGATGCAGTGAGAAAGATTATGTAAAATTCTTAAGACTGTTCATTGCATTTTCTGATTGAAAACACTTTTTCCCATTGCATTTATGAATTTTTTTTTTTCTGAAGCAAACATTCCTTTTCTTCGTTCATAGGATATGAGCGTTGTTGGCTAGACCAGCATTTATTGCCCATTTCTAATTGCCCTTGAGGTGGTGTTAGCGAGCCACCTTCTTGAACCTCTGCAGTTTATCTGGTGTACACAATAACACAAGAAATAGGGGCAGGAGTAGATCATATGGCCCTTCGAGCCTGCACCACCATTCAATACGATCATGGTTGATCTTGGGCTTCAACTCAGTTTTCCCACCTGGTCCCCATATCCCTTAATTCCCTGAGAGAGCAAAAATCTGCCAATCTCAGCCTTAAATGTATTCAATGATAGAGCATTCACAACCCTCTGGGGTAGAGAATTCCAAAGATTCACAATCTCTTCAATGAAGTGCTCTCTCCTCCGCACCCCCCCCCCCCCCCCCCCCCCCCCCCCCCCCGCCCCGGCAATGATTTAGACTCTCCAACTAGTGGAAATGATCTCTCAGCATCTACCCTATCAAGACCCTACAAAATTCTGTATATTTCAATGAGATTGTCTGTCATTCTTCTAAACTCCAAAGACTATTAGCCCAATTTTCTTAGCTTTTCACCAGAGGACAAAACCCCTCTTCCCAAGGATTAATTTAGCGAACCTTTGCTGTAATGCTCACAATGCGAGTACTGTATATTGCTTCATAAATGTGGGGACCTAAACTGCACAAAGTATCCCAGATGTTGTCTCAGGAAAACCCTACACAATTGTAGCAAGATTTCTTTATTCTTGTAGTCTAATCTTGCAATAAAGGCCAATATGTGTTTTCCTTCCTAATTGCTTTCTGCACCTGCAGGCTAACTTTCTGCATTCCTTGTACTGGCACACCCAAGTCTCTTTGAATATCAACACTTAGAAGATTCACAACTTTTACAAAATATTCTGCTTTTCTATTCTGATGACCAATGTGAATAACTTCATACTTCCCTTTCTCTGCCATGTTGTTGCCCACTTATTTAGCCTGCCTATATCTCTTTCCACTCTGTGTCCTCCCTACAGTTTAACTTCCCACCTAGCTTGGTATCATCAACAAACTTTGATACGCTACCCTGTCTCCATCTAAGTCATTGATGTAGGTTGTAATTAGCTGAGGCCCCGATACTGATCCTTGCAGCACTCCACTATTCACTGCCTGACAAAAAAGGTCCATTTGTGCCCACTCTCTGCTTTCTATCTGTTAGCCAATCCTCTATCATTGCTAATATATTACCCCAATTTTGAGAGCCCTTATTTTGCCTAGTAACCTTTCGTGTGACACCTTATTGATTGCCTTCTAGAAATCCAGGTATACTTTTTAAAGTTATCCTTTTCATGGGATGTGGGCAATACTGGCAACTCTTTAGAGTACAAACCCATTTCCATCTGTTTCAGATGAAGTTACATTGTTCCATAGTTTGCCATTGTGAGATTTGAACTCTTGATCTTGGGGTTACAAACCCAGTACCATAACCACTTGGCTATTTAGGCCAAGCGGGCAATACTGGCAAGACCAGCATTTGTTGCCTATCCCTAATCGCCCTTGAATTGAGTGGCTTGCTAGGCCATTTCAGAGGGCAGTTAAGAGTCAAGTACATTGCTGTGGGTCTGAAGTCACATGTAAGCCAGACCAGATAAGGAGGGCAGATTTCTTTGCCTAAATGACATGAATGAACCAGATGGATGCTACTACAGTCGACAATGGTTTCACGGTCACTATTAGTGAGATTAGCTTTCATTTCCAAATTATTAATTGAATTTAAATTCCACCAGCTGCTGTGTCCTGTTATGATCGCAGCTGATACTGGACAAGTCAGATTCCAGAGTGAAACCTGACTTGATAGATCCTAACTTTTTTTTTTAAACAGTGGAAGAAGGTTACTGAACAAATTCACAGGAGTCTGCTGATGAAATTTTAAAACACAGAATAAAACGTATATTTAAACAAGAAAAATGAACTATATTACACCAGACAAAAAGGTTGGAAAATTCTCAATGCAAACACAAGATGATGATTCAAATTTTCACTATTCCTTCATCCCAGCTATACCTTTACAGACACATACAAATTTGGAAAGATAAAACAATTTACCATATCTATCTCATACTCTAATGTTCAGGGTATGTATGCGGTACCTCTGAACCAACTGGCGAACAGTGGTCAGACACACTATACTCCAAAGTAAATGATGTATGTGATCAAAGCTGATTCTCTGGATTTCTCAACGACCCACCAGACACTTGTTACACCGTGAGCCAACTAGTCTCACTGAAACTCTGTCCTTCTCACGAGGGTTTCCAGTCTCCACATTTGAAGAGCTCGCCTTGGAATTCTCCCCAAAAGTTGCTCCCACACGGAAAGCTTCAACAAGGCTTCACCCCTAGGGCTTCAATCTCGCCTTATGAGATTCCTTTCCCCAGGATCTCCCAGTACACTCACTCTTCACCTTCCAAGCACATTTTCAGCTCTTTGGCAGTGCCAAGCAGAACACCACTGCTCCAAAAGGATAATTTTGCCCTTATAGCCCGCAACACGGAGTCACCAACCTTCAGCTGCCCCCTCAGATCTTCTGGGCTTCTCTCGAACCCACTTTGCTTCAAGTCTGCTCGGTGCAGCTTTCTTAAACTTGGAGCCCTTTGCTCCTGTTGTTTATCTTGACTCGATGGGATCTATCTCTAATCCCTGTCATTGTCCCTGCCTCACATTTACTTTCTTCTGAGACCCCTTTCAGTCCTGCTTCCTAGCTTAGGACCTTCTTCTTAGTTTGGGGACTTCTCCCTGTCCCCCTCCCAGTGTCTTGCTCTCTGAGACATCATCTCTCAAATGGCATGCCAGTTCCAGGTCATGTGACCTGTTTCATGCTGTTTCATTTTTCTTCTTTTCCCTTCTGCGCATGTGTGCATGGCTGATTCCCAGCTTAAAGGCGATGAAATTAACAAACTGCGCATGTGCGACCATCTCCCAGCTGTGCATGCGCAGGAGGCCCGAACACCAACTGCTGACCCAAAACTAAGGTAGTATTTGTGTTTCTTAACAGACCCAAGAACATTGGCCTGGGCCTCCAGATGAGTCCAGTAACATTACCACTACGCCACCGTCTTCTCCCTGTAGAGGTAGATACTGTATCTACTGGTTCCCCTTTATCCATCCTACTAGTTACATCCTGAAAAAACTCTAATAAATTTGTCAAACAGGATTTCCATTTGGTAAAACTATATCAACTTGTTCTAATCGTGCAATGCTTTTCTAAGTGCATTGTTAAAACTTTCTTATTAATAGATTCCAGCATTTTTGCAACCACTGATGTTAAGCAAGCTGGCCTGTAGTTCCCTGTTTTCTCTCTCCCTTCTTGAAAAGCGGTGTAACATTTGCCAACTTCCAATCTAATGGGTCCATTCCGCATGTTGGTGTAGGCACAGTGATGTTAAGAAAGGAGTTCCAGGATTTTGACTTAGTGACAGCGAAGGGATAGTTATATAGTTAACCAAGTCAGGATAGTGCATGGTTTGAAAGGGAGCTTGCAGGTGGTGGTCTTCTCATGCATCCTCTGATCTTGCTCTTAAAGATGGTAGAGGGCATGGGCTTGGAAGGTGCTTTTGTAGGAGCCTTCTGGAGTTGCTGCAGTACACCTTGTAGATGGTACACACTGCTTCCACTCTATGTCGACGGTGGAGAGAGTGAATATTTAAGGTGGGTGGGGTGCCTGTCAAGTAGCTGCTTTGTCCTGGATGGTGTCAAACTTCATGATTGTTGTTGAAGCTACACTCATCTAGGCAAGTGGAGAGGATTCTGTCACACTTCTGACTTGGGCCTTGTGGATGGTGGACAGGCTTTGGGGAGTCAGGAGGTGAGTTACTTGTCGCAGAATTCCCAGCCTCTGACCTGCTCTTGTAGTCACAGTATTTATATGGCTGGTCCAGCTCAGTTTCTGGTCAATGATGACCCCCAGGATGTTGATAGTGTGAGATTAGCAATGGTAATGCCATGAATGTCAAGGGGAGATGGTTAGATTCTTCTCTTGTTGGAGATGGTCATTGCCTGACACTTGTGTGGGCCACATGTTACTTGCCACTTATCATCCTAAACCTGAATGTTGTCCAGGTCTTGCTGCATGCGGGCATGGACTGCTTCAGTATCTGAAGTGATGTGAATGATACTGAACATTGAAGTCATCAGTGAGTGTCCCCACTTCTGACCTTATGATGGAGAGAAGGTCATTGATGTAACAGCTGAAGATGGTTGGGCCCAGGGCCCTACCCCGAGGAATTCCTACAGCGATGCCCTGGGGCT
Organism: Carcharodon carcharias; assembly: GCF_017639515.1. Classification (NCBI taxonomy): domain Eukaryota; kingdom Metazoa; phylum Chordata; class Chondrichthyes; order Lamniformes; family Lamnidae; genus Carcharodon; species Carcharodon carcharias. Next base: position 62,125,911 of record NC_054488.1, read on the forward strand.
GAGATGATTGACCTCCAATATCTAGAACCGTCTTCTTTTGTGTTAGGTATGACACTAATCACTGGAGAGATTTCCCTCTGATTCCCATTGATTTGAATTTGCCTGGGGCTCCTTGATGCCACACTCTGGTCAAATGCTACCTTGATGTCAAGGGCAGTCATTCCCTCCTCCCCTCTGTAATTCAGCAATGGTTATTAGCAGTTGTACCTTGCTATTGGTATTTTTCAGAATTTTTCCTATTGCAATTTCAGTATGAAATGTGGGAGGTTTGCAGACCTCTAAACTGTTTTAAATATACAATGTCACCAACTTCCATTGGCTCCTGGTTAAGCAACATCTTGATTTTAAAATTTTCATCCTTGTTTTCAACTCCCTCTTTGGCCTTACCCCTCCCTATCTCTGTAATCTCCAACAGCCCCCCAACTCTGAGATCTCTGTGTTCCTCTAATTCTGGCCTCTTGAGCATTCTCAAATTTAATCACTGCACCAATAGCTGTCAAGGCCCTAAACTCAGGAATTCTTTCCTAACTAAGCCTTGTTATCTCTCTACCTCACTTTCCTCTTAAGATGCTCTTTTACCTTGTTTACCAAGCTTTTGTCATCTGCTTTAATGTTTATTTAAGTGGCTAGGTGTTACATTACGTTTTATTATGCCCCGGGAAGCATTTTGGGATGTGCTATTGCATAGCAGAGTCTTTGAATATTTTCAAGGCCGAGGTATAAAAGTTCTTGTTAAACAAGAGATTATTGGGGACAAAGACAGAATTACCTGGAAAAACTCAGCAGGTCTGGTAGCATCGGTGGAGAAGAAAACAGTTGACGTTTCAAGTCCTCATGACCCTTCGACAGGGTCATGAGGACTCAAAACGTCAACTCTTCTTCTCCACCGATGCTGCCAGACCTGCTGAGTTTTTCCAGGTAATTATGTTTTTGTTTTGGATTTCCAGCATCCGCAGTTTTTTCTTGTTATTTTTAAGAGATTATTGGGAGTAGGCAGGAGATTACAATCAGATCAGCCATGATCGCATTGAATGGAAGGGCTTGCTTGAGGGGCCGAGAGGCCTACTCCTCCTAATTCGTATGTTTGTATGTTAAAGGTGCTGTCTTAGTGCAAGTTGTTGTTGGCACATCACCAGGAGGGGGGTGTGGAGGGAGCTCGAGAGGTATTATAGAGTCATAGAGGCCTACAGCACAGAAAAAAGGCTTTTCGGCCCATCGAGTCTGCACCGGTCAAACAAGTACCTAACTATTCTAATCCCATTTTCCAGCACTAGGCCAATAGCCTTGTATGCCATGGCATCACAACTGCACATCCAAATACTTCTTAAATGTTATGAGTTTTGGACTGCAGTCCCTTGTTTTACCACTAGAGGATGCCCTAATACTCAATAATGTTGCTTTGTAAGCAAAAGATGATTTTTGTCCCTTCTCTACACAAACTCCCTGGGTAGAATATTTATCATACAGTCCCACAATATTATGGGCTAGACCTCTGCTGGAAAATTAGCCACATGTTAATGTTGCATGCCATTATTAGAGTACAAATCGGCCAATACATTTAGGGAATTAAGAAATATTCTGAGTCTGCAGAGCTTGATGGTCAATTTACACCATTCCACTGTTTGCTTTGCACAAATGATGCCTTAGCTTCCCTGTTACGATTAAGACCTTGCTGGATTTGCAGATTAATTGTTCCTTAAACTTGCCACAGAATGTTAAATCTGGTGATTAACAGCTTCACATACCTTTTGTGATCACTGTTAACGCAATTGCAATCAAACCCTCTGGCCCAGAAATTGAATAATTTAAAGTGTTCAATCTTGTTCCCGTGAGTAGTGAATTCTTCAAAGAGATGTAAACTATTTTAATTTTCACATTTTTCTTTTTTTTTTTCCCCTCTCCTAATCCAATCTCTATCTGGTTTAACTCAAATTCACCCTATCTCCTTCTCAGTACTCCTGTTTCTTTCTCAATCCTTCTTATTGGCATATTCAACAATGTACCTCCTTAATCATTCACTGAAGTCCCAGTTATTCCATTGCCCTCAGTGAACCATTATCAGTCTGCAGTTCCAGCAAGTTAGAAACCAGAAACATTGTGAACTGTAAGGGGCAAAACAAAGCCTACCAAGCAGTTAGTTCTACGAGATGTTCGATTCCAGAAAAATCTGGCCCATTAATGCCCCCTCAGGCTAATGTTTCAGGGAACGGTGGAAGTAGGGAACCAATGGCTCCCACCTGTGACAACTTCTCTAGTGGCTCATGGGTTAAATACTGCAAATGGCGCAGTGCCAAGTTATATCACTTAATAAAGTTCCAGTTTTAATCTTTGCTTCTGGTGAGTTCAGTGATTTCAGCCAATGGCTGTGTAGCCCTGGTGTGGGAGATAAATCATTGTTCCTGCTGTTGTTGTCTGGTGATGTGGTAGGGAATATTTCTATATTGACATTGTGATGCAATTTGATGGAGTAAATGCTAAGGCTTGCAGAGGTACCGCAACATGAATCCTTGCTTTCAAGAGAAATGAGATTTGGGAGAGGGGGAGCGAACAAGGGAGAATAAATTTTATTGATAGCCAATTTGGAATACAATTTTCTATTCATCTGGGATAACTCATTCCAATCTTCTTTGCACCGTTTCAAAAGAGAAAGAGCTGCCCTGTAGAATTTCCAGCCTCTGGAACTTCTAACCAACTTTTTTTAGGGGAAGTAACAAGTAAAACTCAGTGCGTGTCACATGTAGCTATAAACCATATTGTTAAGTTAATATAGCAGGTTTTGTTCAAGCCTTTTACATACAATAAAGTTTATTTTTGCTTAAAAACATTAAATCTTGTGGTGTAGTTCTGTTGACTGAAATATATTACAAAACAAAAACAGAATTACCTGGAAAAACTCAGCAGCATCGGCGGAGAAGAAAAGAGTTGGGGGGGGGGGGTGTGGTTGGTGTGGTTGTAGGGACAAGCAAGCAGTGATAGGAACAGATAATCAAAAGAGGTCACAGACAAAAGAACACAAGTGTCGAAGTTGGTGATATTATCTGAACGAATGTGCTAATTAAGAATGAATGGTAGGGCACTCAAGGTACAGTTCTAGTGGGGGTGGAGTGGAAAGACTAGCGGGGCATAAAAGATTTAAAAATAATGGAAGTAGGTGGCAAAAGAAAAATCTATATAAATTATTGGGAAAAACAAAGGGAAGGGAGAAATATATTTCTCTTAAATCCCTAACAAGATCAGAATGAAAGGGTTGTTATATAAATGGCACCTCTCTCCTGTTTTACAGCATAGAGTTCTCTCATGGAAACGAGTTTTGTAACTTTCTCAACAATTTTTGTTGTTCGTATAAAAATGTTAGTATTTTTTTCAGAAACAAGCTAGATTGTGACAGTAGAAAGCGGCTGATTTAGATGGAATGGAATTATATCCAGAGATAATTTTCTGCACGATCCCAAATAATTGTAATGATATAATCAATTTTCTTGTCCTTGCTGGTGATTCAAACAAAATTGTTGAACTGTAAAGTACTTTTTAAAGGCAAAGATTCAATGATGGTGCAAGGGAACTGTGTGATCTTGTCTGCAATCCTAGAGTATCCGAAAACCAAAGAGTTTTGCTCATGAAACGCTCAATTCATTTAAAAGGTTACGGCACCTGAAGTCCCGTATCCTGCAGGGCTATGGACCAAATGCTGGAAAGTGGGATGAGGCTGGGTGGCTAGTTTTTCGGCCGGTGCAGGCACAATGGGCCAAGTAGCCTCTTTCTGTGCTGTAAACCGTCTATGATTCTGTGATAGGATGCCTCAGAATTTGGAATAGGAGTTTGTACAAAAAACTGGCAGATTTGATGGATGTCTGAAGCAAGTTGATGTCCTGTGTTAAAATACCATGTACACATTGAGTCACTGGTTTTCCCCATGCATGAAGCTGAACTTGAAAATGAACTGAAAATGAATCTATGGTTAGTAGAAGCTGGTTTTTACCCCACTTTTCTTTGCTGCAAATTCGTGGAGGGTTGTTCCATTTCTTTTCATCTTTGTTCCTCAATTGTTTAGCCAGTCCCTTTTCTGTGTCTTAAAAAATTGGTTTTGTCATGATTTTGCATGCACGTACGTCTGCTATCAATGGAAGAAGCTCAGAAATAGAATGTATATCCATTGTGCAGCCAAGGATATCTCATTAGTAAAAGAGGAGAAATTGCATTTCAAACTTTATTTTTGGGACTTGGATTTCTGGGACTGAGAGGTTCAGCAACTTGATGTATAGAGCCATTTGTATTTTAAATTTGCATCTGATTATGACCTGCTACCCAGTTAACAATCAGATCACTGCACCACATCATATATCTCTGGAGGGAAGTGAGAGGTTAAATGTTACGTCTCCTTCAGATTCGATCACATTAGGAAGGAGAATTGGGTCATTCAGTTTTAAAATGATTAGAAGTGGCAGAGCAGCTAATTTGGAACTGTAAGATCTTGATAAGAAAGATTCTGTCACCACAATTATCTCGACATGAAGGCAATGGGGAACACAAAATCAAAAAGAATCAGGTGATTGAATTAATTTTTCATATTTATTCATGGGATGTGGGCTTCACTGGCTAGGCCAGCATTTAGTGCCCATCCCTAGTTGCCTTTTGAGAAGATGGTGGTGAGCTGCCTCCTTAAACCGCAGCAGTCCAGGTGGTGTAGGTACACCCACAGAGCTGTTAGGGAGGGAGTTCCAGGATTTTGACCCAGCGACAGTGAAGGAACAGCGATATATTTCCAAGTCAGGATGGTGAGTGACTTGGAGGGGAGCTTCTCGTTGGTGGTGTTCCCATGTGTCTGCTGCCTTTTTGGGTATTCAGTTGGAAACTCTCTTCTCTCACATACATAATATGTGTGTGTGTGTGGGTGAGCATGCGGGTGTGCATGCACCTCTCTTGCTCACACTGAATCCAAGATCTCTGTTCTCTGTGTATTCAGTTAGGGTTGCCATGCCCCTTTTGTGCCTGCTTGTTTTATTGTCCAGAAGCATCCTGAATGTTGTTGAAAGGGCTTCTTCCCTGACTCGCTTTACAAGTCCCCAGGTCTAAGTGACTATCAGTTAACAAACACTGTTTTCAACTTAGGGCTTTGAAGAAATTGCTGCAGAAGGGGTGTTTGCATCACCTAAAATCACAGGAGACCATTCGGCCTTTCTTATCCTTGCTGGCTGTCCTCAGTTAGTTGTGCGCTGCTGCCTTTCCCAGTAGCCCTGCAATTTTTTTTTTGTTCAGATAATTATTCAATACCCTTTTGAAATCCTTGATTTAATCTGCCTCCATCACACTCTCGGGTGGTGCATACCAGATCCTAACCACGTGCTGCATGAAAAAGTTTTTTCTCGTGTCACTTTAGCTTCTTCTATCTTAAATCTGTGCCCAGGATCCTGTATGTCTTATTAACTTCTTCCTCAACCTGCCCTGCCATCTTCAACATTTTGTGCACATACTCCCTCATGTTCATCTGCTTCTACACCTTCTTTAGAAATATTCCCTTTATTTTATATTGCCTTTTCTCATTCTTCCTCCTGAAATGTATTACGTCACACTTATCTGCATTAAATGTCATCTGCCATGTGTTCACATATTCCACCAACGTGTCTGTGTTCTCCTGAAGTATATCTCTGTCCTTCTCACACTTCTTAATACTTCCAAATTTTAGAATCATAGAGGTCTACAGCACAGAAAAAGGCCCTTTAGCCCATCGAGTCTGCGCCGGTCAAACAAGTACCTAACTATTCTAATCCCATTTTCCAGCACTAGGCCAATAGCCTTGTATGCCATGGCATCGAAGATGCGCATCCAAATACTTCTTAAATGTTATGAGGGTTTCTGTCTCTACCACCCTTTCAGGCAGTGAGTTCCAGATTCTCACCACCCTCTGGGTGAAAAAATTCTTCCTCACATCCCCTCTAAACCTCCTGCCCCTTACCTTAAATCTATGCCCCCTGGTTATTGATCCCTCCACCAAGGGGAAAAGTTCCTTCCTGTCTATCTATGCCTCTCATAATTTTATACACCTCAATCATGTCCCCCCTCAATCTCCTCTGCTTCAGGGAAAATAACCCCAGTCTGTCCAATCTCTCCTCATATATCTAAAACTCTCCAGCCCAGGCAACATCCTGGTAAATCTCCTCTACACTCCGCCTAGTGCAACCACAACCTTCCTATAATGCGGATTACAAAACTGCATGCAATACTCTAGCTGTGGCCTAACCAGCATTTTATACAGTTCCAGCATAACTCCCTGCTCTTATATTCTGTGCCATGGCTAATAAAGGCAAGTATCCCAAATGCCTTCTTAACCGCCTTATCTACCTGTCCCACTACTTTAAGGGACCAGTGGACATGCACATCAAGGTCCCTCTGACCCTCTGTACTTCCCAGGGTCCTACCATTCATCGTGTAATCCCATGCCTTGTTTGTCCTGCCCAAGTACATCACCTCACACTTATCTGAATTAAATTCCATTTGCCACTGATCAGCCCATCTATATCCTCCTGTAATCTAAGGCTATCCTCCTCACTATTTACCTCTGCTTCCTGCCACTCAGCCAATTCTGGATCCAATTTGTCACATTGCCTTGGATCCCATGTGCTCTTATCTTCACTATCAGTCTCCCATGCAGGACTTTATCAAAAGCCTTGCTGAAGTCCAGGTAGACTACGTCAAATACATTGCCCTCATCTACACACCTGGTCACCTCTTCGAAAAATTCAAATCAAATTGGTCAGACATGACCTCCCCTGAACAAAGCCATGCCGACTGTCCTTGATTAATCCCTGCCTCTTTAATTGTAGATTAATTCTGTCCCTCAGAATCATTTCCAATAGTTTACCCACCACTGAGGTTAGACTGACTGGCCTGTAGTTCCCTGGTTTATCCCTTCCTCCCTTCTTGAATAACGATACCACACTCATTGGCTGTCCTCCAGTCCTCTGGCACCTCTCCTGTGGCCAGAGAGGTATTGAAAATTATTGCCAGTGCCCCTGCTATCTCCTCCCTTGCCTCACTCAACACCCTGGGATACATTTCATCCGGGCCTGCAGATTTATTTGCTTTCAAGCCTGCCAGACCACTTAGAACCTTCTTCCTTTCTATGCTAATTTCTTTAATTTAAACATAGTCCTTCTGCCTGATTTCCATACCCACATCATCCCTCTCACTTGTGAACACCGACACAAAGTATTCATTTAGAACCCTACCTACGTCTTCCGGCTCCACACACAAATTACCACAATGGTCCTTAAGGGCCCTACTCTTTCCCTAGTTATCCTCTTACTCTTAACGTACTTGTAAAATAACTTCAGATTTTCCTTTATTTTACCTGCCAATGTTTTTTCATGCCCCTTTTTGCTCTCCTAATTTCCTTTTTAATTTCCCCCTTACATATTCTATACTCCCCTCGGGCCTCCACTGCTGTGAGCCCTTGGTATCTGCCATAAGCCTCCCTTTTTCCCTTTTTCTCTTTATCTTTTTGTGTCATCTGCAACTTTTGAAATTGTTCCCTGCACACCTAAGTCTAGGTTATTAAGATAGATCAAGTAAAGCAGTGGTCCTAGTACAATCTTGGAGATCACCATTATATACTTTCCTCCGGTCCAAAAAACAACCGTTCACTACCCTTTCCTGTCACTCATCTAACTTTGTATCCGTTTTGTCAATGTTTTTTTATACCGTGGACTTTAACTTTGCTGACAAGCATGTTATGTGGCATTGTATCAAAAGCCTTTTGGAAGTTCCTGTACACCACCCCCACCGCATTAACCTCATCAAGCCTTACCTCAGCAAGACACTCGATTGCTAGTTTCCTTTAATAAATCTGTGTTGGCTTTTCTTAAGTAATCCATATTTGTCCAAGTGACTGTTGATTTTATCCCAGATTATTATTTCTAAAAGCTTTCCCACCACTGAGGATAAACTAGCTGGCCTGTGGTTGCTGGGGTTACTCTTATAACCTTTTTTGAACAGGGGTGTAACATTTACAATTCTCCAGTCCTCTGGCACCATTTCTGTATTTAAGGAGGATTTGAAAATTATGGCCAGAGCTTCCGCAATTTCTACCCTTATATACAAGGACCCCGATGGAAGTATTTTATCTAGTCTTGGCGACTTATCAACATCCAGCTATTCCAGAACCCCCTTTGTCTTAAACTTTAACTTATCCAGTATCTCAGCTATTTCCTCCTTCACTAATTTTGGAAGCAGCTTCTGCCTTGGTAAAGACAGTTGCAAAGTGCTCGTTTAAAACATCAACCATGCCCCCTCCCTCCACATATAAATCCCCCTTTTTGTCCCTAATAACCCCCCATCCATGCCCTTGCTACCCTTGTACTATTTATATGAAGACTTCTGGATTTCCTTTTTATGTTAGCTGCAGTCTCCTCTCATACTGTCTCTTTACTTCACTTATTTCTTTCTCCACTTGCCCCTCTGAACTTTCTATATTCAGCCTAATTTTCACTTGTATGATCAACCTGACAGCTATCTACTTTAACAACAAAAACAGAAAATGTTGGAAAAACTCAGCAGGTCTAGTAGCATCTGCGGAGAGAAAAACAGAGTTAATGTTATGAATCCGTATGACCCTTCTTCACAGCCTTACTCCAGCTTTCCCAATTCTTTGTGCACCTTGTTTTTCCTCTCTAATGTTATCTCCTGGTTCCCATCCCCTTGCCAAGTTAGTTTACCTCTTCCCCAATAACACTAGCAATCTGCCCTTTAAGGACATTGGTCCTGGCTCTGTTCAGGTCCCCACCTCTTCAAGAACAGATCCCAATGTCCCAAAAATCTAAAACGCTCCCTCCTGCACTATCTCTCCAATTTCTGACCTGATGAGAAGCCACTATCGTTTTTTCATCTGATCATTCTTTCTCACTATCACCTTTTGCCTTCCTGTCTTTCTGATGTGTAACTTTTGATATTGTGGATTGAAATTTGCAGATATGTGGCTGTGTGTTACTCGAGCACATTCTGGTGTGATTTCCACACTCCCAAACCCTTCACCTTTCTGGAAAACTTTTTCTGAAATAATTAAGAGAAAAGCTTTTCAATCTACTAGAATTTCCCTAGCAATTGTAGCATTCTTCAACTCTGAGCATGCCTCTTTCATAACTGCAGTATTCTCTAGAGTATTCAGAGTTTAGGACATTGGAGTGTTTGGTTATTCTAGTTCCTTTATCATTGATTGATATGCTAATCTCTCTGTTAAATTCTGTGAAGTATCCCTGACGACATGTCACAGGCCCAGGAATACTCTGATAATTGTCTATTGTGAATACCGATCAGAGGAATTGACATGGAAGGTCATAGATATGATTCTTCTCTTCCACTAATATGATTTCCTGCACATCTTAAGGGGGCCTACACATACTATGATTAATATAATTCTTTCGATGGTGTAATTCTACCCAAAAGCTTTCCTTTCATTGGTGCCCAATTACAGTTGTTAACTAAAGGATAGTTTATTACTGAAAAAAGTGACATGCTGTCAAAGCTTATTTGCAAGAACACCAAATTTCAAAGCAGAACAACAGTTTATATTGCATCAGAAGAGGGTGCTGATTGGTTGGCAAAATGACTCTGGCCGAGGCATTGCCATGGAGAATGCACCAGGGAACAGTTAACTGCCAAGCTTTCGTCAAATTTCTGCCAGCGCCCTGTGTCTGATATGATCCACTAGCCATTAGGATGTACAGCCTACATACCTGGCATCACACTGGCATTGAAGTTCATATTCTTATTAAACAGCACGTTGAATTCCTCCAACAGTACCACCTCAAGCAACCTCTAAGCATGAGATTTATAGGGGTCTTACCCATCAGACGAACATGATTTGTTTCAGCCATTCAAACTCACTGTAGGTTTGGGTTGGCTTCTTACGAGTGTTCCGGAATTGTTGGCTGTATGCCTCTGGAACTAACTTGTAGGCACTTAGGATGGAAGCCTTAGTCTGCTCATAATTTAGGGGCACCTCCAGAAGGCAGCATGAAGTAGACCTCTTGGGCTCTCCCTGACAGCTGGCCTTGAATTAACAATGCCTGCATCACTCAGAGCCATTTTAGCTGTCCTGCTATTTTCTCAAAGGTGATTTAAAAAAAAAGACTCCACATCATTCTCTTCAAATTTGGGAAGCAACCTCGCATGTGTGAGGGCATCAGAGAGTGGTTCCGGGTTAGGGGTGCTCTGGGTGGAGAGAGATTTTCCCTTGCAGCTAGCTATTTGCTTTCCCTCTCTCCCTTTGAGCTGCTAGCTCCATTTCCAATTTTCAGAGCTAGAATTCTCTTCCCTTTCTCGGGCTTTCTTCCCCCCCTCCTCCTGAAATTCTAACTGCAATTTAAGCTTTTCCAGCTCGAAATTGGCTAGGGAAGGGGATTCGGAGTCATTTTTGAGCTCTTCATCTGACTGCTCTACTGGTGACATCAGATCCTGATGTTCTGCCAATGCCAGGATTAGTTTGTTTCTTTTGATTTTGCTGGGCAGTTTGAACTGTATCTCCCTAACTACAGCTTTCAATTGATATGTGTGAAGGGCTGCCAAAGACTCCCTGTTTAAATTCTCTTGCTGAGCAAACATTTGGGCATCAAGCATTGCCATTTTCTTAGTGTTAGGACAAGGAATTTGCTGTGGTAAGTTACTCGTCTTAAAATTTATTCCAGCCACCGAGTTTCCCTCTTTTAGCTTCCAGTTGGCTCTTCCATCTCTAATTTGGCTCATCTCTTAACTTGGACTCTGGTCAAATTCAAATTGGATCATTCCTGAACAAGCCCCCAATTTCTGTTAGGGACAGGAGGGGGATTAATTTAAACAGCCCTGATTTCTCCTCCTCACCACCCACACTTAAGCAGAAAGGTGTTTTTGATTCCAGATTTCCCCATTATAAGTGGTGGTGTCGTTTCCCCAACCTTTCTTTTGGAGTGATAGTAATAACCCTACAGCAAATTCGAGATAAGGTTAAATAAGAGGATTGGGTTATTTTATACACACACAAAACGTGGGAAGGAGTTTTGCAACTTCTGTCCCTTTTGCACTCATACAATAAAAGAGGGATAAGAGAAAGGAAGGGGTACCAAGCAAGACTGAGTTATGGTTTCACATGAGCCCAGAGTTCAGAATCAAAAGTTCAGTGGCGTATCCTTCTAGAGGCAAGCAGGCTGAAACTGTTGCAGGATGATCTGTCTTTCCAGAAGCGAGGACTTCGCTGATGGAAGAAGGCATGTAGAGATGAATTAGTGTTATTGGCCCAGTTACAGGAGTTCCGATGTTCCAATAGTTCACAGTATAGATTAGGGTCAGGCAATTTACTTGGACTGAGCTCATTCTGTTGCTACCTTGTTTGGTGGTAAAAATGGTAGATGACCTGGGTTCAGTTCCACATGGCAATAATCAGGTTCTAGCAGCTTGGGAGAGATCATTTGATATACCTCCCACCACTTCTGGCTGCTGGACAAAGGATGTATTTTTCCAGGTCTGAAATCTTGAGAGGTTTAATGGAGGAGTCAGGGTTCCTTTTATCCTTGCAGACAGACCATCTCCGTTGGTGAGAGCTCTGCCGTAGAAATGTGAATGGTGTTGGTGAATTGCTTTGGAATTTGATTTTCTGCAGTCACGGGCATTAGCACCTATTTAAAGATGACAAGGTACGTGCTGGTTTCTGAAGGTTAGAAATTTCTTTGGTATGAGTAATGGCTAATCAGGCAAGTCCGAGGAAAGCTTTTGTCCATCTTTAAAATAGATAATTTTATAAAGTAGCCAGATTGACGTAGGTATATATTTTGCTCCCTGTCTTCGGCATGGGACAGAAGATTTGATAAGAGTATATATAGCACAAATAAACATGGCCAAGTTGGGCCAAAGTGATGTGCTCAGTTTTTGTTTGTGAGGTACATATGTTTTCCTAGTTCTTATTTTATATCTTGGCCAGTAATATGAATATTTCTAGAATTTGTTTTTTGGAAAACAGTTGTTCCTTAAGTTCCTCTGATAGGACATCTGGTAAAACCAATTTATAACTCAGCCATGCAGATCAGTCAGGTGTAATTCAAGATGCGTGTCAAATTAGCTGATCCTAGCAAGGGTCTTGTATAGATTGCTGTGCCTTGGCTAAGAATCAGTGAGCTAGGGTTTCCTGATGGATATACCGTGAGCCCAGTCACGTGAGAACGGGATTAGATTCCCAGATTGCTTTGTATGTGCTGTCACGGTATACACATAAAGAATGGCCACTTGGCAGGACTTCTGCTCCAGCAAAACTCTGTGGCTCAAGAAGTAGAATTGACTAAAGAAAATGGGCCTCACGGTTCAAATCTATTGGTTTCTCCTCAAAGGTTTGAGTTCTGATAGACCAATGTCATCTAACAGAGAAATTAGGCCATGAGACATGGCAGATTGATCAATTTGTATGAAGCAGAGGCCCATCAAATGTTCAAGGCTGTAATAAATAACCACACAGCTTTGCAAACAATGTGGGAAATGAACAGTCCTGCTGCATGTGCTTTATAAACAGTGCAGCTTTTCAGAGAATCTCAATAGTGCACTGCCTTATTCGACTCTTTATCCTGAAAGTGAATAAAAGAAGAGACGAACCAAGGTTTGCACCATTTCCGGGCATCTTGGTACCAACCGCCCTCGAACCATTAGAAGGGAACAAGAAGTCTTTATAAGGTTCAGTCTGCTGGCAGCCTGTATAAGGACTCGGGAAAAAAAATTGGAAGAGGTAGTGATGAATGTTTCATGGGGGGTAATGAGAGAGAGAGAGAGAGAGAGAGAGTTTCTTTATTGGCCTTCAAAGCCTCCACTTTTGCCAGACAGTCAGAAAAGGACAGTATCATGGTGTGTAGCTGTATGAAGTACTGTGAACATAGGGTGACTGTGTGTGGGCCTGCAAACTCTCTATTCAGCTGGCCAAAATTATTTTAAAAAGAACAATTGTTTTATCTTTTTAATTTAGTTTTATTTTATGCAAAATGAACACCATCTCCGTCCCATTCCCAGGCATACAAGCTTTTTGAATTTTTCCCTTTTTCTCTTACCACTATAACTTTAAGCATTCCTTTGGCTCTGTTTTTCCAATGCTTTTTCCTGCCCCGTGCCTTAATTTCTCTTGTATCCGTATTTGCTGCTGGCAGCCTGTTCTTGTCTCCAACTTCCTCCCCCCACTGTCCCGAGCAACCTCCCCTGAACTGGTGTAAAATGGGTTTTATCTTTCTCTGCACGCCTTCACTATTTTTTAACAGGTAGGGTATGTGGAGGCAAGTGATATCATGGAATGAGGGAATATTGTGGGTACTCTAGTCATAGGAAAGGGGAGATTTAAAAGGATAGAGAGTGTGCTGCCAGTTGAACGGAAGCTCTGCGTTCAGAGCTGATGCCACTCAACCCAAAATAAAATCACCTCTTGTTTGTTCTTCGTAGCAAAGGTGAACATTTTCATCATTGGGATGTTTGGTAGGGTTCCGGTGGGTGCTTGGGTGACTGTTCAGGCTGTTCTGCACCTGGAAGGTTCTGCTGCAATTAGGACAGGATACCGTAGACAATTGAGTTTTTGGGCAACTTGCTCTTTTGGGATATCCTCTCTTTGTGCTTTCCCTCTGTCTCTGATATGCACTTGCTTTCGAAGGATGCTGCACTGTGGTTTAGTTGGTTGTGCCAAATGCTGTGATTTTGAGCAAGCTTCTCCCAGGACTTGAAGTTGACACCAACCTTCTAATCAAAGCTTTCAGTGTATCCTGGTAGCACTTCTTTTGACCACCATGAGAGCACCCCAGAATCAAGCTGTCCATAGAAGAATCGCTTTGTTAAGCAGTGTCAGGCATTTTGGCTACGTGACCAGCTCACATCAGTTGTGACTCTCAATATGGTGTGGATGATGTGGATGCTTGGCATGCCAAATGGCTGAGCACCTCAGTATCTGGTATCTGATTGTCCTGCCATCTGATCTTCAGAAGCTTTTGAATGCAGTTTAAGTGAAAGTGGTTGAGCTTCTTGGCATGACGCTAGAACACAGTTGAAGTCTCGCATCTGTAAAGCAGAGTTAGTAGGACTTTTTAAAATTTATTCTTTTGCAGGATGTGGGCAACATCAGCAAGGCCAGCATTTGTTGCTCATCCCTAATTGCCCTTGAGGTGGTGGTGAGTTGCCTTCTTGAACCACTGCAACCCTTGTGGCGAAGGTACACCTACAGTGTTATTAGGGAGGAAGTTCCAGGATTTTTACCCAATGACAGTGAAGAGAGGGGAACTTGCAGGTTGTGATGTTCCCATACATCTGCTAACATTGTCCTTCTAGGTGGTAGAAGTTGTATGATTGGAAGATGTTGTTGAAGGAAGCACGGTGAGTTGCTATAATGCATCTTGTAGATGGTACACACTGCTGCCACTGTGCGTCGGTGGCAGATGGGGTGCCAATCAAGCACGCTGCTTTTGACCTGGAAGTGTTGAGCTTCTCAAATGTTGTTGGAGTTGCACTCATCCAGACAAATGGATAATATTCCATCACACTCCTGACTTGTGTCTTTTAGATGGTGGACAGGCTTTGGGGAGTCAAGAGCTGAGTTAGTTGCCACAGAACTCCCAGCCTCTGACCTGTTCTTGTAGCCATAGTATTTATATGGCTAGTCCAGTACCGTTTCTGGTCAATGGTAACCCACAGGATGTTGATGGTGGGGGGTTTCAGCAATGGTAATGCCATTGAATGTCAGGGGGAGATGGTTAGATTCTCTCTTGTTGGGGATGGTCATTGACAGACACTTGAGGTGTGAATGTTACTTGCCACCTATCAGCACAAGCCTGAATGTTTTCCAGGTCTTGCTGCATTTGGACATGGACTGCTCCAATGACTTCAGTTTTGCCAGGGCTCCTTGGTGCCATACTCGATCAAATGCTGCCTTGGTGTCAAGAGCAGTTACTCCTGCCTCACCTCAGGAGTTCAACTGTTTTGTCCATGGTTTGACCAAGGTTGCAATGAGGTCAGGTGGCCCTGGTGGAACCCAAACTGAACATCAGTGAACACGTTATTGCTGTGTAAGTGCCGCTTGATAGCACTGTCGATGGCACCTTCCATTACTTTGCTGCTGATCGAGAGTAGACTGATGGGGCGGCAATTGGCCCAGCATTTTATGGACAGGACATAGCTGGGCAATTTTCCACATTGCTGGGTAGATGTCAATGTTGCAGCTGTACTGGAACAGTGAAGTGGAGTGAATCAATTTGGCAGCTGTGATGCTGAGGAGCTCAGGAAGAGGCCAAGTTTTATCATCCCTTTGGCACTTCTGGCTGAAGATTGTTGCGAATGCTTCAGCCTTGTCATTTGCACTGATGTGCTGGGCTCCCCCACCATTGAGGATGGGGATATTTAAGGAACCTCCTCCTCTAGTTTGTTGTTTAATTGTCCGCCACCATTCACAACTGGATGTGGCAGGACTGTAGAGCCTAGATCTGATTGGTTAGTTGTAGGATCAGTTAGCTCTATCATATGTTGTTTCTGCTGTTTGGCATGCAAGTAGTCTGTGTTATAACTTCACATTTTTAGGTATGCCTGGTGCTGTTCTTGGCATGTTCTCTGCGCTATAGCTCTGTAGAATTTCAGTTTGGCGGGCAGACTTCCTCCTCTTCATTCCCAGACTGATGTTCAAAGTCTGCCGAAAGCAACACTTGCTTTGGCAATTCTTGCTGTGTCTCATCATCAATGTAGACAGCTTGAGAAAAGTGTACAGCTGAGATGAGTGACCCTTTCCACTGCTGAGTTTCTGGCCATGGACTGAAATCTTGGGCTCAAGATAGAGTTTTACTGGAGCAGGCCGGTATGTTACTTCAGTTTTCTTTGTACTGATCATAAGGCCAAAATTGTCACATGCATTGTAGAACAAGTCAACGATACATTGCTTGTCCACCACCTCTGAACCGGAAGCTAGTGCACAGTCATTGGCAAATAGGAAATTGCGAAGTATTTTCTTAAAGAATTGACCTTTGAATGGAGCCATCCTAGCTTCCCACCCATACGTACCTGATTTCGATGGCAATATCACCAGAGTGGAAGACATCAGAGAGCATGGCAGAGAAAAACATGCTGAGGATTGTTGGCACTAGCACACAGCCCTGTCGAACTTCATTAGTGACTGGGAATAGGTCAGAAGACTCGCCATCATTCAGGAAACACGCAGCAAGCCTTCTTGGAACTGTCAAACCATTGTGATGAATTTGTCAAGGCAGCTGAATTTCTCCATTGCCTTCCCAAGGCCCTCATGGCCTACTATGTCAAAGGCCTTGGTCAGGTCAGCAAATGTGGTATAGAGGTCCATGCACCGTTCTTGGCATTTCTCCTGGAGCTGTCTAATTACAAAAGCCTTATCGGTTGTTTCTGAAATCAGAGTTTCTGGCAGCAGATCTTGGTTGAGTTGTTGCACTTAACAGTTCAGAAGGTTTCTGGCAAAGAATTTTCCGGTGATGGAGAGAAGTGAGATTCCTCTATGCTTGTCACAAGATTGGCGAGTTCCTTGCTGCTTGTACAGGTGGACAGTGGAGGCATTGTTGCATTCTTGTGGGATGGTTCCTTGTTCCCACAGATGCTGAAAGAGTTCAGTGAGCTTGTTGACCAGGCATTAACCTCTAGCTTTGTGGACCTCAGCTGGGATAGCATCGGCTCCTGGAACATGGCCACTAGACAAGGAGTTTGTTTGCGTTTGTTGTTCCTAACATGGTGGGAGGGTCATCAAAAGACCAGTGATGACAACCCAGTGATGGCAGCTTGTTTAATGTTTTTTCATTGATGGATGAAGCCAAGTGAGGATGTGATTTCTGCCTATCCTTCTAGAATTTTGGCTTTTTCTGTGAGCAGTGTTGACCCGACAGCTGTGAGGATTGTGAACGAACCTGTGGATGGAGTTTGGAGCATAATAGAACCTCTTCCAGTCTTTGTGGTCAACATATTACTGAAGTTTGTCTACTTTCTGATTCAGCCAAGTGTCTTGCATCTCTCTGAGCTTACATTGGATAGTCCTACGGATCTTTTGGTAGGCATCGTGCTTGGATACCAATGACTTGTCATTGTGGTAAACTCTGTAGAGACAATGTTTCTCCTCCAGTAGTTTCTGGATTATTCATTGTTTTCATCAAACTGATCTTGGTGCTTATGAGAGGTTGGGCCAAGGACCCTCGAGTAGTGGAGTTCACTATATCTCTGAAGTTTGCCCAGTTATCCTCAATGTATTGAGCATCCTTTTTCACAGTGGCCTGAGCTGCCTGTGTGCAGGTTTGCAACTGCAGCTCCCAGTAAATCTACACTTACTGTCACATCACATACCCATTGACATAGGACTTGTGGCAGATGGATAATGGATGACAAATGATAGAAGGATGATAAACATGACTTGAATGTGAATTGGATTATAATGAGGGAGAGTTGCGCATCATCAGCCTCACTCTCTTGTCCTGGCCTATATGGTCCAGTGGCAAGACGAGTATAGACAACTGGCGTTAAATCCAGAGGCAATGGGTGACCTGGACATCTCCTCTGTCTTGTTGAACTCTGCGTGTTCCACAACGCGATGCTGATCTGCCTTCAAGAGCGTTGGACTTTGGACTTTAGATTGGTCTCATCTGCCCAGTCTACAGGAATAAGTCTTTGCAGGGTACTCAATTATTTTTTTCATTCATTGATGGGATATGGGCATCACTGGTTAGGCCGACATTTATTGTCCATCCCTAATTGCTGTTGAGAAGGTGGTGGTGAGCAGCCTTCTTGAACCGCTGCAGTTCATAAGTTGCCAAGGGTAGGAGACCTGACAGCTACCTTCACCTGGTTAGACGCACCTGTCGAAGTGGTCACTGGGGTGCGCTTGTTGTCTTATGCTAACAACTACTTGGAGCCACAAGTACGAGTTGGATGAAGATGAGGACCAATACAGGATGTGCCACTCAAGTGCCGTGAACTGATCTGTAAGAGGTGCTATCCCTCCCTTAAATCCCCTCAAAAAACACCTAATGACATTGTAGAGCCAGTCAAATGAACAGCTACCACTTCAGATAATGTACCTGCTCTGTCTTGAAGTATCTTGGTTATGAAACCGTTTGTTTAGAAAGAGACGCATGACAAGAAGTCTGTGTCATTCTTAACATAATCAAATCATGTATTTTTTAAATAAATGGATGTATTTCCTCTCCTCATCTGGCATTCTAGCTCTTGCTGGGATAAGGTTCTGCATGTGCCAGCTGCCCCCTGTTGGCTAGGTGGCATTTTTCCAAATGTGAGCTTCAAAATATGAGTGTAAACCTAATCCTGTCAACCAATGTCCATAAGCTGGTAGCTTCAAGCAGAGGTCACCGGATAGTGACCTGCTCCAGGAGCTCTGTAGTTTTATGTTTCCTCCTGAACCCAGGAGTACTGAGGATGACTGTAACTGTCGCCACTGGCCAAATTTAAACATTTAAGTAGCTCAGCATAGATGAACAAGAGAACACCGAGAACTTTCTAATCAACATAATTCATTACATGCAATATGATGCATTGATATTACTGTGCGAGTGAGGCTATTATGATTATATTTATGTTGCTTAAGTAACGCAGACGTTTACAGCACGGGAGGAGACTACTTGGTTCATTGTGCATATGTTAGTTCTTTGGCATAGTGCAAAACTAATCCTGCTGGCCGTGTATCCCGGCCTGGCCGTGTATCCTCGTGAGGCCCTTAGTCGTCGTGTTCCTACAGAAAAGAGCCCCAGCATGTTCAACCTCCTTTTGAAAGGTATAATCTCTCATTTCTTGTATGATGTTAGCAAATCTATTTTGTACCTTCTGTAATGCCTATATCTTTTTTTATAATATGGAGACGAGGACAGTTCACAAAATTCCAAATGTGGTCTAATTCAGATGATATACAAGTTTAACTCTTAAATTTTATCCCTCTAGAATGAACCCCAGTGTTTTGTTTTTTTTTTTAAACAGCTTTATTAACCTGTGTTGCTCTTTTTAGTGGCTTGTGTATCTATATCCCCAAATCTCTCTGGTCCCATGTAGTTATTTTCAAGGAGGATGTGGCTGCCTTATTCTTCCTACCAAAAAATGTATTACCTCATGGTTCTCTATATTGAACTTAGTTTGTCAATTTCACACCCATTCTGAAATTTTACTAATTCTTTCCTGCATTTTGTCACAGCTCTCCTCTATATTAACTACTCACCCATCTGCAGATTTTGAAGCTGTACTTTCAATTAATGAATCCAAATCTTTTACGTAATTGGTGACCAACAATTCCCAGCATTTGCCAATTTAAGTAACTGCAGCCAACTTGCTTTCCAATCTGCTATAGTACTTCCCCTCTGACATGCAATAAAAGAACAACTGTAATTATGGGTGACTTTAATCTGCATATAGATCGGGCAAATCAAATTAGTAATAATATCGTAGAGGAGGAATTCCTGGAGTGTATACAGGATGCTTTTCTGGACCAATACGTTGAGGAACCAACTAGAGAACACACCATCCTAGACTGGGTATTGTGTAATGGGAAAGGAATAATTTGCAATCTTGTTGTGCAAGGCCCTTTGGGAATGAGCGACCATAATATGATAGAATTCTTCATCAAGATGGAGAGTGACGTAGTTGATTCTGAGACTAGGGTCCTGAATCTTAATAAAGGAAACTACATTGGTATGAAGCGTGAGTTGGCTATGATGGATTGGGAAGCGTTACTTAAAGGGATGACGGTGGATAGGTAATGGCAAACATTCAAAGAGCGCATGGGTGAATTGCAACAATTGTTTATTCCTGTCTGCCGCAAAAATAAAACAGGAAAGGTGGCCAAACCATGGCTTACAAGGGAAATTAGAGATAGAATTAGATCCAAGGAAGAGGCATACAAATTGGCCATAAAAAACAGACCTGAGGATCGGGAGCAGTTTAGAATTCAGCAAAGGAGGACCAAGGGATTGATTAAGAAGGGGAAAATAGAGTATGAGAGTAAGCTTGCGGGGAACATAAAAACTGACTGTAGAAGTTTCTATAGGTATGTGAAGAGAAAAAGATTGGTGAAGACAAATGTAGGTCCCTGAGTCAGAAACAGGCGAATTTATAATAGAGAACCAAAGAAATGGCTGACTAACTAAATACATAATTTGGTTCTGTCTTCACAAAGGAGGACACCAATAACATACCAGAAATGTTGGGGAACACAGGGTTTAGTGAGAGGAAGGGACCGAAAGAAATCAATATTAGTAGGGAAAATGGTGTTGGGGAAATTGATGGGATTGAAGGCCGATAAGCCCCCAGGGCCTAATAATCTACATCCCAGGGTACTTAAGGAAGTGGCCCTAGAAATAGTGGATGCATTGGTGGTCATCTGAGATTCGATAGCCTCTGGAACAGTTCCTACAGATTGGCGGGTAGGTAATGTAACCGCACTATTTAAAAATGGAGGTAGAGAGAAAACAGGGAATTATATACCAGTCAGCCTGACATCGGTAGTGGGGAAAATTCTAGAGTCCATTATAAAAGATATAATAGCTGAGCACTTGGAAACCAGTGGCAGAATCGGACAGAGTCAGCATAGATTTACGAAAGGGAAATCATGCTTGACAAATCTACTGGAATTTTTCGAGGCTGTAACTAGTAGAGTTGATGAGGGGGAGCCAGTGGATGTGGTTTATTTGGACTTTCAGGAGGCTTTCGACAAAGTCCCACGTAAGAGATTGGCGCATAAAATTAAAGCGCATGGGATTGGGGGTAGTGTATTGAGATGGATAGAAAACTGGTTGACAGACAGGAAACAAAGAGTAGCAATAAACAGGTCTTTTTCTGAATGGCAGGCAGTGACGATTGGGGTACCACAGGGATCGGTGCTGGGACCCAAGCTATTCACAATATATATTAATGATTTGGATGAGGGAACTAAATTTGCAGATGACACAAAGCTGGGTGGGAGGGTGAGCTGTGAGGAGGATGCAGAGATGCTTCAGTGTAATTTGGATAAGCTGAGTGAGTGGGCAAATGCATGGCAGATGCAGTGTAATGTGGATAAATGTGAGGTTATCCACTTTGGTAGCAAAAACAGGAAGGCAGATTATCTGAATGGCTATAAATTGAGAGAGGGGAATGTACAACGAGACCTGGGTGTCCTCGTATACCAGTTGCTGAAGGTAAGCATGCAGGTGCAGCAGGGGGTAAAGAAGGCAAATGGTATGTTCGCCTTCATAGCCAGAGGATTCGAGTACAGGAGCAGGGATGTCTTGCTGCAATTATACAGGACCTTGGCAAGACCAATCCTGGGATGTGTGCAGTTTTGGTCTCCTTATCTGAGGAAGAATGTTCTTGCTATAGAGGGGGTGCAGACTGATTCCTGGGATGGCAGGACTGACATATGAGGAGAGATTGAGTCAGTTACGATTATATTTGCTGGAGTTCAGAAGAATGAGGGGGGATCTCATAGAAACCTATAAAATTCTAACAGGACTAGACAGGGTAGATGCAGGAAGGATGTTCCCGATGGTGGGGGAGTCCAGAACCAGGGATCACAGTCTGAGGATACAGGGTAGACCATTTAGGACTGAGATGAGGAGAAATTTCTTCATCCAGAGAATGGTGAACCTGTGGAATTTACTACCACAGAAAGTAGTTGAGGCCAAAACATCGGTATATTTTCAAGAAGGAGTTAGATATAGCTGTTGGGGCGGGAGGGATCAAAAGATATGGGGAGAAAGCGGGATCAAGCTATTGAGTTGGGTGATCAGCCATGATCATAATGAATGGCAGAGCAGGCTCAAAGAGCTGATTGGCCTACTCCTGCTCCTATTTTCTATGTTTCTATGACTCCACAAGTTCTGACCTTAGTCTTGAGTATACTATGTGGTACCTTATTGAATGCTTTTTTGCAAATGCATATATCACATCCATTGCATTATACTTCTCTTTTTTTCCTGTTAAATACTTCAAAGAATTCAATAAGTTTTGTCAAGCATGACCTTCCCTATTGGAACCTGTGCTGACTAGTCCACTATATTTTTGGTTTCTGTGTTCTACTATTCAGAAAGTATTCCACCATCTATACTACCACTAACGTTAAGCTAATTGGTCAATGGTGCCTTCGACTTGATTTATCTCCTTTTTTATATAGAGTTTAATTTAGCTGTTTGTTCGTTCTTTGGCAAAATTCCCTTTCCTTTTTTTATTCATTTACAGGATGTGGGTGTCACTGGCTAGGCCAACATTTATTATCCTTCCCTAATTGCCCTGAGAAGGTGGTGGTGAGTTGCCTTTTTGAACCACTGCAGTTCATGTGGTGTAGGTACACCCACAGTGCTGTTAGGGAGGGAGTTCCAGGATTTTGACCCAGCAATAGTGAAGGAACGGCAATATATTTCCAAGTCAGGATGGTGACTGGCTTAGACGGCAACTTGCAGTTGGTGGTGTTCTCATGCATCTTTTGCCCTTGTTCTAGTAAAGGTCGTGGGTTTACAAAGTGCTGTTGAAGGAGCCTTGGAGAGTTTCTGCAGTGCATCTTGTAGATGGTACATACTGCTGCCACAATGAACCCATGGTAGAACGGAGTGAAAGTTTAAGGTGGTGAATGGGGTGCCAATCAAGCAGGCTGCTTTGTTCTGGATGGTGTCGAGCTTCTTGACTCTTGTTAGAGCTGCACTACCCTTAGAGATTCTTGCAGCAATGTCTTGGGACTGAGTGATTAACTTCCAACAACCACAACCATCATCTTTTGTGCTCGGTATGACAATTGGAGAGTTTTCTCCCGGTTCCCATTGACTTGAATTTTGCTAGGACTCCCTGCTGTTTTACTTGGCCACATTTTGTGGTTAAAGAAGTTTCTCCTGAATTTCTTGTTGGATTTATTAGTGACTATTTTATATTTATGGCCTCAGTTCTGCTTTCTCCATTAAAATGATTTGCTGCCTATCAATCCTTTTGAATTCTTTTATGGTCCTCTTAACCTGTTTGGCAATCTCTCTACTTTTGTGTTGTCAGCAAACTTGCGTACTGTGCTCTCTCTCCATCCAAGTTCTAATAGTCTTTATTGAATAAGCTTAGGAATGGTACATCTTTTCATTCTTGAATTGATCCTAAATGTGTTGTTGTTTCTTCTTGAACCAATTCGCTGCATTTCAGTTTAAGCTTGAATTTTTGTAACAAGCTTGCTGTCATTCACCTTATTGCATGCCTTTTGAACTCACCCACTGCATTCCCTTTATCCATCAATGAGCTATTTTTGGAGTAAAAAATGCATGTAAAACACAACTCGTTATTAACAGTTCACCTTTAAATCCAACAATAAGCTGCAGCATGATTTGTTGTGCATAATTTTTTTTTAATCAATTGACATTTGTTACAAAAATGCCCTTTTGAAATGGAAAATTGCAGATTGCTCTTATGCCTACACTAGTCACTGAGTAGTGGGGGATCAAAAAAGGTGATGCCTTCTGCTATGTATGAACATTAACTTCAGGCAACCATTCAGTACAAATATAATGATTCAAGTTGTGAGGTCAGCCAGGAGTATTCCCTTCAGTGACTATGCCCTATACTGTCATTCTCTTTAGCCTTGTAGAGACTGATTATGGCACAGCTTTACTTTCCAAGTTTCTGCTGATCAGCTAATCTTTGGTGGAAAATTTGGTGGATGGGAAGGGAATATGGCAGTTTCCTGTTCTGTACATACATATGAACAAGTAGCTGGAGTAGGCCATTCAGCCCCTCGAGCCTGCTCTGCCATTTAATAAGAACATGGCTGACCTGATAGTAACCCGAAACCTGCATCCCACCCACCGCCAATAACCTATCACCCCCTTGCTTAAATCTATGCACCTCTGCCTTAAAGATATTCAAAGACTCTGCTTCCACCTCCTTTTCAAGAAGAGAGTTCCAAAGACTCATGACCTCTGAGTGAAAAAATTGCGCCTCATCTCTGTTTTAAATGGGCGACCCCTTATTTTTAAACAGTGACCCCTAGTTCTAGATTTTTTGCAAGAGGGAACATCCTCTCCACATCCACTCTGTCAAGACCCCTCAGGATCTTATATGTTTTAACCAAGTCGCCTCTTACTCTTCTAAACTCCAGCGGATACAAGTCTAGTCTGTCCAACCTTTCCTCATAAGACAACCTGCCCATTCCAGGTATTAATCTGGTAAACCTTCTCTGAAGTGCTTCCAACTCTTTTTTAAAAATTAATTCATGGGATGGAAGCTTCGCTGGCTGGGCCAACATTTATTACCCATCCCTAATTGCCTATGAGGCAGTGGTGAGCTGCTTTCTTGAACCGCTACAGTCCATGTCATGTAGGTACACCCACAGTGCTGTTAGTGCTTCCTTAAGTAAGGTGACCAATACTGTATGCAGTATACCAAATGTGGTCTCATTAGTGTCCTGTATAACTGAAGCATAAACTATCTACTCTTGTATTCAATTCCCCTAGCAATAAATGTTAACACTCTATTAGCTTTCCAAATTACCTCCTGTACTTGCATACTAGCCTTTTGTGATTTGTACATCAGGACACCAGATCCCTCTGCACCTCAGAGCTCTGCAATCTCTCACCTTTTAGATAATATGCTTCTCTTTTATTCTTCCTGCCAAAATGGACAATTGCACATTTTCCCACATTATACTGCATCTGCCAGATCTTTGCCCACTCACTTACCCTATCTATATCTGTTTGTAGATTCCTTATGTTCTCTTCACAACTTAATTTCCTTACCTACATTTGTGTCAAAAACAAATTTGGCAACTATCCCTTCAATTCCTTCATCCAAGTCATTTATATAAAGTATAAACAGTTGAGGTCACAGCACTGACCCCTGTGGCACACCGCTTGTTACATCTTTCCAACCTGAAAAAGACCCATTTATGCCTACTCTCTGCTTCCTGTTAGCCAGCCAATCTTCTTTCCATGCCAATATGTTATCCCCTATACCATGAGCTTTTATTTTCCTGCATAACCTTTGATGTGGAACAGACGTGCTGAGTGTGCTACCCCCTGCTAACATCATTGAGTCCATCTGCTCTGTAATGGTTGTTTGAACAGAGGTGCCCTGTGAGTGAAGATTTCCACCCAACATGTAATGTAGATCAGACAGGTGTTTCGAGAATAGATTTGACCTGTGAGGATTTTAATTGTAAAATTGGGTTTCTGGTCTTGTGCCCAATGAAACATAAGTTTTAACATCCTGATTCACTTAAAAATGTTACAAAGAATTATCATTAATTTGAAGCAGTAGTCTGTTGTGTATGGTGAAGCATTATTTAACTAGTGAATTCTGATGTCAAAGGGGAACTCACATTGCAAATTCTATCAGCTGTGATTTTAAAAGGGAGCTAAGTTAACTGGAGTTGATCATAAAATTAACATGGAATGTTATATAGCTATGTTGATGCCATTCTTTGCTCACGTTAATACTTCTAAGCTATTGGCAGGTTATCAGAATACTTTTCAAACCATATAAATCTTCATTTCTTTTAACCAGTTTAAAAAAGGACCATAGTGTTAACTCCTCAACATTTTTTTTACTGAAAATACAGTGGGAGTTTCTTCACCCCCTCATCCATCCAAAATCACAAATGAGTTTTTGAAGAAGCATAACTTCATAAACAATTATGCAATCTTAGTGAATTCCAAGTACAAAAAAAACTAATATGAAAAGTAGGAGTATTGCAAGCATTGCATTACATTGCAGTTGTAAAACTAAGTGGCATTAACTTTCTAATAAAACATCTATTCTTGAAACAATAAATCATTGATAAACCTGACATGTTTTCCCTCCGTCTTCATTGCAGATGATCCACAATTACATGGAGCACTTGGAACGAACCAAACTTCACCAGTTGCTTGGGGCAGACGTGCAGGAACCTGGAGTGCACAGCAGAGTTAGGTAAACATTCTTGCTTGTTATCTCCTTTTGGGCAGAATGAAAGTATCGATGTGTTTCTGTGATCATGTGATCAGTGACCCATTTGCCTAATGACAGAGCAGTGAACAATAGTTTGGCTGATGTTGGGACAAGTGCATTGTATAATAGAGCTGTCGCTGGCTAATAGGCTGAAATTAAAATAATTATGCTGAGACCACTGATTTAATAGCTGTAAAATTGTTGATAAAACAGCTTCTCTATTAATAATTGTTTTTGAAAGGATGGTTTTAGGCTTTTAAGCTTCTGCTATTGGCTATGTTTTGTAAGAGCCCAATCTGGTTATTTGTGCGGAATAATGAGGGTTCCTTTTATGTACACGTATTATGTAAGCAGTGGATTTTTGCAACCAATAAGCAGGGTAGCTGTGAGGGGATGGATAACGGAGTGATGGTTGCTGCTGCTGCAGCAGTGATGCTGAGGTGATCAGCGTCGGTTTTTAAATATTAGCAGGATGATGTCATTCTGTGTGAGCTGCTGCAGAATGTAGCTCGCTGGGTGTGCTTGATGGCATTGTTTCGAGCACACGCTTTTGTGGCTGTGGTTGAGTGACAGATTTTTCAGTCCAAGGATACACCCTCAACCCCTGCGTAACCTTCCCCACAGTGTTCTGGTCTCTGAACACAACCATGCCAGCACAGAGCCATGAGTCCTGGTTGCATGCTTCTGTTTGTGTTTGGCTTTGTTGGCGGGGCGGTGGTCATTAATTCAGCTATCCTGGTATCGCTATCTGTTCTGCTGCTTGTGCACTATTCCGTTTCAACAGGCCTTTCAGCACTGACACAGAATTTTCCAAGGAAAATAAGGTACTCACTGGTCCTGTGGCCTATTTCTTGTGTGTGACCCACTGCTGGTATCTTCCATGTTTACATTATGTATCTACAGTTATATCTATATATCTCTTTCTTCTCTTTCCCCTCCTCTGTTTGATCCTACTGAGCAGCTTGTTAAAATGCTTCTGTTTGAATGAATTGTGAATAAGAGCACGTATGCTCCTTCACAAAATTTTATTATGCCTTTATGAATTGTTTATTAACATCCATTTTTTAATGTAATATGTGTTTTTTGGAAGGATTAAGAATTTTGATTTTTTTTTGTTTGTATCTGAATAAAAAAAGCTGCTTGTTTCTGAAAATCTAAACACAGTGAATGATGGTGTTGTACTAGGCATTCTGAGTAATGGACACGGGGTTGTCTGTGAGAATAGTAGACTAATTCTGTTCAATAATAATTGTACTTTTTATTACTTTTCTCTTGGCACAAGTACATAAACTATCTTGTAAGTTGTTAGCAATGTGCAGTAACCAACAATTTGTTTTCTAGTTGGTGACAATTTTAGTTGTGTGCATTTCCAATGTCTTGAAATAAATTTATTATAGTTCTTTGTAAATCAGCATTTTTTGTGTAATTTTAAGTTAATTGAATAAACAACATAACTTTGTTTCAACTTATTTATTGGAGTACTGCTCATCATGTTCAAATGCTGTGATTTGGATCAGTGAAGGTACAAGAATTTATTTTTTAAATGTAAATTGTAATGCAGTATGAAAGGTTTTACTAGATTGCTACATGTTAACTTAAAGCAGCCAACTGGTTTTCTGAATATACTGACGTCAATCTTACAAATAACACTTGTTCCTGGACTCAAGAACCTATTTTGTCATTGGTTGTAATTGTTCCATGCTACAGTTAAAAGACTTGCAGCTCAAACGTCATTCCAATGTTCAGTAAATGTACAATTATTGGAAAACAGTTGATAATTCTAATGTTTTATGATTATGATTGGATGTCAGATGATGGCATAATATAACAATTAAACATCATAGCATTTAAAATGCAAACTGCACGATGGCACAGTGGTTAGTGCTGCTGCCTCTAGCTCCAGGGACCCGGGTTCGATCCTGACCTCCGGTGTGGAGTTTGCACGTCTCCCCGGGTCTGCATGAGTTTCCTCTGGGTGCTCTGGTTTCCTTCCACTGTCCAAAGACATGCTGGCTAGGTGGATTGGCTACGGTAAATTGCCCCTCAGTGTGTCTGTTTGTGTGTGTTTGAGTGCCCTGTGATGGACTGGCGTCCTGGGTGCACCTTGCATAGCACCCATTGCCTGTCGGGATAGGCTTTGACTCCCGATGACCCTGAATTGGATGAATAGTGAGCGAGTGAGTTTAAAAATGCACCTAAAGAGTTAACATGTTAAGTTAACAGTGAAGATTAAGGCTTCCAGCTTGTTAATCATTCATGTGTAAATTCACATTCTATGAGAAGAGTCACAACTTCAAACTGCCCTGTTTGAGAGCTACAGCCATTGCCAACAGGGAGAGTTGAATATTAAAGTTGCAGTGTAAATCATGAGGTTGTATGTTAAATTGATTTTATAATTCTTAGAATAAGTTAAAAAGATACATTGCAACTGTCATTCACCAATTGTGAACTTGAACGGTGTCATTTAAATCTGTGAGGTTCATAATGCGGCCTGAGAGCTACTTGTGATCTACTGTTTTCCATCTGTAGCCCCCAAGAGACTTGCTATTCAATGAGTGTCTGGGCCTTTGCCTACTTTCCAACTGTGATATTGCTGGATCTGTGATATATAGACTGATGCAAAAAAATGATATAGATGAATGGGTATTGGGATTATGGCCCTCAACAATCTGCTACAACTTGGAATAAAATTCCTAGCAGAGTGCAAATGTGGCCACATTCTGCTATCAAGATTTGAAAAGATTATTAATAAATGGTTTGTGTTGTTGCATTCGTTTGTACTTGTTTTATTCAATTGTTTGCTTTTCTAGTATTGTTTAATTTTTGGAAGTGACCCTTTTTGCAAGATTTTCACTTTTGTACTAATTCTTCATACTGAAAGAGGTATTATAGGCTCAGCCTAACAATGGTAGTTGAGCTAATGTTGTGATGTTGGACACAGTTATGCATGCATTGTGCTCAGTATTAATAAGTTTTTTTTATTCTTTCACGGGATGTGGGCTTCGCTAACCGAGCCAACATTTATTACCCATCCCTAGTTGCCCTTGAGAAGGTGGTGGTGAGCTGCCTTCTTGAACCGCTGCAGTCCATGTCGTGTAGGTACACGCACAGTGCCGTTAGGAAGTGAGTTCTAGGATTTTGACCCAGCAACAGTGAAGGAACGGTGATATATTTCCAAGTCAGGCTGATGAATTACTTGGAGGGGAACTTCCAAGTGGTGGTGTTCCCATATATCTGCTGCCCTTGTCCTTCTAGGTGGTAGTGGTTGTGGGTTTGGAAGGTGCTGCCTAAGGAGCCTCGGTGAATTCCTACAGTGCATCTTGTAGATGGTACACACTGCTGCTACTGTGCGTCAGTAGTGGAGGGAGTGAATGTTTGTTGATGTGGTGCCAATCAAGCGGACTGCTTTGTCCTGGATGGTGTCCAGCTTCTTGAGTATTGGTGGAGCTGCACTCATCTAGCCAAGTGGGTAGTATTCCATCACATTCCTGACTTGTGCCTTGCAGATGATGGATAGGCTTTGGGGAGTCAGGAAGTGAGTTACTCGTTGCAGGATTCCTAGTCTCTGACCTGCTCTTGTAGGCACAGTATTTATATGGCTACTCCAGTTCAGTTTCTGGTCAATGGTAACCCCCAGGATGTTGATAGTGGGGGATTCAGCGAAGGTAATGCCATTGAATGTCAAGGGGTGGTTGGATTCTCTCTTGTTAGAGATGGTCATTGCCTGACACTTGTGTGACATGAATGTTACTTGCCAATTGTCAGCCCAAGCCTGGATATTGTCCAAGTCTTGCTGCGTTTGGACAAGGACTGCTTCACTATCTGAGGAATTGCGAATGGTGCTGAACATTGTGCAATCATCAGCGAACATCCCCACTTCTGACCTTATCATGGAAAGAAGGTTATTGATGAAGCAGCTGAAGATTGTTGGGCCTTGGACATTACCCTGAGGAACTCCTGTAGTGATGTCCTGGAGCAGAGATGACTGACCTCCAAAAACCACAACCATCTTCCTTTGTGCTCGGTATCACTCCAGCCAGCGGAGAGTTTCCCCCTGATTCCCATTCACTCCAGTTTTGCTAGGACTCCTGGATGCCACACTCGGTCAAATGCTACCTTGATGTCACGGGCAGTCTTACTCGCCTCACCTCGGGAGTTCAGCTGTTTTGTCCATGTTTGAAACAGGGCTGTAATGAGGTCAGGAGCTGAGTGGCCCTAACGGAACCAAAACTGGGCATCAGTGAGCAGGTAATTGCCAAGCAAGTGCCGCTTGATAGCAATGTTGATGACCCCTTCCATTACTTTACTGATGATTGAGAGTAGACTGATGGGGCGGTAATTGGCCGGGTTGAATTTGTCCTGCTTTTTGTGTACAGGACATACCTGGGCAATTTTCTACATAGCCAGGTAGATGCCAGTGCTGTAGCTGTACTGGAACAGCTTGGCTAGGGGCACGGCATGTTCTGGAGCACAAGTTTTCAGTACTATTGCTGGAATATTGTCAAGGTCCTTAGCCTTTGCAGTATACAGTGCCTTCAACCATTTCTTGATATCACGTGGAGTGAATCGAATTGGCTGAAGACTGGCACCTGTGATGCTGGGGAGGCTGAGTTGGATCATCCACTCAGCACTTCTGGCTTCAGTCTTATCTTTTGCACTGCTGTGCCAGGCTCCTCCGTCATTGGGGTTAGGGATATTTATGGAGCCACTTCCTCCAGTGAGTTGTTTAATTGTCCACCACCATTCACGACTGGATATGGCAGGACTGCAGGGTTTAGATCTGATCCGTTGGTTGTGGGATTGCTGAGCTCTGTCTATCACTTGCTGCTTATGCTGTTTGGCACACAAGTAATCCTGTTTTACAGTTTCACCAAGTTGACACCTCATTTTTATGTATGCCTGGTGCTGCTCCTTGCATGCCCTCCTGCACTTTTCATTGAACCAGGGTTGATCCCCTAGCTTGATGGTAATGGGAGAATGGGGGGATATGCCGGGCCATGAGGTTATAGATTGTGTTCGAGTACAATGCTGCTGCTGATGGCCCACAGCGACTCATGGATGCCCAGTCTTGAGTTGCTAGATCTGATCGAAATCTATCCCATATAGCATGGTGGTAGTGCCACACAACACGATGGAGGGTATCCTCATGTGAAGGAGGGACTTTGTCTCCATAATGACTGTGCGGTGGTCACTCCTACAGATACTGTCATGGACAGATGCATCTGTGGCAGGCAGGTTGGTGAGGATGAGGTCGAGTATGTTTTTCCCTCTTGTTGGTTCCCTCACCACATGCCGCAGACCCAGTCTTGCAGCTATGTCATTTAGGACTTGGCCATGTTGGTCAGTAGTTGCGCTACCAAGCCACTCTCGGTGATGGACATTGAAGTCCCCCACCCGGAGTACATTGTGTGCCCTTACCACCCTCAGTGCTTCCTCCACGTGATGTTCAACATGGAGGAGCACTGATTCATCAACAGAGGGAGGGCGATACTTGGTAATCAGCAGGAGGTTTCCTTGCCTGTGTTTGACCTGATGCCATGAGACTTCATGGGGTCTGGAGTTGATGTTGAGGACTCCCAGGGCAACTCCCTCCTGACTGTATACCACTGTGCCGCCACCTCTGCTGGGTCTGTCCTGCCAGTGGGGCAGGACCTACCCAGGGATGGTGATGGTGGATTCTGGGACATTATCTGTAAGGTATGATTCCGTAAGGAAAACTATGTCAGGCTGTTGCTTGATTAGTCTGTGAGACACTCTACCAAATTTGGCACTAGCCCCCAGATATTAATAAAGAGGACTTTGCAGGGTTGACAGGGTTGCGATTGCCATTGTCGTTTCTGGTGCCTCGGTTGATGCTGGGTGGTCCGTCTGGTTTCATTGCATAGTAATGAAGAATATACCTGGAATAGACAGATATTTACCTGTAATTTTTGCTAGTGAATGTTTTACAACAAAAGTGGAAAATTAATCTCGGTAAAAACAGAAGGAAATAATTCACAAATAACATTAGTGCTTGAAAGAGGTACAGTGCTCCTAGACTTATCCTGTATCCTACCTCATCTTTTTGTTTTTTGTCTCTCACTTGCTTCCTCCTAGGTGGCACTCTCACTGGTTCTTCAGTGGTCTGTTTTAATTATTAAACTTGAAGATGCAATCAATGTACATAAATTTCCACCAGAGGAAAAAGCTTCTCTATATCTGAAAGCATTTATACAGCACCTTTCACAACCTGAGAATGTTCCAAAGTGCTTTATAGCAAATTAAGTAATTTTGAAGTGTAATTTTGTAATGTGAGAAACGTGGCAATCAATTAGTGCACAAGAAGGTACCACAAACAGCAATGTGATAATGACCAGATAATCTGTTTTATTTAAAACTGGCGGTGGCCCATAGAGGCTTCAGTTCATTTCCACCGTAACAGAAGAGGGTCTGAAACAGTTCAAAACATATATGAAGCTACAGATGGCCATAATATCTTGTGTAATGTATTTGGTTCACTTTTGGTGGAAGTTGTTATTCAAGTGTCATTGAGAAGTTAATAGCGGTCAGAGAATTTTTGGATACATTGGAACTAAGCCTCTTCCAGTTCTTCTATTGTAGAATATGTTGTCATTTCTCATGATGTTTGTAAACCACACTTTTTTATTTCCACTTGTAAACAAGCATTTGGATTTATATGGGACCTTGTAGCCAAAATGCTTCATTGTTTCATGCTCAACAATCAGTTATTTAGGATTTTCTTGATATTTGTTGAAGAAGACAAATTGACAAGGCTATCAGGAGAACTGCCCATTTGTAATTATATAAGTGGGAAAAACTGTGGCAGATACGGAAGAGTGTGAGGCAAAGCATCTTGGATCCAAGAAAGATAAATTAGACTATTTTCTAAATGGCAGGGAACTAGAAACTGAAAGAGCAAAAGGATTTGAGTATGCAAGTGTATAAATCATTAAAAGTAATGCATGGGTTAAAAAAAATCAAAAAGGCTAATGGAATATTGGACTTGTATCTCAAGAGGCTTGGAATGCAAAGGAGAGGAAGTTATCCTTCAATTGTACAGAGCCCTGGCAGGACCCAATCTGGAGTATTGAGTTCAGTTGTGGGCATCATGCTTCAGGAAAGATACATTGATATTGAAGGGATACAGTACCGATTTACCAAAATAATACCAAGGCTTAAAGTCTTAAATTAAGAGAACAGCTTGCATAAACTTGAATTGTATTTCCTCGAATTAAGAAGATTGAAGGGTATCTAATTGAGATGTTTAAAACAAATAAAATGATTATGTCCTCGCCGGTATTTATCCCTTAATCACCATCAGTTTTAAATAAAACATTATCTGGTCATTATCATATAGCTGTTTGTGGTACCTTTCTGTGCACAAATTGATTGCCACATTTCTCACATTTCAAAATTACACTTCAAAATTATTTAATTTGCTATAAAGCACTTTACTTTGGAACATTCTCAGGTAGTGAAAGGTGCTGTGTAAATGCTTTAAAATATAGAGAAGCTTTTTCCTCTGGTGGGAAAATCCAGAACGAAGAGAGACAATCTTAAAATTGAAGCTTGGCCATTTAAGAATGAAATTGTGAAACACTATTCTACAATAAGCGTAGTATAAATATGGAATTTTCTCTCCAAAATGTTGTAGATGCTTGATGAGTTGAAATTTTCAAAACTGAAATTGATAGATCTTTACTTGGTGAGGATATTAAAGGATGAAGATGAAAAGTGGGTGAACTGAGTTGATAAAGATCAGCCATTTTCTATTTGAATGGTAAAACGGGCTCAAAAGGCTGAATGCCCTATTTCTATTCCTCTGATCACATTGTGCCATGGGATTGTTTAAGAATGCCTTGGTTAATAAGACTGCTGTTTTAAGTCTTATTCAAAGGATGGCATCTCTGGCAATGCACCACTCCTTCATTTACTGTACTGAAGTGTCAACCTGGATTGAGCTTACATCATGGTATGGAGCACAAACCACAACCTTCTGACTCAGAGGTGAGATTGCTACCAGCTGAGCCAAGCTCTAGCAGTTGGCTTGTGCAGCCTGTCTCTGGCTCCTGTTTTTGTTTAGAACTGTTTTAAAGCAGGCACCACTTACACTCCGCTGTCTTTTAGCCCTATGCCAGTGTAGTTCTTGAGCAGGCGCCAAAGGAGTGAAAGTACACTGCAGTAATTTGCCCCTCAATTTCAAAAAGATGCCCACCCACTCTGCTGTAATACCAGGCCTCTGATTGCTTCAACACAACAGTTCAGGTTACTGTGTGATAAATTATTGATATGAACTTATATTCTGGCCCAACACATGCTTAAACCCAATTGTGTCCATTGCATAGATTCTTCATATCAGAAGAAGTTTTAGATTTATAATTGGTTTGGTTTGGTCAATTTTATTGCAAGCATCCATTCTGAAAGCAAGCCTGAATATGAACTACATTTTTAGCTTGAAACATAACCAAAAACTATATTATAATGTACATAAGACATGGAACATTCCTATTTGTCTTGCCCCCTTCCTGTTATGGTTTCCCACTGAGCGGATAATGTGGTGTGGCAGTTGGATGATCCAAAGTAAAACAGCAAATTAAAATTTCTTTTTATAATAGTAGCTGGCTCTTGCAGTTAATGATAACCTAGCCGCTGAACCGGGCTGCATTCTTGATACACAGAGAACCTGCTATTATTTGTGTTAATCATGTTCTGAAAGGGTTTTGCTGATGGCAGAAGTAACGTTTAAAATAGTAATATCTGTATTTGGTTTTGTATGTTCAGCTACACAAGCCCCTATAGCAAGGATCTGATTAGACTTGAGAAAGTAAAACATTGGCATGCATGAATCACTATGACTCTCCATGCTAATAGCAAATAGTCCACATGCACTTCCTTCAAAAAGGCTTCTAATATTTTTTCAAGTGGCTTTTGCGGAGTTCCTCCATGTATTTTTTTTGTCTCCTCCATTTCAGTAGTCAACCCAAAACATACTTGTTTCTAGATCCCCTTAGAGCAAATTTTCTTTATAACTTTGGTGTTGGTGAGTATGAGCCATTTTCAAAACAGTGAACTGCTTTTTTATTTGCAATTTTTTGTTCTTTTTTTGAAGCATCACAGCTTCTGAAAAGAAAGAAGCATAAAGACTCAAAAGGAATTGGTAAAGGAGAATTATTAAACTGGAAACCTGGACCACAGTTCAGTATTTATGTGCTGCTGCAAGTATTTACCTCTAATTACTGTTTTTTAATATGTGCATTGTTGCAGTGGCACTGTTCTGTGGCTGGTAAAGCTTCACTATGGAACTATACTCTAAGCCATGCTTCACCTCCCTTGGGTGCTTGGTGTCACTCTAAGGGGTAAACTGATCTTGATGAAAAAAATTGGAGAATTCCCATTCTCCATAATTGTTGAAATTAGAGCATTTGTATTGCTCAGTAATTAAATTGCAAAAGGGGCTTGTATTTTATATTCACACATCCAATTGAAAATAGTGCATGAGTGTAAGAAATAGGAACAGGAATAGGCCATATGACCACTGCTCCACCATTCAGCTATGTCAGCAGTGGCTCAGTTGGTACTGTTCTTGCCTTGAGGCACATGGCCCTGGTAGTCCCATTGTAGAGTTTGAGAGCACAAATTGAAACTGATACTCCAGTACAGTACTGAGGGAATACTGCACTGTCGGAGATGCAGTCTTTTGGTTGAGATATCTGCTTGCTCGGTTGGATATAAATGATCCCATGGCACTATTTCAAAGCAGAGCAGGGGACCTATCCCAGTATCCTGACCAAAATTTACCCTTCAGACAACATTGCAAAAACAGATGACCTGGTCATTATCACATTGTTGCTTGTGGGTTTGCTGTGTGCAATTTCCTGCCGTGTTTCCTACATTACAACAGTGACTATACTTCATAAGTGCTCCATTGACTGTCAAGCACTTTGAGACATTTGGTGGTCATGAAAAATGAAAACACTTTTCTATCAACCTCACTTCATTTGTTTTCTGCATATCTCCAGTCTATCCTGGACTCCTCGTGTGGCATCGATCGATATCAGTGCAGTCGTCATGATTTTATAAATATGCAATCAGGGGCTGTAAGAACTTTTGAAAAAAGCTTCTTTGAAATAAACACCATTGGCAAAGTTGCATTTTTTTTCACCCATCTCTAGTGTCCTGAAAAGATGGTGATGGGCTACCTTAAACTACTACAAGCCCTCTGGTAGTGATGCTCCCATAATGGTGTTAGGTAGGAGATGTCAAGATATTGACCGTGCAATAATGTAAGAACAGTAATCTAGTTAATATAGCTGGTCCTGTTCAGCTTCAGGTGAGTGGTCACACCCCCACGGCGTTGCCTGTGGGAAATCAGTAATGTGGTATCATTGAACATTAATTGGCAATGGTTGAGGTTTCCTTTGTTCAAGATCGTTATTATCTGGCATGTATGTGGCAGTGGTGTTACCTGCCACTCGTCAGTTCCTCCCTACAAGTCAGCTACTGTCAACTCTTCTCTGGCATTCAACTCTTGCATCTGTGTCTTGATCCATGCTGTGATGAAGTTTGGAACTGAGTGTTGTCAATGAGTAGATTTGCTGCCACCTAAGTATTGCTTGTTAGCACCCTGACCCTTCCATCATTTAATCTATGATTGAAAGGAGGCTTTTTTTAAAATTCATTCATGGGACAGGGTACTGCTGAAAAAGTCAGCATTTATTTCCCATAATAAAAACAGAGAATGGCAGAAATACTCAACAGATCCAACAGCATCTTTGGAGTAAGAAACAGAGTCAATGTTTCAGGTCTGTGGCCTTGCACTAGAGCTCTTGAGTTGTGATGACAGGTCATCAACGTGAAACATTAACACTGTTCTTTTTCTTCACAAATGTTGCCAGACCTGCTGGATCCTTCCAGCATTTTCTGTTTTTTATTTCAGATTTCCAGATTTGCAGTATTTGCTTTTGTAATATCCCTCATTGCACTTGAGGAGATGGTGGGGAACCATCAACTTCAACCACTGCAGTCCTTGTGGAGTAGGTACCTCCACAGTGCTGTTTGGGAGAGAGATCTAGGTTTTGGCCCTGTGACAGTGAAGAAACAGTGAAATATTCCAAGTCAGGATGTGTTTGAGTTGGAGGGATACTTTTGGTGGTAATTTGCCAGGTTAGATTTGTCCTGTTTTGTGTGGATAGAATATACCTAGGTAGTCTTTTGTCAAGAAGATACCGGTGTCTTGGCTGTGCCCAGAAAGTTTGACTGGGAAAGTAGTTAGCTCTGGTGCATTGGCCTTCAGCATTACCTCCAGGATGCCGTTGGGGCCCATATCCTTTGATGGGTCCAGTGCAGACAACCACTTCTTAAAGTCATGGGGACCTTGGGAGAAAGTCGAGTGAAATCACCTGATACTATAGGCAAGGACACTTGCATACAGTTCAGCATTGTAGTTTGGACTCGAGCTGGGCTTTACAATGGTTAGGGTGGAAGTGTTTATGGAGCCTATTCCTTATTTTCCTGTTGCCTGATTGTTCACTACCATTCTCAATTGGCTCTGTTGGTGAGGTCAAGGTTATATAGGTCATTTCTTTGTGTTCCCTCTCCAACTTCAATATGCTCTACCTGGCAGCTGTATCCTTCAGAACTGGGCCAGGTTAGCCTGCTGAGGTATTACTGAGGTACTCTTGGGCATTTAAATCCCCCACCTAGTGTGCATTGTGTGCCTTTCCTTCAGAGCTTCTGCCAACTGATACTTAACATAAAGGAGTAATGATTAGCCAGTTGAGTTGGGTTGAACAGTAGTTATCGATCAACAGCAGGTTTCTTTGCCCTTTTTATGGTGTTCAAAGTGACGGACTAGACACCACTGTGACCCCGCCCCTGGTGGGTGTCTGTATTGTTTGATATTCTTTGAATACAATGATTTTAGGCTGTTGCTTGACCCGTTTGTGGGACATATGTTTATTAGGAAGATTGCAGGATTGACTGGGCTGGGATTGCATTAATCTTAAACTAATACAGTGCCTGGGTCATCTGTTTTTCTCATTACTGAACTTTGTTTAAAACAATGGCTTGCTGGGGCATTGAATCAGTCACGTGTAGGCCAAACTGTGTAGTGCTAGCAATCTCCCTTCCAAACAGAACATTTCTCCAACAATCCAGAGCTTTCATGATTATATTTCTGGTCCTAACCCACCAATTACTTGATTTATTGAAGTCAGTTTACAACTTGCCATGATGGTATTTGAACACTCAACCTGTGGGTTCTTAGTTCAGTACCATAGTCACAAGGGTGTAGTACCCCTATACCATAGCCGCTCAAATGTAAAGCAGCCAAGCAAGACAATATAGATATAAAAACATGTATAAAATAGGTATAAAAACCATCATATTTCTAGTTTAGCTCTGAAGAAGTCATACAGACTCAAAGTTAACTGTTTCTCTCCCAACAGATGTTGCCAGACTTGCTGAGATTTTCCAGCATTTTCTGTTTTGATTTCAGATTTCCAGCTTCTGCAGTATTTTGCTTTTATTATGATACAAATAAGTGTTGACCTTCCAGATTTGAAAATGTTGGTTGAAGCACTTATGGCAGTGGACAAATTAGTTGATTTCCCAGTATTGCACAACACTGAAGTTTGTTATATTAGGAATGACACACACACTATTTGAAGCAGTCGTACTAATAGATCAAATAATTTAGCGTACTCCCATTTTGGATTCTTTATGTTAAATACATACACAAATACTGGAACTCCTTTCCTAACAGCACTGAGTATTCCTACACCTGATGGACTGCAGTGATTCAAGGGCAATTGGGGATGGGCAACAAATGTTGGCCTTGCTGGCGATCCTTACAACCCAAGAACAAATTTTTTAAAAACATGATATCTATGAACTAATAAAGATACAATAGGTGTCAGATATGT
The DNA here is from genome assembly GCF_017639515.1 of Carcharodon carcharias. Classification (NCBI taxonomy): domain Eukaryota; kingdom Metazoa; phylum Chordata; class Chondrichthyes; order Lamniformes; family Lamnidae; genus Carcharodon; species Carcharodon carcharias. The sequence goes on from NC_054488.1 coordinate 62,164,736, forward strand.
ATTAGGTTGTTATTAAATTGTTGGTTGAGTGAACAAAGTCCTCCTATTCCCCCATCTAACATTACAAGACAGGCTTGACTTCAGCTTTGAAAATTGCTCCCCTTAGGAATTAATTGGGAATGTTGAGTAACCACGTGTTTCTGTAGTGAGCTTGGCTAACAGAGCACCTTTAATTCTGTGTTACAGTTTTCAAATTGCATTCATGCTGTCACAGTGCAATAATTCTACACAGTTTCTTAAATTTCAATAGTGTCATATCCAAACAAATGTATTTTTTGGAAGAGGTAATATTGAGTACAGTTCTGTGATGAAGAACATTGGAGTATAATTGCACCATTATTGATTCTATTTAAACTTGTCCCTCCATGATTTCCTAAGTGAGAGTTTGCTTCAAGTGGAAGGGAGATGTTTGCAACTGGGAGTGGCTTTTTTGCAGTGTCTTGGGTAATCTCAAATATTCCTTGTAGTTCAGATGATCATTGAGATATATTGGGAAGGGAAGTCTGAAGAGGGGAGAGCATGATAATGGGGTGGAGAGAGAAAATTGTAATTTGGTAGAAAGCTCCCAATATGCACCTCCTATCTCTGATGCCCTTGCACTTGTTTATTAGAAACTACCCCATAAATCATTGTTCCATAAGCTTCCAAAAATCTTTAATATGTCAGGCTACTATAAATGCTGAAGGTGTAATTTTGAACTAATTGACTGCTAAGAACTCCATTTATATCCTTTAATCATGAGGCAATATTAACTCCTTTCTTCCTGGGCTATTAACTCCATCATGTCATACCTATCTATTTTGCAGCAGCCATGATACAACCAGTTACATTCAGATTTTGAAAAAAACCTGTTAAGTTTAACCTACTTGGAAGGCAATAATCCTAATATCTGTGAATCTTAGAATTTTTTCCCCATGAGTTTGATGAGATTCACCTGAATCTCCTAATTAAATCATCATTGATTATAATGTTAATCTCCATTCCAAGCATCTTCCTCTGTTAACCAAGATGATTTGGTCTTTTTACATTGCTTCATTAATTCAGACTGGGATTTAGATGGACATCTTTTATTTTGCTCCAGTTATATAATATAATACATGTAAAAATACTTCACTAGGCCAATTTTCAATTCTGCCTTATCAATCCAGCATTATTGTCTCTCTGTTCTCTCCTCTCATTCATTAAACCATCAGTGGTTGGAGCAAATGTGATGCAGTGGTTTACTTTGGATCGGTTTTGAGTGTGTAGTGTTCTTCACTGCTAAATCAGACTCTCTCAGCCCTGAGAAAAGGTTCCATCCCAGCAACTTCAACCTATGTTCTCGCAGCAGATGCTACTTGACTTAAGTGTTCCTAGCACTCCTTGTTATTGTTTCTGGCTCCTTTATCCTGGTAGCAATCATGTTTTTTGTGAATCTGAGACTCTATTGCTAGGATAAACTTTTTTTTTTGCAAAAATATACTTTATTCATAAAATATCTTCAACAACATTCCAAACAATTTCAAAATCACTATCACAAAAGTACAATCAGGTTCAATTTTTACAACATGTATCACGAAATGCATCAATACAATAAATGAATATTACAATCATTTGCAGACAATCATTTTGAGCTGTACTGCCCGAGGGGTTCTAAACAGTTTCCAGTCTCTCTCTCTCTGCACCCCCCCACCCCAACCGTGCACTCTGGCAGAAAGGTCTTAGACAACTAGGATAAACAGCCAGATTCAACATTGCAAACAGTAGGAGCTGGCTCACAGGCATGGAATCCAAGCTAAAATGGTGCCAGTAGAGGAGCAACTTTAGGTACATGTGTGGACCTGAATGCATTTATTCTTTGTTCACGTATGAAACCCACAGTTTGAGTGAGCCATCCTGTGGTCGCTGAATTTAGTGTAAGGTGTACAGAGCAAAACTGCCGACTTCCCCCCGCCACCACCACCCCCCACCTCGCCAAACCCATAACTATGTTTTTTTTTAAAGTGTCTGCATGAGCTGAATGATTGGGTTAGTGAGGTAAGCCGGTGATAAACAATAGATACAATAATGCCGTAGGGCAAATAACAGACAAACAGCCATCTAATGTGAGAGGGGTGCAATTGCTAATCCAAATAGCTTTTTTGTAAAATGTGCTGTTCACAGCGATAGAACGTTAATGAAGCTTGTGGTAATAACACAAGCGTCCATGGAAGAGAATTTTAAATGAGCAGAAAGAGAATCTGCTTTCTTTTCATTGCATTACTGTAATTCCACAACTGAATAGCTGTGTGTATTTCTCAGTTGTTTCTTGCTTCTCATTGTTAATCAGTGCCCGTTTTATTTCGATCACGGACTTTTATTTATGTTGAGGTATGTGTAATGGATGTGAGAGTTTTTGACTGCAGTCTTTTTCCTGGATTCTCACTGTTGTTACTAACAGTCGTGGAAATATACAATCAGCATCTAAAGAAAAAAGAATAACTTTCACGTGTGGACCTTTCATCAGAATTGTTGAAAGGTTGTACAGCCAAAATGTTTACCGTTTGCTGATGCTGATTGGCCTGCTGTGTATTTCTAATGTTTTCTGTTTCTGTTTCATACATAGAACAATGCTTCCCAAACTTTTTCCCCACTTCGGGGCTTGATGGGTTCAGTGGGAGCGGGGAGGTTGGTGGCAGCGCAGTGCGTTTAATCTTTGGGAGTTTAAAAAAAAACTACCTTTTCAATTGCCTTTTTGGAGTGGGAATCAGACCTGAAGATCGGTCAATTACATTACGCACCGTTTAAAAGAACACGCAAGATTTAAAGAGGCCTCGCATCTGTCAACATTCGGAAAGTGCTCCACGGCTGTCATTACTGCCTCGGAGCTCACGACTCCACAACATAGTTATAACATAGAAACAGGCAATTTATACCAACTAGTCGATGTCAGAGTTTATCAAGCACATATGCAAGTTTGTGTCTATGGCCCCACGTTTGCGATTCCTCAACCACTGGAAACTGCTTGTTCTATCTACTCTGTCCTGTCCTTTTATGATTTTAAGCACTTGCATCATATTGGCCCATAATCATCAGATTTCCCGTATTTGTGGGGGGGTTTTTCCCAGTATTTGTGGTTATGGTCACTGATACCTAGGGATGCCTTCATAATGAGGTTATTAATACCGTCTCATTGAAAAATAGGTAGTATTCCATTTATGATGGAGAGGAGGAGAAATTTTTTTCAGAGGATAAATCAGTCTTTGGAACTCTCTTCCCCAGAGAGCATTGGAGGCAGGGTCATTGAATATCTTTGAGGCAGAGGTAGATAGATTATTGACTAACAGGGGGGTCAAATGCTATCAGGGGTAGGCAGGATTGTGAAGCTGGGGCCATGATCAGATTAACCATGATCACATTGAATGGCGAAGCAGACTGGAGGGGCCGAATGAACTACTCTTGCTCCTAATTCATATATTCATATGTATGAGCATACCTCCAGTTGCCAGTGCTGTTTCCTTGACTTTGAATATTTTTATCAGTAGAATGCATCCATATTCAACACGTGATAGCTAACGTTTGCAATAGACAGATATTACAGTTGCATAGAATATATCTTTTAATATATCTGTTATTTATCTGTATAGGAAATGAAGTGTCTCTTATCCAAAAGCTAAACAATGAGAGAGACATCTATGCATGTCAGTAGGGTCTATGTAGCAGGGGAAAAAGGTGACTTTCACTGCCTCTGGTCATGTGTAACAGATGGTCACCTGCTCCTGCTGACATTCAGTGGTCCATGGAGTCCCTCAAGTACAGTCAGCCTGGTGAGTGAATGAATTTTCAGAAAAGAATGTTGTGGCTCAGTTGATTTGGCTCTGTTGATAATGAGGAGCTAGCTGACGAATGCTGCTGTAGGCTGCAACTGAAATATTCTCATTTTTCAAGTTTACTAATTTGCTAATATTGTAGAACAAGCAAGATAATTTAGTACTGGTTTGTACTGAGTTCTGATGGCACCTTACTGCTATAATTTATCTTCATTGCTGTTTCACTAATGGTGTGATTTTCACCTACAGGCCAATAATGATTTAGCACAGAGCTGATGTTGTCACAAGAATCTCCCACCTTTCCTCATTTATTTCCTGCAAGTGGTGTTCTTGAGGTGCAACTCTCTTGGAAATATTCAGTTTTCCATTTTAGACTATCCTAAACCAATTGGAGCTTTGTCTCTAGGGCTTGTATGCTGCTTATGTTTAGCTGCTTTTATGTTGTGTTTAATGGGCTTATAGTCTAAGGCTTGCTTAAAAAAAGGCTCTTCTCAGGAAGCTTGTCTTAATGAATCTGTCAAAGTTACTGTGGAGTTATTCTGGCTGGCTGGCTCTGTAAAATCAGTGTATTGAAAGTCAGTGACCCAAGCATCCCAATAGATATGGCATAAAAACAGTTTGCCAAAAGGGAAATTGATATTGCTCCTCTGTTAGTAGATCAAGTTAATCAGTGCTACACCTCTTTGTTTTACCAAAGATGCTACATGTAGTCAACTGACAATCTTCTTTTTTGTATGGTTCAATAGCTTGAATGTAAATAACACAATATGAGAATCTAGTGCAAATACAAGTATTATCAAGTAAACCGGTTTGGAAAAGCAGCATTCTCGAGCCGTGCTTCAGTATTCAATTTCTCTCATCACAGTCAATCAGCTTGTCACCATAAGAACCTTAAACATACTGTGGGGTAAAAGAAGTGGTTTTCAGGAATTCCATCCACCTATCTGCTTCTGTGTGCTTTGATCATGCTTTACAACCAACAGATTTATTGGTCACTTAGCTGGATAATACTGTGTAATGGTAGCAGGTGGTTTATTTGCTATTTAATTCTTAAGAAATAGCTGAGATAAGTCAATGCGAGTTGTATTCATGTTTGGACAACAAATTGAAAGCTGATGATAGACTGAACTGATTGCCAGGTCTGGTAATTTCAGGTCTTGTACTTGATGCCAATAGTAGCATTATTTTGAGATTTGTCAACCATATTGAATTGCATTTAGTTTGCAATACTGTACATCAGTTATCTTTATTTTGCTAATTGTTTTACCTCAGTTGGTCACTTTTTCTTGAAATAGTTGAGTCATAGAGCACAGGAAGAGACCTATTTTATCAGCTTGCCATGTCTGTCCAGTTCTCCTGTCTACGTCCCCTTGAAGTCTGCTACTATCCTCTTCACTGTTTATTATATTTGAGTTTTGTGTCATCTGCTAACTTTTAAATTGTGCCCTCCATGTCCATGTAACTAACATGTTATCAAAAAGACCAGTATACAGTGCATCAAAAAGGGCAGTGGTCTGAATGCCAACTCCTGAAGGACACCAGTGAATACTTCTCTCCCGTCTGATAAACAACCATTCAGCAGCACTGTGACTTGTGTCTCAGCCAATTTCATATCCACACTGCCACTGTCGCTTTAATTCATCAGCTTCAATTTATAATGAGTTCAAGCCTGCTTAAGCAATGTTTATACATGTGGTCCCTCTCTAGGTGGTCATGAGGTTCCAAAAAGTAACTCTGGTCCTCATCTGATGCATCCAGTCTCATTGTAATACATCATGGCTATGACTTTACCTGCATAGCCCCAGATTCTTTTAAGTTCACCTATTTTAGGCATGCCTCTTGGCATTTGATCACACTTATTGACTGAGTCTGGAATTTTAATGATTCTTGGATGATAAAGGACCTGCACAGATCTATGTGTTTGTGATCTGAACAATTGATTTTGTGTATATCCCAAAAGGTCACTTTAACTCACTTTAACTAGAGATGATCAGAACATTGTCAGGCTGTCTGAGATGTTGATGCAAGAGGTTGAATTCTCTTGCGTTTGCAATGTCCCTATTTACCACAGCGCATGAGGCTTTAGGTGAGGATAGGGGAGAAACTACCATTACCACAGCACTTCACAATTTTGTTAGAATTTTGATGATTACTGAATATTATAGCACATAGGTCGCTGTGCTATGTGTGCATGTGTGTTTCGCGTGTGTGTGTGTGATTTGCCCATCTAGTAGCGCTTCTTTTTCCTCAGCAATTTTCTTCACTCCCTTTTTTGTCTTAGAACTCAGTGGTTCTTTGCTGGTCTGGCTTCCATGGGCATCACTGATGCCTTAATTGACAGACATTATTTTGTGCAAACTTATATAGTTAGATATTGCCAGACTAATCAACTATAGGGAACATCCTGTCTCGACATCTATACTTCCAACAGCAGTTGGATAGCTACCAGGAGAGCCAACCCTGTTTTCTCTTCCTTTGCTATTTACCCCACCTCCCTTTTTCTCTACCACTCTCCACCCACCTCCCCACAAATGTGTGTAGGGATAGATGGCAATTTGGAATAAAATGTGCTAAGTACCTGTAAGTACATTCAAATCTGTGCTTTCAGAAACTGTCATTTGCACCATTGTGGCAAGGAAAGGTGGGAAGGTATCCTTTAATTTTTCCCTATAGCAGTGTTTTGAAATGTGTAAACTGAAGAGAAAATGAGTAGCACACACCACCTGGCAGTTTAAATAAATGGTTAGGAATCCATGTTCTAAATTTACTATATAACTTACAATAGAAGCACAACTTTGGTAAGCCTGGCAAATCATTTGAACAACTACTTATATTTATATAGCACCTTTAGCATGAGTGAAGACCTGGCCACTGAAAGCATAAATGGAATAAAAGAGTAATGCAAAGAAGATTGGAAATGGAAGAATGAAATGCACAGGATCAAGCACACAATGTACAAGGCCATTGAGGGACTTGTAAATAAGGAAAAGGATTTTGAATTGATTTGTTGGGACTTTGGGATTCTGCACCAGAACTTTTATTTGACAGGAAAATCGGAAATTGTCAGTTTTACAATGGTATTTACCTCCATATTAAGGGCATCGCCATAGGACTTGCTTTCATGCTGAAGAATTGAGGCATGAACTGAACAGTGTTCATGTGTACTTGGGAAGCTCGCCAAGGGACTTTTCTGAAATGCCTAATGTCAAATTCTAATTTAATTGCAATTGAGCATACATTCCAGGCAGACCATGCTCTTGGTTGATCAGCACATCTTCATTATAGAGGGTTTGTCAAGAAGAAATGAACAGACAAACTATTTTCTAATGATAATGAATCCAAACTCCATGGGTCCACTTTAATACAGGGCAAAGTGTATATAGGTGTGGTATGATCCATTACTATTGCAAAATAATTCAGTGGCAGTCATTACTTACTTTTGGGTGCCAGAAATCGTGCCGCTTCACCCACCAAAATGAAGCTAAAAATTGCTACGGTGACCTAGTTGACCAGCTGTGCTCATTGTTGGAACCAATGGGACAGCACCTTATCCTTCCACCTCCTCCAGCACCTTGCACGGACACTAGCTTTTGCAATATATATTGGGGTGTTGTGAATTAAGTCAGACCAATGATTGTAAATACAAAAGAGACTTTTGATAACAGCTGAGTACTTCTCTTCCTGGGTGTGGTTAATGTTACCTTGTGCCTGAAATCATTCCCAGTGCATTTGAACCCTCGGTGAATGCATGTACTGAGTTGCTGGGATCTTGCTGTACAGTAACAGATTTGGTATACTATCCTTGTCCACAGATTATTGATGCTACTAATCTAGATCATAATCTTGGTTTTGGGCTCTGTGACACTGAGTATGATCAGGTCTGCCTTTTCAGCCCTGGCTTGTCTGGTCATTGCATTTCATAGTACAAGACTATAGTTTTCTTAAAATAAAGTTGGAGGGGTAGAAGTTCTGTACAATTAACGAGTGCACACTTCTGATGCCATGGGCCATGCTTGCTTTCGAAGGTGGACATCAGTGTTTGTTTCCATGTTCTATATTTGTATTCCACATAGTCAAACTAGAACGCAAATGCATGTGGAAAAAGAAACAGTCCTTTGAGAAGTTGAAAAATACTACTTGACATGAATAGCGTTTGAAGAAAGAAGTGATTTGTGAAGTACTTGGCAATGCTTTCATTTGTCTTTCTTGGCCAGGCCCTTTCTCCTTTTCATAACCCTAGACCAAGGTTATTGACTTTCTGCACTGGGCTGGTATTTCAAGGGAACCTGTCGAATGACCTTGATGGTGCTTGAGGTATCAGACTTGACCATAGCTGATGAACAGCATCAACTCCACTTTTGCCCACTTCCCCACATCCCTTGGCTCCCAGAGGGACCAAAAATCTGTATCCCAGGCTTAAATATATTCAAAGATGGAAACCTCTGGGGTGGAGAATTCCTAAGATTCACAACTAACTCGTCCGTTCTCCCCAGACCATGCTAGATTCTCCAGCCAGGGGAAATAACCTCTATGTCCACCCTGTCAAACCCCTTCAGGATCTTGTATGTTTCATAGAAAATAAGAGCAGGAGTAGGCCATTCGGCCCTTCGCACCTGTTCCGCCATTCATTATGATCATGGCTGATCACCCAACTCACTAGCCTGCTCCCGCTTTCTCCCCATATCCTTTGATCCCTTTCGCTCCAAGAGCTATATCTATAGAAATAATGTGATCACCTTGATTTCTTCTAAACTCCAGAGAACATAAGTCCAATTTGCTCAGCCTTAGGCCAATCCTCTCATCCTAAGGGTGGCCTGCACACCCTCGCCCCAATTGCTGACAGTGTTAGAAATGCAGGTCCCTTTAAGAGTAAACCAGGGCAAGCTTTAGAGTGAATTGAGAGCAGGTGATACTCATTGAAGCCTGTACTTCAGAGCTAGGTTTTTCTCTAGTAAGGGGGTTTTTGCTTCTGGACAAGCAAAGGATCCAGAAGGGAAGAGTGGAAATTGGCATTTGTACTGAACTATAGTTTAACAATAAAACAGTTGTGACTCTCAGAATGCCTTTTGCTGCCTGATTCTGTAAACGGATATCCATCTATTAAACAATTGAGTCCCTTAAGTTGTCAATAACTGTCTCAATTTTGAGGCTGGCAGGAGTAATTCAGGGGCGGGGGAAGCCCAGCAGATCACCCTGCTCATGCCTTTGTTGTGAAGGTGGGGGGGCAGTTGGCACGTCTCCTATAAGGGCCCCCTTTCCAGATCGGGGATCCATTGTCCCCCCAGGTCTGCTCCATGCAGATGCTTCCTCTCCCCTTGGCCTCTTTATCAAGACCTCAAACCCGTCTCCCCTCCACATGGGCCTCACCTCCCCTCCCTGCCATGAGACGACCTGCATTTATTGGTCCTGGACTTAGAACCTGGGGACTGCTCGTAGTCCTAGTCTTGGCTGCTGCTGCAACTGGAGTGCTGGGACCACACAGCTGTCAGCCAATCAGATTGGCCAACTGCTCTGAGTTAGCATTTCCACCCAACGGAGGGATGTAAGTCCCGCCTCCAGCGGGACCCCAGTTAACTCAATCCAACGCTTTGGGTGGCAGGGTGGGAAATCCTGCCATCTGAAAAATCCTGCTTCAACTTTACTATTGGTCTTTTGGTTCCCCTTTATCTACCTTGCTAGTTACATCCTCAAATACTCTAATAAAGTTGTCAAACGTGATTTCCTTTTCATAAACTGGGCAGAGCACACACACCATACTATACCAAAACCATGTTCACTTTGCCTGGTTATTCAATGATTTTGTAAACATGTTGTAAAGAATTCCTTAAATAGAGAATCCAGCATTTTACCAATGACTGATGCCAATCTTCTCTAAATTCATCGTCCAATTTTATTAATCCATCGTTGCCAATTTGATTTATCTTCAGGTAAACTGGATCAAAATCCCCAACAATTATTTCATTGCCTTTGTTACATGCTCCAATAATTTATTGCTTAATGCCCTGTTCAACAGTGTAACCACTATTAGGGCACCTGTAAACTACTCCCACCAGCGTTTTCTGACCCTTGCTATTTCTAATCTCCAATACTGATGCTGTTACTTGAGCTTCTGAGCCAAGATCTTTTCTCACTGCTGTCCTTATGTCATCATTTACTATCAGGGCTACTACTTTTTTTGTATATATGTTCAAATTCATGAAATATCACTTGTGCAGTGAGCACAATGAGATTAAGAAAAATAGCACCATAACTGAATTACAAGTTATATAAAATTTGCCATGATTGTTGTTACTAATGTCAAAAAAAGTGAAAAATAACTATCAAATGCTTAAGTGTGATATAAAGTTTAGATCATTATCCAAAACAGCTTCCAGCTAATTTTGAGCAGCTATGTCCTAACCATTTTTCTTAGTTTAATAAAAATGCATAGCTGAACTTGACCCGTATTTGTTCCTTTCTCAACAGGAGAGAGCCACCACGTTCCTTGGGACTCTTTCAGTTGCCAGGAGGAGATGTTCTTCTTACACCAGATGGACAGAGGGAAGGAGCAGAGACACCTGGTACAGAAACCTGGAGGTTCAATGACCTTAGCCAACCACGATCCAATACAAGCCTAAAAGTAAGGTGCAAATTTGTGTAAGCCATCTAGCTTTCATAGTGCGAATTACATTTCAAAGATGAAAATCATGGACTACAACTAGCCTTGTACCATTTTGAAGAAAAAATAGAAAAATTAGCAAGAATGTTGGTGTATTGAGCTACTGTCTAGGAGAAATAGCTTCACCAGTCCTACTACTAGCAAAATACTACAGATGCTGGAAATCTGTTCAAAACAGAAAATATGGGATTTACATAGCAAGTCAGGCAGCATAGGTGGAGAGAGAAACAAAAGTTAATGCTTCAGGTCTGGGACCTTTCCTCAGAATCTTGTATACACTATGTTGTTTGGTATATACTGTATAGCTGAAGAGGAGCCTAAACACCAGCTTGGACTGGTTGGACCGAATGGCTTGTTTCTCTGATTTATATCCTTTGTAATCCTGTGTAAACGTTGAGATGGTCTGACCATCAGTGTTCTTTGGTGAGAGCAGAGTGGGGTCAGGTGTTCTTTATAATTAATGGAATACTCACTTTTGCTTTTAGAATCATAGAATGCTTACAGCACAGGAGGAGGTCATTCAGCCCATCGTGTCTGTGTCGGCTCTCAGCAACAATTGTATCTAGTGTTGGCAGCAAGCACTCCCAAGTTAAATAAAACGTGAACTAGATGCAGATTAAATTCCCTCCAGTCATACCACACCTTTCTCATCCCAAAAATGGATGCTATCCCTTTCCTAAGCTAACCTACTAAATAAGGTAGGCAGTTTATTGCCTAACTACAAACAGTTTTTTCTGTGGACCAATGCTTAATAAAATAGGGTTATTTGATATGAGCTTTTTATGGAGGGGTCAGAGAGGAGTGGGGGCTGAGGAGAAAGATGTACACTTTTAATTGGTTTCTTTGTCTCAATGATTGTATCTTTAGCACTTTGCTTTGCATTCCCAGAAGTGAGAGCGTTATCTGTAAACAGCTGCAGTTAGAAAGTTACGATCTGAAGTGAATTTACAATATCTTCAATCATTTTCCAGGAGTATTATAATCAAGTTCCTGCATTATGTTAATCAAGGTTGTTGGAACATTACCTATCCCTAAGTTAACAGGTTGCTGATTGAATTGCTGATTTCCCAGTAACTTATTGACTTCTCTATTCCATTCTCTCAGTATCTCCATCCCTGTTCCATCCATTTGGAGATGCACCCTCCCATACCAGCACTTCAACTATTTCTTCCTATTTCCCCAACCAAGGATCCGCTCAACTGCTGACCTCATTACAGCCTTGGTTCAAACATGGACAAAAGAGCTGAACTCCCGAGGTGAGGTGAGAGTGACTGCCCTTGACATCAAGGCAGCAATTGACTGAGTGTGGCATAAAGGAGCCCTAGCAAAATGGAAATCAGTGAGAAAACTCTCCACAGGTTGGAGTCATACCTGGTTGTGGTTGTTGGTCAGTCATCTCAGCTCCAGGACATTACTGCAGGAGTTCCTCAGGGTAGTGTCCTCAGCCCAATCATCTCCAAATGCTTCATCAATGGCCTTCCTTCCATCATAAGGTCAGAAGTGGGGATGTTTGCTGATGATTGCACAATGTTCAGCACCATTCACTATTTATAAACTGTCGTAAGTTGCTGCACCCCTAGCCAAGCTGTTTCATCAATGAGCTCCCTTCCGTCATAAGATCAGAGGTGGGGTGTTCACTGATGATTGTACAATGTTCAGCACCATTCACGACTCCTCAGATACTGAAGTAGCCCATGTCCAAATGCAGCAAGACCTGGATAATATCCAGGCTTGGGCTGACAAGTGGCAAGTAACATCCGTGCCACATAAGTGTCAAGCAATGACCATCTCCAACAAGAGAGAATCCAACCATCACTCTTGATGTTCAATGGTATTACCATCACTGAATTCCACATTATCAGCAACCTGGGGGTTACCATTGACCAGAAACTGAACTGGACCAGCCATATAAATACTGTGGCTACAAGAGCAGGTCAGAGGATAGGAATCGTGCGACGAGTAACTCACCTCCTGACTCCCCAAAGCTGGTCCGCCATATACGAGGCACAAAACAGGAGTGTGATAGAATACTCCCCACTTGCCTGAATGAGTCCAGCTCCCACAAGACTCAAGAAGCTTGACACCATCCACGACAAAGCAGCCCGCTTAATTGGCACCACATCCACAAACATTCACTCCCACCACCACTGATGCACAGTAGCAGCAGTGTGTGTACCATCTACAAGATACATTGCAGGAACTTACCAAGGCTCTTTCGACAGCACCTTCCAAACCCATGACCACTACAATTTAGAAGGACAAGGGCAGCAGACAGATGGGAACACCACCATCTAGAAGTTCCCCTCCAAGCCACTCACCATCCTGACTTGGAAATATATCGCCGTTCCTTCACTGTCGCTGGGTCAAAATCCTGGATCTCCCTCCCTAACAGCACTGTGGGTGTACCTATGCCACATGGACTGCAGCATTTCAAGAAGACAGCTCATCACCACCTTCTGAAGTACAACCAGGGATGGGCAATAAATGCTGTCCCAGCTAGCAAAGCCCACATCCCATGAATGAATTAAAAAAAAATTCAAACTAAGCTTCGCTGAGTTTACTACAGCACTGAGGAGGTGCTCCACTATCTAAATTGCTGTCTTATGGATGAGACATTAAACCTGAAAGAGCAGACAGAACCTCAGACAGAGTCTTTACAGCATAGGCCATTTAGCCCATCAGGTTCATTCTGCCTCTCTACAACAATCCAATCAGCCCCATTTGCACAAAAACAAAACACTTCAAATGCTAGAAATCTGAAATAAAAGAAAATGCTGGAAACACTCAGTAAGTCAGGCAGCATTTGTGGAGAGAGCAACAGAGTTAATGTTTCAAGCTCTAATGAAGGATCACTGACCTGATCATTCACTCTGTTTCTCTTCACAAATTTTGCCTGACCTGCTGAGTGTTTCTAGCATTTTCTGTTTTTTATTACCTCCTTTGAAAGTTGAACTGTGTTTTTCTACTACCTCGACAAAGGAATGCCTTTGGGGTCTTTGATGCAGGGTTTGCTACATGCCTGAGAAGTGAAATGTGGATTTGGGTGGGTAATTAATATCGCTATCACTTTTCTAAAACCTTCATTTACACTGTGAAAAAAATGGGGCCTCAGCTGTGCATTTGTAACTTAATTTCTGGGCTATTTTAAGTTTGAAGTGAAGGAGTGGCTACAAGCAGCAGCAGCAGCTGAATACAAGCCTATAATAATACTGAGAATAGTATACAGTCCTCCTGTAGAAGACAGCTGATTTTCCCAGTGACAGAAATTCATTTTCCTGTACACTAGCAGGGATTGCAATTGAAATTTTCACAGGCTTGTGACTTATAGACTTAAAAATAATTGACATTAAGTGTTAGAGACTGGATCATCATGTGATATTTTATTGCCCCTGTCCATTGACATGATGTTTCATAATCCAGACAGTAATTAGTCTGTGCTGAAAATACAATACATCTATTTTGTGGAATTTCAGATCACCCTTCTTCGCTTGATCCATTTCACTGTGAATAAATAAGTTTAACCGTGCCAGCTGGTTTCCTTCCTGCTGTATTTTCTGCTTTATTACTTAACATTGATTGCAGCACACAACTTTATTACACATACAGTGCCTGCCTCCTGGGGACTGTGGCTGGAGTGCACTGTACATTTGCTTCATTGATAAATATTATTAAGAGTCAAAAGTAGACCGAGTGACACCGATCACCGATTTTTCTTTAATTGAAGCATCTGGATTTTCAGCTGTAAAACCTGATCAGGCGCGCTCAAATTTCAATTGGGTATTCACTATTTTCTGCTCTATATTTTCTATTTTTCTTTCTTCACTGCTCTTGTAACCATCAGACTGAGTGAGCTATTTTCCTTGGGCAAGATTGATTTTTTTTCTCTCACTTTATTGGTGTAACTGCTTGAAAGGCAGTCACTTAGGCAGGCTCCTAAGACAGCATCTTTCAAATCCACCAGAGCTGCAAATTAGAAGGACAAGGACAGCGGACACATGGGCACACCACCACCTAGAAGTTCCCCGGCAAGCCACTCGCCATCCTGACTTGAAAATATATCGCTGTTCTTTCACTGTCGCTGGATTAAAATGTGGAATACCCCACCCCCAGCCAACAGCACTGTGGGTATATCTACATCGTGTGGACTGCAGTGGTTCAAGAAGGCAGCTCACTACCACCTTCTCAAGGGCAATTAGGGATGGGTAATAAATGCTGGCCAAGCCATCAATAGCCAATTATCCCATAATTTAAAAAAAAACTTAGTGAGTCCATTTGCAGCCAACGTGGCTGAGGGCTTCTCTCTCCTCCCAATCCTCACCCCAGCACCTTGCTTTTGATTGTTTTTTTTGAAGTGGTTTGGATAATCAGCACTTTAACACTTATGAATAATTTTGGTTTACAACATTTTCTCGTTCCTGGTGTGAGCATAATGGAACATGCCGAATGTTTGAACTCCAGCAATGGTTTCTTTTCCCTCCTTTTTTATCTGCATTCTTCAGCAAATACTACATAAACAAATCCTCATGAATGAAGGGATGATGCAGAGAATTTTAACTTCACCTGCTCATCACAAGCCAGTAATTTTAAGACAGTGTGTGTTATTTTCCTGCTCCATTCCTGCCCATGAGAGTTTGAGCAACGTTTTCATCAAGTGTCTGAGGCACCTGCCTGAATCACATTGAAGTCTCACATGGAAGAAAATAAATTACTGGGCTACAGGGGAAGAGCAGGGAAGTGTAATTAATTAATTGTATAGCTCTGCACAGAGCTGGTACATGCATGATGGACCAAATGGTCATTCTCTGTGCTAAAATATTTTAATTGCCAATTGAGCACGCCACTAAGCTTAGTTTGCAGTAGGAAAAGACCATGTAAGGCAAGTGCTTAACTTTGCTTTGAGGGGCCAGGAGGAGCAGGAGATTAATGAAGAAAGTCTGGGTTTCTATTTACTTCGGCTAATCCCTCCTTTTTACCTTTGAGGAGACCTGCTGACACCACTGCCGTTCTTGTCGTGGCTTAACTGAGTGCTGGTGGGTGGCCAACAGATACCCAGTGTTTAATTGTTATCAGTCATCTTGCTGCTCCTGTTAGGTGGACAGTTGGTTAGTGAGTTGTGAACAAGATTATCCAGACTTCCTGCTGATGATCCTGAGCAAGCTAATGAGTTAAATTGGGAAGTAGTGGTGCAGTGACCCCCAAGCTTCAGATTTGAAAATCCTTCATCATCTTGAATGTTCCAATGAGAATACCTCACATTCTTCTAAACTTCAAGGAATATAGACCCAGTTTCCTCAGCCCCTCATCATAAGACATCCCTCTCATCCCGGGCCAATTTAGTGGACCTTTGCTGTGTAGCCTCCAAAGCAAGTATATCCTTCCTTAAATTTGTAGACCAAAATTGCACACAGTATTCCAGGCATGGTATTGCCACAGCCCTGTAAATTGTAACAAGACTTCTTTGTTCTCCTACTCCAATTCCCTTGCAATAAAGGCCAACATGCCATTTGTTTCATAACTGTTCACTGTACCTGAACATCAACATTTACAAATTTCACCCGTTTTCAAACTATTCTGTTGTTCTATTCTTACCACTAAAGTGAACAACGTCACGCTTCCCCACATTATATTTCATCTGCCACCTTGTTGTCCACTCACTTAACTTATCTCTTTGCATCCTCTTTGTGTTGACCTCACAGCTTGCATTCCCATCTAGCTTTGCGTTGTCAGAAAACTTAAATACATTAGTCTCTGTATCTTTGTCGAAGTCATTAATATAGGTCGTAAATAGCTGAGACCCCAGCACTGATCCTTGCGGCACTCCACTAGTCAGTTTGCTGCTTCCTGTCTTTAACTAATCCTCTATCCACGATACTATATTACTTCCAACTCCACGAGCCCTTATCTTGTGTATTAACCTTTTGTGTAGCACCTTATCAAATGCCTTTTGGAAATCCAAAGATACTACGTGTACTGGTTCCCCTTTATCTACCCTCCTAGTTACGTCCTCAAAAATTAGTAAATTTGTCAAACAAAATTTCCCTTTTGTAAAACCATGTTGACTTGTTCTAATCTTATTATGCTTTCCTAAGTGCATTGTTTAGACTTCCCTAATAATAGGTTCTAGCACTTTCCTAATGACTGTTTTCAGGCTAACTGGCCTTTAGTTCCCTGTTTCCCCACTCCTTCCTTTCTTGAATAATGATGTTACATTTGCTAATTTGCAATCTGCTAGGACTGTTTCAGAATCCAGGGAATTTTGGAAAATCATAGCCAGTGCATCCACTATCTCTGTAGCTATCTCTTTAAGAACCCTGGGTGTAGGCCATCAGGGCCTGGGGATCTGTCAGATTTTAGTCTCAAGTTTCTCTAGTACTTTTTCTCTGCTGATTTTAATTATCTTAATTTCTTCACTCTTTTAGCATCTAGGTTACTTTCTATTTCTGGTTTGTAACTTCTGTCTTCTACTATGAAGTCAGACACAATATTTGTTTAATGCCTCTGCCATTTCCTCGTTCCCCATGATAATTTCTCCTGCCTGTGCTTCTAAGGGGCCAACGTTTACTTTAGCTACTCTCTTCTTTTTTTATGTACTTGTAAAAGTTCTTATAATCTGTATTTATAATTCTGGTAGTTTACTTTCATATTCTATTTCATTTTTTAAATCAACTTTTTGCTGGCTCTTTGCTGGCTTCTAAAACAGTCCCAATCCTCAGGCTTACTACTATTCTTTGCAACATTATAAGCCTCTTCTATTAACCTAGTACTTTCCTTAACTTTTTTAATAAGCCATGGGTGTGTCTTTCTTGCTGAGTTTTTATCTTTCAATGGAATGTATTTTTTGTTAAACATTTTGAATTGTTCCTTCAGATGCTTCCCACTATTTATTTACTGCCCTACCTTTATTCTATTTACCCAATCATCCTTAACCAACTTCCCCCTCATACCCCTATAATTAGCTTTGTCTAAGTTTAAGATTCTTGTTTGTGATTGGAGTATGTCATTTTCAAACTTAATGTGGAATTCAATTGTATTATGATCACTATTTCCCGATGGATCTTTTACTATAACATCACTTATTAATCCTGTCTCGTTGCACAATGCTAGATCTAAAATAGCTTTATCTCTAGTTGGTTCCACAGGATGTTGTTGCAGGAAACTGTCACAAAGAATTCTACAAACTCATCTTTCAGGGCCAGTTAAGTCTACACAACTGTTACATTGCATTTGTTACAAGCTCCAATAAATTTGGTCGAATGCTGTGTCCAACATTATAACTGCTGTTAGGGAGCCTGTAAACTACCCCCACTGACCCTTGCATTTCTCATCTCCACCCATATGGATTGTACTTCCTGATTTTCTGAGCCAAGATCCTTTCTCACTGATATCTTTGTCATCCTTTATTGTCATGACACAAAAGGGTAGAAACCTGTCTCTGTCAATGGCTTAGAATGGGTGGTGTTGGATCAGCTGCCTGTTATGTGGAATGCCCGATATGTAACTTCCTTGACTGCAGTAGAACAGAATATCAAACTCTGCATACCGCCTGTCTACTGCCATTGTCTGAGAGAAATTTTTACCCTAATGAGTTTTAATTTCAACATCGTGAGAATGGATCAACAATTTCTGAAAAAGGAATGCTGGAGGGAAATAGTTGGAAATAAGCACTCCACTCCTCAGTTGATTCTGTTGCTGCCATTGTTTGTATTTATTTCTTTTCAAAATGCTGCTTCCTGCTGTCTGATCAGTAGGGGTTTGGTTGCTGCTGGTTACATCAGGAAAGCACAGTGATTGGATCCAGTGGGAAATTCAGCTGAAGGTCAAATTTTTCATGCCAGTGTGAAAATGGGAGATGCAGCATCCTGAATAGTAAATGGCATTGTGCAATTAAATGAGCGATTGTGTGCATGGGTGTTTTTAATAGTGCTTGAATTGTGTAAAGAATGTTTAAAGGTTTTAAACCAACCTAAACATACTGAACAAAACAAATGCTGGTGCAGCACCGGTCACAATTGTATATTAGCTTCAACTTTAAGTAACAATTACAACCTTGCTATTAATTCAGAAGGTGACAGGGCTTACATGGCGAAGCTGAATGGAGAACGTCTGTGGGAGTAGTTTAATTTACATGCCAGAGCTTGATTCAGTGTTTACTGGTAGTGCATTATACTTACAAAATACTGGTAGTTTTACTCCAGCATTTTTCAATTGCAAATTTTTTTTCCTGGTCTAGATTCAATAAATTAGTTATGTGTCTTGCTCCGACTGTTGATCTAAATAATTCCTTTTTCTATCATTTTCACAAAGTTCTCCAGAATACTATAGCCTCAAGGCGTGTCATATTCTGTCACTACACACTGTCAAAGGCCTGCTTAAAATCTGAAGTTGTAACAATGGATGTTGTGTTTCATAAATTTCTCCAGAATCTGTCTCATCACAACTAACCTATCATTCTTTGTCCTGCTCTGAAACCAACTTGTATTCCATGTAATACCACATCTAAATATCTTTTCATTCTCCTTTCCAGCATTTTATTAGTACTTTTCTGTATGTACTTAGTAAGCCTCCTCCTCTGAAATTGCTGCATTTGCTCTTTTTTGAAGTTTGGTATCTATTGCCTTTCCTCAGCCTTCAGGCATTTGGTCTTCCCAACCTTTGTATCATTTTCACAGAGCAGTAGAGTGATGGCACTGGAACTAATTGGCTGCCACAAGGCAGAGATTGTAGATAAAAACAAAAAACTGCAGATGCTGGAAATCCAAAACAAAAACAGAAATACCTGGAAAAACTCAGCAGGTCTGGCAGCATTGGCGGAGAAGAGCAAAGTTGACGTTTCGAGTCCTCATGACCCTTCAACAGGGTCAACAGGACTGTTGAAGGGTCACGAGGACTCAAAACGTCAACTTTGTCCTTCTCTGCCGATGCTGCCAGGCCTGCTGAGTTTTTCCAGGTATTTCTGTTTTTGTTTTGTGAGAGATTGTAGGATTGTTCTGAACTGATAGATTAATGTAGGCTAAAGGTCTTCCCTCATCTGTATTTAACTGGTAAAATCTAGGAACAAATGTTTCGTGCAGAGCTACCTGGAACTACAACCTCACAGTTTTGAATAGATAACTGGAAATATTTAAATGCTTTGACACTATTCCATTATGCATGCAGCATTTCCACAACGTTATCATCCCTCTATTTTAAAAAAAAGTTCATAAAGACATGGGGCAGGGGTTTGAGTTTGGCCTGTGATCAAATATAACAGTGACAGTGTTAACATTTGATGTTACTTGGATTCAACTGAATTTTAACACAAAGAAACTCGATAGCAATGAAGAGAAGGAAGAATGACCCCAACAATGTAAATAATGGGAGACATTAAGCAGAAGCTCAATTTAGGAAATAACAGATGTTTGCAATGATCACTGACTGTGACAGCAGGTGCAAGGCAGGGTGAACTCTTTGTGATCAGGATGCTCACAGCCACACTTGGTTTGTGCTAACAATAGGAAAAGCTAGATTTTTAACAGCCTTGTGTTCTGGTTTTGCCATTAGTTTAACAAGTTGTTCTTCACCCATGCCCACTTCCTGGCTCGTGTATTGCATCAGCCTATTCTGTTTGAGAACCTGTCTGCAGGACCTATTGTAACTTCAATGGCAGCAATTTACACTTCAGATTTGACCCCCAAATAATCTATTCTTTTGTGCTTCAGTTGGCAATGAAGTGCTTAGGGACATCCTGAGGTCATGAAAGGGACTCCCTCATCTGTATTTATCTGGTAAAATCCAGGAGCAAATGGCTCATGTGGAGCTACCTGGAACGTACCTGGGAATACTCCGAGTGCCTACCCTTCCCACAGTTTATCTATTGAAACCCTCATGCATGCTTTTGTTTCCTCTAGACTTGACTACTCCAGCGCATTCTTGGCCAACCTCCCACCTTCTAAACTCCACAAAGTTTCTTTTGTCCAAAACACTGTTGCTTGTGTCCTAACTTGCACCAAGTGTTAAGCAACACCTTAATTTTAAAATTCTCATCCTTGTTTTCAAATTACTCATGGCCTCATCCTCCTAACTCTATGGCTGTCTCCAATCCAACAACAGCCCAAGCTTCTCCAACCTATGCACATAACTAAAGTTCCTCATCCTTGGTACATTCTTGTGAATGTTTCCTGCATCCTTTCTAATGCCTTCACTTCCTTCCTGAAACGTGGTACCCAGATACAATACTCTAGTTGAGGTGGAACCAGCATTTTATGCAGGTTTACCATAACGTCCTTGTTTTTGTATTCTATGTACCTAATTATAGGATCCTGTATGCTTTATTAATTGCTTTTCCAACCTGCCCTGCCACCTTCAGTGATTTGTGCAGATATATCCCCAGGTCTCTCTGCTCCTGAACCCCATTTAGAATTGTATGCTTTATCTTGTATTGCCTCTCCTCTCTCTGTCTCCCAACGTGTATAATTGTACACTTCTCTGTATTAAATTTAATCTGCTGCTTGTCCGCCCATTCCACCAGCCTGTTTATGTCCTTTTCAAGTTTAACGTCATCCTCCTCAAATTTCACACAATACTTCCAAGTTTTGTGCTATCTACAATTTTGAAGCTATGCCCTGTACATCCAAGTCTAGGTCATTAATATACATCAAAAAGAGTCAGGGTCCTAATACCACCCCCGCCCCTGCCCCTGGGGAACCCCACTGCACACCTCCTTCCAATCCAAAAAACAACTCTTCACCAGTACTCTCTGTTTTCTCAGTCAACTTTGTATCCATGCTGCTATTGTCCCTTTTATTTCTTGGGCTTTAACTTTGCTGACAAGCCTGTTACGTAGCACTTTATCAAATATCTTTCGGAAGCCCATAATCTCTGCATTCCCCCCAATTCTGTCTTCTTGAGCATCCTGATTTTCATCATCCCACTGTTGGTGGCTGTGCCTTCAGCTGCTTGGGTCCTTGGCTCTGGAATTCCCTCCTTAAACCTCCTTGTTTCTCTTACCTCTCTCCTCCTTTAAGAAGCTCCTTAAAACTTATCTCTGATTAAGCTTTTGGCATCTGTATTAATATCCCTTTATATGGCCTGGTGTCAACCTTATTTGATAATGTTCCTGTGAAATGCCTTAAAATGTTTTACGATTGGACATTGCTTCATTTGCTCTTTAATGCTGAGGAAATTGGTAAGTCACTGTTCTTTGACGGGGGTGCTACATGTTCACTTTTAAATTTGATTTGGAGTTCTGTTTGTATTTTAGGATGAACTATCTGATGTCAGCCAGGCCTCCAGCTTGGTGCCAACCAAACCCAACACCCCCATGTCTTCTCCGCCAGACCCTGCTGTGGGAGATTCAGCTTCTCCAAGAAAGGAAAATCTGGAGGCTGAAGGGTTGTCAAAAAACATAAACCAAGCAAACAAGAAACCAGACAACAAGAAAAATATTGATGTGCAGGTACAGCAGGAGACTAGAACTTTAGCAGTTGGTAAGTGCTTTGTTCAAACAAATTTTATTCCAAGGGAATTGAAGAATATTTGTAGTTACCTTACTAAGTTGCTGACATCTTAACTTTCCTCCTTCCTCACTGTCCTCTTCTAGGAAGGGACTCCAGATTGTCACAGCTCCAGATAAGCCTGCACATATCTCTTCCAATTGGCATATATATCGTACATTTATCTTGTTGGGTGAGGTGAACCTGATTAACAGAAATAGGAGCATTCACTTTAGAACATGGATATATTTAGAATGTCAACTTGTGTAGGGAGTTGGGTCTGTAGGGATGTAAATGGGCACCTGATGCTTCAAAAGTTTTTGATCCATCCTTGAAGAGGGCTTTGTAGGGGGGGTGGGTATGAGAAGCTGACCAAATCTATAAAAGCTGTTGTATTTTTTTCATTTAATTTATTTTTCTAAACAGCTGTAGTACTATTGTATATGGGAGCTGAATTAATAAGATAGCTATATCAGTTATTGCAGCACAGTTTTCCTATACTACTCTTAATGGCTCCAAGCTATTGCCTGATTGTAGGAGCTCTTGGTGTTTAAATAAACAAACTCACCTCAAATTACAAAATAAAGGCACATCAAAACCGGTCCTGATTCTCCCTTACAGGTGGTGAGATTTCCACTTTACAAAATAGTCTCTTCCACTTGAAGTTGACCATTACTTGTGAGAAGCATGGAAGTGTTTCATGGAGGCAGTCCGTTGCCTGCATAGCCAACATATTGGTGTGGGTAGTGGAAATAAGAACATGTTGTAAAAATACTGAAGTTTTGGGCACAAATATCTTTGTTTTCTCCCTTTTTGGAGTTCTGAAGTGTACCTGTTAATGCTTGGTATCTTTGGTATGTTCTACCTGGTTTCTTGCATCTGTGTTAAAGTATTTCTGTCTTAAACCAGGAATAAACAATTCCACAAAATATCCAAAGATCAATGATGAAAAGAGAAGAATCTATATTTGTTCCTAGTTTAAAAGGAATGTTGCAGCAGGGGCATAACACTTCTAGGAATATTGTTTTAAAATAGGCCAGCTGCAGCATGATGGAGGATAATGATCCTGGGACCGAAGTGATGGGGCACAGGCCAGGATCAACAGTTTCCGCACATTGACATGTGTTACGCAGCCATTTTAGTGTGAGGAGGCCAGATCCCTACAAGAAGTGAGTGCATTCAGACTGCATCCTTGGCCTGTACTGAGTCAGCTGAACTTAATCTGGTGGCAGTAAGAGTCCCATCATTGACTTTAGCACATATGCTGATAGTAACCATTTAGGCAGACACTTGAAAGCACCATGGAATCAAGCTACCAGTATATTGCCTGCACAAGTGGAACTGTACTGCAGCAAGATTGGCCTTCCGGTGTCAGCTTTGATTCAGTGGTAGGACTCGTCTCTGAGTCATAAAGGTCGTAGATTCAGGATTAACTTGAGTGCACAATCCAGGCTAACACTCGAGTTGAATACTGAGAGAGTGCTGCACTGTCTTTCAGATGAGCTGTTGATCGGAAGACCTGACTGTCTTTTCAGGTGGATGAAAAGATTCCATGGCACTACTTAGTGAGCCAGGGGGCTGGTTCAGTCTCCTGGACAACATTTATGCCTCAATCAACAGCACTGCTGCCAGTAGGATGTTGTTGTGTGCAGATTGACTGTGACATTTTCCTGCGTTATAACAGTGACTGTATTTCAAATGCACTTCATTGACTATAAAGTGCTTTTGGAAGCCCTGAGATTGTGAAAGGCGCTGTAGAAAAGCAAGTTTGTTCTTTTTCCTTTCTCTCAGTATAGGGATTGGCTAAGAGGGTGAAGGAGAAAGAGAGTGGGTTAAATATAAGCCACCTGCTTCCTAGTTCTGGCTTTATAACAGCGGTGGAGGCTGGAGCCTTTCCTACCCTCAGGATTGTGCTTGTAATAAAATGAACATTGTGCAAAAAAATATTTCCAGCCCTCTTCCAAACTGAACAGATCTTCTAAATTCAGAGAGCTTTACTTTAAAATATCTGGCCTTATGGTTACATATTTACAAAAGGTCGGTCATTTACTTTTTAATCTATTGAGTCTTAATTTAAAATTATAACTTAAAAAAACCCTTATGTTAGCTTTTGTAAACCTCAAACTTCAGGTATCCACCCTAATGCAGTAAATGTCACCAGCAGATAATGAAGAGTGCCCAGTTTCTGATCTTGCACCAACCTCCCTAGACACGGATTCACTGTTTCATTCAAAATTTTGTCCTGGGAGAGTTCTGTTAATGACTGCAACTGTGGCTAATAGAGATTCCACTGAATGATCTCCTTAGTGGCTGGATGACCTTTTCAGTGGAAATGTTTCCTACACTGGAATAGTGAAGAGAGAGGTTAGGAATAATTTATTTACACACTCGGGTTGTTGAAGCATGGAATGCTTTTCCCTGGAGTGGTTGGGCAAAGACCATTGCATCTTTTGAGGGAAAATTGATAAATATTTGAAGCAGATGAAGGTATAGGACTATGGGAGCAGCAGAGTACAGTGTGAATAGTTTGGATTGCTCCAGCAAAGAACTGCCACTAACATAATGGGCTGAATTACATCCCTTTGTTCTATGAACATCCATGGCTCTGTGCTTTATTATATTTGTGTTGAATATGCTGGTTGCAGTTGAGAACCTCAATAACGAGGGATGACCAATAAAATTATCAGTCCTGTTTAAAATCTTTCCCTGTATGTCCCTTTACCTTCTGGTACTGGAGTTGATCCCTCACACCAATGATAGTAAATCTAATATCTATTACAGTCCAAACTGTATAATGTAGACTGACAGACATGTAATTGTTAATGTTGAAGGTATGACTGAAAATGAAGACAAATCAGACGTTCAAGCCATCATTGACTCAACACCCGAATTAGATATGGATCGAGATCTTAGTGGGTATAAAGGAACGAGGTGAGTGTAAATTTTACTAGAATCAAAATGTTAATATATTGCCACTTTATTGTTTAATTTTGACAGCTGATTTGCATCTCATGTATTCTCTCATCTTCTGTCAGTGAAATGACTTCACTGTATGTTGGCCTTGAGGGCACTGACTGTCAACTATTATATCAGTATGCACTTCCATTTAATATAAAAACAGAAAATGCTGGAAATAGGTCGTTGGGCAACATCAGAGAGAGAAACTAAGTTAACATTTCAAATTTGTTGCGTTTCATCAGAAATTCTAATGAGAATAGGCCCATTTGCTGTACTGCTGCACAAGGTTAAAACACTTTGAATCTACAAGTTAATTTAGGATCTTTACTTGAGCCAATAGGGCAACTGGTGTGTGAAATGATAGAAAAGCAATTTTAAGAACTGGATGTTTGAAAAGTGTTGATGTATTATTTATTTGTGAGCGCAGAATTACAATTCAAGTACCATCCATGTTGCACAGGGCTACTTTTTACACTTTTTTCTTAACAATTCTGCTATTTGTACTTATTAATGGCAGCTCAGCACTCCAGGAGCTTTAGAAATCTTTGACAACGAATCATATCAAGTAAATTTGATTAATTTCTGCTTTTATGTTTTTACAGCACACCAACCCAGGGAATAGAGAACAAAGCATTTGATCGGAACACAGAATCTATTTTTGATGAACTGTCCCAATCAGCTTCTGAGCTGATTGGTGATGTGGATGAGGGGGCAAATTTGCTGGGTAAGCGGAAAGGCTGGCAGAGTGGTGAAGTGCGGCCTTGTTTTAATGTGTGGTTGTGCCCACGTAGCTAAGATGAAGTAGTTTCTGAGCAACATGTCAGTCTATAGAAAAAAAGAGATCCCTGGACATTTACAGGTTGGCTGAATCTCTCCCACCACAGGCTGAGTAGCTTCTCCCCCTAGTGGCTGATGATGGGCAAAAAATGTAGTATACACTGCAACTCAGACCTGCAAACTATTCTACCTCCCGAAATTACTTCCCAACAATGGTATCCAATTATCAATCATCAATCAGTACTATGTTACTAAAAGTATTCCTTTCTATTTTGTGTTCAGGTTAGCTTGCATATGCATTTTGTTGCCCAAAAGATGTGTAATACAATTTTTAAAAACTCTTCCAAATCTTTTCTGTTTTGTGAAATTAGCTATAGTCTGTGAGAAATGAAAATAGTGGATTAGTTGAAACTGCAGCCCTGATCCAAAATGTTATTTGATGTTCATTTTTAGAAAAAAATCTAGTTTGATTTTTCTTTCATGGTCATATTTTGGAATTCTCAGCATACTTATTTATGTTCAGACTGATTTGCTTGACAGTCGCAATCAACAATAACTCGTATTTATTTAGTATCTTTAATGTAACTGTCAGAAGGTGCTTCACGGAGGTGAAATGAATGGCAGGCAGAAAATTTAGGCAGCTTTCTGAAAATAAGCAGAATTTGAGAGTGGAGTCAAGACAGCTGAGGACTGTGCCACTAATTGGGGAATGGATGGTGAACGTGCATTAAAGGCCAGAGGCACAGAGGATAAATGCTGGTATGTGGAATCAGAAAAGATGACAGCTTGTAGGGTAGGATGAGGGTGTGGAGTGACTTGTTAAAGGGGCTTTTAAATACAACTAAGGGACACAGCTAAGAGCCGAGTTCCAGACGTCAGAGAGGATGTAAGCAAAGGAAATCCTTTCAGAAGTAAAATATCATTTGAGGAGGTCAACTAAGTAAATTGAACTGAGCTTGGTTTCAAATGAACTTGTGTCAAACTTCTTGTTGCATTATCTATTCTTTGTTTTGCTTAAATGGACATTTTTTTTCTTCAAACCAGCTTTTCTAATGAAAGCTTAATATATTGGCTAGATTTGAAGACATCTTATTTCTCAAGCCTTTGATATATTTTAGAAATTCTGGCGAGGAAGGCATTCTTTTGTGTGCACAATTACTTTATAGACCAGTGGCTTGCATGGAAAATAACACTGCAATTGAGTACTATTTCCAACAACTGTTCTGTAAAATACTTCTTGTTTTAAATTATCTTAGTTATGGAGCTGTCTAAAACCTTTGCTGAGCTTGCTTTCTGACAAAATATATATCTATGTGCCAAATGAAATTCAAGTTATACGTTTTAATAGCAGCAAACTAATTTGTTGTGATTGTATCTTAAGCCCATTTTGCTGACACTATATCATGTGACTTTGTACGCTGGAATTCTGTGGAACTGAATGGATATATAAATTCCTTAGACACCCTGGATACAGAGTGCCAGTTCACTGACAAGCTGTAGGCCTCAGTAACCCAAACATTTAGGTGGTCCAATTTGAAAACTGTAGTACAAAAAAAATTGTAGGATATTATTACTGATGACACTGATGATTTCCCTGATTTATCTTTACCACCACAAGCAGAGTGTAAGAATCAAATTTGACTGTTGGTTTTGTGAAAGGGCAAGAGGTGTGTTTTGAAGGATAAATATTATCTCTCTCTCCTCTTCCCTGTTATGACCACAGCCAATGTTAATTGCTGCGCAAACCAAATCCCAGAGGGAAACTTAGCTTACAGGCCATAAATATTCTGAAAACGAGAAGGAGGCATACTGATCTCAGCAGTAAGAAGTCCAGGAACACTTTTGGGATTTTAAAAATTAAATTAAAAGTTTTATTAACAAGATTAAAGGAAAACTTAAGTGCACAAGATTACAGATACGCAGTTAAACTTAGTCTTACAAAACATTCCTCCAAAAAGACACTCTACTGGGTCAGACCCACAAATAAACATCTTCCAGGCAATACTCCCTTATAGATGATGTAACTATAAAAAACATCAAGTAATATCACCCAAGGCAAACTGCAATAACTTCAATAAAGGCATACCATGTGACCTCTTCCACCTTGCTGTGAAAATCCAAATTTTAGAAAACAAACTGCTTTTTACAGCGCAAGACTTTCCTGGCTTGACTGGATGGTTGATTCAAACTGCATCCTCTCATGGCCACAGCTCCAGCTTTGGCTCCAACTGCGACATCTCACACCTCCAGCTTACCAGCCCAACTGCTCAAACAGCCAAAACCCACCTAAGCGCGCCACAGTAACTCTAAATACCTTTTTCACCCTTTCATTTCAGATTCCGTTGTTTTCATGCCTCTTTGAAACTCAAATTCACCCAAGCATAAGATCTTCCATGTTTCCATCTTGTCTTCGTTTTGGGTTAATAAAATATAATATTACCCCTTCTATTTACCTGCAGAACTCCTGCATGATGCAAACATGTTTCTTGTTACTCCTGATTCCCCTGTGCTATTCAAACAAACTCTCTACTTATCTAAAAATGCAAATGTTAGATCTAACCTATTAACTTGTACCTCAAACCTAACACTTCTATTGTTATCATGTTTTATATCCTCCAGACAACCTGTCCCCTATTAACCTTTGCCCAGCTTCATGAAATCTCTCGCACACAGCCTTTTCACAGAATAACACAATAGTCCCCAAAAATATATTTCAAAAGTCCATTTCTCACTCTCTGTCTCTCTCATCCCTTTCTCCTCCTCTCTCTCTTCCCGCTCTCCCCTCTCTCTCTCTTCCTGCTCTCTCCCCCTCTCTCTCTCTCCCTTCTCACTCTCCTTCTCTCTCTCTCTTCCCTTCTCTATCTCTCTCTCTTCCTCCTTCTCTCGCTATTCCTTCCCGCTCTCCCTCTCTCTCTCGCTCTCTATCTTCCTGCTCTCCCCCTCCTCCCCTCTCTCTTTCTCCCTGCTCTCCACCCCTCTCTCTACCCCCTCCCCCCGCTCTCACTGTCTCTTCCCGCTCTCCGCCTCTCTCTCTTGCCGCTCTCTCTCTGTTGCTTCTCGCTCTCGCTCTCTGTCCCTTCTCTCTAGCCCACTCTCTGTTCTCGCTGTCCCATCTCTCTTGCTCACTCTCTGTTCCTTCCCCTTCTCTCTCTCTGTCCCTTCTCTCTCTCTGTCCCTTCTCTCTCTCTGTCCCTTCTCTCTCTCTCCATTCGCTCTCTCTCTCCCTTCTCTCTCTCTCTCCCTTCTCTCTCTCTCTCCCTTCGCTCTCTCTCTCCCTTCTCTCTCTCTGTCCCTTCTCTCTCTCTGTCCCTTCTCTCTCTCTGTCCCTTCTCTCTCTCTGTCCCTTCTCTCTCTCTGTCCCTTCTCTCTCTCTGTCCCTTCTCTCTCTCTGTCCCTTCTCTCTCTCTGTCCCTTCTCTCTCTCTGTCCCTTCTCTCTCTCTGTCCCTTCTCTCTCTCTGTCCCTTCTCTCTCTCTGTCCCTTCTCTCTCTCTGTCCCTTCTCTCTCTCTGTCCCTTCTCTCTCTCTGTCCCTTCTCTCTCTCTGTCCCTTCTCTCTCTCTGTCCCTTCTCTCACTCTGTCCCTTCTCTCTCTCTGTCACTGTCCCTTCTCTCTCTCTGTCACTGTCCCTTCTCTCTCTCTGTCACTGTCCCTTCTCTCTCTCTCTCACTCTGTCAGTTCTCTCTCTCTGCTCTCATCCCTTCTCTCTTTCTGCTCTCACTCTGTCTCTTCTCTCTCTCTGCTCTTTCTCTCTCTCCATTCTTTCTGTCCCTTCTCTCTCTCTCTCTCCCTTCTCTCTCTGTCCCTTCTCTCTCACTCTGTCCCTTCTCTCTCTCTCTCTGTCCCTTCTCTCTCTGTCCCTTCTCTCTCTCTCTCTCTGTCCCTTCTCTCTCTCTCTCTCTGTCCCTTCTCTCTCTCTCACTCTGTCCCTTCTCTCTCTCTCACTCTGTCCCTTCTCTCTCTCTGCTCTCATCCCTTCTCTCTCTCTGCTCTCTCTCTCCATTCTCTCTGTCCCTTCTCTCTCTCTCCCTCTCTGTCCCTTCTCTCTCTCCCCCTCTCTTCCTTCTCTCTCTCCCCCTTCTCTCTCTCCCCCTTCTCTCTCTCCCCCTTCTCTCTCTCCCCCTTCTCTCTCTCCCCCTTCTCTCTCTCCCCCTTCTCTCTCTCCCCCTTCTCTCTCTCCCCCTTCTCTCTCTCCCCCTTCTCTCTCTCCCCCTTCTCTCTCTCCCCCTTCTCTCTCTCCCCCTTCTCTCTCCCCCTTCTCTCTCCCCCTTCTCTCTCCCCCTTCTCTCTCCCCCTTCTCTCTCCCCCTTCTCTCTCTCCCCCTTCTCTCTCTCCCCCTTCTCTCTCTCTCCCCCTTCTCTCTCTCTCCCTTCTCTCTCTCTCTCCCTTCTATCTCTCTCTCCCTTCTCTCTCTCTCTGTCTCTTTCTCCCTTCTTTCTCTCTGTCCCTTCTCTCTCTCTGTCCCTTCTCTCTCTCTGTCTCTTCTCTCTCTCTCTGTCCCTTCTCTCTCTCTCTGTCTCTTCTCTCTCTCTCTCTCTCTGTCCCTTCTCTCTCTCTCTCTCTCTGTCCCTTCTCTCTCTCTGTCCCTTCTCTCTCTCTGTCCCTTCTCTCTCTCTGTCCCTTCTCTCTCTCTGTCCCTTCTCTCTCTCTGTCCCTTCTCTCTCTCTGTCCCTTCTCTCTCTCTGTCCCTTCTCTCTGTCTCTCTGTCACTGTCCCTTCTCTCTCTCTCTCACTCTGTCCCTTCTCTCTCTCTGCTCTTATCCCTTCTCTCTTTCTGCTCTCACTCTGTCTCTTCTCTCTCTCTGCTCTTTCTCTCTCTCCATTCTCTCTGTCCCTTCTCTCTCTCTGTCCCTTCTCTCTCTCTGTCCCTTCTCTCTCTGTCCCTTCTCTCTCTCTCTCTCTCTCTCTCTGTCCCTTCTCTCTCTCTCTCTCTCTCTCTCTCTGTCCCTTCTCTCTCTCTCTCTGTCCCTTCTCTCTCTCTCTCTGTCCCTTCTCTCTCTCTCTCTGTCCCTTCTCTCTCTCTCTCTGTCCCTTCTCTCTCTCTCTCTGTCCCTTCTCTCTCTCTCTCTGTCCCTTCTCTCTCTCTCTCTGTCCCTTCTCTCTCTCTCTCTGTCCCTTCTCTCTCTCTCTGTCCCTTCTCTCTCTCTCTCTGTCCCTTCTCTCTCTCTCTGTCCCTTCTCTCTCTCTCTCTGTCCCTTCTCTCTCTCTCTCTGTCCCTTCTCTCTCTCTCTGTCCCTTCTCTCTCTCTCTCTGTCCCTTCTCTCTCTCTCTCTGTCCCTTCTCTCTCTCTGTCCCTTCTCTCTCTCTCTCTGTCCCTTCTCTCTCTCTCTGTCCTCTCTCTCTCTCTCTCTCTGTCCTCTCTCTCTCTCTCTCTGTCCCTTCTCTCTCTCTCTCTGTCTCTTCCCTCTCTCTCTCTCTCTCTGTCCCTTCCCTCTCTCTCTCTCTCTGTCCCTTCTCTCTCTCTCTCTCCCTCTGTCACTCTGTCCCTTCTCTCTGTCTCTCTGTCACTGTCCCTTTTCTTTCTCTCTCACTCTGTCCCTTCTCTCTCTCTGCTCTTATCCCTTCTCTCTTTCTGCTCTCACTCTGTCTCTTCTCTCTCTCTGCTCTTTCTCTCCCTCCATTCTCTCTGTCCCTTCTCTCTCTCTGTCCCTTCTCTCTCTCTGTCCCTTCTCTCTCTCTGTCCCTTCTCTCTCTCTGTCCCTTCTCTCTCTCTGTCCCTTCTCTCTCTCTGTCCCTTCTCTCTCTCTGTCCCTTCTCTCTCTCTGTCCTTTCTCTCTCTCTGTCCCTTCTCTCTCTCTGTCCCTTCTCTCTCTCTCTCTCTCTGTCCCTTCTCTCTCTCTCTCTCTCTGTCCCTTCTCTCTCTCTCTCTGTCCCTTCTCTCTCTCTCTCTGTCCCTTCTCTCTCTCTGTCCCTTCTCTCTCTCTCTCTCTCTGTCCCTTCTCTCTCTCTCTCTCTCTGTCCCTTCTCTCTCTCTGTCCCTTCTCTCTCTCTGTCCCTTCTCTCTCTCTGTCCCTTCTCTCTCTCTGTCCCTTCTCTCTCTCTGTCCCTTCTCTCTCTCTGTCCCTTCTCTCTCTCTGTCCTTTCTCTCTCTCTGTCCCTTCTCTCTCTCTGTCCCTTCTCTCTCTCTCTCGCTCTGTCCCTTCTCTCTCTCTCTCTCTCTGTCCCTTCTCTCTCTCTCTCTGTCCCTTCTCTCTCTCTCTCTGTCCCTTCTCTCTCTCTCTCTGTCCCTTCTCTCTCTCTCTCTGTCCCTTCTCTCTCTCTGTCCCTTCTCTCTCTCTGTCCCTTCTCTCTCTCTGTCCCTTCTCTCTCTCTGTCCCTTCTCTCTCTCTGTCCCTTCTCTCTCTCTGTCCCTTCTCTCTCTCTGTCCCTTCTCTCTCTCTGTCCCTTCTCTCTCTCTGTCCCTTCTCTCTCTCTGTCCCTTCTCTCTCTCTGTCCCTTCTCTCTCTCTGTCCCTTCTCTCTCTCTGTCCCTTCTCTCTCTCTCTGTCCCTCTCTCTCTCTCTCTCTCTCTCTCTGTCCCTTCTCTCTCTCTCTCTGTCACTCTGTCCCTTCTCTCTCTCTCTGTCACTCTGTCCCTTCTCTCTCTCTGTCACTGTCCCTTCTCTCTCTCTCTCACTGTCCCTTCTCTCTCTCTCTCACTCTGTCAGTTCTCTCTCTCTGCTCTCATCCCTTCTCTCTTTCTGCTCTCTCTGTCTCTTCTCTCTCTCTGCTCTTTCTCTCTCTCTCCATTCTTTCTGTCCCTTCTCTCTCTCTCTGTCCCTTCTCTCTCTCTCTCTCTCTGTCCCTTCTCTCTCTCTCTCTCTCTCTGTCCCTTCTCTCTCTCTCTCTGTCCCTTCTCTCTCTCTCTCTCTGTCCCTTCTCTCTCTGTCCCTTCTCACTCTCTCTCTGTCCCTTCTCTCTCTCTCACTCTGGCCCTTCTCTCTCTCTGCTCTCATCCCTTCTCTCTCTCTGCTCTCTCTCTCCATTCTCTCTGTTCCTTCTCTCTCTCTCCCTCTCTGTCCCTTCTCTCTCTCCCCCTCTCTCCATTCTCTCTCTCTCCCCCTCTCTCCATTCTCTCTCTCTCCCCCTCTCTCCATTCTCTCTCTCTCCCTTCTCTCTCTTTCCCCCCTCTCCCTTCTCTCTCTCCCTTCTCTCTCCCCCTTCTCTCTCTCCCCCTTCTCTCTCTCCCCCTTCTCTCTCTCCCCCTTCTCTCTCCCCCTTCTCTCTCTCCCCCTTCTCTCTCTCCCCCTTCTCTCTCTCCCCCTTCTCTCTCTCCCCCTTCTCTCTCTCCCCCTTCTCTCTCTCCCCCTTCTCTCTCTCCCCCTTCTCTCTCTCCCCCTTCTCTCTCTCCCCCTTCTCTCTCTCCCCCTTCTCTCTCTCCCCCTTCTCTCTCTCCCCCTTCTCTCTCTCCCCCTTCTCTCTCTCCCCCTTCTCTCTCTCCCCCTTCTCTCTCTCCCCCTTCTCTCTCTCCCCCCTTCTCTCTCTCCCCCTTCTCTCTCTCCCCCTTCTCTCTCTCCCCCTTCTCTCTCTCCCCCTTCTCTCTCTCCCCCTTCTCTCTCTCCCCCTTCTCTCTCTCCCCCTTCTCTCTCTCCCCCTTCTCTCTCTCCCCCTTCTCTCTCTCCCCCTTCTCTCTCTCCCCCTTCTCTCTCTCCCCCCTTCTCTCTCTCCCCCTTCTCTCTCTACCCCTTCTCTCTCTCTCTCCCTTCTCTCTCTCTCTCTCTCTCCCCCTCTCCCTTCTCTCTCTCTCTCCCCCTTCTCTCTCTCTCCCCCTTCTCTCTCTCTCCCCCTTCTCTCTCTCTCCCCCTTCTCTCTCTCTCCCCCTTCTCTCTCTCTCCCCCTTCTCTCTCTCTCCCCCTTCTCTCTCTCTCTCTCTCTCTCTGTCCCTTCTCTCTCTCCCCTTCTCTCTCTCTCCCTCTCTGTCCCTTTTCCCTCTCTGTCCCTTTTCCCTCTCTGTCCCTTTTCCCTCTCTGTCCCTTTTCCCTCTCTGTCCCTTTTCCCTCTCTGTCCCTTTTCCCTCTCTGTCCCTTTTCCCTCTCTGTCCCTTTTCCCTCTCTGTCCCTTTTCCCTCTCTGTCCCTTTTCCCTCTCTGTCCCTTTTCCCTCTCTGTCCCTTTTCCCTCTCTGTCCCTTTTCCCTCTCTGTCCCTTTTCCCTCTCTGTCCCTTTTCCCTCTCTGTCCCTTTTCCCTCTCTGTCCCTTTTCCCTCTCTGTCCCTTTTCCCTCTCTGTCCCTTCTCCCTCTCTGTCCCTTCTCTCTCTCTGTCCCTTCTCTCTCTCTGTCCCTTCTCTCTCTCTGTCCCTTCTCTCTCTCTGTCCCTTCTCTCTCTCTGTCCCTTCTCTCTCTCTCTCACTCCCTTCTCTCTCTCTCTCACTCCCTTCCCTCTCTCTCTCTGTCCCTCTCTCTCTCTCTCTCTGTCCCTTCTCTCTCTCTGTCACTCTGTCCCTTCTCTCTCTCTCTCTCTCTATCCCTTCTCTCTCTCTCTGTCACTCTGTCCCTTCTCTCTCTCTGTCACTGTCCCTTCTCTCTCTCTGTCACTGTCCCTTCTCTCTCTCTGTCACTGTCCCTTCTCTCTCTCTCTCACTCTGTCAGTTCTCTCTCTCTGCTCTCATCCCTTCTCTCTTTCTGCTCTCACTCTGTCTCTTCTCTCTCTCTGCTCTTTCTCTCTCTCTCCATTCTTTCTGTCCCTTCTCTCTCTCTCTGTCCCTTCTCTCTCTGTCCCTTCTCTTTCTCTCTCTGTCCCTTCTCTTTCTCTCTCTGTCCCTTCTCTTTCTCTCTCTCCCCCTTCTCTCTCTCCCCCTTCTCTCTCTCCCCCTTCTCTCTCTCCCCCTTCTCTCTCTCCCCCTTCTCTCTCTCCCCCTTCTCTCTCTCCCCCTTCTCTCTCTCCCCCTTCTCTCTCTCCCCCTTCTCTCTCTCCCCCTTCTCTCTCTCCCCCTTCTCTCTCTCCCCCTTCTCTCTCTCCCCCTTCTCTCTCTCCCCCTTCTCTCTCTCCCCCTTCTCTCTCTCCCCCTTCTCTCTCTCCCCCTTCTCTCTCTCCCCCTTCTCTCTCTCCCCCTTCTCTCTCTCCCCCTTCTCTCTCTCCCCCTTCTCTCTCTCCCCCTTCTCTCTCTCCCCCTTCTCTCTCTCCCCCTTCTCTCTCTCCCCCTTCTCTCTCTCTCCCCCTTCTCTCTCTCTCCCCCTTCTCTCTCTCTCCCCCTTCTCTCTCTCTCTCTCTCTCTCTCTCTGTCCCTTCTCTCTCTCTCTCTCTCTCTGTCCCTTCTCTCTCTCTCCCTCTCTGTCCCTTTTCCCTCTCTGTCCCTTTTCCCTCTCTGTCCCTTTTCCCTCTCTGTCCCTTTTCCCTCTCTGTCCCTTTTCCCTCTCTGTCCCTTTTCCCTCTCTGTCCCTTTTCCCTCTCTGTCCCTTTTCCCTCTCTGTCCCTTTTCCCTCTCTGTCCCTTTTCCCTCTCTGTCCCTTTTCCCTCTCTGTCCCTTTTCCCTCTCTGTCCCTTTTCCCTCTCTGTCCCTTTTCCCTCTCTGTCCCTTCTCTCTCTCTGTCCCTTCTCTCTCTCTGTCCCTTCTCTCTCTCCCTTCTCTCTCTCTCTCACTCCCTTCTCTCTCTCTCTCACTCCCTTCCCTCTCTCTCTCTGTCCCTCTCTCTCTCTCTCTCTCTGTCCCTTCTCTCTCTCTGTCACTCTGTCCCTTCTCTCTCTCTCTCTCTCTGTCCCTTCTCTCTCTCTCTGTCACTCTGTCCCTTCTCTCTCTCTGTCACTGTCCCTTCTCTCTCTCTGTCACTGTCCCTTCTCTCTCTCTGTCACTGTCCCTTCTCTCTCTCTCTCACTCTGTCAGTTCTCTCTCTCTGCTCTCATCCCTTCTCTCTTTCTGCTCTCACTCTGTCTCTTCTCTCTCTCTGCTCTTTCTCTCTCTCTCCATTCTTTCTGTCCCTTCTCTCTCTCTCTGTCCCTTCTCTCTCTGTCCCTTCTCTTTCTCTCTCTGTCCCTTCTCTTTCTCTCTCTGTCCCTTCTCTCTCTCTCTCTGTCCCTTCTCTCTCTCTCTCTGTCCCTTCTCTCTCTCTCTGTCCCTTCTCTCTCTCTCTGTCCCTTCTCTCTCTGTCCCTTCTCACTCTCTCTCTGTCCCTTCTCACTCTCTCTCTGTCCCTTCTCTCTCTCTCACTCTGTCCCTTCTCTCTCTCTCACTCTGTCCCTTCTCTCTCTCTCACTCTGTCCCTTCTCTCTCTCTGCTCTTATCCCTTCTCTCTCTCTGCTCTCTCTCCATTCTCTCTGTCCCTTCTCTCTCTCTCCCTCTCTGTCCCTTCTCTCTCTCTCCCTCTCTCTCCATTCTCTCTCTCTCCCTTCTCTCTCTCTCTTTCCCCCCTCTCCCTTCTCTCTCTCCCTTCTCTCTCTCCCTTCTCTCTCTCCCTTCTCTCTCTCCCTTCTCTCTCTCCCCCTTCTCTCTCTCCTCCTTCTCTCTCTCCCCCTTCTCTCTCTCTCCCCCTTCTCTCTCTCTCCCCCTTCTCTCTCTCTCCCCCTTCTCTCTCTCTCCCCCTTCTCTCTCTCTCCCCCTTCTCACTCTCTCTCTCCCTTCTCTCTCTCTCTCCCTTCTCTCTCTCTCTCGCTTCTCTCTCTCTCTCTCCCTTCTCTCTCTCTCTCCCTTCTCTCTCTCTCTCCCTTCTCTCTCTCTCTCTCTCTCTCGGTTCCTTCTCCCTCTCTCTCTGTTCCTTCTCTGTCTCTCTGTTCTTTCTCTCTCTGTTCCTTCTCTCTGTGTGTGTCTCTCCCTGTTCCTTCTCTCTCTCTCTTTGTTCCTTCTCTCTCTCTTTTACTTATCTCTCTCTCTCTCGTTCTCTCTCTCTCTTGTTCCCTCTCTCGCTATTCCTTCCCTCTCGTGCACGCTCTCTCTATCACTTGTCCTCTCTCTCTCGCTATTCCTTCCCTCTTGCGCCCTGTTTCTTCTCTCTCCCTCTCTGTTCCTTCTGTCTCTCTCCTTCTCGCTCTCTCTCTCGCTCCCGCTCTCGCTCCCTTCCCTCTCTCTCTTTGTCTGTTCCTTCTCTTTGTCTGTTCCTTCTCTCTGTCTGTTCCTTCTCTCTGTCTGTTCCTTCTCTCTGTCTGTTCCTTCTCTCTGTCTGTTCCTTCTCTCTGTCTGTTCCTTCTCTCTGTCTGTTCCTTCTCTCTGTCTGTTCCTTCTCTCTGTCTGTTCCTTCTCTCTGTCTGTTCCTTCTCTCTGTCTGTTCCTTCTCTCTGTCTGTTCCTTCTCTCTGTCTGTTCCTTCTCTCTGTCTGTTCCTTCTCTCTGTCTGTTCCTTCTCTCTGTCTGTTCCTTCTCTCTGTCTGTTCCTTCTCTCTGTCTGTTCCTTCTCTCTGTCTGTTCCTTCTCTCTGTCTCTTCCTTCTCTCTGTCTGTTCCTTCTCTCTGTCTGTTCCTTCTCTCTGTCTGTTCCTTCTCTCTGTCTGTTCCTTCTCTCTGTCTGTTCCTTCTCTCTGTCTGTTCCTTCTCTCTGTCTGTTCCTTCTCTCTGTCTCTTCCTTCTCTCTGTCTCTTCCTTCTCTCTGTCTCTTCCTTCTCTCTGTCTCTTCCTTCTCTCTGTCTCTTCCTTCTCTCTGTCTCTTCCTTCTCTCTGTCTCTTCCTTCTCTCTGTCTCTTCCTTCTCTCTGTCTCTTCCTTCTCTCTGTCTCTTCCTTCTCTCTGTCTCTTCCTTCTCTCTGTCTGTTCCTTCTCTCAGTCTGTTCCTTCTCTCAGTCTGTTCCTTCTCTCAGTCTGTTCCTTCTCTCTGTCTGTTCCTTCTCTCTGTCTGTTCCTTCTCTCTGTCTGTTCCTTCTCTCTGTCTGTTCCTTCTCTCTGTCTCTTCCTTCTCTCTGTCTCTTCCTTCTCTCTGTCTCTTCCTTCTCTCTGTCTCTTCCTTCTCTCTGTCTCTTCCTTCTCTCTGTCTCTTCCTTCTCTCTGTCTCTTCCTTCTCTCTGTCTCTTCCTTCTCTCTGTCTCTTCCTTCTCTCTGTCTGTTCCTTCTCTCTGTCTGTTCCTTCTCTCAGTCTGTTCCTTCTCTCTGTCTGTTCCTTCTCTCTGTCTGTTCCTTCTCTCTGTCTGTTCCTTCTCTCTGTCTGTTCCTTCTCTCTGTCTGTTCCTTCTCTCTGTCTGTTCCTTCTCTCTGTCTCTTCCTTCTCTCTGTCTCTTCCTTCTCTCTGTCTCTTCCTTCTCTCTGTCTCTTCCTTCTCTCTGTCTCTTCCTTCTCTCTGTCTCTTCCTTCTCTCTGTCTCTTCCTTCTCTCTGTCTCTTCCTTCTCTCTGTCTCTTCCTTCTCTCTGTCTCTTCCTTCTCTCTGTCTCTTCCTTCTCTCTGTCTCTTCCTTCTCTCTGTCTCTTCCTTCTCTCTGTCTCTTCCTTCTCTCTGTCTCTTCCTTCTCTCTGTCTCTTCCTTCTCTCTGTCTCTTCCTTCTCTCTGTCTCTTCCTTCTCTCTGTCTCTTCCTTCTCTCTGTCTCTTCCTTCTCTCTGTCTCTTCCTTCTCTCTGTCTCTTCCTTCTCTCTGTCTCTTCCTTCTCTCTGTCTCTTCCTTCTCTCTGTCTCTTCCTTCTCGCTCGCTCTCTGTCTCTTCCTTCTCGCTCGCTCTCTGTCTCTTCCTTCTCGCTCGCTCTCTGTCTCTTCCTTCTCGCTCGCTCTCTGTCTCTTCCTTCTCGCTCGCTCTCTGTCTCTTCCTTCTCGCTCGCTCTCTCTCTCTTCCTTCTCGCTCGCTCTCTCTCTCTTCCTTCTCGCTCGCTCTCTCTCTCTTCCTTCTCGCTCGCTCTCTCTCTCTTCCTTCTCGCTCGCTCTCTCTCTCTTCCTTCTCGCTCGCTCTCTCTCTCTTCCTTCTCGCTCGCTCTCTCTCTCTTCCTTCTCGCTCGCTCTCTCTCTCTTCCTTCTCGCTCGCTCTCTCTCTCTTCCTTCTCGCTCGCTCTCTCTCTCTTCCTTCTCGCTCGCTCTCTCTCTCTTCCTTCTCGCTCGCTCTCTCTCTCTTCCTTCTCGCTCGCTCTCTCTCTCTTCCTTCTCGCTCGCTCTCTCTCTCTTCCTTCTCGCTCGCTCTCTCTCTCTTCCTTCTCGCTCGCTCTCTCTCTCTCTCTCTGTTCCTTCTCGCTCGCTCTCTCTCTCTCTCTCTGTTCCTTCTCGCTCGCTCTCTCTCTCTCTCTGTTCCTTCTCGCTCGCTCTCTCTCTCTCTCTGTTCCTTCTCGCTCGCTCTCTCTCTCTCTCTGTTCCTTCTCGCTCGCTCTCTCTCTCTCTGTTCCTTCTCTCCCTCTCTCTCTCTTTCTCTCTCTACCTCCTACTCATACGAGACTACTTTGGTTGGTAGTCAAAGTCCTGGCCTTCTTGCGAGATACGTAGATTTAAAACTGTATTTGCCTCCACCCAGCCACCGCGTCCTGTTTTTCCTCCTTTTCCGCTCCAACTGTTTAAGCTTTATTGGTATCCTGCGCTATGGACCATGTCTTTTTGCCTCGGCTT
Source organism: Carcharodon carcharias (assembly GCF_017639515.1). Taxonomy (NCBI): domain Eukaryota; kingdom Metazoa; phylum Chordata; class Chondrichthyes; order Lamniformes; family Lamnidae; genus Carcharodon; species Carcharodon carcharias. Next base: position 62,203,793 of record NC_054488.1, read on the forward strand.
TTGAACAATATTTCCTCAGGGGCCGTAATATATAAAAGCTGTGTGGGGAGAGAAAAGAAATTGTATGAATGGGGATTAAAGTTTAAGAACAAAAGCTGCTTTCCAGTCTTGTTCAATATTCCCTAAGTCCAGTAAGGAGTGCTGCAATATAGCTCTGGAATGTTGAGATGGATTTGTGTCTGTAAGTCAGATGTATCAATATAGTAATACAGTGAATCTCTGATCCTGCTTTATCTTGAGAAATGTTCATCATCCTTTGTTCTTGTCTTTCACTTTACCCAAAATGGCTTTGAGTTTATCTTAATTATCACATGTCCCCAGAAAGGAACTTTTATATCCTTTAATCCAGAATTCCCGCAGTCTTGCCAATAGGTTTGTTCTAACTGGTTGTCTATCACTTACTAATCTCCGTGGCTTTGTTCAGGTAGTTTGGCAAAGCCGGCCATGTGCTTACAGCATGTGGATCCTGCTGTGTGAGAGTGTGTGTGAGAGTGTGTGTGTGTGAGTTTAAGAACTCTGTGCTTACAATGCACATGGGCACAGAGGGGTTTGGTGTTTTGCAATGCTTGCTTGTGAAACCCATTTCTGTTCTGTCCTTTGCATGTTCCTCATTGCATTATTTAACTGATGTTATTTGTGCAAGCCAACCTCGTAAATACCATGTTATTTTCATACATTTGTGTGCATGCATTATAGCAGCAGACCCAAAATAAGCCTGTTTCTCCCCTCTCACACTATTGTATTATGCAGGTGACACAGGAGAGTACAGCTTTAAGTGCATTACATGTAGTTAATGATAGAAATAGCTTTTGTGTTCAAGCTAATTGGCGTTTTTCTTCTCATGCTTCCTTTCTCTTGGGCTGCTGACCCAGGGGAGTTTTCTGGTGTGTATACTTTCACATACTGTATACTGTGCTTTCCATTGACATTTTCTGTCTGTGTAATTTTGTACTGTTTCTGCCATTTTTCTGTCACTGTGACTTGCTGCTTTTATTATAAAGTTGGGAATGTTTTTCACCTGTTGCTATAAAAAACGGTTTGGGGATTCCAAAGAATGGAGCATCTGAGTATTGGTGCTTGAATATGATGATCCAAAGGTTATGGGAGGCTCTGGAAGCAGTGCAATAGGGGAAACTCAGGCCCTTCCAGAAAATGAATAATTTGGATGGTGTGTCTTGGGGCTTGTCTTGTCTACAACAAATCACTGTTCTTATGTTATCATGAGGTCAGTATCTTGGAATTTCCTACCTCCCATAATTGAAGGAGCACAAGGTTAAGATCCACCAACTCCTTTTCAAAACATTTAGGTCTGGGCAATAAGTACATCTTCACCAGCTTAACACAAACTAAAGAAATGTAGTGATGGCCTAGTCAGGAACACAACTGCCCTCACTGTGGGAGTGGGTCTGGTGGATGTCCTTTTGGACTGGAAAATGGTGTGTGCTGTGAAATCATTGTAGTGACATTAAATGGAAAAAGAAGCCGAATCAACAGGGAATTGTGTGCTGTAATAGCATTTTCCCCCTCTCACCTCCATGTTCTGAATTGAATTTTGCTCAACTAGATAAGTGACTTCTTTCTGCCTGTCATTGTCTTATATGGAGTACATTGTGTTGTAGGCAAGAGTCCACAGCGATATCAATCTTAATTCAGCACAAAATTATGTTGCGCACTACATTTGGCAGTCTTGCGCCCACAGGAAGAGCATGTGTGAGGAATGGAAATTCCCAGTGTGCTGTTGGGACTCCTTTATTTGCTTGTTGGTGGCATATTAGAGATTTACTTTTCACCTAGCAGTACTGTTTAAGACCTGAGAGTGCGTAATGGGTGAAATGTACGATTGCTTCATTTTCCAGAGGTGACATAATTCATCTTAGTTACAAAAATAAAAAAGTACATGTTGCATGAAAACATTAAATTTGAAGTTTTTGGAGGGTTAAGTTGTAGAACAGTGGAATGCAGCTATAACTGGAACCTTCCATTTATGCCTGAATCTGTTTACTTGAATAGTGTGTGTTTACTAAAGCACATCTACAAGTTGAGGTTCTGGAAAAGGTTAATAGATTGGTCAGCACCCGAAAGAAACAAGCTAATGTTTCTGGTGAGACTCTTTGCAAGAACTGTACTCAGTCTGCTGTGCATCTCCACTGTGTTCGGTTTAATTTTCTTTTTCTTTTTATTGGAACCATAAATAGATTACTATGACAACTGATTTTTATGGTTGTAAAGCCATTTCTTCCTTTCATCTGTAATACTGCGAGTTATGTCCTTCAGGCACTGAGATATATATCCTCTGGTTTATATCCATATTAAGGACCTTATCAAATGTGGTGATCATTTATAAATGACCATTTATCATATTCCTTTTACAAGCTGTTCTGATTGTTGTGTGAAACTGGATTGGATGCACTGAGTGCGTTTATGTTACAGCCACGTGATTCCTAGCCAAGCTTTGCAACATTCGTGCTGGATTTTCCATGGTGCTTCATAACTTGCTTATGGTGGGCTTTGCTTTCATGCTGCATCTTATGAAAATTCTTCCTTTCTTTCTGCTTCACTTGGAATGCATGGGCCCTCAGATCATAGTATCTTTGGTAAGACTCCATCCACTCAGGGGCTTTCTTTCTTTAAAATAGCTGTCAGTATCCAGGTAAGAATTAATTGTATAAGGGAGTTGAGGTAACATGGAAAATGCGAGCAGAGGGTATTTTCTTATCCTCCTCCTTCCTGTCATTACAGTATGTTTTTCTTCTTAGAAGGAGACCTTTACTCTAAAATATCCAAATGTGGATTCAATTGTAACTTTGAGCCCAGTTTATGCTTCAATCCTGAGTAGGTGGAATTAGACACAAATACACTCAGTTTGTGACCACATTAACTCTGTACCATTTTCCCTGTGTTTGTAGGGGGAGGAGGGGGGAATGGCATTGCTGTTGTAACCATTGCATCAATTGTGGATTGGCAGAATGTTTGTAGTTACTTTCTCTTATTCCTCCCCAACTCCCATGCCATTCAGTAAGGCCTCATTCCTTTTTTTTATCAAGTTTGTTAATTATTTCCCCCCTTCAAGCATGCTGTCGTTGCACAAAACCCCTTCTACTTAGTTGTTGCCAGGTTTCTGCCTCTCTCTCCAAAGTTGTAACCTTCGAATGTGAAATTAATTCTGTTTTAGGTGAGTTTCGTGTGCATATCTGAGTATGGTGGTGGTGCAGTGTCTATAGTACTAGACCAGCAATCTGGGGATCATGAGTTGAAGCCTCACCGTGACAAGTTGTGAAATTGGATTCAATAAATCTGATCATTTGTGGCTGTGAAAGCCACAATATTCTTGTGGGAAGGTGACCTTCCAGCCCTGCCTGGTCCAGTCCATGCCTAACAAGTCCCCACTGCCTGTTAACTTGTAATGCCCACTGAAGTGGCCAAGCAAGCCACTCAGTTGTACAAAACTTTAGGGATGGGCAATGGATGTAGCCTTGCCTGTGTCACCAAAGGTAGATGAAAGAAACCTCCTGGAACCATTTTGTGATTGGCCAGTAACAAGTGCTTGTAATGTTTCCCTACCATTTAACCTGAAATTCAGGTTGATTACAGCTCACCCAAATGCTATTCAGCTTCTGTGTCATAGGTAAACCATCCCTGCTCATCTTTCTCAACCTGCATGTAGCCTTTGACATGGATAACCACACCGCCTTTCTCTAATGCCTCTCCACTGTCTTCCAGCTAGGATAATGCATGTTTCAGGTTCCATTCTTATCTATCTAATCATATCCAGAGAAACACCTACAATGTCTTCCCTTCTCACTGCTGCACTGTTCCTCTCTTCTCCCTTAGGATGCATCATTGGTTCCCTCCATTTTCACACCTACATGCTGCCCCTCGGCGACATCGTCCAAAAATAGTGTTTCAACTTCCACATGTACACTGATGGCTCCTAACTCCACCTCACCACCACATCTCTCGACCCCTCCACTGTCTATAAATTGTCCAACTGCTTGTCCAATGTTCAGTACTGGATGAGCAGAAATTTACTGCAATTAAATATTGGGAAGACTCCTGACATTGGCTCCATACCCGCTAGCTGCAGCCTTTATCCCTTTCCCTGGCAGCTATTTGAGGCTGAACCAGACTGTTTGCAACCTTGGTGTCCTATTTGACCCCAAAATGAACTTCCAATCACATATCTGTGCCACCACTAAGATTGCCTGCTTCTACCTCTGTAACACCACCTGAATCTGCTCCTTCCCTCAGCTCACCTGCTGAACCACACATCCATGCTTTTGTTACCTCTAGACTTGACTACCCCAACACATCTGGCCAGCCTTTTACGTTCTACCCTCTAAATTTGAGGTCATCCTAACTCTGCTGCCATTGTTATAAGCTGCATAAAGCCACCTTTGCCTATCACCCCGTACTCAATAATCTACACTGGCTTCAGGTTAAGTAATGCCTCGCTTTTAAAATTCTCATCCTTGTTTATAAATCCCGCTATGAACTCTCTTTTGTCTTATCTCTGTAATCACCTCCAATCCACAATCCTCCAAAATATCTGCAACCATCTAACTCGCCTCTTGAGCATCCACAATTTTAATCGTTATGCCATTGCCAGCCATGCCTTTAGCTGCATGTGCTCTAAACTCTGAAATTCCCTCCCTGCTCTCTACTTCTCTCCCCTCTTTTAAGACCTTTCTTAAAATCTACCTCTTTGACCGAACTTTTGGTCATTGCCCTAGTTTGTCTTCATTTGGCTTGGTGCCTAGTTTTGCTTTATAATCCTGTGAAGCGCCTTGGAATGTTTTATTACGTTAAAGGCACTTCTTAAATTCAATTTGTTGTACTATAGTCAGGTTAGAGACTTCCCATTGGACACTGGCTAATGAATCTGCAATCTAGGGTGGTGGGCATGCTGTTGGATGACAATCTTCTTTATAAGATCACAAGAAATAGGAGCAGGACTAGGGAATTTGCCTTTCAAGCCTGCTCCCCCATTTAGTAAGATCATGGGTGATTGATTATGGCTTTACCTCCGTTTTCTTGCCTGTTACCCATAGCTGTCAACTCCTTTACCAGCCAAATATTGAATATCTTCAGTGACTCAGCCTCCACTGCTTTCTGAGGAAGAGACTTTCAAAGTCTAACAACCCTCTGAGAAAAGAAATTCCCTCTCGCCTTCCGTGGGATCCCCCTTTTTAAAAAGGGACAAAAGACCTTGTACTGTGGGTAACACTAATAGGAACTATAATGCAGTTAAAAACAAAAAACTGGAAATCCAAAACAAAAACAGAATTACCTGGAAAAACTCAGCAGGTCTGGCAGCATCGGCGGAGAAGAACAAAGTTGACGTTTCGAGTCCTCATGACCATGTTGAAGGTTCATGAGGACACGAAACGTCAACTTTGTTCTTCTCCGCTGATGCTGCCAGACCTGCTGAGTTTTTCCAGGTAATTCTGTTTTTGTTTATAATGCAGTTAAAACTTGTTCACAAGTCAAGTTGCACTTACTCGAGTTCTTGGTCCTCTGGCTTCCTGTGAATAAAAGCTGGTGATGGTGATGGTAAAATGTAATCTAGTTATTAGCAATGGGAAAGTATAAGGTTTGTGTCTGCCACTGAGTTCTGATCTTGACAGTGACCAGGGCAGGAGCTGAGGTGATGATGAAAGGTCCCCATTGTTAAGTGCTCAGTTCTCTGCTTCAGTAGGACAGACTTGTGCTTGTGACCATGCCCAGCCACAGAAACATGGTCAATGTACGGTGCAGTGCAGTTTTAAGTTGCAGCAAACCTCATATTGATCTCAAAATTAAAATGCTGTATCTTGGGAATCTCTTCTGTATTGAAACTCCTTCCTCATGGAAGGGAGGGTTGTAGTTTGCAGAGGAGAATTTTTAAAAAGAAGGAACTATTCAGGAAGTGGAAAGTGAAACCTCTCTGTATTGGCTGGTGGGTTTATAATTTAGATGATTTGAGCCTAATGTGAAACCACCACCTGTTCCAAGGCTGGTCTTTTCCAGCCGCACCATGAGGCAATTGCGCCAACAAAGACTTGTGAACTGACCACATCTCATCAACTCAGGGTGGACTACATTTAACTAATTCTTCTCCTTCCATCTGTTGCTTCTTTGTCTTGTCCCTTGCTTCACGTGCTACCTGCTATAACTTCCATTACAGATTTTGCTAATCTCCCATTGTTCACTCATTCTAATATGGACAACCCATCTGTAACAGTAGCCTTGGCCTTTTTGACTGGTATGGTTGAATCTTGGTCTTTAGGCGATATTGCTTTTTGAATTCTATATATTTTTTTCTTGAACAGCTAGCTTTTATTGTATGTAAATAATCGGGCTTTTTATGATATTAGTAGCAACATTCAATATTGAGATGGTGCTCTCCTGATGAACTTGATAAGACAGTAATTTATGATAGGCTGTGCTGATGCTGGCTTTGCAGCCTGGAGATTATAACTTTCTACGTTTAATTTATTACCAGGTATGGGTCGTGAAGTTGAAAATCTTATTCAGGAAAACACACAGCTGCTGGAGACCAAGTAAGTCTCGGTTGAATGTTACTGAATCCTGTTTCAGGTGAACTTGTCTATTGCAGCTGTCTCCTGGAAAGTAATTGTTCAGATTTTAGAAGTGGTCTGCATTGCATTGTTCTGTACAGGTGTTTATGACTTAAAGAGAATTTATATTTTTGTGGTATTTGTCAATTTTTCAATTCTTCGAATTTTCTAAGAACACAGATGTCTGTGTCCACGAGTTGTATGTGTGCAAAAGATTGAAGCACACTTAAAAATAAGAGTAGCGCTGTCCTGACAGTTCAATCAATTTATTCTATGAATAGCTGAAACATGCAGATCAGGAAATATTGGGATCCATCCCTGGTGTGTGCTGGGTTAGCTAACGTCTGCTACTTTGCTATTAAAGATACAACAATTGGTCTCTGCACCCACCATCAAAAGTTCAGACATTAATAATGGCAGTTTTGGCGAGGTAACGACGGACAATTGATATATACATGTCTGTATCCCAATAACAAGTTCAAGAAGGAGCTCGGGTAAAGGATGGGAAAAAACAAGATCAAGAATCAAGTCTTTGGCAAAAGTAACCAAGAGCTTAAGTTCACGAGTAATTTAAGATTGTTGCCTTTCTCAGCTGCTCCAAAGAAACAGCTTTTTAATTATCAAAAAAAACTAAACAGATACCAGTATCTAAAGATTATTATCCTAACCTGGCAGCCAATTGTTAGTCATTTCTCATTACATTCAGAATTGGTCCAGGCAAATGAATCATGAGTCCTACCAGGTAAGTTGGTACACGTCCATGGGAATGCCCTCGATAACATGTACCTGTGAACTAGATCCCCTTTCTGTTGCAGTAGACATGCAGGTGCATTGGATACATACAATAGAATCTATTAAATTGGGAAGTCAGCAGTGAGATTGAGAAGTTTCTTTGCTGTACTCCTTTACCAATGTTGGAAGATGTTTCATGACAGCAGAGTTCTGCTTAGGCCCTGTTGGTCCCAACAAAGAGAGGAATAGTAGCTCATATGAGTATTGAATTGTAGTTCATGTCTATCCTCTCAGTTTGCCAAAGAAAGAGTTGTGTGTGTGTGTGTTTGTTGTGATGCTTTGAACTATAACCAATTCTATGAAAAGGAAAAAGAAAATATTATGAACAGTGGTTTACAAACAACCATAATATTAATTTATGTTGGACAACACATAAAGGATTCTCGAGATACTGTGCTAACAGTGCAGCAAATTCATTAACTGTTGGGAACCCCTCACAGTCCCCAGTTTGAAAGATTATTACATAAAGAATCTCATAGTGTGTTTAACAATGTAAGCGTATTTCCTGAATCCTGGGAGCACCGTAAATATAGATTAATTTTAGCAGCTTTGGGAAGGGATCTGTTTTAATAAAACTCTCTGTATCTGTACAGGGATTTTATTAAACTATTTATAGCATGCAAAGACCTGAAATGAATCGGAATCCAGTCAGAAATTAAACTGATTCCACCAAATAGAATCGGAGCTTGAGGAACTCCACGATAATAAAAACAAAAGCAATGCTTGGTGGACCACTTTTTTTGCTTCTGGGCTTTAACCATTTTCTTTCTTGGTGTGAGGCATGGAAATCTAGGAGGGTGGGAGAAAATGATAATTCAAGCTGGCTATTGAAAGATGCCTGATGGTTTTGGCAATCTCCTCTTCCTGATATGTTTCCTTTCTTGTGAGTGTCCGTGACATTTGGATCTTTCCAAGTGGGGAATTGTGACACTGTCTCCGCTGAATTCTGGTTCCTTTTAATGTACAATAGGCTTCAGATTTCTCTTCTCTGGGGATGGGGAAGGCATAATGCTTTCTCACTCCCAGCCACTAATATTCAAGGGTCAACACTTATGGTTCTTCCTCTTTATCCTTAATATTAATAACTCTATACTTATTCATGTTACTGTTACTTGTTCCTCCTTCTGTTTAGAAACGCCCTGAATGTGGTGAAGAATGACCTGATAGCACAGGTCGATGAGCTGACTTGTGAAAAGGATGTGCTGCAGGGAGAACTGGAGTCAGTCAGACAAGCCAAGATGAAGCTGGAGGAGAAGAATAGAGACTTGGAGGAAGAGCTGAGGAAGTGAGAATTGAATTATTATTTCCACCACCCTCATTACTTTCGTACAGAAGAATACAGCTATGCTGATGTTTGTGACTTTTTGTGACATTACTTCAGAAATTACTGGCAGAGTACAAATTGTTATTACTGGACCGTGTACTATGCATTTTCCCAGACATTTTAACAAACTCAGAAAATTTCCATGAGAATTTGCTTTATTATTTGTCTGATGCATTTATATTTTGCAATGTGCTAGAGGAACCAGTGAACTAATGACCTTCTGATCTGTTTAATTATAATCGCAATATTTTCTTTCAGAGTACGGTTAGAGGCTGAAGAAGCGAGAAGCAGAGCTAAGGAGGATTCTGACGAGGTACAGAGTGTTATCTCTCTCTTCACCACTCCTAAAATTTTGTGTATTTTCCATTTTTCAAGTTCCCTTCCCCCGATCTACAAACTAGTTTCGAGCCAACAGGCAAGCAACCAGCTGCCATTTCTTGATTGACACTTCTCATCAAACTGAGGCTTGGCCCAGGTCATCTTGTCCCGAAATAGCCTTTTCCCAATTTTTCCCATTCCCTCTTTCTGTTGAGAGTTGCACTGAACAAAATTCTTTCCACATTAGTTCCATAATAGTTATACTTTGCATGTACCCTAGAAAGGGTAGTGTACTTGGGAGGTTCACCTGCAACATTGGGAGCTGGAACAGTGAATTTGGAATCCTCCTTGACAAATGGGGAAATTTGTATTCTGTGCCATTCTTCAGGGTAGAAATATTTGTGCCTGAGAAAACAGCACTGAACTGCCGAAAAGCAATTTGCCATGTCTTACACTTTTTTTTTTGTCTTTTTTTAAAAAAAAAAGAGTGATGTTCCTACTGCTCAGAGAAAGCGCTTTACTCGTGTGGAGATGGCCCGTGTTCTCATGGAGCGTAATCAGTATAAGGAGCGGCTGATGGAGCTGCAGGAAGCTGTGCGATGGACAGAGATGATCCGGTATGAGCTCTCCAACTGGAAAAGTTATCTCCAATTTTCTTTTTGTTTCTTCCTAACCTGTTTCGGCCAGAATTTAAAAACTGTTTGTTTATGTATCTTCTGTGCTTAGTGCCTCAAGAGAAAACCCATCCATACAGGAGAAAAAAAAATCTACCATCTGGCAGTTGTAAGTACCCATCCTGAATTCTAACTGTATTAGTCACATAACTGGTGTTTGCATGAATTGTCAAATCTGAACAAGAGAGAAAAGAAATGCAAACAGGAGAGGTTAAATCTATAATAATCCAGAATGTGAAATGGACAGACTCTCCCAACTTGTGTTCTGTAGACATTGTTTCCTGTTGTGTGCAAGTTTGCCTGCTGAAGCTTGCTTATGTGCACTCTGTTCAGTTGGAGCACGTTTACATGGATGGGCAAATGCCACTGGTGACATTTGTTCCCATGCCACATTTTCTAACTTGAAGTGGGAATTATGTAATGCACACAAGATCAGAACTCTGCTATGTAATCTTGCACAGCAGACTTGGTCTACTTTCTTTTCCCAAGACAAAACGCTTCAGCATAAATTTCCTTCATTTCACTTAAAAGGGGGCTCCATGTTTCCTGCATATATCACAATATAAGCTGACTTCACTTTAAAATCTGCTAATTATTAGGGCTAAATTTGATTTTTACGTGAGCAAGTGTAGCATTAAAGAAGTAACTGTTTTCACATATTGGCCTATATCAGATTCCTAATGCACCATTACAGTCACTCAGCAGGGTTAGACCTTGACTCATTTCTGAACTTACTGTGGTACATGACCTGGCTAGGGTAAGAGTGACCTTATCAGAGCAATACCTACCCTCCATGATGACCAAGATTTAGCTGTGTTTTTAATGCTTTGAGTTTGGCTAGATCAGCACACCAGAGTCACTAGCCAATTAAGGCCAATTATCAGAAGTTTACTGGAATTTTCCAATTTGTGTGGCATCAGAAAGAGGCCAGCTGCCTGGCAAGAGCTCCCTGCACTCCAGACCAAGCTTTGAGGCTCCCCCCCACCTACCTACCTAGTTAAATTTAAAAGTTGCTGACTGAGTGCCTCAAGATGAAAGCACCTTCTCTCTCTTATCTGGATGCTGCTCCTCCCGAGCCTCAACTGGCCTTCCAGGTACAAGAGACTGCCTGCTTTCCTTAATTGAAAGGTAAGCATGCCCACTGGCCCAAATTGGCCAGTTCAGGAAAAATCACTACCGGGTGACTGTTCCCTACACAGGGCAGGGTCAGGACCCCCATCTGACCCCAATGGGGTCCCAACCCAAAATCCAATATCCTACGCTTTGTCCCTAATGTTTAAATGCAGGGTTAACTGATATTTGTGCAACCATGGCTGCATCGAACTGTGACTTGCCTATTGGTCCTCAGTACAATTTTCCAGTCCTTGTGTCCGTCCATAAACCACCAGGGTCAAGTTAACAAGTAATTTGTTGCAACATTTGCTCCTTACTATTCCCCATTCCCCTGAATGATGTCCAATAACCAATGAACCATGTGGGGAAAATTGATTTTGTTCCCAGCTAACCAGATATTGTTCCAGTGGATGAAATGATTTGTGACACCACAAAAATTGCCACAGGCAACAGACACATTTGGTGGTTGAAATGGTGCTTCCATAGACACCCATGATCTCTCTGCTCCCATCTTAAAATGTCTAATATCCTGCTCAATGATTGGAAGACATTTTTGCCACCTTATCAAGTGTTTGGATCTTCAACTGACATTTCTGCTTTGCTATTTTAATGCAATTACACTGTCAGTGTGCATGAGTTTCAGTGCCATTTTAATGCAATCACTGTGTCAGAAAAAAAGTGTAATTTACTATTGAATTATTAATGACTTATTTTCATTTTTTTCATGTTCCCTGTTGGTATTCACCTGCAGACTGTGGGTATTTTTTGCTACAATTGTTGCTTTGGTTTCTTCTTTGACCCTAACTGTAACCTGCATTCAGTAGCTGTGTGTTTGATATGCTAGGGTTGTGCCAGACCACCTCTAACCCATGGGCAGCTGAGGCTGGTTTTTGTCTGGAGTGTGCTGGCTTGTTTATGGTAATAGTGCAGACTTTTTTAAAAAAAAAAGAGGTTGTATTCTGTTTTTCAAACTCATTCAGCTAATTTTTCAAAAGCATGTTTTTTTTCCAATGTGAATGTGTGTGGAAGAACCAGGTGTGCATAGGGGTAGCATTCAGAGGCTGTGCTGTCAATCACTGGAACATTGGGCCGTATTTTATATTTACCATAGAAAAGCTTAGTTCTTTCATACAGCAGCAATTAAGGAAAATTTTGCAATGGATCCTCCAATGTATAGATCTTCTATGCTAATTTGTTAAACTCAGGTAGCAGAATGGAGCAATAAACATCAGCAATAATGTCCACAGTGACTCTTCAAGTTTAACAGCTTCATCTGTTGCAGTTGTCTTTTAATCTAAAGGTTAGGCACAATTAAATGTCTGGTCTGTTGAAATCCCACCACAGCAGTGTGAGAATTCAATGAAACTTGGAAATAAAATGATTGTATCAATAAAAGTGACCATGAAGCTGTGAGATTGTAGTTTTAAAAAAAAAAGCCTAACAGATTCACTAATATAGAGAAGGAAACCTGTCACCCTGATCTTGGCCTTTGGGTGACTCCAGTCCTGCACTATCCCAATTGACTCTTAACTGACCTTGGAAGAGGCTTATAAACCACTCAGTCATATCAAACCAGTAGTGGTTTACGAAAGCAGCCACCATCACCTTATCGGGCAGCTTAAAATGGACAATAAATACTGGCCTTGCCAGCTATATCCCAATATTGAGCATTAATTTTAAATAAACTCATTCACCTCTCCAGTGGGATAAGTTTTCAATGTATTTGGGCAGCCGAGGGTGTCTGAGATGAAAGAACCAATGTTTTACTGGTTTGCAAGTCAGCTATCCCTGGCAGTTTCAGCTGGAGGCTGCCTCCCAAGCAGCATTAAATGGAATTGCAGCCACATTACTAAGCTGTTCCTGTGCACCGCCTAGTGGTCAGCTCAACAGGATCGATGGGGATCCCTGGCCTCAGGGGAAAAACCTCGACTCAATGAAACCCAGCTCAAAAAACTTGAGTGCCTTCCTTAATTCTTTGTGTTCCTTTGAGGGTAGAAAAAATACTTAAATATTAGAGTAGGTGTTTGTTAACCCAACTTAACTACGCTTTCTCTGCATACTGAGACATATTGTCAGACTTGCTGGTGAACTTTTGTCCCAGACTTTCTGATTCTTCCCTCAGCAGCCGGTGAATTTTCCTCCATTCACATTAATGGGTGGAGAATGAGCCCATCAGCGAGGAACCCAGCCACTTTGCTTTTGCAGCTTCACAAATGGTGCCAGGGATGTTCCCCAGGATGGGCAGGCATGCTTAAAGCAATAGGTTGCACGCTGAAGGTTGAGAGATGATCTGATTGGGCCTTTATATTGATAAAGGGATTCAATAGGGTAAGTAGGAAGAAACAATTTCCTCTGATGGGGAATCCAGAACAAATGGGTGTAATCTGAAAATTAAAGCTAGGCTGCTCAGGAGTAATATCCAGCTACACTTTTCCACTAGTATTGAAAGATGCAGAGCTAAGGCAGGTAAATGGAGCTAAGATACAAATCAACCCTGATCTCATTGAATGATGGAACAAATTCAAGGGGTTCAAGGGCCTACTCTTGTTCCTATGTTCACAATAACTAGAGGCCTTTCCCAAAAGTTGTGGATGCTGTGGGGTGGGAGGTGATGTCAACTGAAATTTTCACCAGAATAAATAGTTTGTTGTGCAAGAGATATGAATCAGCGGTGGATAATTGAAGTCGAGGTACTAATCAGCCATGATTCATTTGAATGCTCGCACAGGCTACTCCTGCTCCTCTTGAGCTCCTGTTCAAAATAATGGCAGTAGTTCCACAATTTCCACTTGTTCATTTTGAGGGTGCTGAATTACTTCACAGAACTTTTCCAATGGTTCAGCTGCTTTAAGCTATACAGAGCTGCCACATACACTGTCACTGGGTCAAAATTCTGGAACTCCCTTCCGAACAGCACTGTGGGTGTTCTACAACGCATGGGGCAGAATTTTGCCGTAGGCAAGCAGGGGGCGGGGCCTGCGCGCCGACATGTAAAATGACGCGGGATGACGTTGGCGGAACCCCCGACGTCATCCCACCCCATTTAAATTTTCAGGAAGGCAGGGGCTCAGCAAAATCAGCTGCAGGCCTACTGACCTGTCAGTGGCCAATTGAGGCCATTGACAGGATCATTTAAACAATTAAAGGACCTGCCTGTCCAACCTTAAGGTTGGCGGGCAGGCCAGGAGCCCCGGCAGCAACTAGATAAAACGTGAAACTTCATTCAGCGGCGGGATGAGGTTTCATGCAGGGTTTTAAAAAGTTCAATAAAATTTTACTGTAATTTATGAACATGTCCCATCTCATGTGCCATTGTCACATGAGGGGCACATGTTAAGGATTTTTATTTTCTATTTTTAATATTTTTAAAAGTATCAGTGATCTCCCTGAGGCAGCACTTTGCCTCAGGGAGATGTGCATTCCTTTGTGTGCATGTGCAAAAGAGCGCTCTCTCGCTTTTGGGGAATCCCACCCTCCCCTCCCCCCCCCCTCCGCCCGCACAGGAAACACATAGTGCTTCCGGCCAGATGTCACGCTGGGCGGGTCTTAATTGGTCCACCCCTGTAAAATGGCGGTGGGGCCCGCTTCTCTGGTGGGGATCAGCTCCCCGCCAGCTGGAGATTGGGTTGAGCCTACCCAACAGGCAGAAAATTCTGCCCATGGACTGCAGCAGTTCAAGAAGTCAGCACACTACCACCTTCTCAAGGGCAATTAAGAATGGGCAATAAATGCTGGCCTAGCCAGCAATTCCCACATCCCACAAGCAAATAAAAAGAAAGACAAGATTCCAAATAATATCCCTGGCCCAAGCTGTGTTAGCTGAAGGCAGCAGAGTTGGTGTGATTGACCTTGGTGTTCTAGAGATAGGGAGGGGAAGATCCAACTGATCGCCTCCAATTTAGCCTTCTAGCATCTCCTGGAAAATGTGTCTGTGTGAAGAAGTTGAATGAGGCTGCATCACCATTCTTCTCTCCCCTGCTGCCTAATAGCTTGCTGGCAGTCATTTACACATAGAGTTTGGACAATTGGATGAGGTACCAGATGCATCCAATACCTATGGAAGCGTATCCAGTGTTAACAATGGATGCATATTCCAGCACGGAGACACTACAGTTCAAGCTGGGGACAGAGGGGTGGAAGAATATTTTGCACCTTTGATTGTTGGCATTGAAGTTGAAATTATGCATTTCCAAGCGAAAACTTCTTGCCCCTTAAATACCTGAATCTAAAATTCAGATTTGGCTGTTTTTTTTTGTTCATTCACAGAATGTGACATCACTGGCAATGCCAGTATTTATTGCCCATCCCCAGCCACTGCCTTAAACCACTGCAGTCCATATAATGTAGGTGCACTCATAGTGCTGTTGGGGAGGGAATTCCAGGATTATGACCCAGTGACAATGAAGGAACTGCGATATAGTTCCAAGTTAGGAGGATGTGTGGCTTGGAGGGGAGCTTGCAGCTGCTGCTCTTCAGGCTGATTGACAGGTGCTTTTGAAGGAACCTTGGCAAGTTGCTTCAGCGCAGCACAAAATGAAAGCAGTATTTGGGGCCTTGGACGGTGAGGAGGGAGGAATAAAGGGGCAGGTGTTACGCCTTCTGCGATTGCATGGCAAGGTGCCATGGGAAGGGGATGAGGAATTGGGGGTGATGGAGGAGTGGACCGGGGTGCCACGGAGGGAACGGTCCCTATGGAATACTGACTGGGAGGGTGAGGGGAAGATGTATTTTGTGGCGGCATCATGCTGGAATGTGGAGACTGGTGGGGTGAAAAGTAGGGACAAAGGGGACCCTATCATGGTTCTGGGAGAGAGGGGAAGGGGTGGCATCAGAGGTGCAGGAGATAGATTGGACTGTCTCCTCTATTTTTATCCAATTTTTTAAAATTTATTTTTCTTTCCCTTTTCCCCCACTCCCCACCTCTGCCACACACATACAGGGCCATCTGTCAATTGTTTTTGTTTTGCTTTCACAGAGCGCCGATTCTTCTTCTGCTATTAATACATTCTGCTATCTTACATTTATGCCACTATCAGCACCTCCTTTAGTCTTTAACACCACCATTTGCACTCCCTTTGTCCTGTGTCCATGACATCTTTGCCAAATTTTCTCCTTAGCTCCCACCTTCTGTTTTGCTCCACCTGCTCCACCCCGCTTAAACAGTATAAAATCCATCACATTTCTACTTCTCTTTAGCTCTGAAGAAGTCATACAGACTCAAAACATTAACTCTGTTTCTCTCTGCCAGACCTGCTGAGTTTCTCCAGCATTTTCTGTTTTTATTTCAGATTTCCAGCATCCACAGTATTTTGCTTTTATCTTTCTTTTGTTCTGATAAAAGGCTTGTTTCCCTTAGCTGAGGGGTCAATTACCAGGGGGCATAGATTTGAGTTGATTGGTAGAAGGATTAGAGGGGACATGAGGAAAAGCTTTTTCACCCAGAGGGTGGTGGGTGTCTGGAATTCGCTGCCTAAGTTGGTGGTTGAGGCTGAAACACTCAACTCATTTAAACAGTACTTGGGTCTGCATCTGAAGTGCTGTAACCTGCAAGGCTATGGACCAGGTGCTGAAAAGTAGGATTAAAATGAGCAGCTAGTTTCTTTTTTCTCTTTTTGGCCAGTGCAGACACGATGGACTGAATGGTCTCTTTCTGCACCGTAACTTTTCTGTGGTTCTATCTTAGTACAAAATGATACTTTAGGGTGGATGGGGAAGGAGGGAGGAAGGGCCTGTGTATATGCAGTTTGAAAATATAAAATTAGGCCAAATGAATCCACAGAATATTGGTTCTCTCTGCATGTGAATGAAAAAATGCATACAACCAAAGCAGACTGGATTCATACGTCCTTGAAGACAGTATGTATGCACTTTTTGTAAGTGATCTTGTCAGCATGTATTGAATTTCCAAAATATTTTTGTCTGTTTCTCCCTTGTTTTGATTTTTTTTTTCCTTAATTCATCCTCCAGTTTTAGCCGTTTGTTCAGTCCATCTAGTAATACAACCAAGAAACCCATCCCACCAGTCAACGTGAAGTACAATGCACCAACCTCGCACATCACTCCTGGAGTAGTTAAGAAGAGAAGTGGCACATTATCTCAATTGCCTAGTGACAAGTCAAAAGCTTTTGATTTCCTTAATGAAGAGTAAGTGTTACCCTATTTGTAAGATATATTGTTTTGCACACCATTTCCTCCCTTTCTCTCCTGAATGTATTGACACATGCTCTGATAGGCCAGATTCTCGTGCTCATGGAAGCCTAAGTGGTCATTTTCTGAATGTGAGCATCAATTCGACTAGAGACTGCATTGTAGGTGCATCTGAGCTTGCCATTACTTGATGTCTCTGGACGTGCACTTTCCAGTAAAGGTCACTGGGCAGCGATTTGGATCCCTAGATGATAACTATTTCTTCCCCTCACCTATTTGCTAGTATGGGGTCATTTGTAGCAGCCCAGTGAGATCAGCAAATTTAATGCAGTTCAGGGATCAAACCTATGAACTTTCTTTATGTATTGCTCCTTTGTACATCATCTTTTTAATTCTAAGAAATTGTAATTCTAGTGAAGGGCCCAAAACCATTGTGCAGAACACCACCAATGTTGCAGAGGAATAGAAAAGATTATGTAAATTAGGAAGGAGAGATTAGGTGATTAAATGCCTGCAGATTCTAGAAGAAATTAGATTGAGGGAGATGAGATTCTTCTGGATTTAAGGAAAACAAGAAGGCAGTGGTGAGAGTGGAATCACTTATTAATTAAGCAGGTTTTTCCTGTAATCTGTTCAGCAGTGTAGGATCTGGAAGAGTCTGTCCAGATATGAAAACAGAGTTCAAGTCATGAATAGATGAGCTTTATAGAAAGTTTTGAGGTGTTGAGGGAAAATGAAAAAAAGTGAAATCAAGCTTTTTGGAGTCTGTTATAGCAACAGGAGAGTTCCATTTGAAGTTAGGGGAGATGATGTAGACAAGAATATTGATTGGCCCCACTCTTCTCCTTCATTCACTTAGGAAGTGCTTGCAGTTAATTAAATCTACAAGAAGCATGAAGGCGCTGCTTTTGAACAATTAAAAGAATAGATTTACATTACTCTATTGCAGGGTATAGATATCATTAACGTTAGCGATTCACTGATATGAGTAGAGGCTAAGAATATTTTGTGATCTGAAGGAAGTTTGATGCCGTGCAGAATCAGCAAAGAAGTTGGTGCTGCTTGCTGGTTTGGGAAACTTATTGATATGAAGAAGGAACAGGGTGAGAGAGAGGAATGAGCTCTAAGAAACTTCCAAGAGTATTGGAAAAAAGACCTGAGCATAAATCAATAGCACACGAATGGTTTTGGCAACCTTGACGTGGCTTTCCTGGGAAGCTGTATGATGGTTGTCTGGTGTCTGACCTTTTTAGAATTTGATATCCAAGATAATGTGAGAGGATTTTCCAAAGTATTCAAAGAATTAAGAGTTCTTGGGGTGGAAAACATCAATTACAAGATCATCAGTGGAATGGGCATGCTGAAAACTGGACAGCTGGCCATGGATTAAGGGAGAACTTTCAAAGTTGAGAATTAAACCTTGCAGCTTCTGTAGTTAGGAAGACCAAACAAGAGGCAGGGCCAGAGGAATCTGGAGTGGGGCTATTGCAAACCTGATATAAAATGACCAAATGTGGAGGCACATATGTTGAGGGTGATGGGGGGGTACCATCAGGACCAGAAATACAGGGACCAGATGTTGAATGTACTGCCACAGAGCTATCAATGTCTCTTTTCTTTTCAATTTACAACTTGCCTTTTTGCACAGAGTGGCATCCTTGAGTTTGTACCATAGTCTCCCACACACAATAAGTTGTCCCTCTGTCAGAGTTGTTGAGCGGATGCTAAATGCTTCTATGTGGAGGGGGGATTGGGAATTCTTAAGCTCAAACCTTACTTTTCTCCCACTGAGTTGTTTGCCCAGTAGCCTCGGAAGTGGTTATCTACCTATCTGTTTCACCAGAAAAAAAAGGAGGGGAGTTCTAGGTACTGTTTAAAGGATTTTAAACTATTAGCTTATTCTTGCACAAAACTGACATGGTGAAGCAGCAGTTGTATTGTGTAACTTTATCATTTGTTAGTGGCAGTGAGAATACTTCAGTCACACGAAGGGAACAGAAGAGGGAGCAGTATCGTCAGGTCAAGGCTCATGTACAGAAAGATGATGGCCGAATTCAGGCCTACGGTTGGAGTCTGCCTCCAAAATTCAAACAGGTAACGCTTCAGTCTTTTTTTTTCTGAAGTTATGTTCCCCACTATTAACACCTTCAATTTCTGAAAAGTTATCGTTTACTGTTGCTATTGTTGTGCTATTTGCATTCTATGCCATATATATGTAGTGCCTGGGGCTTGAAATCAGAAAAAAATCTGCCAGCCATGAAAACTGTGGTTGTTTGCAGGATGTTTGAATCTATAAACTTCTTGTTTGGGTACCAAATGCATGAGCCACTTGTTGACATCAAAATGTTTAAATTAGACCAGGCTGTTCTAACTTTATGAAGTGTTGTGTGATTGTGACCAGTGAACTGTTTCCAGACATGCAGGAAATTTTATCATTCACATGAACTCAGCTGGATTGCTCGCTCCTTTAAATACAATGAACAAATGGAAACTTATGCATAATTTGGATTCAACTAGTCTAAGCTTTAAATATCCCTGCGTATGGTACTCATGTCAAGGCAGCAGACTGCCCATCATGTTCTTACAAAGATGGTGGTTGGGAATAAATTCATGAAGCAGATCAGGTTGTTTTCTGCTTCCCTGTTAACTGATTTCAAAAATTCATCGCAGCGTTAAGTACCTTCTGTGCCAACTCAGACTGTTCAAGAGCCATGCATTGAGAGACTCTAACGTCAGGATTTCGGCAACCATCTACAGTGTCCCAGAACATAAATCCTCTAACTCTGGTCAGTTACAAATCCTACCAGTCCTCCATCTCTTCCCACCATTCGACCACAAATCCTCGTTGCTTACCTGTGACTGTTTTCCGTCACTTTCCCTCACTTCTCTCTTCCTGCAGTATCCACTACTGTCACAAATACTTTGGGATGTTTGTTGCATTAAATAGAGTATGTTAATACAAATTGTTACATTAAAGGAAATTTTAATTAAGTGAAGACAAATATAACATTCAATTTGAATTGTTCAGTGAGTATGCTCTGAGTATACACTGAATAACTGTTGTATGTTTTGTATTCTTTTTATCCGGTTTTGCAGAGTTTGGAGATTTTTAATAGTGTGTATAATTTTCTACTTTGATTTGCTTACTTTGATATCTTGTTCCAAGCACTTTGTTCTTTGCCTTCTGCTGGATTCTGTCTCGTAGAGTAGAACTCTGCTTTGTATTTGGGGTTTGTAATGGATATGAGGAGAAAGTCTGCTTTATGTTGGGTTGCACTGTTGCAGGCAAAGACCCAAACCTTGAGACCAATGTGAAAGGAGAGAGATGCTTAAGTATTGCACATAGTCCAACAGATATCTTACTAATGACATTACATATTAAGCGATTAAACACGTCAGCCAAAGTAATGAGAGGTTCAGTGAAGGATGGCTAGAGGGGTGTACTTACAGATGTAACATCACATCCGTTATTGCTGCAGCATTAAGTTTGCTCACAGTATTCCCAACAAAATTATCAAGTAAACTTATGTAAGCCCATTTTAAATGCATTTGCATTTAATCTGATGTTGCCCTACGTACATGGTAAAGCATAGATGAAAATTGGATTTGTGTATGTTGTTTTTATTTATTCATGGGATGTTGGCGTTGTTGGCTAGGCTACGTTTATTGCCCATCCCTAATTGCCCTTGAGAAGTTGGTGATGAGCTGCCTTCTTGAACCGCTGCTGTCCATGTGGTGTAGGTACACCCACAGTGTTGTTAGGGAGGGAGTTCCAGGATTCAAGTCGGGATGGTAAGTGGCTTGGAGGGGAACTTCCAGGTGGTGGTGTTCCAATGTGTTTGCTGCCCTTATCCCTCTAGATAGTAGAGGTCGTGGGTTTGGAAGGTGTTGTCTAAGGAGCCATGGTGAGTTCCTGCAGTGTATCTTATAAGTGGTACATACTGTTGGCATTGTCTGTCGGTGGTGGCGGAGAGAGCGAATGTTTGTGGATGGTGTTACACAGGCTGAAATGGTGTGTAGTGCATTTGAGTGCAACATGTATCTATCCGTGAGAAACCAGGGTGTTCTGTTTCCTTTCCACAAAATGTGTTCCTGAGCCTTATGTTCAGAAGACCAAGCAAGCTTTGTAGCTTGAGTTGGATAATTCAATAAAATTTCAGGACATTGGAACATGCAATCTCCTCAGTTCCTTGTGGTAAAATACTGATCAACTCTATTAGTAGGAATAAAGTAACAGTTTCTATAGTAATTTAGAAAAGTAAAGAGTTAACAAAATGAGCATAAATTCTATAAAAAGTAAGCCTGGAGAATTAATAATGGAAAATAAGGAGATGGCAGGTGAATTGAACAGGTATTTTGCATCAGTGTTTGCGATAAAGGACACAAGTAACATCTCAGAAATAGCTGTAAATCAGGAAATGAAAGGGAGGGAGGAACTCTGGAAAATTACAATCACCAGGGAAGTGATACTGAGAAAATTGTTGGAGCTGCGAGCTGACAAGTCTCCAGATCCTGATGGACTTCTTGCTAGGGTCTTAAAACTCTCTCACTAGCCACTTCTTTTAATTTTCCAAAATTCCCTCGATTTGGGGAAGGTTCCATGATATTGGAAAAAAGTGAATTTTAAAATTTATTAATTTATTCAAAAAGGGAGGGAGACAGAAAGCAAGAAACTACAGGCCAGTTAGCTTAACACCTGTATAAGGAAAATGTTAGAAGCTATTATGAAAGATGTTACAGCAGGGCACTTGGAAAAGTTCAGGGTAATCAGGCAAAGTCAGCATGGTTTTGTGAGAGAGAAATCATATTTAACCAATTTATTGGAGTTCTTTGAAGAAGCTGTGGATAAAGGGGAACCGGTGGATGTACTGTCTTTAGATTTCCAGAAGGCATTTGATAAGGTGTCACAGCAAAGGTTATTAAAAAAAATAAAAGTCCATGGTGTAGGGGGTAACATATTGGCATGAATTGGCTAGCTAACAGGAAACAGTGAGTAGGCATAAATAGGTCTCTTTGGTTAGCAATATTTAACGAGTAGTATGCCACAGGGATCAGTGTTGGGGCCCAAACTTTTTACAATTTTTATAAATGACTTGGATGAAGAGACCAAAAGTATGGTTGCTAGATTTGTTGATGACACAAAGATAGGTAAGATAGTGAAATGCGAAGAGGACAAAAGGAAGCTACAAAGGGACATAAGCTAAGTGAGTAGGCAAAGTCTTGGCAAATGAAGGATAATGTGGAAAAGTGTGAAATTGTCCATTTTGGCAGGAAAAATAAGAAAGAAGCATATTAATCTAAATGGTGAGAGATTGCAGAGCTTGGAGATGCAGAGGGATCTAGGTGTCCTGGTGCATGAATCGCAAAAGGCCATTATGCAGGTCCAGCAAGTAATTAGGAAAGCGAATAGAATGTTACCATTTAATGTGAGGAGAATTGAATACAAAAGTAGGGAGGTTATGCATCAATTGTATAGGGTACTGGTGAGACCACATCTGGAGTACAGTATATAGTATTGGTCTCCTTATTCAAGGAAAGATGTAAATGCATTGGAAGCAATTCAGAGAAGGTTTACCAGACTAATACGAGGAATGGGCAGGTAGCATCTGTGGAGAAGGAAGCAAAGCTAATGTTTCGAATCTGTTTCTTCTTCAGAGTTAAAGAGAAGTAGAAATATGATGGATTTTATACTGTTTAAGAGGGAGTGGAGCAGGTGGAATGAGATAGAAGGTCAGGGATAGGTGACAGCTAAAGAGAGCTGGACAAAGATGTCATGGACATAAGACAAAGTGAGTGTTAATGGCAGTGGTAAAGAGTAAAGAAGGTGCTGATAGTGGCATAAAGGTAAGTTAGCAGAAGGTGTCAATAGCAGAACAAGGGTCAGCACACTGTGAAAGCAACACATAAAAACAAGTGACAGGAGGCCCTGTGGGGTGAGGGGGGGCGGTGGTGGGGGGGGTGGTTGGGGAAAAAGGATAAAAAAAACAAATAAATAAAACAATAAAACATTTTTTAAAAATAAATTAATAAGAATTGGATTAAAATTGGGGTCAAGAGGGAGGAGAGAGTTAATGATCTGAAGTTGTTGAACTCAGTATTCAGTCCGGAAGGCTGTAAAGTGCCTAGTCGGAAGATGAGGTGCTGTTCCTCCAGTTTGCATTGAGTTTCACTGGAACATTGCAGCAGGCCAAGGACAGACATGTGGCCATGAGAGCAGGATGGTGTATTGAAATGGCAAGCGACAGGAAGGTCTGGGTCATGCTTGTGGACTGAGTGAAGAGGACTGGGTGACTGCTTTGTGAAACACCTTCTCAGGGATGTGGGGGTGTAGAGCACTGCTTGGATTGGCAGTGGGATTGCAGAGAGAGGTATGTTGCGATTTGCCTTTTTTGGTACAGATCCACTGTCATTTTCCAACTCTACGCCCACTGACACGCACGCCCACTGACACGCACGCCCACTGACACGCACGCCCACTGACACGCACGCCCACTGACACGCACGCCCACTGACACGCACGCCCACCGACACGCACGCCCACCGACACGCACGCCCACCGACACGCACGCCCACCGACACGCACGCCCACCGACACGCACGCCCACCGACACGCACGCCCACCGACACGCACGCCCACCGACACGCACGCCCACAGACACACACGCACACAGACACACACCTCCTCCAAACTTGGTATCTGCCATCTCTTTCCAGGACATTCATGTAGCTTGTTGGTCTCCCCTTAGGTGACGAATGGTGGTCCGAGTGACAGCAAGATGAAGAACCTGCCTGTGCCAGTGTATCTGCAGCCTTTGGATGACAAAGATACTTACATGAAGGTGAGCAAATATTTGACCAATAAAGTCTGCACTTTCAATGTAAAGATTATTTACTGAACACAAAAACTTCCTAGCTGGAGAACTTTGACTTTTAGATTTCCTCATTGCACCCTCCCAAAGTGTTGACAGTTCAGACCCAAAAGCTGGTAAAGACTCGCTCAGCTGGGTGTAATTGGTAGCTGCATTCACACTCAGCTTGAGCCTGGTGCTCCTTCTAACCTGTCATTTTTAAAATGAAACATCTCACAGGTGCTGCTTTATGTGCTGGAGGTTAAAAGCACACAATCGCACGTGAAACAATCTGTACCTCGTTACGTTAAACTCTCGAGCTGTTGTGAAACCCATTGATCAGGGGAAACACTTCCTACAGCTTCTATAAACCTAAAATGTTGAGCTTGGCTGCCTGAAGTAACTGTTGTAAGAACATTGAAAATAACTGCAACAAGTCTCCATTTCTTTAAACAATTAATTGGAGGTCTAACAAGTAATATGAAGATGGCTTCTAAGGAGACCAGTTTGCTAATATTTCCATCTAATATCAAACCAGAAATCATTAGTTTTTCTGACTTTTGACAATTCCTGCTGTGTGTAAGATGTAGCTACCCACATAAACATAAAGTATTACTGTAACATTCTGGATCCTTGAATTGCAACAACAACCTATATTTATATAGCACCTTTCATGTAATAAAACCTCCCAAGGTGTTTTACGGAGACATGGTAAAACAAAACATGACAGTGAGCCATATTAGGAAATGACCCAAAGCTTGGCCAAAGAAGTAGATTTTAAGGAGCCTCTTAGAGGAGAACAAGACAGAGTTAGTGAGGGAATTTCAGAGCTTGGGGCCCAGGCAGCTGATGGCACAGTCAGCAATGGTTGAGCGATTTAATATTGAGCATGCTCATAAAGCCACAATTAGGGAAGTGCAGTTATCTTGGAGAGTTATGGGACTGGAGGAGATTACAGAGATAAGGAGGGGCGAGGCCGTGTAAGTATTTGAAAGCAAAAATGTGAAATTTATTTTTGATTGCTTGTGAGGTAATGCGGGGTAGGATCAGCATATATGTGCTGACTGAGGCCATGTTTTTGGATGATGTCACCAAGGGGAAAATGTTGATGGGAAATATGAGAGGACCAAGGATAGATCCTTGGGGAACACCAGAGACAATGGTACGCGAGAGTGAAGAGAAGCCATTTTAGGTAATTCCTTGACTGTGATTAGATAGGTAAGAACAGAACCAGGCAGGTGCAGTCCCAGCCAGCTGGTTACATGGAGACATGTTGGAGGAAGCTGGTGTGGTCAACTGTGTCAAAGATTGCAGATGGATCAGAAAAGACAAGGAGGAGTAGTTTACATTTGTCACAGTCACATAGGATGCCATTTGTGACTTTGATAAGTGCTGTATTGGCACTGTGAAGCCTTATTGGGGGGACTCGAACATGGAGTTCTGGGAAAGATGGACACAGATTTGGGAGTTGACACATTCAAGGAGTTTGGAGTGGAAAGGACATTTGGAGATGGAGAGGTAGTTTGCAAAGAAGCAGGATTCAGGGGTTGGTTTTTTGAGGAGAGGGGTGATAGTGGACTATTTGAAGGAGAGGAGGGCAGTACCTGAGGAGAAAGAACTGTTAATGTCATCAGCTAATATGGGAGCCAAGAAGAAAAACTGGGTGATCTGTAGTTTAGTGGGAATAGGGTTGAGGGAGCAGGATTTGGGTCTCGCACAAGATGAGCTTAGAGAGGGCATGAAGGGAGATAGAAGAGAAACTATGAGAAAATGCAAATTCAGGCCTAGGGCAAGGGGTAGCATTGGAGGAAATTTGGCTCATGGGCTAGTGTAAGGGAGTGAAGTGGCAGAGGCAGCTGATTGTATAGTCTCAAACTTAGTGAAAAAGAAATCCATGAGCTCCTTGCATGTTGTTGGAGGCGAGGATGGACGAACCAGGACAGCTGAATTAAAGAAGATGACTTCGTAGAGAAAGGAAGCCAGGGGTTCTCTTTTCAATCCAGTATGATCCTGGAATAGTGAGCAGTTTTCACAGACGAGAGAGGTTCCAATAGTGCTTTGTCCAACCAGAATTACATAGTATTTACAACACAGAAACAGACCATTCAGCCCAACAAGTCCGTGCTGGTGTTTATTCTCCACACGTGATTGGTTTGCGGCTGGCAGTCATGCCAAAGTTTAATCTACAGGCTTTTGAAACCTGAACTTTGTATTACTTAAAACCATTACTTCTTGGCTATCGATCTCCTTTCAACCTTAGGTGGTGCCCTGCATTCTGGGGCTCGGCCCTTTGGAGTTCTCAATAAAAAGTCATCCTCCCTATTAAGTAACCTTGACTCATGGTCTCGTCTTGTTTGTGTTTTGCAGTTATGGTGTGCAGTGGGCGTTAACTTGTCTGGTGGAAAAACCCGTGATGGTGGTTCCATCTTTGGTGCTAGTGTGTTTTACAATGACATGTCCGGCTCTGAACCAGAAAGTAATAAGCAGCGGAGAGGATCTCAGAGCAGTTTGGACCGGCTGGAGCTAGAGCTTAAAGTACGTATTTAATCATTTTAAAAATTACGCTTGAAAGTTTTAGCATTTTCAAGTTCTTTACAGCTTGAATTATTTTAAATGTACGTATTTTAAATTGCCTTGACTCGAGATTTCATGAGGGGTCTGGACAGAGTAGATAGGGCAAAGCTGGTGGAAGGACCAAGAACAAGAAAGCACAGATTCAAGATAGTTGGCAAAAGAAGCAATGATGACATGAGGGCAAACTTTTTCATGCAGCGAGTGGTTAGGATCTGGAATGCAGTGCTTGAGAGTGTGGTGGAGGCAGATTCAATTGAAGCATTCAAGGGGGAATTGGATTGTTATCGGAAAATGAAGTATGTGCAGGGCTACAAGGGAAAGGTGGGGGAGTGGCACTAGGCAACTTGCTCCTACAGAGAGCCACCACAGACACGATGGGCTGAATGGCATCCTTCTACGCTATAACAATTCTGTGATTCTGACCCTGTGAGATTTTGAAAGATTAAAGACAACTGTGTGTAGAACAGTTCATTTCTTTCCATTACCCAACTCAGGACGAGTGGACAAGAAGGGAAGTATGATTTCATTCTTCATCCATTCACTAGCCTCTTTTACTGATCTTTGACAACAGAGTATTGTGTCCTGGGTGCTGCATTTCAGGAAAGATGTGAAGGCATCTTCAGAGAGAGTGCAGAAAAGATTCATGAGAATGGTCCCAGGGCTTGAAGAACTTCAGTTACGAAGGTAGGTTGGAGAAGTTGGGACTGTTTTCCTTGGAGAAGAGAAGGTTGCAAGGAGATTTGTTAGAAGTGTCCAAAATCATAAGGGGCCTGGATGGATAAGGAAAAAACGTTCCCATTGGTGGAAGGATCGAATACAAGAGATCACAGATTTAAGGTAATTGGCTAAAGAAGCGATGGCAACTTGAAAAGCTTTTTCGCACAGCGAGTGATTAGGGTCTGGAATGCATTGCCTGCTGAAGGTATTCAAGAGGGAATTGACTTGTTATCTGAAAAGGAAGAATGTGCAGGGCTATGGGGAGAAGATAGGCAAATGGCAGGAGGTAAATTGCTCTTAAGGAGAGTCGGCATAGACACGGCAGGCTAAAACAATTCTGTGAATCTGTATTGCAAACAAATGGAGCAAGAGATGAGTTTGTATTTCATTTAGTTCATTGCAGAATGTCCTGGATGGAGGTCACATGGTTCCTAAATGGAACAGAGCATGAGTTACCCTGGTATACCAATTTGTCCATGCCCAACAGTCCAAGTACACTGTGTGTTGATATCAGCAGATGCCTTGACTAGGTACAGTGGTTGTCTAGCTTTTGTCTTGTGCCTCCCAGACTCCTGAAGATGCTGACTCTTCCTGGAATACAATGTCTCATTACCTAGACTGTCATGTAGAACCTGTAGCCCTATGTAATTGTTGGCCATACAGGGCATCATGGCTGAGCTTCACCTTGTCGTTGCCTGGCATCCATATGTATGCTGAGCAGCAACAATCATTGGATAATGACCAGAACAGGAACTTCTGCTGAATTTCTTGTTTTTTGTTCCTCCTACCCTTAGAAGCCAAGAGACATAGTTACCAATTGCAACATCCCAAGAGCTGTGGATGAACTGATTTTGCACAGACTGGGAACTGAAATGCCTACTTCTGGGCCATGGTAGCTTATTGTTTACATGCAGCTATTGGGAAGGGGGAAGGTTGCATATGGCACTTGGATTTATTTTATTTTTCTTTCCTTTTTGAGAGGGCGGATGGACTTGCTCCCGGACCTCTGCTATTGGTTATCTGAAACCATCTTACTGCTGGGAAGTGGCTCTTTGCAAGGCGGTACTGCTTGCCCAGAGGCGAGAGTTGGTAGGGGTGAGGAGAATGCAAGTAGGCAAGAGTGGAGGTGACATTGTGTGCCTGGGGAAGGAGGAGGCAGCACTACATGCCCCAGCACTACTTGCTGTCTTGAAATCTTTTTCCTTTTCCCTGTCTCTGGATGGAAAACTACTTGCATATGCTTGTACATCTTGTTGCCAACATTCCTCAGACTAGAATCTCACCTTGACAGAACCACAGACACAACCCAAGATTCTTTTTCTGGTCAACATGATTACTGTTGCTTTAAGTGATTACCTGATTCAGACCCAATGGTTTGGGCCTAACAGATTCTCATTGTAACATTTACAAAATAAAATGCAATATTTCGCTGCTTTACATTTATTGCTTGAAATATGGCAGGTTGTGAGCTGGAATAAGTTTGCTTATTAAAATCATGCAGGAACAGGAGAAGGAGCTGAGGCATCAGGAGGAGCTGTCCAGCCTAGTTTGGATTTGTACAAGCACACATTCTACTGGCAAGGTGGTGGTGATAGATGCCAACCAGCCTGCTAAGATCTTGGACAGTTTCTTTGTCTGCAACTCACACATCCTTTGCCTTGCCAGTGTACCAGGTGAGTTCATTTTGCACGTGCCAAGAATTGTGTTGGTTGACTTTTTAAACAGACATAACTTGTAGGTGACTCTAAGATTTGTATTTTTTTGGCTTGCTTAAAACATTTGCAGGATTCTATATTGATTCAGGAGCTGTGATTTTAAATGTTAAGCTCATAATTGAAGGCTTATTAGACTAAAGTTTGTAATTATACTCTCCCCTCAAGCTCTTGTTGTCTCCTTTTGCCCCTCTCTCTTTTCCCCTCTCACTTGGAGGCTTATCTTGGTAAAATGTTTATTGAGTTATAGGAAGGGAGGGGTGTTCTCTGAAGCTCAGCTGTTCCTATTAGTTGCCAGGAATAAGAATACTTCTCACCTAAAGAAAAGTTGCATGGATCATGGTAAGATGGGACTTTACAGTTTGTCCTTTTCCTTGTCTGGAAATGCCCTATGAAATGTTGTTGTCTGTTTGCTTTATAAAAATGTAAATTTGTAATGGTTAGGACCAAACTGTATTACTCCTATCCACTCTTGGTGTAGAGTTAGTCACAGTGTCACATGAGTAACTTGTTCCTTGGCAGCCAATTTGACACAAAAGAGTTCCACAAACATCAGTGAGATAAATGACTAGATAATCTGTTTAATCGAAGTTTGTTAAAAGATAAATATTGACCCAGGACACCGGGGAGAACTCCCCGCTGTTCTCCGTGGTAGATACTGGAATGGGAACTGAAATGCCTGCTTCTGGGTCTTATTGTTTACAGGCAGCTATTGGGAAGGGGGAAGGTTGCATATGGTACTTGGATTTATTTTAGTTTTCTTCCCTTTTTGAGAGGGCGAGTGGACTTGCTCCCGGACCTCTGCTGTTGGTTATCTGAAACCGTCTGCTGTTGGGAAGTGGCTCTTTGCAAGGTGGTACTGCTTGCCCAGAGGCAGAGGTTGGTAAGGGTGGGGAGAATGCAAGTAGGCAAGGGTGGGGTGACGTTGTATGCCTGGGGAAGGAGGATGCAGCACTGTATGCCCTAGGGTGACTTTCTCTCTTGAAATCATTTTTTCCTTTCCTCTGTGTCTGGATGGAAAACTACTTGCCAATGCTTGTATATCTTGTTGCCAACATTCCTCGAACCAGAATCTCACCTTGTCAGAACCACAGGCACCACCCAACATTCTTTTTCTGGTTAACAGAGGGTGGATAGGTCCCTAGTTTAACACCTCATCCAAAAGATGGCACCTCTGACAGTGCAGTTCTCCCTCAGTCCTGTACTGGGAGTGTTGACCTGGACGATGTGCTCAAGCCTCTAGGTGGGACTTGAACCCAGGACCATTTGAGGCTAAGATGAGGATGCTACAGACTGAACCACGTCCTGACAGAAATTGTAGAAGTTCTGTGGAAACACATGTAGCTGCGTGAGATGTAAGCTTTTAAGCATGATATTGAACGGCATGATCAGTTTGAAGATTACTTGTAATAAATCGCCCCATCAATACCTTATAGGTGCTCGAGAGACAGACTATCCTGCTGGGGAAGAGATTCCAATGGATGCTGAGGGAAGCCAGGCAGAATGTGCCTCTTTAGCAGGGAGTGTCGCCAGTAACAGTTCAGCCGGAAGTGACAATCTGTTGGGGGGGATTACGGTTGTTGGTTGCACCACAGAAGGTGGTGCTGTCCCTCCAAGCACACGCACTCCTGTCAGTTCCTCACCCATCCTTGAAGGAGAGCCAGGTATGCAGTTAAATAGATTTATGTGATGACCAAAATTTTCCATCCTGTAATGATATCATTTTACGTTTTGAGGATTAACGGTGGTTTACATTTCAGTGGTTTACATTTATACCATTGTACTGACCTGAGGCGAGAATGTTCTCAATTGAGCCACGGCTGACAGATACTGTAGAAATTCTGTGGGAAAACGTTGCTGTGTGAGCTGTATGTGTTTTAACCAATGATAAAAATCAGCATGATCACACTGGTGGTGCTTCAGTCCCTTGGAAGTTGGTGAGGATGTGAAGGATGGAAAATACATGATTATTAAGATCAGATCTATTATAAACCCTGGGAATATAAAGTAAACACGGTCTTTAGCTGGAGCTTTTCCTTGCCACAGGCCACCATCATTGTAATGCTAATAATCAGGCTGCTGCTGTGAAACTACAAATCTGCACACTGTTTGAATCTTAAATTCCTTTTAAATTGGAGCCTAGTGTGAGTATTCATGCAGTGTTTCTAATCTGGAGAGTTAACTGTAAGTAAGTACTGAAATGTGAAACATAAAACAATGCGCCTGTCTCTGAAAGCAGTTTAAATGGTTTGATTGGATGTTTTTAAATCTTTGTGCATTCAGAGCAGTGACCTACTGCCAGTATGTTGGGCAGACGGTTCAGAAACAAGAGACAACTGAGTCCATCTGCTCTCTGGCCTGTTAAAAGGATCGCTGCCATAATAGCTGTACCTTGTTGCAGGGGAAATTGGTGCTGTAAGTGTCAGCCCTGATGGAAGTTTGCTTGCAGCAGAAGAGGCCACAGAAGCAACAGAATCCAATCTAAACCTTCCACTATCAGATGATGATTCAACTGATGTCAGTCAATCTGGAGCATACACAGAACATGTTTTTACAGACCCTCTGGGAGTGCAGAGCTCTTCAGACAGTACACAGACATTTAACAGACGGTATGTAGAGTCAGTACATGGAATTCTAATTGAGACTGTAACACATATTAAATTTTTTTGACCTTTATTGCCAAATGCACAGAACATAACGTTGTCCTCTATTAAATACATTTCCCTTTCCTAACCTAACTTCAAACATATTGACAAGTAATGTGTTACTTGTGGGAAATCTATGGGTGATGTGCTTTGAGTTCCAGTGGCCTCCATTGCATATGTAACTGCTTTGGAAAATTCTCTTTCAGTAGCTGCGCAACAGTAGCTTATTGGCCTGGAGGACTTGTCCGTCAATTTTTGATGGTCGAGACCCAGGCTGTTTGTGCACCAATGGAGTGGAGAGTGCACTTTGCACTAGAAATATACCACTGATCTTTCTTTTCTCTTGAAGCCTCACTCCTCCCTTTCCAAAAGTTTCACTCTTGTTATAGCTTGAAAACAAATAATGGTTTTTGCACAACAAATGCACTCAATCGAACCGTCGTAACCTCATGTGTCAGGGTTTAGGGGTTTCCGTGATCTGTTCATACCGGGGTTTATGCTCCACATGAGTCTCCTTCCATCGTAGTTCATCAGGTTATCCAATTGGAGAGCATATTTGGTCAGGGATTTATTTCAGTTGAATTTATCATCCACATCTTGGTTATTTTTCATTGCATACTGTATTGTTTTAGACTGATGCCTGTTGGTGCGGTGTATTGGAGCTCCAGTGATGGGATGCAGCTCTGATCTGTATTTCCTCACGCAAGAGACTCTTGGACTTGGTTTAGGCAGTGGAACTGAGGGCCAATCTTGCTTTCACTAAGAACAAGCAGCAACTAAAGAAGTGTCAGTTTTACTCTGCTATATTGTATATTCCTATCAGGGGGTGAGTGTTACAAGAGAATCCTCAATTCTGAGCCTAGTTGCCAGCTTTTGCTTCTATTCTGCAGGGAATCTGACCTGTATAAAGATGGTGTATCTGCACTTCCACTGGATCAAGACCTGATGCGTGAGGAAGCAGAGAAAATGAGTAGTGTTTTGCCAACTATGTGGCTTGGGGCACAGAGCGGTTGGTGAGTTATGGTCATAAGATGACTGTTAGTGCATATGTAGCATTATATTTTCACTTTACGGCAAGGGAGACCGCGGGATCGATCATTTTCTATCATGACCTCAGTTTGAATCCAGTCCAGACTGATGGGAGGAAAACCAGTTGTAAAGGTCCCATGTGAAAATAGGTTCAGCCTAACAAAGCAGTTCTGTGGGTGAGAGCCTAGAGCACAAAACCATGTTTTATTGTGCACAAATTGGCAATTTCTCTCTAGCCAGTTGCCGAAAATACTTGTGCATTCGTAGGTATTTACCTGAGGTTGATAAAGTGATGTGGTTGGCACAGAGAAGAGGAAGCTTGACTCCGGAGCTTCCTGTCCTGCTCCTGAACCTAAGTTTTTTTCTGGCAATTCTAGATCTTAAAATTGGAATGGTCATGACCACTGATGCAGGTGTACCTTGCCTTTATTCTGTCATTCATCCAAAAATTATGTATAAAATTGGAAAGAGAAAAGCTCTCACCAGCATTTCAGACTTGGGTGCAGTAAAGAGAGAGTGTGGAATATGAGTGTTATTCATTCTTCTGCGGTGATGGGCTGAAAATGCAGCAGGAGTGTTGATGAAAGCATTTCATATTAGGTCTGGATCTGAATATGCTGGATCTAACCCTTCCAACAGGTATTTCCATTTGTGAGGTTCGAAACTCTACTCCCCACTACCATGGAAGGGGCAAGGTTGGGCACCCCAGGCTGAGTGTCCTCATGTCCCTGGCCTGTCATGCCTCAGACAGACCACTGGCAGTCAGTGGATGAAAGTGGGTTTCACTTAGGGGAAGTTTAGTGCTGTGTAACAACAGGACTCTTAAAGAAGGAGCATAGGTTGTTGCTTTCTGGGCAAGGGGATGGAAAAACCCCATCACAGTTTGTGATTTCTTGGTACCCAAAATGTGCTCCCATTGATGTTGCCACTCACCCCAGCTTTTTACATTAAAGGAACAACCCCCACTGACCCTCCCTGCAAATCTTTTCCAAATGAACATTGCAGGTACCTGTGTTTCCTGTGCATAGAGAGTACTTTGCATTGCATCTAGATTGTGGTGTGCTTGAGAAGTTACCTGTTCCTCAGTGGTGGTTTTTGCTTTGAGCACAAAAAATAAGCTTAAGCAAGAAATACACAGATCAGATCCATTGTGGTTTGATGAATTAATATTAAACAGGGGTATTTGTTTTTTTAAGTTTTCTAGAAATGGTAAAGTAGCAGAATTGCAATCATACAGTTAATGTTGGCAGTGGCAACCCCTCTAAGACCCTGGCCTCCCCTTTTGATGCCATTGGTATAGGAAATCAGCTGCTGCATCATTGCTGTCATCTTCTAAAACACTGGTACTGTGCTTCTTAAATTGTGTTTGTTATTTTGACACTATTATTTCTAGAATCTGTTCTGCATTAGCCTTTTTACTGTGTCTGAGAGATGTTTAGAATCAGCTACAGGTAGATGCGAAAGCAATATAACTATTCAAAATACAGTTAATGTACCAGAGGGCGGGGTTTGGTAGACTGAATTGTTTTTTTCTCATCTCTAACTTGTCTTATGCTTTTATTTTTTTTAAGTGTGAATTGTGAAGAGACAGTGAGATTTTTATTGTTTTCTTGCAGTTTGTATGTCCATTCCTCAGTTGCTCAGTGGAAGAAATGTCTGCACTCCATTAAACTGAAGGACTCTATTCTTAGTATCGTGTAAGTTGTAAACATTTTTGACATATTAATTTAACTGTATTAACTAGTTATCGGACATGCTGGTTAATACTTTAACAAAAGCAACTATCTCTCAATCACTTACTGTTCACTTATATCTGCATTTTCAAAATCCCAGCTATCTAGTCTTTGGCCTTTGGGCCTCTGTTCACATTTCTGCAGCTACTGATTTAATCAACTACACCTTCAGCTCCATTTTTAATGTCCTAGTCCCCAATAAAACCATTATTCTCTCTCACCTTGGCCATTTTCCCTGGTGTTGCCCCCACGCCTATACTCCCTTAAATCCAAGTAAGGGAGACTTGAAAGGATATGTGGAAAGCTGGTTTAGCCATTCACCACCAGACCTGACTGGACCACTAAAAACATTATCAGGTCCTTCTCGCATCTGCTAAATCTGCTCAATATTCCAGGATCATCCTGGAATGCAAAGATAGCCCTAGGCTTCTTATCTCTACTACAAGCCATTTTTTTAAACCACTCTCCCCTGTCCCCTCCACCCTTACCTCCAACAACAAGCGCAAGGAGCATATGGACTTCATCACTAAGATTGAGATAATCCAGTCAGCAGCTTCAGCCATGCTCCTGCCTTCCATTAGCCCACCTGGCCAAACTTCCTTTAAAATATCCGTCTACTTTAGTCCTAAACTTGTATCTTTCTTTAGTTTCTCTCCTATCACCCCTCTTCATCTCTCTGAGCTCAACTTGTCCGTGAGACCCGTCTCCTGTTCCCTCGATCTTATTCCTACTAAACTGCTGATCGCCCAACTTCCCCTCCTAGCCCCCATGTTAGCTGATATTGTTAACAGTTCTCTCTCTTATGCTGTTGTCCCCCTCTCCTTCAAATCTGCCATCATTATCCCTTTCCTCAAAAAATCAACATTTGACTTCACCATCCTTGCAAACTACCATCTCATCTCCATCCTCCCTTTCAAAAACAAAATAATACAGATGCCGGAAATCTGAAATAAAAACAAGAAAAACATTGGAAATGCTCAGCAGGCCGGGCAGCATCTGTAGAGAGAAACAGAGGTAACGTTTCAGGTCAATAACCTTTCATCATTTGGAGATGAAAAGGAGTCTGGAATAAAAACAATGTCCTTGAACATGTCATCACCACCCTAATCTGTCCCCACCTTGCCTGGAACTCCATATTTGAATCCTCCCCCAATAAGGTTTCTGCCCTGCAACAGTATCAAAATGGCTCCTATCAATGTCAGAAATGACATCCTGTGTGACTGTGACTATCCCCTCTTGTCTTTCTTGATCTGTCTGCAGCCTTTGACACATTTGATCCCACCGCCCTAGTCCAACCCCTCTCCAGTATTGTCCAGCTGGGTGGGACTGCTCTCACCTCGTTCCATTTTTTATTATCTAATTGTAGCCAGAAAATCACTTGCAAATGGCTTCTCTTCCAGCTCCCTCAATGTTACCTCTGGTATCCCCTAAGGATCTATCCTTGGCCCCATCCTATTTCTTATCTTCACGCTGCCCCTCTGCGACATCATCTAAAGGCACATTGTTAGTTTTCATATATACGCTGATGACACCAGCCCTGTTTAATTTGTTTATCAAATAGCTTCTACAAGTAACCACACCAAGTTGACGCCATTTTTTTAATGGGTTCTGTTTCTGAAAATAATGGAGAAGTAAATACACAAAAGGAAACCAGTGATCATGATTTGATGCTACCCAGCTCCCATTGAATTTCCCACTGGGCGTTGGGTCAGCATCCTTCCACTTACATACACAATGCCCCATGCCATCAATAGACAACATCCTGGACTAAGTGAGGCTATATCATACAGGATATTAGCTGTATTGAATTGTATGCAGGTAATGGGCATTAACTAAGGATTCACTTGTGTCCTTATAAAAAGAAACAGAAATAAACTGTGGTGGTTGGGAGAGGAGGTGCATGTTTGCAATGTGTAACTCTGTAAACAAATGCTTATAAAAGCATATAAAAATTAGGTCTAGTTCTATTGTTCACAACCTGGCTTTCTGGGATATAACACAGGAAAATCATTGCTGCAAGGAGAATCTTTGACTGTGTTCGTCAAATATTATTAATAAGCCTTTCTGTTACTTACATCTAGTTTCTCTTTTGCCAGACATTTAAAAGGAAGAGTATTAGTAGCATTAGCTGATGGGACCTTGGCAATCTTTCATCGAGGAGTAGGTAAGCCACTATATTGTTAACTGCATTGTTCTGTTCTCAGTGAGAAAATATTAGTACTAAACCATACACTGAGGTCAAAGATTCACTGCTGCCTCCCCCCCGCCACCCAAGACCCTGTTAGGTTTGATGAAATTTTAAATGAATTTATAGAGAATGAGTTTAAGATTTCACTATACTGTACCTAATTCATAAAGGTAAAAGTGTTCCTGGGAAGACCCCAAAATTAAACCCAATTCTGTGCTTTTTGCTGATTTCAGGGTGTGTAATTACAGTGTGACAAGTTTACATGGGCAGTTTCCATTATATAAAGGTGGGCATAGGAATATATATAATGGCAATATTTTTTTTTTTTTAAAAAAATCAGAATATATGACTTGAGGTCTGCGTTGTGATTTCATGTTTTGGTGTAGTTACTGCCAGTTATGACCACCAGTTCACCAGAACGCGACTCTGGGTCTTAAGTCCTTGCTTGCAATGCTTCTCCTGGCAGGAGGACATAATTGCAGTGTGACACATTTGTACAGGGAAATTTCCATTTTCAGCAGAGGCACAGGAATTCTTAATGGAAAAACTGGACTGTAAATCTGTGTACATGCAAGATTTTTAATGCAGTATACATAAACATATAGACGGAACCTGGAAACATTGAGATATGTGATTGTTTGCTCGATTCTTTGCTTGCCTGTTGAGCTGCACAAAGCTCCAATCTTGGCTAAGAACCGGTGAAATTCTGGAGCAATTCATCAGATGGATTATTTTTCCGCTTGAGGATGAGGCCTCCGTGTGATGTTACCACAGAACTATACTATACAGTTATGCTTTAAGGATATTTTAATGACCCATTTTGAAACCTGGAATTACAGTCAATTCTCCTCCATCCGTATTGAAAATATGCTTACACTTAAAAGCTTTTACATTGATGATGGATCCTGCAATTTTTACTCATCCTTGGGATGTGGGCGTCACTGGCAAGTACAGCATTTATTGCCCATCCCTAATTGCCCTTGATGGTGGTGAGCAGCCCTTTTGAATGTAACTAAGTGGCTTGCTGGGCCATTTCAGAGGGCAGTTAAGAGTTGCATTAGTAAGGCAATTCTATGGGTCTGGAGTCACATGGACCAATCGAGATAAGGACAGCAAATTGCCTTCCCTGAGGAATATTAGTGAACCAGGTAAGTTTTTACGACAATCCAGTTTCTTCATGGTCGCCATTACTGAGACTAACTTATTCTAGATTTATTTAATTGAACTTAAACTCCTAAGCTGCTGTTGCAGAATTTGAACTCATGTCTCTTGGATCATTTGTGCAGATTTCTGGATTACTATAAAGATTTCTAAAGGTTAATGTGTATTCCATCCTATTTTAAACATCTCCATGAGATATGTTCTCGTATGTTAGAACTATTTAATGTTAAACCTGATCTGAGACGATGTATAGCCACAGCCACAGTTCTGTAATGATAGCAGCATTTATCCCTGGTATCACATTAGCCTTCTATCATTCCAATCCCCAGTTTACATTTTCTTCCACACCTGTTCCCCATTGGACATTAGCAGAAGCAGCTCTTGAATCTCAGAAGAAAGGTCTTTGATGCTGGAACCCTGAACAGTCTGATATTAGTTTCTGACTGTAACGAATAGTGGGATTAATGATGAGAGAGTCAAGTACCACAAGTTGTATTTTAGATTTAAAAGCGTTATCAAAAGATTGATAAAAGCAAAGAATTGTGGATGCTGGAAATCCAAAACAAAAATACCTGGAAAAACTCAGCAGATCTGGCAGCATCGGTGGCGAAGAGCACAGTTGACGTTTCGAGTGCTCATGACCCTTCAACAGAATTATGTAAAAATAGGAAAGGGGTGAAATATAAGCCGGTTTAAGGGGTGGCGGGGGGAGTGTTGGGACAAGAAGAGCTAGGTAAAGGGCAGTAGCATCGTGGCCCAGTAATTACCAGTGATCCAGAGGCCTGGATTATTGTTCCAGAGACACGAGTTCAAGTTCCTCTATGGCAACTGCCCAATTTAAATTCTATTAATTCATAAACCTGGAATAAAATGCTAGTCTCATTTAATAATAATTACTGGATTATTGCAAAAAAAAATGATCTGATTTACTAATGCCCTTCATAGAATCACAGTATCTTTACAATGCAGAAGGAAACCATTCGGCCTATCGAGTCTGTACTGACTCCCTGAAAGAGCATTCTACCTAGCCCCACTCCCCTGCCTTATCCCTGCAACCCTGCACATTCTTTCTTTTCAGGTAACAATCCAATTCCCTTTTGAATACCTCAATCGAACCCATCTCCTCCACTCTCTAAGTTCGTTCTGGACTCCAACCACCATCTGGGTGAAAAGATTTTTCCTTACTTTTACTCTTTTTACCAACTATTTTGATTTTGTGCCCTCTAGTTCTTGATGCTCCCTTGAGTGGGAACAGTTTCTCACTATTTACCCTGTTCGTACCCCTCAGGATCTTGAATACTTCTATCAAATCTCCTCTCAGCCTTCTTTTCTCCAAGGAAAACAGTCCCAACCTCTCCAATCTATCCTCATGGCTACAGTCCTTTATCCCTGGAATCATTCTTGTGAATCTCCTCTGTACTTTTTCCAATGACTTCACATTCTTCCTCAAGTTTTCTCCCTTTACTTTATACTGTCTCTGCATATTCTTCCTGCCAAAATGAATCACCTCACACTTCTCTGCATTAAACTTCATCTGCCCAGTCCACCAACATGTCTATGTTCTTTTGAAGTTCAAGACTACCCTTATCACAGTTGACAACGTTTCCAATCTTTGTATCATCCCCCTTCGGAGGAGGAAAGCTGCTGTCCTTACCTGGTGGTGATTCTAGCCAAATGTGACTTTTAGTTGCCCTCTGCACTCAGTTGTATCAGATTGGTATAGAGGAAAGCACTTGGTGAACCTACACCACATGGACTCCAGTAGTCAAGAAGGTAGCTCACCACTACCTTCATTAGGGATGGGCAACAAATGCTGGCCTTGCCAGTAACACTCATATCCCAAGATAATTTAAAAAATAATACGGCAGAGGCTGTATTATGGATGGTCTGTTTGCTTTAACATTGTAAATGGATAGTTGTATTTTTATATAGCCTGTTTGTTTATTCCTTAGATGGCCAGTGGGACCTCACTAACTATCACCTTCTGGACTTTGGGCGGCCCCATCACTCCATTCGCTGTATGACTGTTGTGCATGATAAAGTATGGTGTGGTTACAAGAATAAAATCTATGTAGTACAACCAAAGGCCATGAAAATTGAGGTAACAACCTGCAAAGCTCTGAACTCAAATAACCCTGCTAAAATGGGTTGAATTATCTTGCAATTAAAATACTAAGTGAAATTTGCTACCTTGTAACCTTTCATAGGCTCAAATTACAGGCCCCCTGAAGCAAAAACAAGATTATTAACCTATGGCAAAGTGAAAAAGTTATCCATCAAAAGACTAAACTGCAGCTCCATCTGCAGCCGTTTATTCTGAGTCTGATTCGCTTTTCTGGGTATTTAATGGCCTCTTTCTTCAAGTTTTCTCCTGACAGTCCTACACTGCTATCACTGCTACCACCCCCTCTAACAGAGGCAAGAATAAGCAGTTTGCACTGATGACTTGACATTTGGTCAGGTCCCAATTTAGGACCCGGTTACATACAAGCCAGCAATGTATATATAACACTCAGGCCTGAGCAGAATCTCTAGCATCAGGCCAGATACCAGACGGACTGTCAAAGGCGTGTTTCATGTTAAAGCAACTGCATTTGGCTAGATTTCATACATGCAGTTTCCCATTGTCACCATACTTACCTGTTGTTATAAACATGGCACACAAGGTACAATGGGATTGAGCACATGCTACAGTTTCATTGGAAGTAATTGAATACTCTATTCAATACTTTATACTGGGTATAAATGATTGAGAAGTCTTCACATTTCATTTTTAGACTAACTAGACCAAGAATCTGCTGACTTTGATTCTCTGTTGCCCTATGTAGTAATTGGTAGGGATAGGCAATTGCTCACTCTTTGCCCTGACTGGCTCTGCCTTGATATCTAAACTAGCTGCTGCAGCTAGCGATTCACCTTGTCACAAAATGCTCTACGCTCTCCAGTCAATCTGCTAGGCTAAAGGGTTTGAATCATGTCAGAAGTTGCCCATTCCATGTTTATCTATGCTACCTGTTTCTCTTCCCTTTTCTTCTTCCCTGTCACCCCAAAGCATAAATCACTGAGATGGGTGAAATTTCACCCTCTGGTGGGAGGCCAGATAATGATTGATGAAGAAGACGATTTTTTCAGTCGGGAGCTCAGCAGGCAGGATCTACCCTTTTATCCAGTCTCCAGCCTTCGTCTTTGAAAAGAAGTACCTGAGCAGAACATCAAACAATTGGGAAAATCTTGGAAAGGGAAGAATTAAGGACCAATTTTGGTTATTTTGTTAAAGTGCACATGCAGAAGCATGTAATGATTGTAGCTGCTCCAGTGCTAGTGGTCTCAATCTGAATTCTCACAGTTCTGGAGTTGGTAATTTTGTTGCAATTTAGCAATATTCTTTTCTACTTCTGTTTCCCCAGAAATCCTTTGATGCCCACCCAAGAAAGGAAAGCCAGGTGAGACAGTTGGCTTGGATAGGAGATGGGGTGTGGGTTTCCATCCGTCTAGACTCTACCCTTCGCCTTTACCATGTACATACCTACCAGCACCTACAAGATGTAGACATTGAACCATATGTCAGCAAAATGTTAGGTGGGTGATCACTATGGCTATTCCATGTTTTGTACCTTTTATGTATGATTTGGTGTTATCCTGTTTGACCAATTTGAACTGTAAAAAAAAAAACCTCTAAATTTTAAGTAAAAGCATCTTTTTTCAGTTTTCTACATCTCTCCCCAAAGCAACAGTTGGTATCCCTTGACTACAGGACATTCAACTCACTCCTTTGTTTCCTGTATACATAGATCATTTGGAATAGGTTAAAAGTAGCGGGTTTATCGAACTGGATAGACGTTCAGGAAAATATCACCGTGTTAGCAGAGAGCTGGAAGATGCAGTTCATTTCAGAGAAGGGGTGAGTTCTGCACTTAGTGAGGAAAAACAAAGAATGGATTATAGACTCCATGGAAAGACATGAGTATGGAGGAACAGCAAGATCTGAGGACTCATGTATATAATTTCTCGAAGTGCAAGTGCAGATATTTGAAAAACATAGATTACAGTCAAGCGTGGGAAGTTAT
This sequence comes from Carcharodon carcharias, assembly GCF_017639515.1. Classification (NCBI taxonomy): domain Eukaryota; kingdom Metazoa; phylum Chordata; class Chondrichthyes; order Lamniformes; family Lamnidae; genus Carcharodon; species Carcharodon carcharias. The sequence goes on from NC_054488.1 coordinate 62,245,392, forward strand.
CCTAAAATAAACTGGAAAATTGTAAATGCTGAAAATACACACTGGATCATGTGGCATTTGTAAAGAGGGAAGGCAGGTTATAACATAGAGATCACGCTCTTCTTCAGATCTTTATCGATGCTTACTGACCTGCCGTATATTTCCAGAATTTTCTGTTTTTAGTTGAAAGGAGAGATACTGGTTTGGTAGTGCAGAACTTAACTATTGCAGAAAAAGAGACAGTTTTTGTCGAAACCTTTTGTCTTGCACTCGTCAGGACAATTCGCAATAAATAACCAATATCAGGGGAAGCAACATATTTATACTCTGAGAGTGCTGATTAGCTGGCAAGTGGACTCTAATTGGTAGAGGGGTTGCCATGGAGAATGCACCAGCACCAATCAGAGTCCACTTGCCAACCAATCACCAATCAGCACTCTCCTCTCATATGTTGTCTCGCCTGACACTAGTATTTTTTGCAAATTGTCCTGATGACTGCAAGACAAAAAATGTCTTTTTTTCAGCAATATGAAAAGGGAGACTCGAGGTACTGTACTTATTTTCCCTGGTTCAGAGAAATTTAATAGAAAGAAAGAACCTACATTTATAGAGGTTTTTAAAATGAAAGGTTTTGCTAATGAGTAAGAAAATACCATCCCCTTCAATTGGTGATGCACTGCCATCATTATAAAATTGTCATTGAGAATAAGAAGGATTGGGGGACATTTTTTATACAGAAATTGTTGGATTGTGGAATACTTCGCCTCCAAGAGGGGATGAGGCAGAGACCTTTGTGCTGTTGAAAGGAAGTGAGAATAGAATGGTGAAATAGAGAAAGGTCTGAGGTCATGGGGTGAGAGCAGAGTGGTCAATAGGCTAGTTTTGGGTTAGTTTGGAAGAGAGCTCAAATAGAGAACTGAATGTCCCTCTGTGCTGTAAACCCCTTTGGTTTATATCTTTATAATCACACCTGTGTATATGCCCTCAAAAATTAATCTAGCTAGCTGCTTGTATGTTTATTTAGCTAATCCAAGGGTTATTATTTTCAATAACAGGTGATTAAAGCCTGTAGAGCGACTGGTTGAACTTGTGTTATGGAGTGAGATGTAGTTATTTTAGGCTGCAGATCTCAGTAACTTTGGGGCACACGTTCACCTGCCGCCTTTAACTTGATGTTTTACTACATACAATGAAGAGTATACAGACGGGGAAGGTGTTCCCAAGAGTGAGTTCAGACCTGATTAATCTCTAAATTTTAAGTAGAAGCCAAATGTTGAATGAGGATGTGTAATTTTTAAAATGAGTAAACCCTCCTATTAAAGGCGGTGAACTATGGAGGAACATTTAAACTGTGGGGTATTCCTCCTACAGAGAGACCTGCCATTTTGGGGTCTTCAGACCATCAGTGAGCTGGAGATGGGTATCATTTGATCCTAGATGAGTATCCCATCTGATGTGTTCAGAGTGGGACAGAAGAGGATGCTGTCTTCTCGAATAGGGAATGGCCTGTATCTTTTAGACACTGTGCTTTATAATTTGCTGTATTTGGAGAGAGGAGGTAACAGATTCTAGTCTTCTCCAGAGTAGCTATATTTACTTGGACTGACTGGATTGCTCCACAGAAAGCTGGCATGGACTCAATGGACTGAATGGCCCTCTTCTGTGCCATAATGACTCTGACTTGATATGTTTATTAAGTGTTTGAAATTACTTTTATTTGGTGTTTGTTTTTAAGGTACTGGGAAACTTGGTTTCTCTTTTGTGCGAATCACAGCTCTCATGGTATCCTGCAACCGCCTGTGGGTGGGCACAGGCAATGGTGTAATTATCTCCATCCCTCTAACAGAAAGTAAGTAATGGAGTTACTTTGATAAAACAAAGTGATATAATGTATGCATCTTTTCTCTTTGTTTCCTTAATGCTGATTAGGGGCACCTCAGTATGCTCTGTATACTCATTATAATTGAGTTCCTGGGTAAAGGATTTAGTCTTACCTTCTGGGTAGCAGGGAGGGAATCTCCCTATTGTCTTGTGCAGTACTGGCACTCCAAAAGAGTAATATCATTGCGATAAAGCGCTTTGCTTTAATCAGCAGTTTCATCAAGTAGGAATAACTGAGATCTTTTGAAACTTTGCATTTTGACCACCTTTTTCACTTTTACTTGTAAGACTGTCTGGTTGTTTTCTGGTTATATTCTCATGCTGTGCACTGACATCAACCAGCCCTGATTCTGCCATTGCCTCTTCATAGTCTCAAAAAGTGATGCAGGAAGGATTTTGTTTCATCCATACACGGGATGTGGACGTCACAAGCAAGACTTACATTTACTGTCCATCTCTAATTGTTCTTGAGAAGGTGGTGGTGAACCGCTGCAGCCCATGTGGTGTAGGTACAGCCGCAGTGCTGTTAGAGAGCAAATTCAGTATTTCAAACCAACAGCAATGAAGAAACAGTGATATATTGAATGCTATCTGGCCTGGAGGAGAATTTGCAGGTTGTGGTGTTCCCATGCATCTGTTGCCTTGTCTGTCCAGGTGGTAGAGGTTACAGATTGGGATATTGCTGTGGAAAAAGACTTGGCAAGTTGTTGCAGTGCACATTGTAGGTGGTACACGTGCTGCTGCCACTGTGCACTGGTGATGGAGGGTTGGGATATCATTCTGTTTTAGATCTGGGGTGGGAAAGAAAGGGTGAAAATCTAATTTGCAGTGCTTGGGGAAGCTGGAAGCAAGCATGCACTCCAGTTTGGACAGATACATTTAATGTTAGCTCAGAGCAATATAGTACTATTTCAGTGGCTGACTCTGTTATATGTGAGGAATGTATAGATTAAAACGGCACACTCTTGCACTATGATAAAAATTTGAAAGCTCTAATGGAATCTGTCCTATAAATTCCAAATATCAGCATTAAAAAGTAGGTATAGTCTGCACAGGTACAGCTCATGAAAGCAAACACCAGCCTTGATCCCCCAAGTTGTAATTCCTTTCATGGTGTTGGGAGGATGGGGGGGGAATGCAGAATATGATACGAGGACAATGTGTAGCAAAAGGAATAGTGTGGTTTTGAGTTTTTCAATTTTTCTAGTCTGTGTCATCTCCTGCTGCCTGTAAAGAGTGAAAGGTCTTTCAGGGCTTTGTGTGTCTCGTTCCGAGGAAAGGTCAATGTAATTTAAGATGAGGAAGGATAGAGTGTAACGCCCTACTTCCTCACACAATGGCAGCTTCTTCAGAACAGGCACCGGTGGCAGGGAAGCAAAGTAAAGGGCAACCATGAATAGCAAGGGTCCGTCCAAGAGGTGTTAATATCTGATGTACTCACATGTTTTCCCACTCCGCTGCAGTGGAAAGGACACTGTCTTTTTTAAGCAATTAAACACATTCCCTCTGCATCTCCAACATATCCAACAATAATTTGCTTCTTCAGTTTAAAACTAGCCTGTGATGTTGGATGCTAAAACATATCTGCCCAAATTCCTTTTTTTGCTAGGGGGGGGACACCAGACCCTGTGGATACTGTCTGAATCCTCCAAATATTAACACTAATCCTGCCTTCTGTCAGGCCTTTGATAGCGATTGTGTAGAATTCTATATTACTGCCTTCCTTCCGAGAGCAGGAGGTTGTGGATGAAGTCAGAATGTCCTGCGGGGGTGGGGTTGCTTTGTGTACACCAGTCACAAAGCATCTCCTATCTGCAAACCTATTTGTGTATGGAGCCTGCCTACATTTGAAGGATGAAGAACCTACAAGGTAGGTAATGTGTGTTTTTACCCTGGATTCTAATTTGGAGTGTTTAAGATTTTACCCAAATTGGTTTGTTTGCCATTGAAGAGCAAACACTATCAATTATCTCTCGTGATGTATACAGCTTTTGTCTTGGCCAATGTTTCTGCTCCTGGGTAGCTGGCTCACCAGTCACCAAATGAGAGAACTCCACCTAAATTCTTTCTCTTTCCCCCCCCCCATTACCCCTTTTCCACTAGCAGAAAAGCAGCGGTGCCCTTTTCCCTGTGACTCTCCACCAAGTTTGCTCGGATTATCAGGTTAAGTGGATTGAGGAATTTTGACAGAGTTCTACTATTTGTGCCACTTAACCATTTTATTTTTAATTACAAGATATTAATCTTCACATGAAAATAACGTAAAAAATGATACATGAGCAAAGTATCGCAGATGCTGTAAATTTGAAATAAAAACAGAAAATGCTAGAAATTCTCAGTATGTACGACAGTAACTGGAGAGAGAAACAGATAGGGAGAAACTGTTCCCATTTGTGGAAGGATGGCGAGCCGTAGGACACCAATTTAACGTGATTGGCAAAAGAGCCAATGGTGAGATAAAAAATATTTTATGCAGAGAATGGTTAGAATCTGGGATGCAGAATGTGTGCTGAAGGCAAATTCAATCGTGTCACAAAAACATGCTTTATGCCAAATAATGATTTTTAATAGTTGACGTTTCGAGTCCTCATGACCCTTCGACAGAACTGGAAACGTCAACTCTTTTCTTCTCCGCCGATGCTGCCAGACCTGCTGAGTTTTTCCAGGTAATTCTGTTTTTGTTTTGGATTTCCAGCATCCGCAGTTTTTTTGTTTTTATGATTTTTAATACATCGGCTGGAAAACTAAACTGAACGTTTAAAAACAAACTTTTTTAAAGCACAGACTAAAACTGGGACATGACCTCCCAACCTAAATAACTACCCAAGTTGCATCACTATACTCTCCACATTGCAACCCACTAAGATGGAGACACCATGTCTGTAAAGGCCAATCAAGGACAATGGCCTCAGGGAGCCACATATCCTGTCCCCATTAGCAACTTGGGATATTCAACAGGGGTTCCCAGACATGAGCTCATCAAGCTACAATAGGAATACGCTGAACCCAGTCAGTTGAACAGTGGGAAACTGGCAGAGAGAGAGGATTCGCAGGAATGAACTGGATAAGTTACAAGAGGGAATACATTAGTGACAACCATGTTCAAATCATTGGGTCCAGGAGAGCAGTCAAATCAGCCATCCACATCTTTAAAGCAGAAGTATCAGGACCACCGAAGGACAGTCGCAAGATCTCCAAATGCAGCCTGAAGCCAGCAATCACCAAACTACAGACTGTATATCCCTTTTATTTCTCTGGACTCTTAAGTTGAAAAATTAATCCTTCTCCCCCTCTAATCTATAGGTGCACATGTGTGAACTTTGAGTGTGAAAGTTGGAGTGTATTTTATTATTTTACTTAGATCAGTTTAAGCATAATAAAGCTAACCTCTTTCTTTGTTAAACACAAGAAAATCTGTCTGGTTCTGTTATGGTCACAGCACATAAACAGTTACATGCTCATTGACTTGGCAAATATATCCTTTTCAAAAAGAAGCCTATTGCAGTAAAACGAGGAGAGGGAAAAGAGGGGAGCCATTCAACTTCTCTCCTGATCATAACGCATGACTTTCAAAAGAGAATTAGTTAAGCGCTGAAGAGAGAAAATTTGCAGGGCTATATGGGGAGTGGACTAGGTGAGTTGCTCTTGCAGAGAGCTAGCACAGACATGACAGGCTGAATGGACTCCCCCTGTGCTGTAACTGGTTCATAGTTCATTTCTCTTCTACCTACCATTTTGTCCTTTCCCTGCCTTGCTTAAAAACTGTTACATCTCTAAGTACTCTCAATTCAGGTGAAGGGTCATCAACCTGAAATGTTAACTCAGTTTCTTTCTCCACAGATGCTGCCAGACCTGCTGAGTATGTCCAGCATTTTCTGTTTGAATCACAGAGGAGTGATATTTAATTTCAAAAACTTAGGAGGAAGCTATGCCATTTTTTTCTCTCAACCCCTTTCCCTAGCAACATATCCACCAAACTGAATGAGGTTGAAGTTTTACTGACATTGCTACGTTTCCAAATAGGCTGAGCAACCATTCTGAAGCAGTAATGTGGTGCTTGCTAAAGATTGTGTTGCAGCCACAGTCTTTGCATTGGAATAAGACTGGCATAGTTGCCTGTTGGTGAACTTGTATTGCGCTGGCTTAATTGTGTATGTAACTAGTTACATTGAAGTCTTCTACAAAGCCCAATCAGTGGAGACGTATCACAATGTAGCTTTATTGGGGCTGGAATCGATTCTTGTTTTTAAAGAATCTTCCAGCTCCCAATTTATTTACAAGGGCCATGATTCCAGCGACCATGGCCACAGCCTGTTTAACATCTTTGAAAGGTTTTAATGATGATGTAAAAGATTTTGTATTTGCACTGTCTATAAATTTAAAAAGAAAACTACAGGTTTGAGATGTAAGAGTGGTAGGTTCTTATTAATCCTTTTCCTCTACTGTCATACTTGTCCACTCCCCCCTTTGCCACCTCTTCTCACTATAGCTGTAGTCCTCCACCAGGGACGGTTACTGGGTCTGAGGGGTAAGTGCGGATCAAACCATCAGAATCTTTCTCTTTCGGGCTGCTTTAGCCAGTCAAGGCAGTTTATATCCAACTTTTATTTATAATGTTTGCCCTCCTCCTGTTTTTATTTCCCCCTCTCTTGTCTAAATGTTTATCCTGACGCTAGTCACTGCAATGCGGCAGTATGTATGTTTGCTGAATGGTCACAATAGCCTAAGTACTCAATGTTCCATCCCTCAACTCTGAGGGACCTTTTATTTTGTCTTGAGGGCCGTCATTTCCATGTCTCCTCACTGAAGCTGTGCAAACACTGCTGCCTGTGTTTCATTTCTTTATCTGTAATGATTCTCTGTTCCATTTACTAATTTTTAAAAAACACCCATGTGGCCATAGGTATGGAGAATGTGTCTAATGTTCAGCCTTTTAATCGAAGTTTAACCCATCATATTAAAAGTTGTGAAAGTATTGGGCTGGTTTATTTCTCTTGTTAGGAACAAGAACCAAATCAGCTTTTTGTACCGTTGAGCCCTTATAGCCTGTTTTATGCAATTAATGAAATTAAAGTTGGATTCTTGCAGTCCGATTATTGTCAGACTGATGGGGACAACGAACCCAATTTTAACTCTGTACAAGAGAAGGGGCATTGAATGTGTTAAAATTGGGCCCTATATTTAGTTTGCTTTTTTTTTATAAAAGGAAGTTGGAGGCAGAATCTTTAATCACATGAACAAAGTGTTGCCAATTTTCTATCATCTTGCATGAAGGGGATTCCCATCTCTGGGAGCAGTCAAATCGTAACTGTTCTCCCGAGTGCCTGCTCATCTAAAGTGCTAATGTGTCTGTGTTGAAAATCTACCTCAAATGTTTATCTTGCCCAGATATTTTAATATTTGGAAACCAAATTCCGACATATTTTGGTGAGTGATAAAACTGGGATATCATGGTGCGTCAGCTTTCTGACCAGTTCACATCCCATTTTGCTGTTCTGAAGTGAAGAGCGTGTTGTTTAATTTCAATGTATTCATGGGGGGTGCAGAGGGGGACAAGTCCACAGTGTGACAATTTGAAGGGGAGTGGGGGGGCATGCGGCGGGGTGGAGGTGCTATAGGGGTGCCTAGAGCAAAATGTGGGAAAGATGCACTAGTACAACAGGAACTCCCTGAGCTGTGGGTTAACACTTGGAAGTTAGTTTGTTTTTTTACACTAATCTACACACACTTGAGCAAAAAGAGTTTTCCTTTCTCGGCGAAGGTACACCTTGCCTTGAAAATACAGAACAATTTGTACCCAGTGTGATTAGATTAGATTCCTGGCAGAACACTGAGTCTTCTGTTCAATGCTACAAACAGCATTTGTTTAAAATGTGGAATCCAGCAGGTCAGGATGGTAGAGTTAATACTGTGGGATGTTGCTTGTTTCTAAACTGGTTAACCAGTTAATGAATTGAAGCTTCATAGATTAGTTTGCCCAGGGAAAGACTTGGTCTGTTCAAACTGACTAAATCTGACTAAATGCTTGCTTACTGTGAATGAATTTGAGTTCTTCCCACTGTTTATAAACTGTCTCTCTAAACTGTGGGTTAGTACTTACAGCAGGGATAGGAAGTTACACAAGGTCTAATATAACCAATCACTTTACTTTCCCTGAAACAACTTTGAAGTTCATCTGTGTACCTAATTCCAGTACAGTGGTGGATCACTGTGCGTAGATTCACAAGTGAAACCTCATTCTACTTGACTAAAAAAAATACCAATTTAAAACTTAAATTTTAATAAGATATTTACAAAACTGAAGTTAGAGTCCAGTTTGTAAAATAAAACTCTACAAAGCGTTTTTGTGAAGTTTTACCACTACTGCTGATTAAATCCTGTGGATCTGAACACAATCACATTTGCTACAAATGCTCCACTAAATGTAATTTTCTTATGTCACAGCTCTAGTATCATCAGAGTTTTCGTTGACAGGAGAGAAGTGACAGATTGGCATTAAGCACACTCCATTACCCATGTCCTCCTGCCATAGACAAAAACCGAGCATGTTCTGTTGATTTATTTTACCCCAATCTTTCCTGAACTGGCACTCTCTTCCTAAAGTACCTGTTTTTACTTTAACACCTCTTCATTTTGCTTCAGCTTCAGCCAGCGCTGCCATACTAGTGGCTGTTTTTTTGTATATATGTAATGATTTTCTCCAGAAATCTTTTCAGTTTTCCACTGGCCCTGTTGTCATTTTCTACTTTTTTTTCTGTCTCCAGCCAATAAGGCATCAGGGGGATCTGGAAACCGTCCCGGAAATGTCATCCGTGTCTATGGCGATGAAAACAGTGACAAGATCACCCCTGGCACATTTATACCTTACTGCTCTATGGCACATGCTCAGCTATGTTTCCATGGACACCGGGATGCTGTGAAGTTCTTTGTGGCAGTTCCAGGTGAGCAGTTTAGAAGCAGCCTTTATCCACACTGGAAATATGGTCCCTAGATCAGGTTCTTTGTTGAATCTCAGATGTAAATTACACTCAGGGACAAGGTGATTGACAAACCTAATCCCTGTTTATGAATCATGTTTGTTATCTGTAGATTAAGGAAAAAACTTTTATCTAGAACCTGAAATGTGTTACAAACTGCTTTGCATACTAGGGGCACAGTGGCATAGTGTTTATGTTACGTGACCAGTAATCCAAAGGCCTGGACAATAAATGCTGACTTTGCCCACATTTTGTGAATACATTTTAAAAATATATAAAATGAATTGCATTAAGAGCAATCACTGTTTTGGAAACAAATAAATCACTGTGCCCAGCAACATCGCAGACTCGATAGTTAATCTGTTTTTTCTGGAGTTGATTGAGGGAGGAATGTTAGCCAGGATGCACTAGGAGAACTTCCTGCTCTTCGAAGAATACCATAGGATCTTTAACATCCACTTATACTACTGAAACAGCCAGATGGAGCTTTGGTTTATTGTCTTATCTGAAAAATGGCACCTCCGAAAATGTAGAACTCTCAGTACGACACTGAAACTTCAGTCCAAGTTGTGTGCATATGTTCTGGAATGGGGCATAATGAGTATGCTAGCAACTGAGTCAAGCTAACTTTATTGAATCAAGTGGACCTTCTTTTGAATTAATGTATTCCCCTTTAACCACATACAATAATTTGTAACTGTTCCCTTGACCTTTCTTCCCAAGTTCAGAATGTTTTGGTTCCAGATGTATCACAGAGCTGGAGGTCTGAAGGCTACTTTTATCCTAGCTGTTGTGAAGGAGTGAATAGATTCCTGCTGGAACTGTTAGTGAAATGTGGCCACATTGTGTTTTACTTTAGAAGAATGTTTTAATGGAGTCAGTCCATTGTAGTTAATAGTAGACAGGGCTTCCTGTTTGGAGGGTCTGCGCTCTGTCGTCGTTGTCATTTCCTACCCCCCCCCCGCCCAAGTCTGTATAAATTGGATCTCTGCCACAATCTGAGCTAATATTGCAGCATTTGTGCCACGTACCTTGTTGAAGCAGAGTACTTCAGCTCTCAAGGACTGTCTTTCTGGCAAAGCATGTCTCCAATCAGTCAGCCAGGACTGAGCCACAGTGCAGGTTTCCACTGCCTTCCTGCTGATGTTTGTTACATGGGTAGAGGAGACTGCAGGATGGGTTGCATCTCTGGAAAGTAAAGGTGATCTTTGCTGGTGTTAAGATATTTTAAACCTTGTTTGGTTATGCTCTAGGTATATCATTTGGTGATGTTGAACACTCATTTGAAAAATTAGGAGCTTCTGCATCCGATGGATCCAGCCAGCAGTCAGTAAGATCGGTGCTGGTTATGAGCGGTGGCGAGGGTTACATTGACTTCAGGATGGGTGAGGATATTGCACTTTTACTGCTTCATACAAGTGTAAACTTCATTAAGGGAAATGTACTGTGCTTTAGGATTTTTCTCATTCTTGTTCATCCATTCACCTCCTCCAGTACCTTACTGGAATCAAGGAGTTCTATTGAATTCCCCATTCAGTGTACTGAGGAAGGGGGAATGGCCGGGTACATGGATCCAGGCCTCCATCACACCTCATCTGCTGGTGAGTATGTGGAACCCACTCCAGAGGGCTGTCAGACTGGTGGATTTGAGTGAGGAGCTTGCTGCACAAACTGCCATGTTTAAGAACTTCAGTACCATACACGAAGGCAGAATGCAGAGCTATAATCAATCTCAACAGCAGCCTGAGGCCATCTTATTGAAGTTGTACATTGCTCTGGGCAGCCTCTACCTGGTCACCAAGGCACAGGATAAACACCTAAATCTTGTATGGCTTAGAGGAGAGCCATGGTCTAAATTCTACCACTGGGGACTGAATTTGCAAAGTTCTTCAGCCTTGAAAAGACAAAGATGGAAAGAGACCTTGTGTTCCATGCAAGGTGCAGTGTGAGGAATGAGAGAGCACAACAGAGAAATATAAAATAGTGAATAGAACTGGAAATGTTAAATCTGGAGCTAAACTACAACACTCAGATTCAGGACGGATGTCAGGAAAACACCTCTCTCTCTGTCTGTCTCTCTCTCTCTCTCTTTCTCTAATATCTGGAATGGCTTATCAGCCTGAGAGTGGAGACAAAAACTGACATTTTTCAAGAAGCAGTGTGATTGGACATAAAAAAAAATTAGCACGGCAACTATCCCTTGATTCCCTTGGTGTCTAAAAAGGTACTGTGAGTAACTGCAGGTATTTATGAAAAGTGAACTGATGGGGCTGGTCAACTCTCCCTCATCTATGCTGAGCTTTGTAACCCTACCCAGTCTGTCTTGTATCAGAAGTCTGCTGATAGGCAGCACTAAAAATTATTTCCCCCCACCCCCATCCACCCACTCCAGCCAATGTAATAGGGTAACCAGCTCAGGTAATCTAAACTGTGTTATAGTGTTCTTTCAGCAGGTGGGCTATTGGCCTCCTATGGCACTCACCAGTGCGACTCTGAGTGAGTGACTTTTTTATGGGTTCCGAATGAAAACCCTCGATTTTTTTTTAGAAAAAGCAGTGAGACCTATGTTTCTGATCTGGAACACACTATCCAAGGATGGTGAAGACAAACTGAGTAGTAAATTTCTACAGGGAATTGGATAAGTACTTGAAGGGGAAAAATTTGAAGGGCAGTGGGGAAAGAGAAGGGTGGGTGGGGTGGAACTAATCAGATGGGTCTTTCAAATTACTGGTACAGGCAAGATGAGCTCAGTGGCCAGATTCTGTGCAGTATAAAGCTATGATATCTTCTCATTATCTTCATACATCATGAAATGTTTTGTTCCTTTTAGGTGATGAGAGTGAAGAGACAGAGGAGCTCAGGGAGACTCTACAGATTCAGCCTTCACTGGCCAAAGCAGAGAGAAGTCACTTAATTGTGTGGCAGGTCATGTTCCACGATGACTGAACGGCACAACTTCATGACAGAATGATTGAGTTACACGAAAACCTTGCATGTTGTTTCATTTTGATTTATTTTTGTTTTAATTTCTTCACCGCAGAGTGTTTGAGCAGTTCTTCACCATGGTTCCTCAGTTTGCATGGTGGAGTTCAGAGCAGATGGTAAGTATCTCTGAGCTGCTCTTCTGTCCTTGTCCTTTTTACAGGGTCTTCCTAATGTTAAAAGACAGAGCTTGCTGAGCATAGTCACTTCACTTCAAAGAACATAGGCTGCCTTAGTAAAACAACAGGTGTTAGTTCTTAAGGGTTATTATGCTAACACTATTCTAAAGAACTAATTTGTATTTGCAATGATTATAAAGAAAGCTATTTATTTCTGTGTGGGTGTTATCACGGTTACCAAAGGACATTAACCCGGAGTAGCACTCGTGTCAAATGATTGGTAGAGAGAGAGAGAGAAAAAGCCAATCAGTCAGTCTTGTTTTAGAGTCTTGTGGTGTTTAGGGGAATATCATCCAGTTCAGTTCAGTTTTCTTTCTTGCAATTTATTGTAGAAAACTCTGGACACTCTTGACAGGGAAAGTTAACAACCTGTGCTGCACCTCAGAATCATTTTATACAAACTACTAAAATGTCTTCTTTTCTCTAACAGAAGTGCTTTAATTATATTGACAGTTTTGTTGAGAAAGAAGCATTTGTGTCTCTGTAAGCATATTTTAAAAAAAATACAAATTTTATGGTCTGTATTTTTTTTTGTAAGTTGACCTCTTTAGACACTTTATCTTGTATTTTAATTGCTCTGTAATTTGAAAACTGAATGCTCCGGCGTTGAATTGCTCTCTGTTGAAACCCAAGGCTTCATTATGGTGAGCTTGAATAGCTCATATTCCAGTGTAGCCATTTCAGTATTTATTACCTATTATTAATGAACCTTTGTGGTTCAGAATGTAACTTTGTACAAGAAAAATATATATATGTATATCAAAGAAGGCTGCTGTTTCCTTGATTGTTGTTTCTGTGGCTCTGAACTCATTTGTGTAGTGTGGGACGTGCATTTTCACATCATAGAAGCTGGAAATAGATTCATACTGGGCCCCTTGACTTGCAATGACTGAATAAATTGGATTTATTTTTATTCAGTCAGGTTTCCTGCAATTTTTTTTTGCATTTTAGCAATCTAACTTGGTGATTATATAAATTTTACTGTGAAACCAGCGCCCTGGCATATAATCTCCCCTCAAAACCATTTCAAACAATCCTTCCCTCCCATCCAAAAACAAGTCCTTTTTGAAATTCAGTGTTGTTGTGCATTCCCTCTCTTTGTGTTCTCTGAGGAATTAGTTGGAATATTCAGCATTGGCTTTGGGTTCAAATCCAACGCAAAATGCTGGATTGAAGGACATTTCTATGAAAATATAGGCCCAAGGAAGATGAGTTCAAGGGCAGTACGAAAACAACTCGCAGTGGTACCATGTCCACAGACCTCTCCAAAATTCAGCAACGTTAGGCAGTGTCACTGTGGAACAGAAATGTAATGAATCAATTAGTAGCACCCTCCACTCCAGCTCAGGAGTATCACTATCGTTGTAGGAGTGCTGTAGTAAATTTGAGTCTTAAAGAACATTGTTGGGACAGAGTTGCAGAGTACTTCTAGATCTAAGCTGAGAAGAACTAGCTGTAAGAATTAAGCATCCCATTTCTCCAGGAGTAAGACCTTTTGGCATAAGTGCCTATCTGGCTCAGATATTAGCACTTTCACCTTTTGAAGCAGAAGGTCATAGATTGAATACCAAATCCATGGACTTCAGCATATGATCTAGACTGACACTGCAGTGTAAAGGGAATGTTGCACTGTCAGAGTTGCCACCCTATGATGAATGCTAAACCGAGACCCTGATGTTTCAGGTGGTTGGTAAAGATTCCATCTGAGGTCATTATTTCTCCTTCAACCAACGCCATCAAAAGCAGACTAACTGGCCATTCATCTTGTTGCTGTTTGTGGGTCCTTGCTGTGCACAGAATAGCTGCTGCTTTTATCTACATAAGTAACTTCAAAACATTGGGATGTTTGAAACTTTTTGATGAATAAAGGCAAATGTATTTGTTCTTCCTATTCACTTCCTCATATTTTTGTTGATTACCGCACCCCCCCCCCCCGCCAAAATCTCCATCTCCTTAACTCACTCACCATTGTTTGGGATATTGTGCAGACACTGTATTACCATTTCTCTGGCTGACCATGTCCTTAACTGATTTGTTGATTTTGCTGTGTATTCTGACAGCAAGGCAAAGAGAAACTTCTGAAGAATCCTGTTGCAAAACCTTGTCCTGATGGTCATACACCAACCTGCTTTGTCACCAGATACTTGCAGGGAGCTTTGGGAAGGAGTCAGACTTGAGAGTGCTTCATGCTGATTGGGAGTGAGTTTGGAAACCGCTTTCCCCATTTTTGACATGTTTCATTTGAACCAGCCAAGTAAGTACTATGGCTACAAGAGCAGGTCAGAAGCTGGGAATTCTACAGGGAGTAACTCACCCAACCTGACCTGCTGAATGTATCTAGCATTTTGTTCTTATTGCTGCTAAATAATGACTGTATAAAACTGGTGAGACAGAGTAAAGCTCCCTCTACACTAACCCATCAAACACTCCCAGGACAGGTACAGCACGGGGTTAGATACAGAGTAAAGCTCCCTCTGCACTGTCCCCATCAAACACTCCCAGGACAGGTACAGCACGGGGTTAAATACAGCGTAAAGTTCCCTCTACACTGTCCCCATCAAACACTCCCAGGACAGGTACAGCACGAGGTTGGATACAGAGTAAAGCTCCCTCTACACTGTCCCCTTCAAACACTCCCAGGACAGGTACAGCACGGGGTTAGATACAGAGTAAAGCTCCCTCTGCACTGTCCCCATCAAACACTCCCAGGACAGGTACAGCACAGGGTTAAATACAGAGTAAAGTTCCCTCTACACTGTCCCCATCAAACACTCCCAGGACTGGTACAGCATGGGGTTAGATACAGAGTAAAGCTCCCTCTACACCGTCCCCATAAAACACACCCAGGACAGGTACAGCACGGGATTAGATACAGAGTAAAGCTCCCTCTGCACTGTCCCCATCAAACAGGACAGGGTTAGTCAATGTGCACAAGAGTGACCTTTAATGTTTTTTGTGAAAATATTGTTGCTTGACCAGTAATCGGAGTTGTAGTACAGCTGTCTGACCACAGTGTGGTGGTGTTATACAGAGAGTGAAATTTGCCTAAAACAAAAACAAAAATAACTGCAAAAAACTCAGCAGGTCTGACAGCATCTGTGGAGAGGAACACAGTTAACGTTTCGAGTCCGTATGACTTGAAATATATACGTATGTCTGTATCTCCAGCATCCGCAGTATTTTGCTTTTATCTTAGTGAAATTTGCCTGTTGCCCTATATGCAATGAGTTGGTATTACTGCAGGCTCTGGATTATATTGGTGGGGGAGGGGAGGGGATGGGGGTGGCAGAGTCTGTAATACCTCTGTTAAATGTACAGGCAAATCATAACAGAAACAATGGGCTCAGAGTCCTGTTCTTGGATATGCTGAATTCCTGGGAACAAGGTATTTGGGGATCTGCTGTCTAATCAGAAACCATCAGCATTTAATACAGCGTGATCTGTATCAGTGTTATAACATCTGCACAAGCTTTTAAGGCAAATGTGGCAGTTGATGGTGTAATCGGCTGGAAGGCTGAATGGCTTAATCTTGCTCCTGTGTATCTGTTCTCAAAATTGAGGAAATTGGGAAAGAACTCTTCTACACTGAGTTTTGTTCTGGTGGATGAGGAATTCCGAAGAAAGGTTAGGAATGTGATTTGGGTCACCTGGCTCCCTATGGTTGAATGAATTATTTATTTACTTGATGTTGGTTGCATTGTCAATCAAACGTACCACTTCCTGTCCGATGTACTCTGATTTAACAGGGCCATCAAATCCCTGATGAGACCCATTGAATCTGACATCTTGCTGCACTTCAGAGCAATAAAGCTTGGAGTGAAATTAGAAGTGCCACTCCCTCTGGGGCAGAGAATAAACATTTTATCACAACTGTGTGTGTGTTTGCTATCCATAAACAATGGAAATTAGGATGAGATGTTAAACCGAAGCTGTCTGCCTGCTCAAGTAGGTGTTAAAGATTCTGTGGCACTATTCTAAGTTCTTCAAGGTTAACCAACATCCCCCCCCCCCTCAAACAACATCTCCAAGAAAGCAGATTAACTGCTCATTCATCCATTTGTTGTTTGTGGAATCCTACTTTGACTTAAAGGCAGCTAATTGATACAGTGATATAGGAGTAGGCCATTCAACACTTTTAGTTTTTGCTCCACCATTCATTTAGATCATGTCTGGTATGCACTTCAACTCAATTTGCCTGCCTTTTCTCCTTGTCCTTTGATTGTTATTGACAAAGGATATCAATGTATCTTGAAAACTCCAATTGCCCCCAGCACCCACAGATATTGGGGGAGATAGTTCCCGATTTCCACAATCCACACTGTGAGGAAGACACAGAGAGGCTGCAAAGAGATTTAGACACTGAGTGAGTGGGCAACAATGTGACAGATGGCGTACAATGTGGGGAAGTGTGAAGTTATTCACTTTGGTCATAAGAATAGAAACACAGACTATTTTTAAAAGGTGTGAAGCTTGTAAATGTTGGAGTCCAGAGAGCCTTGTGTGTTCCTTCTATGAGTACATCCAAAAGTTAGCAAGCAGGCACAGTAAGCAATTAGGAAAGCAAATGGTATACACGAGAAATAGGAGCACAAGTAGATCATATGGCCCATCGAGTCTGATCTGCCATTCAGTATGATCATGGCTGATCTTCTGCCTCAACTCCACTTTCCTTCCCTTGATTCTTTGAGAGTCCAAAAATCTGTCTATCCCAGCCTTAAATGTGTTCATTGATGGATCCACAACCCTCTGGGTAGAAAATTCCAAAGATTCACAACTCTTGAGTGAAGTACCCTCTCCTCATCTGTCTTAAATGATCGGCCCTTATCCTGAGACTGTGCCTTTGTGTTCTAGACTCTCTGACCAGCGGAAACAATCTCTCTGTGTCAACCCTATCAAGCCTCTCCAGAATCTTGTATGTTTCAAGAAACCGCCTTTTGTTCTTCTAAACCCCAGAGAATACAAGCCAATTAACTCAGTCTCTAATCATCGGACAGCCCCCTCGTCCCAGGGACCATTTTATTGAACCTTCATTGTACCGAATGTTTTCTTTATTCTTTCATGGGATGCGGGCGTCACTGGAAAGACCAGCATTTGTTGCCCAACCCTAATTTCCCATGAACCGAGTAGCCTGCTAAGCCACTTCAGAGAGCAGTTCAGGGTCAACCATATTGCTGTGGGTCTGGAGTCACATATGCCAGGCCAGATAAGAACAGCAGATTTCCTTCCCTAAAGGGTGTGGTTTTACAACAATCAATTAAAGTTATCATGGTAACCATTCTGAGACTAGCTTTATATACCAGCTTTATTAATTGAATTTAAATTCCACCAGCTGCCATGGTGGGATTTGAACTCCTGTCCCCAGAGTATTAGCCCGGGCCTCTGGATTACTATACAGGGCTATGGTGAGACCACACCTGAACTAATGAGTGCAATTTTTAACCTCCATATGTAAGGAAGGATTATTGGCGACAGTACAGCAAAGGTTCACCAGATTGGCCCCTGGGATTAGGTGGATGTCCAATGATGAGAGGCTGTGTAAATTAGGTCTATATTTTCTGGAGTTTAGAAGAATGAGAGGTGATCTCATTGAAACATTCAAGATTATAAAGGGGTTTGATAGGGTGTCATGAGGACTCGAAACGTCAACTCTTTTCTTCTCCGCCGATGCTGCCAGACCTGCTGAGTTTTTCCAGGTAATTCTGTTTTTGTTTTGGATTTCCAGCATCCGCAGTTTTTTTGTTTTTATAATTAAACATTTGCCCTGGCTGGAGAATCTAAAACAAGGGGACACAGTTTCAGGATAAGATCACTTAGAACTGAGATGAAGAGAAATGTCTTCATTCAACGAGTTGCCCTTTGGAATTCTCTACCCCAGAGGGTTGTGGATGTGCCATTGTTAAATTTAAGACTGAGATTGATAGATTTTTGGTGTCTCAGGGAACCAAGGGATATGGGGAGTGGGCAGTGAAATGGTAGTTGAAGCCCAAGATCGTATTGAATGGCAAAGCAGGCTCAGTGGGCTGTAGGATCGTCTCCTGCTCCTCATTTTTATGTTCTTTGTGTCTGTGCCACTTCTTGTTGTAATCTTATGATGGAGATGAACTAGTAGGGGTCAGAAAGTTTGTAACTATTGCTCCAACAAGTTAAAGATAAGTGAGATCCATGCATTGAATTATACATAATTCATATATATAAGTGACTATGTGAAGTGATTTTGAGATATTATCATAGCATATACAAAAATACTGGATGTTTCTCACCCTTAATCTGAGGTAATCCTTGCTTTTTTTTTTACAGAAGAAAAATTTAAATTACCATATGTATTTATCCTTGCAACCTATTCCTGTTTAATGATTGATATTTGTTCCTTTGTGACCCTGTCTTGGGGGCGGTAATTCACCAATATCCAGTTACCAGTAAGGGACATGTTTCATGCAGTAGTGGCCTTTGTCTTTTCCGCAGCAGCCCACCCCACCTCCACCGCCAACCCCTGCCCCCACCAAAAAGTTTGCACTGAATGCCCAGTCTCAGCTAGGTGTGTGCTAGAAATGGGGAATTTATTCACAACCAGTAATGGGTGGATCTGAGTGCTATTCTGCATTCCTGGGCTGCTCAGACACACCTCCTGATTTTTCAGAACAGCAGAGGCTGGGGTTGACTGACTTTGCATGGGCACTATGGGAAAACAGAAAAGACAGAGGAACATGTTACTTACAATATACAGTACAGGAATAGGCCAGCGTTTATGGTCCACATGAGCCTCTTTTCATCCTTCATCCCACCCTATCAACGTAATCTTCTATCCCTTTCTTCTTTGTGATTATCTAGCTTCCCTTAAATGCATCAATGCTATTCACTTCAACTATTTCCTGTGGTAACATAGAAACTAGGAGCAGGAGTAGACCCTTCGGCCCTTTGAGCCTGCTCCATGGTCATAATCATGGCTGATCATCCAACTCAATAGCCTGCTCCTGCTTTCTACCCATTTCCTTTGATCCCTTTCGCCCCAAGAGCTATATCTAACTCCTTCTTGAAAACATACAATGTTTTGGCCTCAACTACTTTCTGTGGTAGTGAATTCCACAGGCTCACCACTCTCTGGGTGAAGAAATTTCTCCTCGTCTCAGTCCTAAATGGTCTACCCTGTATCCTCAGACTGTGACCCCTGGTTCTGGACTCCCCCACCATCGGGAACATCCTTCCTGCATCTACCCTGTCTAGTACTGTTAGAATTTTATAGGTTTCTATTCTTCTGAACTCCAGTGAATATAATGCTAACCGACTCAATCTCTCCTCATATGTTAGTCCCACCATGTCAGGAATCAGTCTGGTAAACCTTCGCTGCACACCCTCTATAGCAAGAACATTCTCCCTCAGATAAGGAGTCCAAAACTGCACACAATATTCCAGATGTGGTCTCACCAAGGCCCTGTATAATTCAGCGAGACATCCCTGCTCCTGTACTCGAATCCTTTAGCTATGAAGGCCTACATACCATTTGCCTTCTTGACTGCCTGCTGCACCTGCATGCTTACCTTCAGTGACTGGTTGCCATTCCCCTTTCTCAATTTATAGCCATTCAGATAATAATCTGCCTTCCTGTTTTTGCTACCAAAGTGGATAACCTCGCATTTATCCACATTATACTGCATCTGCCATGCATTTGCCCACTCACTCAGCTTGTCCAAATCACACTGGTAGTGAGTTCCACACTCTCACCTCTGTCTGAATTCCCTATTGGGTTTATTAATGAATTATATCTTTTATATTTATAGATCCCAAGTCTGGTCTCCCCCAACAAGTGAGAATATTTTCCCTATGTCTATCCTATGGAATCTCTTCATAATCTTTAAGATTTCTATCAGATGACCCCTCAACCTTCTCTCGTAAAGAGAAAATATCTCTGAGATATGGAGACAGGGAGGGAGTGAAATTGGCCAAGGGCAGTAGTGAAAAATGGGCAAAACAGCAAAGCAGTTCTACACACAGCTAACTACTTTCCAATGATATCACGTCGGGTGCCTTACAATCCCCCTTGGAGATGGGGGAGCAGAAACCAAGGCATGCATTAGTCCCAACTCACCTGATCTGTAATTTGGTACTGGGAGCCGTTTGCCTGTAATAGAAAATGCTCCTATAACCCCGCCTGTTCTCCCAAGGAGATCCAGCAACTATACCCCTAAAAACATGCCCCCTCCAGGGAGAATCTGCAGCAGTGGAGCCCATACCCCAAGGAGAGCCCCCAGGTGCAGGCGGCGTCTGTAACCTCCCAGGCGCAGGCGGCGTCTGTAACCCCCCCAGGCGCAGGCGGCGTCTGTAACCCCCCCAGGCGCAGGCGGCGTCTGTAACCCCCCCAGGCGCAGGCGGCGTCTGTAACCCCCCCAGGCGCAGGCGGCGTCTGTAACCCCCCAGGCGCAGGCGGCGTCTGTAACCCCCCCAGGCGCAGGCGGCGTCTGTAACCCCCCCAGGCGCAGGCGGCGTCTGTAACCCCCCCAGGCGCAGGCGGCGTCTGTAACCCCCCCAGGCGCAGGCGGCGTCTGTAACCCCCCCAGGCGCAGGCGGCGTCTGTAACCCCCCCAGGCGCAGGCGGCGTCTGTAACCCCCCCAGGCGCAGGCGGCGTCTGTAACCCCCCCAGGCGCAGGCGGCGTCTGTAACCCCCCCAGGCGCAGGCGGCGTCTGTAACCCCCCCAGGCGCAGGCGGCGTCTGTAACCCCCCCAGGCGCAGGCGGCGCCTGTACCCCCCGAGCCCCCCGGCGCAGGCGGCGCCTGTACCCCCCGAGCCCCCCGGCGCAGGCGGCGCCTGTACACCCCGAGCCCCCCGGCGCATGGTGGCGTCTGTACCCCTATAACTTAGGGACAACTGGCACTCTCGGGAAGGTGAGGGGAAGGTGAGAAAGGGAGAATGAAAGCATACAACACTCTTTTTAAAGAATTTATATTACAGTTAATAAATACTGTAGTTTGCATTTTTGAAATTCCGTGATGCAAATTATAATAAAAATTATTTATTATTAATCAGTTCAGTCTCAATTTTATAGGACCTATTTCAACTAAATTCCCTCAATATTTGATCTGTAAGATGTTCCTTTCATGGTGAAGATTTCTTATCCGGTACCTTCAGTTATTTTTTTGTGGCTTCTTTCTCCTGCCCCGGGTGATTTGTATTCTCCTTTGTTAACGCAGTGTCTCTATGGCAAAGGCTAGGAATGCAGAGCTATGAGCTGCCCTGGCTCTTTAGTCCAAGTGACTCACGCAAGGGATAAAGGGGCTGTCACCAGAAGGCAGGGTGGGGTGAGCACACCACTCCCTGTGGTTTGATTGTTATTGAGTATAGCTGCCAAGACGCGTGGAACTGTAGCTCATTTCAGGGGTTAAACGCAAAGGGAGAGATAAAGTTTATGGCAGTCACCTTAACTGAGAGCTAGGTTGGGAAAATGAGCTATAATTGAACTAATAGTTGCTGTTCATATGAACGTAACACAGCATTGACGTAGAGATCCACAGAGCTTCGTTGAAAATGTGCTTGAGGTGTAAATATGGGGAAGCAGAGGGAGTTCACCAGGGACACTAAAGTACATTGACAGTATCAGTATGTGAAGGCACAGGGCAGCTGCTTGTTCAAATTCCAAGCATGTTTGGTATGAGTGTTGAGCTTTGAATGATGCTCTCCTGGATAAGCTAGCAGAACGACATTGAGGGAGTACATTGGAAAAAATGCCAGCACTGAAAAGCCCATCTGACTGTTTGTATCATTGACTTCCCAAAAAACAAACATCTGGTCTAAAAGTGAGAAAATGTAAAGTGCGTCGAAACACATTTGAGCCTTGATCAGATCCCCATTTGGAAAGTGTTCAGTTCTGGGCACTGCACCTCAGGAAGGATGTATTGATAAAAAAGGTATTGATTTTGGAGTGGCTGCAGCTCAGATTGATCAGAATGACACTGGAACTACAAGTTTTAAATTGAGGGTAGGTTGCTCAGATTTGGCTTGTCTTCCCTTTCTAGGAGAAAGACATGATCTAATCAAGGTGTTTAAAGTGATAAAGGGATTTGATAGTGCCGGTAGAGAGACACTATTTCCTTTGGTGGAGGGGATCTAGAACAAGAGGGCATAACCTTAAAATTGGAGCTGGACCATTCAGGGGGAGTGGAATTAGCTGAGCTGCATAGGGAGTCCCACTTATCACTGCAGAAGTACATCTTTAGCTGTAAAGTGCTTTGGAACGTTGCGGGTGTGGTAGGTGCTACTGAAATACAAGTTCTTTCTAATCAAAACAGTGAGTGAGACTCTGAGTTCTGTTTCTGGCCCACTTTGCTCAGTTGGAGCTGGTTCTCCTCCAGTCCACAGCTAGTTGATTTGGTCTGTCACAGCTATTTCAGACTTGCATTTCTATAGCATCTCTTTCAAACTGAGGATGTCCCAAATAATGTTCCCTCTAAGCTGGTTGGGTTGCATGGCTGCATAGGAATCGGAAATATGCCACACACGGGACAAGTTGTCCCCTTAAGATGTTCACAGGCACAGCAGTCATAAAGGGACTACACAGCTCAACAACCAGGTCTCACACTGTAGAGAAATTCGAGGGAATGTTAATCCCAAAGCACATTACAGCCAATGGAGCACTTTTGAAGTGTAATGTGAGAAACATTTTTTTAGTAATGTTGCTTGAAGGTTACATATAGGACATCAGGGAGACCATTCCACACACCCCCACCACACCCCCCCCCCCCCCCCCCCCCCCCCCAATTATTTTTGGCAGTGCAGTTCTCCCTCAGTACTGACCCTGCGACAGTGCGGCGCTCCTTCAGCACTGACCCCCTGACAGGCGCATTAGGGCCAGAGTGACATGATGACAAAAGTATCTAGAACAGAGTTACCACAGCAAGTGCACCAACAACCTGGGCAGGGAATGAGTGAAAGCCCAGGGTGGATATAGACTGAGTGATAAATAGGAGTCCCTATGTTTATGAAGGAAGAATTGTCACTAAGTGAGTGAATTCCTACCCTTGCACTCACACCCTGAATTATTTCCCTCTCGCCTATGTGTCTTTCTCTGTCCCTCACAGACTCTGCTATACATGCCAGTGACTCAGTGATACCACTCTCGTTTCTGAATCAGAAGCTTGTGGGCTCAAATCCCACTCCAGAGACCGCTCTCATAATCCAGACCAAAAGTTTGGTAACATAGGAGTTATGTTGGTGGGCCAGTAATGTAAAGGTCTGGAGAAATATCCCAGGGGCGTGACTTCTAATTCCTCCACAGCAGTTGGTGAATTTGAATTCAGTTAATTAACAAAAATCTAGCATCAATAATGGTCACTATGAAACTACCAGATAGTGAATGGGTTTTTTGACAATCTTCCCTGGAATTTAGAAGGGTAAGATGTTTGAATGGCTTACTGGACTTCTCTGGAACTTGATCCTACTGAAAGTCAGTGTGTGTGGAGCTGTACCCCAGTGAGAGTCAGTGTGTGTGTGGAACTGTACCACAGTGAGAGTCAGTGTGTGTGGAACTGTACCACAGTGAGAGTCAGTGTGTGTGGAGCTGTACCCCAGTGAGAGTCAGTGTGTGGGGAGCTGTACCCCAGTGAGAGTCAGTGTGTGTGGAACTGTACCCCAGTGAGAGTCAGTGTGTGTGGAACTGTACCCCAGTGAGAGCCAGTGTGTGTGGAACTGTACCCCAGTGAGAGTCAGTGTGTGTGGAACTGTACCCCAGTGAGAGTCAGTGTGTGTGGAACTGTACCCCAGTGAGAGTCAGTGTGTGTGGAACTGTACCCCAGTGAGAGTCAGTGTGTGTGGAACTGTACCCCAGTGAGAGTCAGTGTGTGTGGAACTGTACCCCAGTGAGAGTCAGTGTGTGTGGAACTGTACCCCAGTGAGAGTCAGTGTGTGTGGAACTGTACCCCAGTGAGAGTCAGTGTGTGTGGAACTGTACCCCAGTGAGAGTCAGTGTGTGTGGAACTGTACCCCAGTGAGAGTCAGTGTGTGTGGAACTGTACCCCAGTGAGAGTCAGTGTGTGTGGAACTGTACCCCAGTGAGAGTCAGTGTGTGTGGAACTGTACCCCAGTGAGAGTCAGTGTGTGTGGAACTGTACCCCAGTGAGAGTCAGTGTGTGTGGAACTGTACCCCAGTGAGAGTCAGTGTGTGTGGAACTGTACCCCAGTGAGAGTCAGTGTGTGTGGAACTGTACCCCAGTGAGAGTCAGTGTGTGTGGAACTGTACCCCAGTGAGAGTCAGTGTGTGTGGAACTGTACCCCAGTGAGAGTCAGTGTGTGTGGAACTGTACCCCAGTGAGAGTCAGTGTGTGTGGAACTGTACCCCAGTGAGAGTCAGTGTGTGTGGAACTGTACCCCAGTGAGAGTCAGTGTGTGTGGAACTGTACCCCAGTGAGAGTCAGTGTGTGTGGAACTGTACCCCAGTGAGAGTCAGTGTGTGTGGAACTGTACCCCAGTGAGAGTCAGTGTGTGTGGAACTGTACCCCAGTGAGAGTCAGTGTGTGGGGAACTGTACCCCAGTGAGAGTCAGTGTGTGTGGAACTGTACCCCAGTGAGTGTCAGTGTGTGTGGAACTGTACCCCAGTGAGTGTCAGTGTGTGTGGAACTGTACCCCAGTGAGTGTCAGTGTGTGGGGAACTGTACCCTAGTGAGAGTCAGTGTGTGGGGAACTGTACCCCAGTGAGAGTCAGTGTGTGGGGAACTGTACCCCAGTGAGAGTCAGTGTGTGGGGAACTGTACCCCAGTGAGAGTCAGTGTGTGGGGAACTGTACCCCAGTGAGAGTCAGTGTGTGGGGAACTGTACCCCAGTGAGAGTCAGTGTGTGGGGAACTGTACCCCAGTGAGAGTCAGTGTGTGGGGAACTGTACCCCAGTGAGAGTCAGTGTGTGGGGAACTGTACCCCAGTGAGAGTCAGTGTGTGGGGAACTGTACCCCAGTGAGAGTCAGTGTGTGGGGAACTGTACCCCAGTGAGAGTCAGTGTGTGGGGAACTGTACCCCAGTGAGAGTCAGTGTGTGGGGAACTGTACCCCAGTGAGAGTCAGTGTGTGGGGAACTGTACCCCAGTGAGAGTCAGTGTGTGGGGAACTGTACCCCAGTGAGAGTCAGTGTGTGGGGAACTGTACCCCAGTGAGAGTCAGTGTGTGGGGAACTGTACCCCAGTGAGAGTCAGCGTGTGTGGAACTGTACCCCAGTGAAAGTCAGTGTGTATGGAACTGTACCCCAGTGAGAGTCAGTGTGTGGGGAACTGTACCCCAGTGAGAGTCAGTGTGTGGGGAACTGTACCCCAGTGAGAGTCAGTGTGTGGGGAACTGTACCCCAGTGAGAGTCAGTGTGTGGGGAACTGTACCCCAGTGAGAGTCAGTGTGTGGGGAACTGTACCCCAGTGAGAGTCAGTGTGTGGGGAACTGTACCCCAGTGAGAGTCAGTGTGTGGGGAACTGTACCCCAGTGAGAGTCAGTGTGTGGGGAACTGTACCCCAGTGAGAGTCAGTGTGTGGGGAACTGTACCCCAGTGAGAGTCAGTGTGTGGGGAACTGTACCCCAGTGAGAGTCAGTGTGTGGGGAACTGTACCCCAGTGAGAGTCAGTGTGTGGGGAACTGTACCCCAGTGAGAGTCAGTGTGTGGGGAACTGTACCCCAGTGAGAGTCAGTGTGTGGGGAACTGTACCCCAGTGAGAGTCAGTGTGTGGGGAACTGTACCCCAGTGAGAGTCAGTGTGTGGGGAACTGTACCCCAGTGAGAGTCAGTGTGTGGGGAACTGTACCCCAGTGAGAGTCAGTGTGTGGGGAACTGTACCCCAGTGAGAGTCAGTGTGTGGGGAACTGTACCCCAGTGAGAGTCAGTGTGTGGGGAACTGTACCCCAGTGAGAGTCAGTGTGTGGGGAACTGTACCCCAGTGAGAGTCAGTGTGTGGGGAACTGTACCCCAGTGAGAGTCAGTGTGTGGGGAACTGTACCCCAGTGAGAGTCAGTGTGTGTGGAAAGCTGCCCCAGTGAGAGTCAGTGCGTGTGGAACTGTACCCCAGTGAGAGTCAGTGCGTGTGGAACTGTACCCCAGTGAGAGTCAGTGCATGCGGAACTGTACCCCAGTGAGAGTCAGTGTGTGTGGAACTGTACCCCAGTGAGAGTCAGTGTGTGTGGAACTGTACCCCAGTGAGAGTCAGTGTGTGTGGAACTGTACCCCAGTGAGAGTCAGTGTGTGTGGAACTGTACCCCAGTGAGAGTCAGTGTGTGTGGAACTGTACCCCAGTGAGAGTCAGTGTGTGTGGAACTGTACCCCAGTGAGAGTCAGTGCGTGTGGAACTGTACCCCAATGAGAGTCAGTGTGTGTGGAACTGTACCCCAGTGAGAGTCAGTGTGTGTGGAACTGTACCTCAGTGAGAGTCAGCGTGTGTGGAACTGTACCCCAGTGAGAATCAACGGTGTGTGGGATTGTATCCTAGTGAGAGTCTGTGTGTGGAACCCGTTCACCAGTGAGAGTCAGCGTGTGTGCCACTGTACCCCAGTGAGAGTCAGCGTGTGTGGAACTGTACCCCAGTGTGAGTCAGTGTGTGTGGAACTGTACCCCAGTGAGAGTCAGTGTGTGTGGAACTGTACCCCAGTGAGAGTCAGTGTGTGTGGAACTGTACCCCAGTGAGAGTCAGCGTGTGTGGAACTGTACCCCAGTGAGAGTCAACGTGTGTGGAACTGTACCCCAGTGAGAGTCAGTGTGTGTGGACAGTGTGTGTGGAACTGTACCCCAGTGAGAGTCAGTGTATGTGGAACTGTACCCCAGTGAGAGTCAGTGTGTGTGGAACTGTACCCCAGTGAGAGTCAGTGTGTGTGGAACTGTACCCCAGTGAGAGTCAGTGTGTGTGGAACTGTACCCCAGTGAGAGTCAGTGTGTGTGGAACTGTACCCCAGTGAGAGTCAGTGTGTGTGGAACTGTACCCCAGTGAGAGTCAGTGCGTGTGGAACTGTACCCCAGTGAGAGTCAGTGCGTGTGGAACTGTACCCCAATGAGAGTCAGTGTGTGTGGAACTGTACCCCAGTGAGAGTCAGTGTGTGTGGAACTGTACCTCAGTGAGAGTCAGCGTGTGTGGAACTGTACCCCAGTGAGAATCAACGGTGTGTGGGATTGTATCCTAGTGAGAGTCTGTGTGTGGAACCCGTTCACCAGTGAGAGTCAGCGTGTGTGCCACTGTAGCCCAGTGAGAGTCAACGCGTGTGCCACTGTACTGCAGTGAGAGTCAGTGTGTGTGGAACTGTACCGCAGTGAGAGTCAGTGTGTGTGGAACTGTACCCCAGTGAGGGTCAGTGTGTGTGGAACTGTACCCCAGTGAGAGTCAGCGTGTGTGGAACTGTACCCCAGTGAGAGTCAACGTGTGTGGAACTGTACCCCAGTGAGAGTCAGCGTGTGTGGAACTGTACCCCAGTGTGAGTCAGCGTGTGTGGAACTGTACACCAGTGAGAGTCAGTGTCTGTGGAACTGTACCCCAGTGAGAGTCAGCGTGTGTGGAACTGTACCCCAGTGAGAGTCAGTGTGTGGAACTGTACCCCAGTGAGAGTCAGCGTGTGTGGAACTGTACCCCAGTGAGAGTCAACGTGTGTGGAACTGTACCCCAGTGAGAGTCAGTGTGTGTGGAACTGTACCCCAGTGAGAGTCAGTGTGTGTGGAACTGTACCCCAGTGAGAGTCAGTGTGTGTGGAACTGTACCCCAGTGAGAGTCAGTGTGTGTGGAACTGTACCCCAGTGAGAGTCAGTGTGTGTGGAACTGTACCCCAGTGAGAGTCAGTGTGTGTGGAACTGTACCCCAGTGAGAGTCAGTGTGTGTGGAACTGTACCCCAGTGAGAGTCAGTGTGTGTGGAACTGTACCCCAGTGAGAGTCAGTGTGTGTGGAACTGTACCCCAGTGAGAGTCAATGTGTGTGGAACTGTACCCCAGTGAGAGTCAGTGTGTGTGGAACTGTACCCCAGTGAGAGTCAGTGTGTGTGGAACTGTACCCCAGTGAGAGTCAGTGTGTGTGGAACTGTACCCCAGTGAGAGTCAGTGTGTGTGGAACTGTACCCCAGTGAGAGTCAGTGTGTGTGGAACTGTACCCCAGTGAGAGTCAGTGTGTGTGGAACTGTACCCCAGTGAGAGTCAGTGTGTGTGGAACTGTACCCCAGTGAGAGTCAGTGTGTGTGGAACTGTACCCCAGTGAGAGTCAGTGTGTGTGGAACTGTACCCCAGTGAGAGTCAGTGTGTGTGGAACTGTACCCCAGTGAGAGTCAGTGTGTGTGGAACTGTACCCCAGTGAGAGTCAGTGTGTGTGGAACTGTACCCCAGTGAGAGTCAGTGTGTGTGGAACTGTACCCCAGTGAGAGTCAGTGTGTGTGGAACTGTACCCCAGTGAGAGTCAGTGTGTGTGGAACTGTACCCCAGTGAGAGTCAGTGTGTGTGGAACTGTACCCCAGTGAGAGTCAGTGTGTGTGGAACTGTACCCCAGTGAGAGTCAGTGTGTGTGGAACTGTACCCCAGTGAGAGTCAGTGTGTGTGGAACTGTACCCCAGTGAGAGTCAGTGTGTGTGGAACTGTACCCCAGTGAGAGTCAGCGTGTGTGGAACTGTACCCCAGTGAGAGTCAGCGTGTGTGGAACTGTACCCCAGTGAGAGTCAGCGTGTGTGGAACTGTACCCCAGTGAGAGTCAGTGTGTGTGGAACTGTACCCCAGTGAGAGTCAGTGTGTGTGGAACTGTACCCCAGTGAGAGTCAGTGTGTGTGGAACTGTACCCCAGTGAGAGTCAGTGTGTGTGGAACTGTACCCCAGTGAGAGTCAGTGTGTGTGGAACTGTACCCCAGTGAGAGTCAGTGTGTGTGGAACTGTACCCCAGTGAGAGTCAGTGTGTGTGGAACTGTACCCCAGTGAGAATCAACGGTGTGTGGAACTGTACCCCAGTGAGAGTCAGTGTGTGTGGAACTGTACCCCAGTGAGTGTCAGTGTGTGTGGAACTGTACCCCAGTGAGAGTCAGTGTGTGTGGAACTGTACCCCAGTGAGTGTCAGTGTGTGGGGAACTGTACCCCAGTGAGAGTCAGTGTGTGGGGAACTGTACCCCAGTGAGAGTCAGTGTGTGGGGAACTGTACCCCAGTGAGAGTCAGTGTGTGGGGAACTGTACCCCAGTGAGAGTCAGTGTGTGGGGAACTGTACCCCAGTGAGAGTCAGTGTGTGGGGAACTGTACCCCAGTGAGAGTCAGTGTGTGGGGAACTGTACCCCAGTGAGAGTCAGTGTGTGGGGAACTGTACCCCAGTGAGAGTCAGTGTGTGGGGAACTGTACCCCAGTGAGAGTCAGTGTGTGGGGAACTGTACCCCAGTGAGAGTCAGTGTGTGGGGAACTGTACCCCAGTGAGAGTCAGTGTGTGGGGAACTGTACCCCAGTGAGAGTCAGTGTGTGGGGAACTGTACCCCAGTGAGAGTCAGTGTGTGGGGAACTGTACCCCAGTGAGAGTCAGTGTGTGGGGAACTGTACCCCAGTGAGAGTCAGTGTGTGGGGAACTGTACCCCAGTGAGAGTCAGTGTGTGGGGAACTGTACCCCAGTGAGAGTCAGTGTGTGGGGAACTGTACCCCAGTGAGAGTCAGTGTGTGGTGAACTGTACCCCAGTGAGAGTCAGTGTGTGTGGAACTGTACCCCAGTGAGAGTCAGTGTGTGGGGAACTGTACCCCAGTGAGAGTCAGTGTGTGGGGAACTGTACCCCAGTGAGAGTCAGTGTGTGGGGAACTGTACCCCAGTGAGAGTCAGTGTGTGGGGAACTGTACCCCAGTGAGAGTCAGTGTGTGGGGAACTGTACCCCAGTGAGAGTCAGTGTGTGGGGAACTGTACCCCAGTGAGAGTCAGTGTGTGGGGAACTGTACCCCAGTGAGAGTCAGTGTGTGGGGAACTGTACCCCAGTGAGAGTCAGTGTGTGGGGAACTGTACCCCAGTGAGAGTCAGTGTGTGGGGAACTGTACCCCAGTGAGAGTCAGTGTGTGGGGAACTGTACCCCAGTGAGAGTCAGTGTGTGGGGAACTGTACCCCAGTGAGAGTCAGTGTGTGGGGAACTGTACCCCAGTGAGAGTCAGTGTGTGGGGAACTGTACCCCAGTGAGAGTCAGTGTGTGGGGAACTGTACCCCAGTGAGAGTCAGTGTGTGGGGAACTGTACCCCAGTGAGAGTCAGTGTGTGGGGAACTGTACCCCAGTGAGAGTCAGTGTGTGGGGAACTGTACCCCAGTGAGAGTCAGTGTGTGGGGAACTGTACCCCAGTGAGAGTCAGTGTGTGGGGAACTGTACCCCAGTGAGAGTCAGTGTGTGGGGAACTGTACCCCAGTGAGAGTCAGTGTGTGGGGAACTGTACCCCAGTGAGAGTCAGTGTGTGGGGAACTGTACCCCAGTGAGAGTCAGTGTGTGGGGAACTGTACCCCAGTGAGAGTCAGTGTGTGGGGAACTGTACCCCAGTGAGAGTCAGTGTGTGGGGAACTGTACCCCAGTGAGAGTCAGTGTGTGGGGAACTGTACCCCAGTGAGAGTCAGTGTGTGGGGAACTGTACCCCAGTGAGAGTCAGTGTGTGGGGAACTGTACCCCAGTGAGAGTCAGTGTGTGGGGAACTGTACCCCAGTGAGAGTCAGTGTGTGGGGAACTGTACCCCAGTGAGAGTCAGTGTGTGGGGAACTGTACCCCAGTGAGAGTCAGTGTGTGGGGAACTGTACCCCAGTGAGAGTCAGTGTGTGGGGAACTGTACCCCAGTGAGAGTCAGTGTGTGGGGAACTGTACCCCAGTGAGAGTCAGTGTGTGGGGAACTGTACCCCAGTGAGAGTCAGTGTGTGGGGAACTGTACCCCAGTGAGAGTCAGTGTGTGGGGAACTGTACCCCAGTGAGAGTCAGTGTGTGGGGAACTGTACCCCAGTGAGAGTCAGTGTGTGGGGAACTGTACCCCAGTGAGAGTCAGTGTGTGGGGAACTGTACCCCAGTGAGAGTCAGTGTGTGGGGAACTGTACCCCAGTGAGAGTCAGTGTGTGGGGAACTGTACCCCAGTGAGAGTCAGTGTGTGGGGAACTGTACCCCAGTGAGAGTCAGTGTGTGGGGAACTGTACCCCAGTGAGAGTCAGTGTGTGGGGAACTGTACCCCAGTGAGAGTCAGCGTGTGTGGAACTGTACCCCAGTGAGAGTCAGCGTGTGTGGAACTGTACCCCAGTGAGAGTCAGCGTGTGTGGGAACTGTACCCCAGTGAGAGTCAGCGTGTGTGGAACTGTACCCCAGTGAGAGTCAGCGTGTGTGGAACTGTACCCCAGTGAGAGTCAGCGTGTGTGGAACTGTACCCCAGTGAGAGTCAGCGTGTGTGGAACTGTACCCCAGTGAGAGTCAGCGTGTGTGGAACTGTACCCCAGTGAGAGTCAGCGTGTGTGGAACTGTACCCCAGTGAGA